>NC_090715.1:0-600000 GCF_040954835.1 Lepisosteus oculatus | reverse complement strand
ACCTTCTTCTTTAGAAGAGCCTTTACTTAACTGGTTCTGTTCTTTACCCCTCTGCTCCTACTGTATTTAGTACCCCCTACTCTACTCTCTCCTCTGTGTATTCTCATTGTGTTTATCTTGTGTATTTTAAAATGTTATTGTTGTTGTGTTGTTGTTGTCATTCTGTAAAGTGCTTTGAGAGGCCACGTTAAAGGCACTATATAAAATAAAGTTTATTATTATTATAAGGCTTCTGCTAAAGAACATGCCAATAATTGAATAACGAAAGTGTCTTTCCCACCCCTTGGAGCCTATTCCGCTCGGAAGCTAAGGATACACTCATTGGTTAAGAATGTGTGTGTGGTCAACTTCTGTAAACTAACACATTTCACATTTTTACAGGTGGTTTATAACATCATCTTCACCAACTAAAAGGATTTTGCTACAGGTACTGTAATATCTGAGGAACCTTGTGCTGTCTTTGCTCAAACACAGTAGTTTTTGCCACCCTTTCATACAGTAACTCAGTTTCACAGGGGTAGGGATGGTAGAGTCTTTTAGCATCAGTATGACTCCCCCCACTGACTCCTGACCCCCAAGGGGAGAGAACAGCCATGTGACAGCTGAGGGTTACAGGGCCAGTGAAACTGACCAGGGCTGAGAAAACTGTGAAAGGAATCAGAAAGGTCAGATGAAAAAAACTGTCACATTTATCCTGAGAAAAGTTCAGAAACCTGTAGTGACAACTGAAGTGTTTTTTAAAATAATGATAGTGAGAAGAGGCCATTTCGATCATTATGCACTTGAAAATACAAGCACAGGCACCTTGTACCATAAATTAAACAAATCAAAAATATTTCAAATAATTCCCTCCTAAAGAATGCCTACAGTATGTAAACTAAGCAGAGTTTACTGATTAAAAGAAGCATAAATGTACCAACAATCCATAAATTGCCTTGGGCTGAAAACCGTTTTTCAGAACTGTTTATATAAGGGGCATTTGTGAGTAGACCACAGTTCCAGGTAATGATGACACCAGACAGGAATATTTGCACTAAAAGCTCTTTATTGAGGAGTAAGAAAACTGAACACAGCTGTCTCTGTTCTAGTTGGCAGCCAAAGTCTGGTCAATGAAGGATCTGAGCTTGGAGACGCGGGCGTAGACTCCGGGCATGGAGGGGGAGCAGGTTCCACTGCCCCAGGACACAATACCCACCAGGGTCCAGGCCCCATCTTTCTGACAGACCAGGGGGCCACCGGAGTCACCCTGGAACAGATACACAGAGTCAGGGACTGATGCCACACACTAAAACTCAGCTAGCAAACATCCTCCCAGTGACATGCAGGAGTTTTTTCTTTGCTAAGATTTCTTTTTATTACTACAGCCATTGCATTAACAACTAACTTTAAGATCTTTACTGTGAATCCAAGGCAGAATATCATTACTGAAATAATGTAGTAGAACCAGGCCAGTAGACCACCATGCAGGTTCAGAAAGTGACCATTAATAATGTAGAAGTCCAGTATTGTGGGAGGCTATGGAGCTGTGCTGTGGGCTGTATGAGAGATGAGGGCTGCAGCTGGAGATGGGGACAGTTACCATGCAGGAGGAGGCTCCATCAGCCCCAGCGCAGATCATGAGGTCGGTGATCTTGGTGCCCCAGTACTGCTTGCACTGCGTGTTGGTCAGGAGGGGCAGGGAAGCCTGCTGCAACAGGGCAGGGGTGTCCGCAGCTGGAACGAGAAGTGGAGTGCTTAGTGCAGGGAGAAGCTGCTCCAGTTGCACACTGCATCACTGTGATGCAGACAGACTGCAAATTTTTGTATTTTAGTGTATAGTGTTTTGTTAAAACCTTCTTTAATTACAGAGAACCGAGCAGAAAATAACCCCCTGGTAATATTAGAAAGAGCAATAACTCCATGCAGTGTCCTAACCCTGCACTGTCCTGCTCTGCTTGTTGAAAAGTACTGTACAGGTCACAGAGTTTTTGCCTGTAGCAGGGTCAGGGGTCCTTGGCAATACAGTGATTACAGATACGCTCAGGTCTGGGGGAGGGCTGAGGTGTGCTGGGGTCTGGAGGTCGAGGCCGATGATGTTACCATTGTGCTTCGTCAGGCCCCAGCCAGTGGTCACACACATCATGCCCCCTGGGAAGTCGTCTGAGGCCTCACTCACACACACGGGAGACACACGGACACCCAGCCTGGCAGAGGTAGCCAGCCTGATCAGAGTGATGTCGTTGTTGATGGTAAAGGGGTTGTACTTGGGGTTCTTGAACACCTGGGACAGACAAAGGAGCAGACCCAGAGCTGGGTAACTGGGGTCACACATTCTGAGTTGCCTTTTTTAAGTGCTGAAGCTCGTCATTCAGAGTGTCAATGGCACAAACTGGCACAGCTTCCATTCATCATTCTTATTCATTCCTTTGTGCAGCATTCATCATTCAAAATCTCACAATTAAAAAATAATTAGCATGCAAAATCTTGTAATAAAAATCACTTTCTTCCCATTAATGACATATTCATATACATAAAATGATATTTAACTGGATTTCTAGAGGCTTGTCCAGAGTGACTAAGGCGTATGGGTACACAGACTTGAAACTCTGTCAGGCACTGATAAGTCAACCCAGAGTGAAACCAGGATGTGATTCAAGAGAAATCTCAGAGGAAGACAGCTTGGGTCTGAAATCAAGTATCATTTTCATATATAGAGAGTTATTGGAACCAGGCACCAGCTGCCTGTTGAAGCAGGTCCCCTGGAATCTGTCTAGAAAGGACAATACAAGATCCTTGAATCCATATCCTCCAGTACCAGCAGTGTAATTAGCAAGATGGGCTACATGTGCTCTGCTGGTTAGAGTAAGAGCTGTCTTGACAGAGCCGTGGTCAGTGAATGGCCCTTCCAGGTCAGCCCAATGCGTCAGCTCTGCTCACCTGGCCAACTCTGATGACCTGGATATCCTCAGCAGGTGATGCGCGATCGTGCTCCCCCAGGACGACGAGGTGGGAGGTCCTGTAGCAGACACATGGATTAATCACAGAGAGTTTCTGCTGTCATGATCACAGGGGTTCACACAGTTATTCACAGATCACAGGGGTTATTGGGTCTGGAATCAATGCTGATGGAAGGGGGTGAGGTGTGGTGATCTATGCAAAAGTACCATGTCAACACAAGGCACAGGGCCTGACATACTCTGTTGTGTACTTTACTGTATTCAAAATGAACAGATAGGACCAACACTGTACCGTACTGGATAGGTACTGTAGAAAAAGAGGGGTTTTAATAGTCTACCAACTGACACAGGTATGAAGCATTTGAAAACAGACCTCAATCAAGTGTGTTTCTTGGTAGAAGAATGGAGCTGTGGTCAGGGCTTCCCAGCCTGTGTGCTCAGACTGGAGACATGCTGCACTGACCCAGGACCTAGGGCCCAGGGTGTGAACTGGTCTGGCCGGTCTCACCTCACTCCGCAGTGGGCTGCTGTCACTACCCAGTCCTGGCTGATCAGAGAGCCACCGCAAAAGTGGAAGCCAGTGGAGTCCTAAAACACCCATTTATATTTACTTAGTTTTGCTTTAATGCATACCGTGAAATTAAAAAAAGGACTAAACTTTCACTTTTTCCATCCTAAAACTCTCATTCTTAGAAGAAATTCAATACAGAAACAACATTCTGGCTGCAGATCATGAGAAAAGTGCAGGAAGGAGGAGTGGAAGAGCTCTTGCCTGCAGAGACACCTGCCAGGGCCAGGAGCCGGGGATGGCCTCCTCGCCATTGACGATCCTGGAGTAGCCGCTCACGACTGGCTGGATGGCTGGGGTCCCGCAGCCTGGGGCGCGAGCGGACAAGGCACAGACGTTACAAGGAAGGAGCAGCATGAAGCATGTTCACCATTTTATTTCTAGATTACAGCACATACTGTAGTTCCATAATAGACGAGAAACCAGAGAATCTGTAATCTGGTCATAACTGATCTTTCTTTACAATAACCAACATCCTTCAGCTATCATTTTTAAAATTAGTGTCATTATACTGAATAGTTCATCTTGGCAACTCGGCCCTCTCGACTGGAAGCCCACCCCAGCAGAGCAGCTCTCTCAGTGGGAGACCCTGGAGACTATCGAGCTCTGACCAGCAGTGCTGGTGTCCGAGGAGAAGCAGCATCACAGTAATACCATCTCTTACCATAGGCAGCGCCGAGGAAGGCCAGGCAGGAGAGGATCCACAAGAAAGCCATGTTTCCAGTTTGTTGTGACCAGTGGACCAGCGCAGGGTTTTATATACACTGATCAGGCAAGGAAATGAGCTTATCTTATCAGCTGTGTTTGAAGAACTTGGTGTTGCAAGGATTCAGGTAACATTTTCACACAGTATTGCCCCAGAGGCCTTGGAAAGAGTCACATTTCCCCTTGATGTTCCCCGAATACATACGTAGATACTGAATTTAATTTCTAGCTGGATATGCCAAAATGTTAAATAAAATGAAAATACATTATGAGTCAGGTTTATGACTTGTATTTATTTGAAAAATGAACATTTATTTTCCCTAATAAATAAATAAGTAAAATTATAGTACAGTAAGTATAGGAAGTAAACTTATTTACTAATAAATACGTAAATAAATCTGTCTTCTGTACACTGCCGAGAAGAAGGATGCCTGGTACATAAGACACTTTAATTTCCACGCAGGGGAGACTGCTCTGTAGCCACTATGTGACCGGGACCCCTGAGCTGTGGGCCTGTGTTGTGGGGTTCTGTAGGCAAAGAACAAGGAGCGCCAGAAAGCTTTGCTGTCATTGCACTGGGTGCCACAGAGTGCTGTCTTCACTATAAACAGTGGCAGGTCTCTTGTGGGCCCAAAATTAGGATCAGGGTTTTAACATCTGTCTCAAGACACATTAGAATACACTCAGCACAGTAGTGAAGCCTGCAGATCCCAGGTTCTTAAGTGGTCGGTTGATGTATCTGAGTTTTGTGCTGCTGGGGTGGTGACAGCTTACTGTGTCTCAAATAAAACCCTGCAGTTCAACACTGTGAGGAGCCCTGACTGCTGGGAGGCTGCAGGTGTCTGTTTGTGAGCACAGCTGTCAGAGCCGCAGCTCCGGAACAGGGCTCTCAGTACTCAGTTTCACAGTTCTCCTCCCCCAGGACACCCCTCAAGCTCTGCTGCAATCATTCAAGATGAAAACGTAGCAAATACAGTATGTAGTTTAAAATATGAAAAAATTTTCAAATACATTGTTTTCACAAAGAAAAAGGAGTCTGGATAAAAATACACTGTAAAATCACTGGATCCTCTTCACAGTGGGCTTCCAGACCTGATGGTTTCAAAGGGGGATGAACTGTCAATGAGGAAAGTCAATGTGCGCCTGTACAGAAAACACCCAGTTACTGTGAAATGTACAGGGCCAAGCTTATGTAATTCAGCGTTTAAATCACAGCAGAACAAATCTTCTGAAGACATCTCTCTGTCACCACTCATAAACTCCTGACAATAAAATTAGGAAGAACAGGGACTCCTTTTAAAATGCAGTTGAAAGGGAATCATTATAAAATATTTTTTTTCTGTGGTCATTTGTACTGTGTTGAAGATTCAGCTGCTCATTTCACTGCAGACGCCCAGGGCGATGGACTTCTGCAGTGAAAGCTGCTTTGTTGGAGGCCAGTTTACTGTGACCTTGTTCTCATGTGAAACGCCTGCATGCTGAAAACTGATAGGAGATAGGTTGGAAAAATTCTCTGAAATTCTCCTCAATTTATAGTTGCAAACAGACTGCTGGCCTTCCCAGGCTATCTCTGTGTTTGTTCAGTGAAGAACTTTACTGCCCTCCAGAGCCTTTCATTTTAGGGGGAACAACATTCAGAGTCTGAATTTTCTTTATGGGAAATATAGGAAAACTAAATTTAAGGTCACTTTCATTCTTTTAGGTTTCTAATACAGAAAACAAGTTCTCAGGCTGCAGCCGCACCGAGTGAATGAGCCGTGAAGGGATAAAGTATTTCCATACTGTACATCTCTCAGATGCCATGTTCAGTTCTGGACCATGTATCCTTCAGTATACATGTCTGCATGGTTTGTTCATGCCTGTGATTGGTGGTCTCTAGGCGCTCTGGAAGGACTGGTGTCTCGTAACTGTCCCTGAGAGTGAAAGTATGAGCTGTTAGCTCTGGAGAGCAAGCTGTCCCTGCACTCATCTGTGTTTCACAAGCACAGGCTTCCAGCTGTTCCTGAGGGGAAACCTGCCATCCTGCTCAGGGGTTTAAGACTGGGCATAGCAGGTGAATTCTGGGTTGAGAATGTATCGCCCGAGCTGCACAGTGGTGATCCTGTACTGACAGGTGCAGTAAGGTCAGGTAGGCTGGGGTTTGTGAAGGACTGAGCTTATAGGACAGTCAAGACAGAAAGTGAGATTGGTCATTTTGCATCTCCTTTATTATGAATCAAATTCAATCTGAAACAAAATATAATTCTAATTATAGTCATAACATTTCTACAGAAGTCTAAAGATATACATGTTATCCTGCTGTTGCCCCGAGGTGGCTGGGATATGTACAGAGGCGGGTGCGGTCACTGGTGGCGCCCGTGCGGGCAGGCCTTGCTGACCCGGCGGCAGTAGCAGATGGCGTTGAAGAACCGGCAGTAGCAGGTGTCGCAGGGGTCACAGCAGGGCAGCTGGTGGCCCAGGCAGGACTCCTGGTGTCGGACACAGCGGCGTGGAGAGCGCACCGCGCGGCTCTGCAGCTCCACAGCTTCGGACACGGCCTGGCCAGAGGAGAGACAGGGCGTCACAGGAAATTCGAAACTCAGAACTGCGCAGCTGCGGAGAGGTGCTCTTCACTCACAGGCACAAAACGAGTAGTGTTCATTCAGGCCATTCTGCCACAGTGCACAGCCCAGTCTGACACTTTAGCTTTGGATTATTATTAGATGGTAAGAATACGGTGGTCTGGTTGAATAGTAGTTAGCTTTTCTGCCTCACAGCACTCTGGACCTGGGTTC
Source organism: Lepisosteus oculatus (assembly GCF_040954835.1). Lineage (NCBI taxonomy): Eukaryota > Metazoa > Chordata > Actinopteri > Semionotiformes > Lepisosteidae > Lepisosteus > Lepisosteus oculatus. The sequence goes on along the minus strand of NC_090715.1, from coordinate 593,017 downwards.
AATTCAAATCCTGAGGTACTATCTGTGTGGAGTCTGTATGTTCCCCCTGTGTTTGCATGGTGCATCAGGTGCTCTGATCTCCTCCCACAGTCCGAGGAAATATTTGTTTTGCTTTTCGGAAAACCAGTCCTAGGTGTGCATGTATCTGTGTCTCTGTGCGGCCTGAGATCAACTGGCTTCTTGCACAGGGTGTATAGTGCCTTACACCTGCCTAGCTCCTCCTTACCTTTAACCCTTAATGTATAAAACAGTTAGGAATAACATGGATTATTCAAATTGCTGTCATTAGGAAAAGGAACCATCCAAAAACATATGCACATATTATATTATATAATATATAATATAAATATGTAATATAATATATCAGGTGGGTAGCTGCATCAGCATGCGTAGGCTGCAAAGGAAAAAGTAATAGGTTTATTCCATGCTGAAAAGAGAAGAAAGAAAACAACATTTAGGCCATGGAGCCTTCTTCTCTTTTCAGCATGGAATAAACCTATTACTTGTTCTAATATAATATATCATGTATCATATATAATATGTACATATTATAAGAAGGAGGTAATTATATATATTAAATATTGTTGATTGAACCTGCCATCCCAGTTTCCAGGTGTGAGGTTTACCTGCCCGAGGTGAGTTCATCACCTGGGGGCAGGGGCCCGAGGTTTAATGTCTATTCATCCCTCTGTTGTCAGAAAACTGCTTTTCCTGATGAGGGTCACATCAGGCTGGAGTCTATTACAGGTGTCAGGGAGCAAGATGGGCTTGAAAGCCCATGACTGCTCTTCACTGGCATGGGACACCAGTCCATTGCGAGGCTGAGGCGGAAGGGACAGGTGAGAACAGCCATCAGACCTCACCTGTTTCCTACCTGATCACGGAGAGAGCATGCAAACTCCACACGGACAGACACTAAAGGCCAGAATCAAACACGGGATCCTGGGTATGTGTGACATGAGCCCTATTTTCCATGCATCCTTGCTGGCCAGTTTTATAAATATGCGAACATTAATTTGCTTCAGGCATAAAACATTCCCAACTGTATGCAGGAGTTGCCAGTGACAGTAGGGTGCTGTCAGGGCCTCACCTCCTCATCAAACAGCCCAATGTTCTCCACTAACATCGCCTCCTCAGATTCTGTGGACAGACGCTCAGGGTCCATCTTGGAGAGGGACCTATCACCTGGAAATGACACCATAGTTCAGGCACTGCTATACTGCATATTAATAAATAGGAAAAGAATACTATGACCCTGATATTTACTGTATGTGTTGTACAGCATTGCAGGAGATCATTGTACTACCCCAGGGAAATACAGTAGCAATGCCACTTGGAAGTTCCAGAATGTGCCTATTATTGTGTGAAAAGCCCAAAATATACAAATCTGCGAAAACGTAGAAGTGAAACGTAGAATCTCTTTATGATTTGTAATTACAGTATCTCCACAGCGTAATCCAGAGGCACTCTGCAGTATTGTGCAGTATAGGCAGGGACCACACAGAGTTTATGCATGTATAATTAGCTCTACCAGAAACTTCTCTCATAAAAAAATCTAATTTCAAAGCTCAGATATCAGATTTGAGTCTTTTAGTGTCAATTAACTAATGTTTATCTATTGCTTATTTTTTCAAGAAGAAACTTGATTGTGGATAAAATGTTCAACTTCCAATTACTACACTTAGATACAAGTATCAAGAATGCGTGTAATGATGACTATTAATAAATAGCCTATATAGAGATCTCTGTATTCTTTATAGATCAAGTGACTCTGTACAAAGTGTCTTGTGAACAAGAAAGTCACAACATAGGATTTAACAGATGTGACTAAAATCATTCACAAAAAAACAAAAAACAAAACCCTTGGCTTTGTAAATTCTGGGATTATCAGGAAACATAAAGATGCCAGAACATATTTAGAGAATACAGCGATAGGTTGGGTTTTATAGTTCAGTTTGGAGCAGTTTACATTCGAACCATGCAAGATGTTTAATTTCATTGTCACATAAGAAAGCATCACGCAGTTAGTTTTCCCCAGAATTAAATAATTCACAAGCACCACAGTACGACCCCAGACTGCCACTGCTCCATGTAACCACACCAGCGCGATGAGAGTGGCAGGCTGTGCTTATTCGTTGTTGTGGCCAGGCTGTCTGGGGGGGAGGACTGACCTGTCAGAGACAACGCCCTTGCTGGTCTGGGAAGGCTGGGCCAGGCATGCCTCCCTGTTCCACTGGCAGAGGCACTGTGCTCCTCCACACGGGCACCACCCTGGGCAGTCCCTGCAGCCACCTGGATCCCCAGAAGGACCCACCAGCACAGCAGCAGTGAGCTCCACATGGTGGTGCTGTGACTCCTCACAACAGAAAGCAGCTCCAGTCTCACGCAGGCTTTCAGTGATGGACTAACCCACACCAGTCTGCAAGGAGGACAGGCCTTCTTATTGGGAACCTTAGGCATCTTGAAAGCGGAAGTCATTAAGTTTAATTGTAGCCTTTATAAAAAACTATATGATGGTTTTTTTATGTTCAGTAATATTGCATGAGAACTTAAACATATTTCAAATTCACCCATCCATTTTCTAACCACTTCATCACTTCAGGGTCACAGGGGAGCCAGAGCCTGTCCCAGCAAGCAATGGGTACAAGGTGGGATACACCCTAGATGGGATGCCAGTCTGTCCTAGACACAGCATAAATCAAACAATGCTTAATATTCCACATTTCATTGTAAGTTACATTGCATATGAATAGATGACTTATTAATGTTTAAATTCCAGTGTCCCTCAGAATTCCCACTGTGCCAATGGGAAGCAGCCTGTTAAATCCCTCTACCAAAGGATGATGGGAAGGTTGTGTGTACTCCAACACAGAAAACAAGATGACATGTCAAGTATATTTATTAATATCTAGTTTTGCTGTTAACTTAATTTCACCTGATCTGATGAAGTGTTTAAATTGAACCCAGTACAGCGGATATTGAATAATATGAAAATGACAGCTTGTCTAAAACTGTCTTTCTGCTCGCAGTTTTGGAATTAATGCCAACTCTGCAATAGGAGAACTGAGGAAACGTTCTTCAGCACTGAAAACAGAAAGAGGACCCAGCCTGTTCCTGCAGGTCTGTGTTAGTGTTGCTGCTGATACGAAGTGCAACAGAATGATTCCTGGACAAGGTCAGTGTTTCATCTCAAACTGCTGGTTTCACTGGTCGGTGGTGAAATACACTATTGGTGCACTATTTTCTTCTAAAGTGTACACAAAATAAGAATAAAGTTCCAAACTCAAAACAGTGTTTGAATGTTTTTAAAGCATTTTGGCATACTTAGTTTTATTTTTAATCACTTTATCATTTTCCAGATAGATTTTGATATACAGCAAATATGGATGTCAAAGTGCTAAAGTTGTATGCTGCACAATTTGAAAGGAAAAATCAGTATGTTACCTTATGCTTTTAAGTACAACCAAACAATATGTAATATTAGCAGGTTTTCCATGGTTATTAAATCTATATTTATATAATTCCCTTACAATAATTTAAAGACATTGGGTATATATAGTGCACACGTCATAAACAGGATCTAACAGGACAAGAATAGTACGTCTTTCTTTTACGGTCTTTGGCTTCAACTTCTTTGGAACTCTCCAAAGTATTTCAAAAAAGGTTTGAGAATGGTATTAGAATTGATAGCATGTGAATTAAAGTTATAAAATTCACACACAAATTGCTCTAAATAACTTAATTCCCAAACTGAGATTTTAAACATCACAATCTAAACTAATCCGATGGAAAAATAGCCAACAAGCTTGAATAAACAGTATCAAGACAGCTTCTCTCAGTGAAAAAATTGAAAATATCTGATTGAAAGGATTATCAGATATTTTAAGAAATATTTAAACGTTCAGGCACACAGAGACTCACCTGTTGCCTCTGCAGTATATGTGTTATGGTGGTGGGCACATGGGTGCCTTTTAGAAATCAAGTATGTTTAACAGGAGGATTCAAAATTGATCCTAGATCGCATGGAGCAAGCGATATCCCACAGAGTGCACATCCCACTGCATGCATATCCCACAGCGTGCATTTCTCACAGCGTGCACATCCCACAAGACAAAAATTTCAACTTACCAAACCTGCAGCCCCACTGCCTTGACCGAGTGGGATTCTTCTGACACAGTGACCCTTGGGTTCTGCTTTATACGGGTCTGCAGAAGTGGAAGGCAATGGACACATGATCAGGACCAGTGGGTGGGAGGTGTGGTTTCAATTTTCTTCTATATTGGCTTATCCATTCACATACAACCACAGCTTACATGTCTTCTCCCCAGAGAGACACTGCGTTCACCTGTTTATGTTCTCTAATCAAGAGAAAGGTCAGAAAATTGCTTAGAAAAATAATAAAGCCAAAACTGCACAAACAACTCAATATCCATAAAGAACATTTTGATTAAATTATGTTTAATCTTGTTATGCACTTTGTAGTAGTACGGCTTCTACCATAAATCTGTGTACGAGGTGCATATGGTGACCTACAAGGGCAATGTGATGGTGTGTCAGGATTTCCAGAAATCCTGTGATAATTTACAGGATATAATCCTGACATTTCTGATAATGAATGGATGTATTATAAGCTTGCCTTCATCAATGCTTAAGACAGTCATTTAATGAAGTTCCTTTCCTTACTCCCTTTTTTATAAAAAAAAGTTCAGTTATAAAACCCAAATTGTGAAGAGGACAGATTTCCTACCTGATTAGAGAGTGTTAAGATCGATTCAAGAAATGATTATGACACCCAGACGGAATAATATACATTTGTTTTACATGAAAAGTTTAATTTAAAAAAATGTTTCAGCTTTCATCTTGTGAGTTGCAACTCAGCCTCTTCAAGGTAAATAGAGAAAATGATTTAGAGAATGGTCCCATTGTTGCATTGTAGGTATTTTAAGGTTAGCAAAGGGACTGTGATTCCATGCTCTGTAATTTTCTTTTGAAGTAAAGCAGTAAGGCAGTGCTAGAGGCTTTTCTTGTGCAGTTATTCCTCAATGTTTTTTCTGTCAGAATCCATCTTTAATATGAGGTTGTTTGTTGCTTTGCTCTGGGTCATGGTGCTGTCACATGGCAGTAACTGCTTCTTCAAAACCATAAACAATTCACAATCCCCATGTCTGTGCCACTGACTTGCTTTTCATTCCCAAGCCTCTTTAGATAGACCTTCGCCTGCTGGCATCATTTACAATTTCATTCTAATAATACATATAGCTAAAACTCAATAACACAGTAAAAGTGAGATCAGGAAGAGTCAGGTTGATTTCAAAGAGCTGCAGGCCTTAAGGCAGATGTGGCAGTGCTGTTTTCTCTTGGTGACAGAGGCAAGCAAAGACAACACAGAAGTGTCTCTTCAGTCTTTGTACAGCTCTCTGCCCTTTGTGCTTACTTCCCACTCTGTCCACTCTGTGTCAGCTTCACTCTGTGTCAGAGTGCTTGTGGTAGTGTCCTACTTGTGGGACAGAGCACTGCTCCATCCTCCAAACCTTCTGGGTCACAATGGAAACAGATTTTCTATGCAGTGATACCCTTCTCCAAAGAGACAGGACTTCACTCCTCCTTACTGTGTCAAAGACTTCCCAGAAAAACATTAGAAAAGGAGAAACCTGTCAGGCATGTGTCAGTTATAACACATTAGTACTTAACACACCACGGACACCCCATATAATGTAATAACTGAATAAGCACCTGGTACTTCTTGTCAGCAATAAATAGCTAATAACTAATACACACCCTTCAGATCTCACCAAAAAGGTGAGTATTAAACATGTACAAGGACTTACTCTGTTTTGGTAATAAAGTAAAGGTAATCTTATTGCGCATTTTACCAATTTTCCTAATTTCCCTTAAAAGAACACAACCCCATATATTCTTACATGACAATCAGAATAACAATTTTTTTAAAAGCAGTATTGCCTTGAATGGATCTGCGCTGTGCTCAGATACATGTGAACAAACCTGGGCACTATCAGATTTAGCAGCCCAGTTAACATTTCTTTTAATTTTTTCCATGTATTTTTCACCAGAAGATCATATGTCCTTTACTACCTAATTCAATTTTAAAAGTTAAAAAGAGCTTCAACTGAAAAAGGATGGGACTGAGCTTTTAAGACTTGATGACTCAGTTCTTAGATCCTGCCATACAAACAACAATCTGACTGAATAATTGCTTTTCTGCTGAAGCCTTGATTAGATCGGTCAGCCTATGAAGGACCTATTACAGAAGGAATTTCTTGTTAGATTGTCTTTTGAGTGGGAGCTACATTCATGGTTAACATCTTATTTCCATTGTGTAAAATAGCAGGAGGAACGTATGAAAAACAAATAAAGACATTCTCCATGTATACCTTCTTTTTGAAAGTTTAATATGTGTTTCCTTGTATTGCTTCCCAGTTCAGATGTTAAGATTTATTATGCAGATACACGTTCTCATTTCTGTTGCTGTTGTGTATATTTCTCATGTCACTTCATATGTAGAAAACAAATATCATATGTGTTTCCCATTTAAATTAAATTTTATTGCTAGTTTATTTTTAACGGTCAGTGTTTGTCAGCTTCTCTTTCATCTGGAGGAAAATATTTCAGCTCTTCTTTTGTAGTTCTGTGTTCCTCAGACACTGCTTACGTAAGAACAGAAGGTTGAAAATGAGAGGTGCCATTCAGCTCATCTTGCATATTTGGTGTTTCAATAGCTAATTGATCTGAGGATCTGAATCAACTCATAGTAATCAAAGTATCTACAGTATTATATCAACATGGTTGATTGTTTGTGCCAAAATCCCACAACCTTTTGTGTAAACAAATGCTGCCTGGTTTTGACTTTGTCAGCACCAGTTGTCCTGATGTGCTAATTGCATTTGAGCAGTTGTAGATCAGTGTAGGATTACATTAACTCGTTTATTGTAATATCCTCTTTAAACACCTGACTTAGAACAGCCCTCAAGCATTTCAATTCGACTTGTGAAACAAATGGGACATTCTGGAAGTCTCCCCATAGTCCGACTACACCAGAACAAACTGCCTTAGGAACAAGGTGCAAAGGAACTGAAAATGTTGCTTTGGTATGGTGCTGTGTGCTTTCACAGGGAATACACTGTCAGGCAGAATATACTTTCACCGGGTGTATGTTTTCAGAGATTGTTCTGGAGTATCATGATCTGGTCCTTTGTATCTGAACCAATGTAAGAGGATACGATAAGATGAGATCACTTTTTTAGCCATATACATTTTCTTGTATTAGGAATTTGTCTTTTCGCATACCCCAACTTGCTCTCCATGAAACACACAGCCAGGGAGAGAAGCTGGGGGTCAGAGCGCAGGGTCATTTATACAGCACCCCTGGAGCAGTTGGGGTTAAGGGCCTTGCTCAGGGGCCCAACTGAGTAGGATTCCTCTGCCGGCCGCGGGATACGAACCTTCCAGCCACAGGTGCAGATCCTGAGCCACAGAGCCACCGCAAGGCCCCTTTTCTTTTTTTTTTATGTAATCAAATATTTAACTTTTTATTACTAAGGAAATGTTATATATCCTATGTGTTATTTTACTTATAATTTGTTATCATGTAAAGATACTGAAATGTTTTTATTATACCATTTAAATGTATTTTATAAAATTGTTCATTTTTATTATTGATTATGTAATAAAGGTCATATCTGGTGCATAACATTGATGTATAACATTGTGTTTCTGGAAAGAAGCCATCATTGAAGTAGGAGTGCATGTTATAATAAAGACCTCATATTTAAGAGATCACTTTATTAGCCATATACAATTTCTTGCATTAGGAATTCATCTTTTTGCATACCCCAACTTGCTCTCCATGAGACACACAGACAGGTAGAGAAGCTGGGGGTCAGAGCACAGTGTCAACCATTGTACAGCACCCCTGGAGCAGCTGGGGTTCAGGGCCTTGTTCAGGGGCCCAACAGAGTCAGATTCCTCTGCCAGCCATAGGATCTGAACCAGCAATCTTCCAGCAACAGGTGCAGATCCTTAGCCACAGAGCCACACAGAGCCTGTTATACACAAGGGCCTTTAGAAAAAGACAACCTGTTCAAAATAAGCCATAGAAAATTCCCAGAATAGCTTTCTTTATAGTGGCAAAATTAACAAAGAAAAACAGCAGCCAGCAGAGGTAGTGTGTGATCCTAAATGTAAAAATAAGCCACCTGCATGTTCAATTTACTGCTCATTTGAAGTAATGGAACATTTTAAACAGCCTGTGATTAAAAACCCATTTTATCTGAATAAAGGTAATATTAAATTATTTTGCTAATGTGCTGCTTAGAGAAGGCAGAAATCAGGGAATATTGCAAGTGATGAGTACTGATATACCTCTGAAAGAGGCCACATCTCAATATTACTGTGGTTGTTTTGTATAAAGGAAATTACCGCTTCACAGAACACCAGACTGAAAAAAATGTCACAGTAATTTGTAACATTTTTCAAAGCAAGTAAATGACAGGATGTTTTTTGCTTTTTCTGATGATACTTTTAAGAGAAATATTCCAGCTGTAGTTAAAACAAATCTGCAATAAAAGATGTTTTTGATTAATTGCAGTGGTGTGAGCAAGGGATGTGTGGAAGGGAAAGTGAGAAAGTGAGGGCTGGGGAGGTTATATGGGTACACTAGGCTAGGCAGTCCCATACACAAGAACACAAGTACAATGACACTCACAGTGCATGCAGGGGGCTTCATTGCAGATTTTTAGCACAGTCTTATAGCACAGTACAAAAAGTACAAAAGTAATTGAAACCCCTCACTCTATTCACAGCCGTTCTATACTAATCACATGATACTATCACCAATAATATATCATATAATTTCCACACCTCCTCCCTCCTCATCCAACTTCTCTGGTTCCCGTCTCTCCAGCTTCTCTCTTCTTGACTCAGCATCCCTAAACAAACTAGTTACGCGCATGAAACCCACCACATCTATTTTAGATCCCATTCCCACCACTTTATTCCAGTCCTGTTTCTCTTCTCTCTGTCCCATTGTCCTCAATATAATACATGAATCCTTGAGCACCGGCATTGTACCAACGGTCCTCAAAACTGCTGCTATTACCCCAGTGCCAAAGAAGCCTAACATGGCTCTCGACAATCTTAACAACTTTCGCCCCATCTCCAACTTACCCTTTCTCTCTTAAATTCTAGAACGTGCTGTCACACTTCAGTTATATAACCACCTCATGACAAACAACCTTTTCGAACCCCTCCAATCTGGCTTCCGTCAACTTCACAGCACAGAAACCGCCCTAGTCAAAGTCACCAACGATCTCCTAATAGCTTCTGATTCTGGTTCTCTTTCCATACTCATCCTTCTTGATCTCAGTGCTGCCTTTGACACTGTTGACCATAACATCTTGCTTTCTCGTCTCGAGACTGTGTTTGGAGTCTCTGACACTGCCCTCAAATGGTTTAAGTCTTACCTCACTGATCGCTGTCACTTTGTCTCTCTCAATGGGTACAGGTCTGAAATTGGTCTTGTCAAGTCTGGTGTCCCTCAGGGCTCAATACTGGGCCCCTTGCTCTTCAGCATTTACATGTTCCCACTTGGTCAGCTTTTAAGATCACATGGCCTCAGCTTTCATTTTTACGCTGACGATACTCAAATATACATCCATACCAAACCCGACACTGATGTGGCTGTCTCTATTCTATCTAATTGCATCTCTGACATAAAAATTTGGATGACTCAAAACTTCCTTCATCTTAACTGTGACAAGACTGAAGTCATGCTTATTGGTACCCCCCATCAACTTCGTAAAGCCAGTCCTGTAACCCTGTCTGTAGATGGCTCTGTACTTGAGCTCCAATCAAAATTGAAAAACCTTGGGGTTATATTCGATTCTGGCTTAACATTCGACCCACATGTACAGCATACTGTCAAAACATCTTTTTTTCACCTTAGAAATATCGCAAGACTACGCCCTATGCTATCATTAACTGTGGCTGAAAAGCTGATCAACATATTTGTATTCTCTCGAATTGACTACTGCAATGCTCTGCTCCCTGGGGTATTTAAATCTACTCTGAACAAGCTGCAGTATGTCCAAAATTCAGCAGCCAGAATCCTGACCAGATCTAGTGCAAGTGTTCACATTACTCCTATCCTGGAGTCCTTGCACTGGCTTCCGGTCAAATTCCACGTAGACTTTAAAATCCTCATGCTCACCTACAAGGCTTTACATGGCTTGGCACCTCAATACCTGTCTGAACTTTTATCGCCCTACTCCCCACCTCGCAACCTCCGCTCTTCAAATTCTGCCCTCCTTACTGTCCCCCAAGCCCGTCTACATTGTATGGGCGACAGGGCCTTCTCCTGCTATGCCCCCAAGCTCTGGAACTCCTTGCCCAAGGATATTAGAGAGTCACCTTCTCTAAACTCCTTCAAATCCAGACTCAAAACCCTCCTTTTCAGAAAAGCCTTTACTTAACTGGTTCCATTCTTCACCCCTCTGCTCTTCTTAATACCATCTTCCACGGTCTCCTCTATTGTTATTGTTGTATTGTTGTAATTATAATTGTGTCCTGTCTTGTGAAATTTTCTTATTTATTGTTGTAGTCTTCTTATTTATTGTTATTGTCATCCTGTAAAGCGCTTTGAGAAGCCACCTTTAAAGGCGCTATATAAAATAAAGTTTATTATTATTATTATTATACTGTATATTTTAACTAACCGGTTATTACCTGGAGTGTAGTATGTATTTACAAAGGAACAAGTAATAGGTTTATTCTATGTTGAAAAGAGAAGAAAGAAAACACAACGTTTTGGCCGTGGAGCCTCAGGTGAGCTCAACGTTGTGTTTTCTTTCTTCTCTTTTAAGCATGGAATAAGCCTATTACTTGTTCCTATGCTACCCACGTGTAGTTACACTGCATGGAAGCCCTAGTGGCGAATCTGTGGAATTGCAGCCCTTTCCTTGGAGGGACAGCCCCAGGATGCAAACGTGTACAAACAGCTCAAGTGGTGCTGTTCTGCAGAAATAAAGACTTTACTCGAGAGAATGGGAGTTTACAGTCCTGTTCCTGAAAGGAGGTACTCTTCACATCCTGCTTTGCCATCCCCTTGAAGAGACTTTAAAACTCAGCTCTGCTGTGTCTGTTGTCAGAGTTTGAGCCTTTGCAGGGAGAGCATCGCTGCTGTGCACCTCTGTTTAAATGTTCCTCCATGCTACTAGCCCCAGTGTTTTTACTCTACTTTTCACTGTATCTAGAGCTAAGCTAAGTTCTCTTTAACATCCTGAGAACCCACTAATATCTCACATTTGTTGGCATAATAATTATAAGGGAACAAGTAACAGGTTTATTCCATGCTGAAAAGAGAAGAAAGAAAACACAAAGTTTCGGCCGTGGAGCCTTCTTCAGGTGTTAAGAAGGCCACCTGAAGCCACCTGAAGAACGCTTCACGGCCGAAACATTGTGTTTTCTTTCTTCTCTTTTCAGCATGGAATAAACCTATTACTTGTTCCTTTGCAGCCTACGCATGCTGGCGCAGCTACCTACCTGAACTACTATAATAATTATAAGCAGATGATATAATTATAAAGAATCTGCTGATCTTTGCAGGTGTTTAGTAAAACACTGGCATTAATGTGAAAGGTCATTTCTGATACCCACCACTTTCAAGTAATCTTATATTGATGACATAACATTATTAAAGAACTAAAGTGCCTACAATCAGGATTGTGTCTCACATTGCTCTGCTCTATTTCAAACGCTTTCTATTGTCTTCAGACATTTTAATAACATTTAAAGACATTTTATTTTTAGAAACATAACCTTCAATTTAAAAAAGTTACATAGCACAGTGTATCTGCCCGGCTACAGTTGATACTAGTTATTAAACATTAAGCATGTCTAATCTACGTAGATAGGTGCTAACGAACATAAAATATCAACAGCAGATATAAAACACATAGAAATTAAAAGATACCACAAATGAGCTCAAACTAGATACTGTAGAATATCCCAACCCGCTGGATACTGTATTTATACTCACACTGACGTCATCTGCAGCAGGCGGCCCATCACATGATCGGACAAGTCACGTGCCTTCACTTCCTGCTGCCACAGCCGGGACTCTGAGCGCTGGAGCTGGAGGGGTTTTTTCTCATCCGACTATATCATTTATTCTAACAAAGAACAGCAGGCAACAATGTCCAGCTTTCCGGAGCTGTACTTTAACGTGGATAATGGCTACCTGGAAGGACTGGTGCGCGGCTTTAAGGCTGGGATCCTGTCACAGGGCGACTATTTGAACCTGGTGCAGTGCGAGACGCTGGAGGGTAAGTGGATGGCCTGCGACTCGTCATGTTTCAGGATTTTAAATTGCTGCAGAAATATAAGATACGCCGCCTTTTTGTACGTTCTGTCGGTACTTTCCTGGGCGAGGGAGGTGGGTGGCGAGGTTGTGAGTTACAAGATGCCCGTCTGCTGTTGGGGCCTTGAGTTTGTTGACAGCTGGGACTCGCTGTCGATTCAGAGATACAGACTGGCCGCACAGACCGGGAGACACCCGTCCGCGCTCGTATTCCTCGGGCCTTGGGCCCTGTGCCGGGGAGACGAGCCCGGGCGAGCCGCCCACCGTGCACTGGCGGAGCCCTGAGCCGACTCCTCAGCTGCAGGGGCGAGTCTAGCCGGTCGATTTAGCATCAGGGTCATGTGCCGAGTTAGAGGCTTGCGGTAGTTTTTTTAGGTACAGAAACAAACTAGTTGTTTCGAGTTGAGAGGTGGGTTTTCTTTTGGGACACTTTTACATTGTTAAAATAACAAACAAAGCGTTTGGTGTATTTTGTTTTCATGTAAGCAGAAGTAACGAGCGCAGCTGACGGAGGTGCCACCTGCCCCCTGTGAGAGCAGCAGTAAAATAATTCACACCCGCATACTCAAGGCAAACGCTTTGCTTTGCCGAGAAAACCGCTATCTTGGACGACAGAGTGAAATGTGTGTTTTTCAATTTGGTATGATACTGAGCACTGACCGCCTAGGTGTTAATTGAGTTTCTTTGAGACCAGTGACACTGATTGATGTGCCAGTCATGACAGGCCTGTTGCAATTACTGCTTTTGTAAACTAATCTGCCAGAACAGATTTTGTGCCAATGTTAATAAACACAATATCCTGCAAATTGATTTTGTTTAGTGGTGTATCAGTGCCCTAGGTGCTCTTTACTGTATCTTCCAGCTCAAGCTCTCTTTGTAGCGACCTCCCCTCAACCACACACAGTATTTAGGATTTGTGTACCAACAAAGAAATGTGTTGACACAGCAACATTCCTGGGTTGTGGTGGAAAACAGGCAGTTGCTGAAACACATTTTGCTGTAAAATTTCCAGCCTTGGGCTTTCTGTTCTGCTTTCTCAGGAGGGGCTGTTACGCCACTCAAAAGTGGGGCATGTGAGCCAAGAGAGTGTGGTGCAGTGGTTGGGCTTTGAGGGCTCAGGTGCCTGATGTATGTGCTCGCCATCTTTAACAGACCTGAAGCTGCACCTTCAGAGCACGGACTATGGGAACTTCTTGGCGAACGAGGCCTCCCCCCTCACTGTCTCTGTCATCGACGACAAGCTGAAGGAGAAAATGGTTGTGGAGTTTCGCCACATGAGGAACCAGTCCTACGAGCCACTGGCCAGCTTCATGGACTTCATCACGTAAGTGGGCACTGCAGACGAGAGATTACAGTACAGGCGGCAAAGCGGAACAGGAAGGAAAAGATAAAGCTCATAAGATTTCTAAAACAAAAAAATACAGAAAGGAAAATACAGCAGTTGTTGAGGACATGGGCTATCCCCAGTGATTTTATTGACCTTAATTTTTCACTAATTCTGGGCTTCTCTGCTGTTACTCTCGACAAGCCAGGCCCAGACTGTTCGCTGGCAGTGACTGGTCTCTCTGCTGTGTTGTTTGTAGGTACAGCTACATGATTGACAATGTGATCCTCCTGATAACGGGCACCCTGCACCAGCGTTCCATCTCTGAGCTGGTGCCCAAATGTCATCCCTTAGGCAGCTTTGAGCAGATGGAGGCAGTGAACATTGCTCAAACCCCTGCTGAGCTCTACAACGCTATCCTGGTGGACACACCTCTGGGTGAGCAGCTCCTTACAGTGTGCAAAGCGTAGGACTGGTGAATAGTGAATCAGATCAGCGCTTTAACATTTTCATCTCATAACAGTCACAGGTGCCCAACCATTACAACTAGGATTCTCCCTACAAGTGTAAATTTTAACACAAATGTTTTAGTCTAAGAAAAGGGATCTCTTTCTCAATTAAAAAACATAAATAAAATAATTTTTAGGTTTCCATAATATGTTAATAGTCACTTTGTTCATTTTAAGTACATTCATACTTTTAATGATAAACTTTAACATGCCATCCTCACAAGTCCTTTAAATGTTCTGTCTTTCAGCTGCCTTCTTCCAGGACTGTATATCTGAGCAAGACCTGGATGAAATGAACATTGAAATTATCAGGAACACTCTTTATAAGGTGAGGTTGCCCGCAGACAGGAGGAGCAGCAGTTTTTGTTTTCTCTCCAGTGTGGAATCTGTAAAGAGTCTCCACATCTTCCTCTTCTGGCTGATGGCTGACATTCAGCTGAATACCCACCCAGTTTTCAGGATTTAGGGTGTGCTGATACAGACTTTTTAGTACGTAGTACTGGGTAGAACCCAGTCTATAATGGTGAGCATGCCATGGCTACCCAAGGACAAATAGTAACCTACAAGAGAAACAGAAAACAGTTGTGCAATGGGTCACAACCCACAATGAGTTAATAGCTAATGGTCGACAGCTGCCAATCCCTTCACTGGCCACACAGTTCAAGATTGTGGAAACAGGAAGTTCCCCAGTGCAAAAGGTACAGAAATCACCCATGCAGGCATCTGTGCCATGAATAATTACCTTCATGTGGGTAAACTTTTTTTCTTGATTATTGTAAAAAAACAAATGTTAAGTGTGATGGTTTGGTGTTCTGTTTTTTCAGTGCTTTCCCTGCCTTTAATTTCTTAGGCTTACCTGGAGTCTTTTTACAAGTTCTGCTCAACCCTGGGCGGCACTACAGCAGACACCATGTGTCCTATCCTTGAGGTGAGCTAATGCAGGTCATCTCATCATGCTGCACTATCTCCTACAGCTTTAAATTCTATCTCTGTATCCTTTTAGGAAACTACTTCCAAATCAACTAGAACAGATCTTTTAGTCTCTATTAAATGGCTGTAGTTGAAAGTAGGCCCACTGTAGCAAAGCTGACTGTGTGTGTCCATCTGCAGTTTGAAGCCGACAGAAGAGCTTTCATCATCACCATTAACTCCTTTGGGACGGAGCTGTCAAAGGAGGACAGGGCCAAACTGTTTCCTCATTGTGGGAAGCTGTACCCGGAGGGACTGGCCCAGCTGGCCCGGGCTGATGACTATGAGCAGGTCAAGGCAGTGGCAGACTACTACCCTGTGAGTGTACTGAGGTTGACCTGGGTGTGAAGGTGGGGCTGGGTGTCCTGGTAGGCACTGCTGGCTGCTCAGTGTGACGCTGTGATGATGGTGATGTGTAGCACTATGGTGAACCAGATGGGCTGCTTCTATTTTCTATGCTGTTATACACTGTAATCTTGCTTAACGTCCTCACTTGAGTTTTTGGCTGAACCAGTGAAGGCCTGGTGGACTAATCCGCCAATCTATCAATATACTACTGAATAGGCAAAATTCTGCTAAGTATGTTGTCAGCAATTATAAATAATCCTGTGTGGAATAGAAAATCTATTGTCAAATAATTGTTAAAGATCGATGATGACAAATAATGAAGCAATAATTGTACTGCTTACAGTCCACCTAATACAACTATTAGTGTAAAGACAAATGGCAATGTGGAATCTCCCGATAAATTAATAATTTGCCCTTTTAAATGATGAATCATTGCTTGACTGGCAACAATGCATACGTTTTTTTATACTGCTTTCACCAGTTTCAACAGCTATGTGAGCGAAGCAGACTGAAGAGTTGTAGCTGGATGAAAACAATGTGTTCTATGTCTATTGCAGGAATATAAACTTCTTTTTGAAGGGGCTGGGAGTAACCCTGGAGATAAAACTCTTGAAGACAGATTCTTTGAGCACGAGGTGAGGAACGTGAAAGCTCTAGGGAGATTCTGGATGGGGGTTATCCTTAACACATTTGTTTGTCTGCTTTACTGCCACATGCTTCATTATGAAAACAAGTATAGCAGTAGTAATGCCAAGAAAGATCAAGGCAGGACATTGCTGTTAGCTACGCTGTTTACATATTGTATGCTGGAGAGGCGTATTACAGATCCCTTTAACAGGCCAATTCTAAGTTTCTACAGAGGGTATTGCAACATAATTTACAAAAAAAATGGATTGTGAAATCCAAACTTGAGCTTTCTTTTAAGGAGCTCTATGATGGTTTGGCTTTTGAGTTAGTATTTTATTTTCTTTGGTTGGTTTGTTGCACATCTTGAGCAATTAAAATGTATGGAACTGTACTTGAGAAGTTATGAACATTTGACCTAAATGTTGAAAAGTGGTTTTGTCCGCATGTGGATCACATTCTGTATTGTTTTCAGGTAAAGCTGAACAAGTTGGCTTTTCTGAACCAGTTCCACTTCAGTGTGTTTTATGCCTATGTGAAGCTGAAAGAGCAGGAGTGCAGAAACATCGTGTGGATCGCCGAGTGCATTGCTCAGAGACACAGAGCCAAGATCGACAACTACATCCCCATATTCTAAAGCAAGCTCTGCAGAGTTCTGCACTGGCAGGTTGTATGTGATGGTCTATCACTTTGTATGATCATTTCAAAAATTATAAAAACCATACAAGGAAAATTATATTGTACTGTTATACGAAGTGTCTCATCTCTTTTTTTTTAAATTGGCTAGTTTAGTTATTTAATTGGTATTGTTTCTAGCTGGATTTTAAGAAATAAAGGCGCCAAATGGAAATTAAGCCTGGTTCTGTCTAGCTAGCATCAGGTTATTCCTAGCAAAAAAATTGGATTTGTCTTTATTTTACATGTATTCCTGGGATCTGGCTACAGAAAGCATGGTTCATTATGCAATGTCATCATCACCTGACCTGCAGTTTCCTGAAGAGTTTCATGCTCCTAGTACGTTCTCACCCATGTAAAAGGTGATGTTCACAGAAACACTGTGTTCTTAATTGTTACAGCTTGAAAACAGTTGTTCTTAATGTGAAAGTCTTGTGATTCCCTTGATTCTTTCAGAATTGCTGCTCATTTGGTTCAAACTGTAATAACCCTCTGGGTCAGTGAGAACCATTTTACCTGATGGGTTTTTATTGTGAAACACGACAGATTTGTTATTGAGGGTTTAAGTACAATACAATGTACAAGTTCAGTTTATTTTAATTCCTTCATTGTTACCATTAAATTGCCCTCTAAGGATCTAGTTGTACAAATTGAGTTGGTGTTTTTTGTAATCGTTTTCCTTTAATACTTTAGATTTTGCCCAATTTTTCCAGTTTTTTTTTGTTGCTGCTGTTTGTTTTCTGTTCACTGATCTGTCAGTTAAGCTGAAACGTGTCCTACTGCCTTTAGAAAAGGCCTCTGATGGGACATAGTCAGTCTGATAATCTTCACAGCCTAAGACACACAAACGAGTGATGCAGACTGGTTTCTTGCTTCGCTGAAGCTGGACATTCCCTTATTCTCAACACTTTCACAAGCCCCAGAACTGCATGCTGACCAGAGGACCAAATGGTTTGTATGACTCGTCCGGGACTGAAATACTTGTTACTGGCCCTAGATTTCTTGCCATATTCATTCTGATAGTAGTACACAGTGATGGGTATCTCAGACCCAGAAGTGCATCACCAGAACTCACACAGTACAGAATACAGACTGGAAGAGCCCTTAGTAACAATCTCAGCCGCAGGGGCACCTGGAGAACTGCAGTGGCTTCTGTTCCAAAGCAGAACTTCAGTTTTAGTGTTACTTACAGTATGCGTGTTTGAGAAACTTATAACATTCCACTGTCAGGTGTTATTTCAGTTGTTTGTATGGATGTAGAATTTTGTTTTTCACTGAATTTTGTTGTGGACATCCAGGTGTTGTTCCCTTTATTGTTTCAAGCAAGCAGTGTTCCTTATAGGGTTCTGTTTCTTATCACCTCTTTCAGCATGTTGCATGTAATGTATAGACCCCATATTTGAGTAGTCAGAATTGTGTTTCTAAAAGGAATATTCTCCGTCATGAGTGCTCAGTTAAAATATCTGGGTGTGCTGTTTGATTTTCACCGTGATCCGGATTGCCAATCTCTGTGAAAGCATTAAAACTGAAAGATAAAAAGCTTTTGTGGCAAATGTGTCAATGAGGGCGTCAGTGTAGATTAAAGTTTAAAAAATATGACAGAAGAAAACTTTGAGTAAGACACATTAAAAATAAGTTATGAAGCCAACTCCTTCTGCAGGGCTCCACTTTCTCCAGATTTATTGAAACAATGTTGTAATTATAGACTGTTTTATACTGTACTGTAATGGTTTGGGCATCATAACAAACGTGCATAAACTTGGGGTTCACAACCATATTTGTTTTCCTTGTTATTTGGGGTTATGTGGTGGAGGTTTGATGTTGTTTTGCCATGAATAGTACAAAGATGGAATGTGGCTTAGATGGAATAATCACTTTTTTAGTTATGGGTGTACTGTGGTTGGAGAGACTCATGGGGTTCTGTCTGCTAGCTGTGTCGGTTCTGTCTAGAAGCAGCTTGGTTGAGCTGTGCTCCTTCCCCTCTTATAGATGTAGACTTTCTTGGAAAGTATACGGTAGCAGCAGAATTTAAATTATTGTAATGGAATTGATCAAATGAAGTTGTATTATGTGGAAGAAAATATTTAACATTTAAAATAATATGTATAGTTTATGAAAAAAATGCCTGACTCTTTGTAAAGCTTCATTGTGCTGTATATATTTGTGTGGCTGACTGCCATCTGGGATTCAAGATGTGCTCCTAATCTGGTTTCCTGTTGTGTGCATATTGTGTTTATCTTCAGTGTGACAATAAACACCTACCCTCAATTACATGGTGCAGAGTTTATTTTTTGTGGACATATGTTTAGAAATGGAGCTTAGAAACAACACATCTAAAGACGATTTGAAAAAAAAAATCCAAATTATAGTACCTTAAAATTCCTTGCACTTGGTATTTTGTGTAATTATTTGTACTCCGTAATCAGAGTGTTTTGGATTAATTTAGAATTTGATTTAATTGTGTTTTTGGTCACTTAGCATTTTATTGAACTTGCTGAAAAATTGAGTTAATGTACTTTTTATGTAACACCACTGTTGCCACCTTCTCAACTGATTATGTCAGATCTTGCCAATTAAGCAGGGTTGGGCTGGTCAGTACTGGGAGAGATGACCTTTGAAGAAAACTGGGTCACTGCTGTCAGTGATGTTGGTGAACCAGTAGGTGATGCTCCTCCTTCTGCAAGAATTTTCCAAGAATTGCCCCAGTATGGTGACTGGTACCACTGTTGTAGCAGATGCTGTCTTCTAAATGAATGGAGAGGTTCATTGAAGGTTTCATTTCTTACCTCTCTACACCTATTCTGACTTCACACTTCTTGATTGGCCTCTCTTTCTGTCCCCTGCTCCCGCCTCTCGCTCCTCCTCTCTCCCAGCCTTTGTTCTCCCGCTACATTACTTTTGCTGACTGCCCTGTCTTTCTCACACCTGAAGAAGGGTCCATGGCCGAAACGTTGGGTTTTCTTTCTTCTTTTTTTCAACATGGAATAAACCATTACTTGTCTCTCTTTGAGTTGTTGGCTTTTCTAGGTATTAAGTGAAATAAAGATGATTTTTGCTTGTCTGCCTGGTCTGTGTAGTGTGGTTGCTCGAGCATAATGGTTGTCGTACATCACCCATTGGGATGAAGGGGAGGTGTCTCCTATATGTTAAGCATTTTGGAATCCTTTGGAATGAAAACAGTATATAAATGCATAGGAGATTGTGAGTAAATGACATAAAACATTTTCAGCTTGTAAAGATTAACTTTAAAAAATAAGCTTCTGTTTCTAATCATGTTTAATGTTTTGTTAAAACTTTTGCCTAATGCAAATGTATTTATAGAGGCTGTAACTATGGACCTGCCAGTACAAAAATATTTGTACTTGTACCTGCTGTGTTTGGTCAATCCTTTGGAGAACAGCAGAATTAATGTACATCTGCATTTCTTCCTAAATATGCTTATTATTCAATGGAAATGACTACAAGTAGGTTTACAGAGGTTACAATAATGTTTTCATTCGTGAACAGAGGAGATTGTTTCCTCCTTACAGAGGTTATCAATAGCCTGAAAAGTATTGACAAAAGCAATTGATTCAACTTCAGAATTGGAAATTTAATAAGCACTTAGGGAGACAGTTAGCTATAGGGATCCATACAAATTCTCAAGTTAATATTCATAGATGGTCCTGGATGTATCCCACCTTGCGTCCCTTGCTTGCCAGGATAGGTTCTGGCTTCAACTGACCCAATATTGGATAAAGCGGATAGAAAGTTAATAGATGTAATTTAATACCATTCCACTATTTAGTCCAGTGTCACATCAACTGAAAGGTCTAATGCCTAAATTTGACTCCTAAATTGAGTATTTGGACCTTAGGACAGGATGTAATATATGACTTGGCACATGTTTAATTTCTTCTGCAAAAATAAAAAATGCTTAATAAATCACTTCTGGGAACATTAAACACACCTTTATTTGCTATTTGAAAAATAACCACAAGGGGGGGCCATTATCTTAGCAAAAATACTGCATTTTTTACTTCCTTTTACCTGCAGAGGGCAACGTTTGTGATCTTATCCACTAATACTGCCACAGGGCTGTCTCTTTAGGTGTACACAGTAGCTGAAATATAGCTTTAGAAATGAACAGTACAAGAAATGAGGGAAAGCATGTTATGTGTGGGCTTACATGATTCCTGAATTGTCTGCTATGGTGGAGCACAAGTGGAGCTGGCAGTGTAATTACAACAGTGTTATACTAAACATGAGCCTGATTATCTCGGTGGCACACACCACTCTTCTGATACAGACATGTACACTGGCCACTCACGTGGCACAAAAATTATTACACAGTTGCTATGGAGACAGTTGTACACTGTGATGGGAGCCCAGTCCTGTCTGGACACATTAGGGTTAAAGTGCTGTAGCAGTAAGAACAGGCAGATTGGATGAGCAAACTTCAGCATGGTTATGGAAAGAGCTGGATCCAACTGTTTGGATTTCCTGGTATCCTTCCAGAAACAGCTGGACTTGATCCTTGGGTCAATAGGCTACTGAGCAATTAAATGAACATTTTTTATGTACCTATGTTCTTATTTTTAACATCAATGAATCTGAATTAAAAACATTTTCATTTCTAAATCTGCATAACAATTTAAAATACAATTTTAAAGTGTGCTTTGGATAAACCCAATCTTGTTTCTAAAAAGAAGGTTTCAATTACAAGCCGTAGAAAGCTATAAATTGCTTTTGAAAGCACAGATTCTGAATCCACTGCTATACAAATTTAGAAACATTAATTCCAGCCTTAATGAGACAGTAAAAGGAGAACCTGAAATATCGCTGTCTTTAAGATTAACGTTGATTGATGGTGATTATTGTTTCAACATCTCGTCTTAAACAAACTACAGGTGTGTGTGTGAGAAGGGATCATCTTGCCAGCTGGATCATGCTGGGACACTATGAAAGCTGTGAAAACATCCTTGGGCATTTACATAAGCAACTGGGTTTGTGTCAATTTTGTGAGTGTGAACATGAATCTCTTCTTCCTGCTAAAGCAGCAGGTTATGGCTTGATGCATCTGCTGATGTGGGGTGTCCATGCTCACACCTGCCCTCCTGCATCCACACCTCTATTCCTGCAGCCACACTCCCCTCCTGCAGCCACACCTCTATTCCTGCAACCACACCTCCCTTCTGCATCCACACCTCTATTCCTGCAACCACACCTCCCTTCTGCATCCACACCTCTATTCCTGCAACCACACCTCCCTTCTGCATCCACACCTCTATTCCTGCAACCACACCTCCCTCCTGCATCCACACCTCTATTCCTGCAACCACACCTCCCTCCTGCAGCCACACCTCTATTCCTGCAACCACACCTCCCTCCTGCAGCCACACCTCTATTCCTGCAGCCACACTCCCCTCCTGCAGCCACACTTTCCATCCTGCAGCTGCACCTCCCCTCTTTCAGCCACACCTCCCCTCTTCTACAGCCAAACCACCTGGCACTAAAACACTGTATAAAGATTATTTAATTTCTCCAGGAAGGAGTTTCAGTTTCAGAAGAAGCCCCTAATGTGCCTCTGTTTTTCTGCCACAGCTTTAAAAATTAATTTTGTCAAGTCTATAATTCCAACTTTCATGTTCATTCATACACCTCTTTTCCATCTACCAGACAAGTGTTACAGTCTGTGCTGATTCTATTTTGTATTCTGGAGCTGTTTTTCCTACACTTGAATTTTGAACTGGGACCCATCCCTGGTCAAAATTACACACTTACATAAAGACTTCAGAGGTTCTGCCCATCAATGGGCAGATTTCAGAAGGCTTACAGACAAAGAGAAACTGAACCAGGGTGTCACGAATAGCAGTCAATTAGTCATGTGACAAAATAAAACAGGACATGTTTCAAAGGTTGGTTTCTTCCCACAGTCCAAAGACATGCTGGTGGGTTAATTGGCTTCTGGAAAAACTGGCTCTGGTGTGAGTGTGTGTGTCTGTCTGCCCTGTGATGGACTGGCTTCCTGTGCTTGCTGAGATAGGGTCCAGCTCCCCTGCGACCCTGTACTGGACTAAGTGGTTAGCAAATCTTCAGATATTTCAAAGCCTGAGGAGGATTACAAGTCTAGTCTGTGGGGAACACCGGATTTATAAGGCTGTTTCCTTATGAGATATTATTACTTTATGCACTGAACGACTTATTCTAGAGGCTCAGCTGATGGTGTCTCCATCCAGGGCCCTCTGTTTAAACCAACAGCTTCCATAAGACAGCACTATTTTTCTGCTATTATTTGTCATAATTTCCTTAGAATAATTGCCCTGTTTTCCTTTGTTTTGTTATTCTTCCCTTCCAACAATACTTTCATTATATTATTTATTCCTTCTGTGATACCCACAGCATGTGCTCTGGTTTTCAAAAAGACAAGCAGAGGAATCCTTTCTGTGGCCCTGTGTGCCAGGAAGTGTGTCTCTTTCAGGGCACTGGGCGGTTCAGTTACTGCACCTCCCTACAGACATCCCGATTTAATTTCAGCCTAAAACTGGCATAGATAAAATAGTTAATCTACTGTATATATCTAAATGATACATTCTTTTTAATAACTTTGTTTCGATCTTATTCCCAGACTTTGGGGAAAAAGATTAAGTGAAATGGATCAGGAGAATGTGCCTTTGGTCCCCCTTTCAGGTTTTTGGAAGTGACACTCCTTTCACTCCTTTTTTTCCTTATTCTATTAGTTCCACATTTTCAATTGTCAATGATCCAGGGAGCCTGAGCTGTGTGTTTGAAAGGTCTATGTGCTCTCTGGGTAAGGTGTGTGTACAAATGGTGGAGTCCTGGGTTGAGACAAAGCTCTTACAACATGTAACAGGTGATCCCAATGGAATTCACAGGAGCCCAGTGCCGGAAGGAGAGACACCTGTAGGTCAATGTGAAACCTCTCTGACAAGGTGAGTTGCTTCCACTGTTCTTCCTGCTGTGTGCTGTGTAATAATCATAGCCTGTAACTTTCCCATGACTCTGTTATATAGTTCAGAGATGACGTATGGGCTGACCTGTGTATTAACATAATGAATGTGCATCTCCTGGTTTATCCTGCTAGTAACCATCGCTGTATAATAATTGGACATTATTACATGGCTTACATGTTTGGAAGAAATGTGAGATATTTAGTAACACTTCTTTTCTTGAAACAGAAGTTTGTCTTCATATCCATTTATTTCTAAGAAGGTTGCTCTTGGAAAGCAGGAGGAAAATTGGCAAAACAATCATTCTTGGTAAATTTTACTGTGCACTACTGGCAATGCAACTGTTTGAATAGGAGTACTGGATAACAATAAATAGAGCATGTGAAAGATGTGTCTATCATTAAAATGCAAAGGCTGCTTAAGGATAGTGGCCAAACATTGGAAAAGTACATCTTGGGTCAGCCAGGAAATTAAGTGCAATGCTCGGAGAGAGGTTGTGTGTGTCTGGCAGTAGGGCTCTGCAGTTCAGATGTGTCCTTATTAAAACATTTAAGCTGAACAGGCTCTTTGCTCTTGAGCAACACATAATCAGTGGGACTTAACGACAGCACTGGAGCTTGACTTCTCTTTCTCTGGTCTGCTCTTTCCCAGTGGATGAAATTAATGTACATAAAAAGACTTCAAGGGCCAACATTGTGAATGGTCAATATGATTAAACATGAGGTCCAGTGGATGTCCTATAAATAGTTCTGTCACAAAGGAAGGTAACGAGGCACAGTGGGTTGTTTTGTGCTCATCTTTAACCTCATTCCCGCTCCTCTTTCATTCTCGCTCTGCCTGAGGACTGGCCTCCCTGTCCCTTGTGCACTCAGGAATTTGGCACTCCAGCAACGTATTGCCTCGCAGAACACTGAGCACCGTGCTTCAGCTCCAGCGCAGAAGCAGCTCTGGCCTGTCAGATAAACAATTTTTCAGTCTAATCTTTTATAGCCCCCTGCCACCGAAGCCTTTGCTTTGGTGAGAATAACTCTGAGCCTCCCAGTGTACCTGTTAGATTGGACAGCTGGCTTCACTCTCTGTCCCAGTTTGCGCCTTTACCAGCAGCACTTCCACCAGTTTTGCACACCAAGGATTTGGCTTATGAAGGGGCACCTGTGCTTAATCCCTTCATGCCGGCTGGGCCTGTTTGAGCCCCAGAGAGGACCTGAATGGCCATAATGCATTAATTGGAAAAGACGCAAACAATTGAGTTAAACATTTGAACAAGCACCTTCAGCACTGCCATAAGAATGTTTGTCTGAGTATAAATTAAACTGAGGCTCTGTACGTTTTCAGTACTACTGTGGTAATGAGCAGCAGGCACATACTGTAACAGTACACTGTCAAACCCTATTCAGGTAAAAGTGTTCCAATTATTTGACAAATCAGACAGGACAGGAGGCTGACCTTTTGGACAAGACAGGAAGACTAATAATATAGCTTGCATGAAGCTTGTAGATTGTTATTCCATGTGTATTTTGAAGCACATCCCCAGGTTCCTAACCTTGAACATGTTGAATGTCCCAGAATTTTATACGGGAAAGCATTTATGTTCTTAATGCTCTTTGCGGTAAAGTTTCCATAAGCAAAGGTACTGCCAGTGCACAGTTAGACTTAATGCCATGTTTCCCCAATGAAAAAAAAAACTTCAAGGAATTACTCAGAATTCAAAAGAGGGAGTTCTCAGAAGTGCTTCCCTTGGTTTTGAGTTGTTCCTAGCAATATAAGAGATATTTCAGCCAGTGTGTCCTGACAATTTTCCACCGACAGAAACATGAATTCAGATACCCACATGATAATGCTGCCAAGTGTAGAAATTAAACTTTTTGCATTTTCCAGTGTTCTTCTCCTGTTTTCATAGAAGTAATCTATTAAAACTTAGAATTCATTTAATTCAAAAAGATCTTATCAACAATGGAGCATCATTCTCATCTTGAATCCTGAAAAGAGTCCCACAAAGCAAACAAACTGATTATTTTTATTAATTCTTGGACAGCTTTGCTTTGATTTCACATTCTTTACGTTCTCAAGAGAGAAAGGTGGCCTGAGCAATGACAGGCTGTGAGAACAAGCTTCATGATGATTTTGTAGTACACAAGGATATGAAATCTTGTTATTTCAAATCTCCTTCCTAGCAGCTCATTGTGGATCATCTTTATCTAACAGGTAGAATTCTTTGTATAATACCATTACTGTACAATCAAAATCCTGCAGCCACTGCACAAAGCACTAGGACAAAGATTGACATTACACCACAAAATGAGCTTGTCATCAGTAAACAATAGTAAAATAAAAATGTAGTCATGGGGACCATGGAAAAGTAGATTATGACTTGTACATAAAATGACCAGTTATTTTATAGATTTACTGATGTTCCACATAAACTGTGACATAGTCTTGGATTTATATAATATTTGTAAAATCAAAACCAACCAAACCAGATAAAAAGAAATACTGTGCACATTTCACCATGCCAGAGTTTCATGATCAAAACCTTTAAACCCACAATGAGCAGTAGAGTTTCCTAATCTTTGGTTTAGTGGCACATGCTATGTGCAGATTTGTACTGGTTTCTCAGAAGGTAGCAGCTGGGGGGAATCCTGATTTAGAAGGAGAAGAGGGTTTTGGGAGAGGATGATGGAAATGGTCCTGTTCCATAAGGACGTCAGTGCTGAATAGCATGTCTTTCTCCTGGAGACTGGCTCAGGGAGGAATATCCCTGAATTCCACAACAGCAGGCCAGTTCAGCCCAAGGCAGGACCACTTTCCTTTCTTGTAACTACAAGTCTTCTGCATACACATTTTCTTATTACAGAACTTTATTGTTATGTGCCTGCATCAGTTCCTGTTTGTTTTGCACCCATATAATCTTACAGCTCTGGTCCTGTTGCAGAAAGAGTGAGCAAGCTTTGCTGTGGGGCAGAGAGCTCCAGATTCACAGCTCCTCAAGGTCACCCCAGACCCCTCTGCCTTGAGTGCCTCTCTGGGAGGCCTGAGGCCAAGTTCTGGGATAATTTATTTACTCCACACACTATTGTTCCTGTGTGGCATGTAGAAATCTGCTCTGCATCCTTTAATCTTCAATCTCTTCTTTTTTTTCTTAGTTTTTTTTTTCTGGCAGAGACAAGATAAACACTTGCCATGGTTGGGTGAAGCTGTCATTAATTCACAGAGCTTCTCAGAACACTCTGTACGGATACTGCGCTGTAGCTGGATAGACAGGCCAAACATAAACACTTCCACAGCACGGAGACTGGGTCTGAAAGCCCAGCTAAACAAACCTCTCTCTACTCAGCAGTGACCCTTGAGAGGCTCCTACCTCTAATTGTGTTGAGCCCAGCTCCGTGTAGATAGAGACAGGCTGCCAGCTGAACCGTGTGAACAGACAATGGGTCTGTGGATTCAAGGGGTGTCCTGTTGATTCCGGAATGTTGTCCCAGCCAATTGCACAAGGGGAGGGGCACTGCCCCCAGGTCTCTCTGTGTGCATCGGAGGCAGTGCTTCGGCACAAGTTAGTCTGGCTCATTGTATCTGTGGCCGAGGCCAGCTGTCCTATTGTGAAAGTACAGTCATGTTTATGCATATATAACTGGTTGCTATAGTTCTCATAACTTGACATGGCATGCTATTGTTTTCATTCCTTTTTTAAATTGCCCGTTGCTTCACAGTGTTCTTGTTTTATTGTTGGACAGGCTTGTCCGTACTTTGTTCAGGCCTATTGTCTCTAAATCACTTATAGTACAGTGTGAATAAAACCATGTGCTGCATATATTGGGTGACAGGTCATCTTGATTAACCTACCATGTTGTGTAGTACAGGAAAACGCAAAGATTGCCTGTTTCTGTTCTAGACATTCTTGTGTGAAGGTCACACACAAAGTGAGAGTAACTGTTTTGTGCTTTAGTGAAAACAGCACAGCACATGTTCCATGTTCACCTTTATGCAAAGAGTTTAGCAAAGGAGCCATTGATAATATTGCATTGTATTCAGTTTATTTTTGGATGTGGGAACAAGTTGGAGATGAAATGTCAAGTAAAAAAAAGCTTGACCACTATGGAAGAGATGTCTCAAGGCTGCACCAGTGAAGTGCATCTGTGGAATGCCTTGTGTTCAGACACCTGCCTTCCAAGCACAAATTCTCCACAGGGACAGGAGTTCAGTAACCTATGTGTCCTTGAAAGAGTGGCCCAAAATAGGCCCAAACTTTCAAGGACACATAATAACTGAAAAAAACATTCTCTGGATGTCATGTTGATGGCATTCTGCAAATTAAAGGGGTATCATGACTGACAGAGAGAGGTATTGGGTTATTTCCAAAAATAATACCAATTAAAAAAACTTGATAAGAAAACAACTGGCAGTATCGTTCTGCTTTGGTGGCCAAAATTCCAAGCGGCCGTCATTGGGAAATGTTCAGCTCCGCTGCTCACATCTCATCATCCAGAGCCCAGCTTCTCTGAACTCCTAGCGAGTTCTAGGAACAGGACGCCGAAGTGCAGCCAAACCTCGATCTGCGGTGATTCTCTGCAGAGGAGTCTGAACTGACATCTGTGTGTAGCTGGAAAAGATTTGAGTTGCTGACCAAAAGAAAAACGCTTGCAAAAGCTTTTCTTTCTTTGTTTTTTTAACATTACAAACATGTCAGTTTTGACCACTTGGATTTCTGGCTTAATTGGTCAAGTTAAAATTAGGAATTAGGGGTTCTGAAGCCAAGTACTCATTAAGAGGTTTCAGGAGGGAGGGTGAGATGAGGATGTGTAAATCATGGAGAAATCCCAGGTTACAGGCCTTGGAAAGTGAGTTTCATACTGTATGTTCCCGGATAGAGCCTAAGCTGGCCATTAACTACTAACATAGTATGCTAGGACAGAGGATCCCTGCACAACATATCATCAAACACTAGGTTTCTGATTAGCCACTGGTTGGTAGGCTGAAGTTTTAATTTCTTCCAGGTATGAATCTCTGCTGTTGAAAAGATAGGATTTTTTTAGCTGCAAGAGACAGATGGAGACTGTGGTTGAGAAGTCCTTTAATACTAAAGAAGAATAAACAAGTGAGTGATTCACTACTTTTTTCTTTAGTTTTTTTCTTTCTTTTTTTACAAAAATTTCACAGTATCACTGATTCATAGCGAAAAACTGGCATGAAAAAAGCTGCAACACTCTGATTGGATGAAAGGAAACAGACGAGCAAGAAAACACATTAAAAAAAAGGTAAAACAGCAACACAAAAATTAAAACATTGTTAAAAGGTTTTTTTTTGCAGAGAAGAATTTGTTCATGAATTTGCTGTTTCCAAACAGAAGACCTGAGTTTATTTGTGTGAGAATGTGTTCTGTGAGGCCAGGCTGCTGTGCCTTTTCTCTTTCACAGAAAATTTGGTGTAATTCAATGATCCCTTCTAAAAATGAAAGTACAAAATATAACCAAACATCACTAAGAGTACTTCTGTAAGTGAGTGGTGCTGTTGGATGTATTTTCTGTTTATTTCTGAATTTGATTGTTGTTGTTGTTCTGTTTCTGCAACGCCCTCGGCAGTACTTTCTTTCTGACGAAGAGCCGCTTCAGGAAGCGATCGCTGACGGACGTGGGCAGGTAGCTGTAGATGAAGTACATGAGCCCCATGCCGTGGCCGGCGTAGTAGCGTGTACTGGGCTGCGTGGACAGCAGCGAGTGCGCAATGGCGTTGATGACGGGGCTGAAGTCCTCATTGGCTTTCCTGGCATGGGCCTTGAACAGCTCTTTAGTCTCCAGCAGGTACTCCTCCCCGTACTCCTCCAGCAGGCTGGGGGACAAGTTCTGGACCAAGTGCTGGTGCTGTTTCTCCCAGTACTCCAGATTACTGGACTGGCCTGGAAGACAGAGCCATCAGCGAATTAATGGTGTGCAGGCCTTGGGAGCAATGCTGTGAATTTTTTCTCTTAGGCATCCGTCACACCAGAAGGAAAGACAGGTTGTGCTGAAAAATGGAGCTGGGATCACCGGTTAGCTCAATACTGCATTGTGTATAAGACAACCTAGCAAGGTGAAATTGCCAGGCCCTAGGGACCACACATTGCCATACAGAGGTTCCAAGACACTTTAATTGTTTTTCCCTGCTGTGGTTTCAGTGATGACAATTGAAATTTACTTTACAATTAAGGAAAAAACAATGGTAGAGTAAAGTGATTACTAAGTCCCTTCAAGCACAGCAGTAAAACAGGCATGTTGAGGCCATGTTTAATGCTCTATATGCTTGCAGAACCCAGGTTTGCTTACACAGTTTCCAGTCTCTCATCTTACTGCTGTAATCATGCTGTTTTCTGTCATGATTGGAGCCACTGGAACCCCCTGGCATTGACCCCATTGCTTGGGTTGGCATTGCCTGATGTGAGTTGTTCCAGCTGGTAGGGAGCCAGGCACTTGGGGGCTCAGCTGGGGTGGTGTTTTGAGTCTCTACCTGCTCCTCTTCACATATTGTACATAGTGTACATGCTGTACATACTCCTCTGTTCTAGCCTCTCAGATCAGATCTTTTCTCTGTTTTCTTGCCCTTATTGGGATTGATGAGAATTGATCACTGATGTATTATATTGGGCCAGGTCCCAGGGAGGAGGAGGTGTGTGGCCCTGGATAGCAGTCCAGTGGGGCCAGTGTAAAAGACTGTTGACTTACATTACCGTTCATCATGCATCCAATAGTAAGAGCGAGAGGACCAGCACAGCATGAGCACCAGCACAACGAGAGCACGAACGCAGCGAGAGCAGGAACACAGAGTGAGCACCAGCACAGCGAGTGCACCAATACAGCAAGAGCACGAACACAGTGTGAGCACCAGCACAGTGAGAGCACCAGCACAGCGAAAGCATCAACACAGAGTGAGCACCAGCACAATGAGAGCACCAGCACAACAAGAGCACGAACACAGCGTGGGCACCAGCACAGCGAGGGCACGTACACAGCGTGGGCACCAGCACAGTAAGAGCACCAGCACAGCGAGAGCACGAACACAGCGTGAGCACCAGCACAACGAGAGCATGAACGCAGTGAGACCACGAACACAGCGAGAGCACAAGCACAGCGAGAGCACCAACACAGCAAGAGCACGAACACAGCATGAGCACCAGCACAGCGAGAGCATCAGCACAGCGAGAGTATGAACACAGCGTGGACACCAGCACAGCGAGAGCACCAGTACAGCGTGAGCACCAGCACAGCAAGAGCACGAACACAGCATGAGCACCAGCACAGCGAGAGCATCAGCACAGCGAGAGTATGAACACAGCGTGGACACCAGCACAATGAGAGCACCAGCACAACAAGAGCACGAACACAGCGTGGGCACCAGCACAGCGAGAGCACATACACAGCGTGGGCACCAGCACAGTAAGAGCACCAGCACAGCGAGAGCACGAACACAGCGTGAGCACCAGCACAGCGAGTGCACCAATACAGCAAGAGCACGAACACAGTGTGAGCACCAGCACAGTGAGAGCACCAGCACAGCGAAAGCATCAACACAGAGTGAGCACCAGCACAATGAGAGCACCAGCACAACAAGAGCACGAACACAGCGTGGGCACCAGCACAGCGAGAGCACGTACACAGCGTGGGCACCAGCACAGTAAGAGCACCAGCACAGCAAGAGCACGAACACAGCGTGAGCACCAGCACAACGAGAGCACCAGCACAACGAGAGCATGAACGCAGTGAGAGCACGAACACAGCGAGAGCACAAGCACAGCGAGAGCACCAACACAGCAAGAGCACGAACACAGCATGAGCACCAGCACAGCGAGAGCATCAGCACAGCGAGAGTATGAACACAGCGTGGACACCAGCACAGCGAGAGCACCAGTACAGCGTGAGCACCAGCACAGCAAGAGCACGAACACAGCATGAGCACCAGCACAGCGAGAGCATCAGCACAGCGAGAGTATGAACACAGCGTGGACACCAGCACAATGAGAGCACCAGCACAACAAGAGCACGAACACAGCGTGGGCACCAGCACAGCGAGAGCACGTACACAGCGTGGGCACCAGCACAGTAAGAGCACCAGCACAGCGAGAGCACGAACACAGCGTGAGCACCAGCACAACGAGAGCACCAGCACAACGAGAGCATGAACGCAGTGAGAGCACGAACACAGCGAGAGCACAAGCACAGCGAGAGCACCAACACAGCAAGAGCACGAACACAGCATGAGCACCAGCACAGCGAGAGCATCAGCACAGCGAGAGCATGAACACAGCGTGGACACCAGCACAGCGAGAGCACCAGTACAGTGTGAGCACCAGCACAATGTGACCACCAGCACAGCGAGAGCATGAACACAGCGTGAGCACCAGCACAGCGAGAGCATCAGCACAGCGAGAGCATGAACACAGCGTGAGCACCAGCACAGCGAGAGCACGAACACAGTGTGAGCACCAGCACAGCGAAAGCACGAACACAGCGTGGGCACCAGCACAATGAGAGCACCAGCACAGCGTGTGCACCAGCACATGAGAGCATGAACACAGCGAGAGCTTGAACACAGCAAGAGCACAAACACAGCAAGAGCACCAACACAGCGAGAGCACAAACACAGCAAGAGCACCAACACAGTGAGAGCACCAACAAAGCAATAGCACCAATACAGCGAGAGTACCAGCACAGTGAGAGCATGAACACAGAGAGATCATGAACACAGTGAGAGCGCCAGTACAGTGAGAGCATGAACACAGCGAGAGCATGAACACAGTGAGAGCACCAGCACAGCAAGAGCATGAACACAGCAAGAGCATCAACACAGCGAGAGCATGAACACAGCAGGAGCACAAGCACAGCGAGAGATGAACACAGCGAGAGCATGAACACAGCGAGAGGATCAACACAGAGAGAGCACCAGCGCAGTAAGAGCATGAACACAGCGAGAGCATCAACACAGCGAGAGGAACAAAGCAACAACAGCTGGAGCAATACAATAGCTGGAGCAACACAATAGTAAGTGCAGGGTCCTGCACTACTTTCCAGTGGCCATTTAAGGTTTTTTCCATGTTATTTCACAAGGACAAGGCACAACATCTGTCGTTATTATTATTATTATTATTATTATTATTATTATTATTATTATTATTAAGTGGCCAATAAAAAGTTTTTGGAGGGAAGCAGCTCATCTATAATTCACCCTGAATTTTTTGACAGTTTCTGTGAGCTTTTACTGGCCGTGACACTTGTGAAACTTTCCAGATAAGTCCGATAGTGAGATTCTCAGTACCCTTTATGTTTTTGAGGGAATATTTTTTTTTAATCGTGACTTTTGTATATGAATGATAACACAATGGGCCTGTTGGTCCAAAGAGAAGCATTCTTATCTGGATTGAAGTATAATTGTAATGTACACTTGATTTACGGTGGTGAATGTAGGGAAACAATATTATGGATCATGAGACATCAGAAGTACAGAGTTACAATCCCAAGTGTGCCTGATGATTTGTCAGCATACAGTCAAGGGGCAAAAGGGGCAAGGCAGATCAGATGGTTACTCCGGATCTTGGAGTTTGGTTTAAAGCTAAGATTTCATGGTGAATATTTAAACTCCTCAGGAGTATGTGCCAATTGAAATATCCCTTAATTGACAAGTTTACAAGTCAAAGGCACACAAGTCAACATTATGTGATAGAAGTAACATCTTCCATCTTCCTTAGGAAAGCTGGTGAGACAGGTGTCACTGAGGCTCCAAGTCCCTCACCTGTCTTGTAAGACGCAGGAAGGATGGTGGAGACCTTGACCCCCCAGGGTTCCAGCTCGTGCCTCAGGGTGTTGATGAACAGATTCAGGGCAGCTTTAGAGGCGCCGTAGGCAGCCAGGCAGGGAAAGGGCTGCTCCCCTGCGAACAGACCGGGAGACGGCACACATCAGCCTCTGCTTGGGACCCAGAATAGAAAGTTAGCTTGTCCGTCTGTAAACGCGTGACATACAATACTCTACCAAAATCCCTGCTCTTGGAATCATCCTGACTTTATAAGGATCATATTAAGAGGAGTAATAAAGATAAAATGTTCTGGCTGTGAGACCTTTATAGCATTATTTAGAGGTTGTCATGAGACAGAAAGTCCTAACATTGAAAACATTGACAGTTAACCTCAAAGACCCTGAGATTTTTTTTAAAAAATTGTTATTTCAGAAAGATTAACTGAAGGCTCTGAGCAGAAGCCACAGTACATTGTGAATTCCAAACCGTTTTACTACATGATGGGTGATCGTGCAGCTCACTGGCATAAGCATAAACACCATGTTCTGTTCACACTGAGAGGGAAACGTTCTAGAAGGACATAGTTCTTCCTGAGTGGGTGGGCACAAAGTCAAGTGATAATGATTAATTCTTTCCCCAAGTGGGAAGGACAGAAGCCCTGCCTTTTAGTGCAGGTCTCAGATAAAGAAATAAGGAAATCCAGTTCCCTCAACGAGGGCTCATTAACTTATGTGAATCTCTGTAAAAGAGTGGATTTGCCAACAACTATGACGTGGAAAAAAGATTCTGTATCCAATACATGATTGGAATCGCTCCACCTGGAAGATGTCTTTAATAAAATGATGTTTAGCAACTCTTTCACTCAAGTGAAATGTTCTATAGTAGTTCAGGTGGGGAGCTGCGTCAGCATGAGTAGGCTGCGTAGGCTGCAAAGGAACAAGTAATAGGTTTAAGGCTTCACACCTGAAGAAGGCTCCACAGCCGAAAAGTTGTGTTTTCTTTCTTTTTTTCAGCATGGAATAAACCTATTACATGTTCTATAATAGTTTGGCAGCCTATCAATGTAGCCCTAATAAACCTCCCTGCCATACTAGCAGGCTGGCACACTACATCAGAAAAGCTCAGCACTGCGCAACAACTGACTGGTTGACCAACAAAAAGTGTTTCATCAGCATAGTAATCCGCAGACCATTTGTTTCAAATCAGGATGCCATAATTGAGATAGCATTAAAATCCACAGGGAACAGGCTGTGGCGGATGTTGCAACTGCTGTACATTATATCATAAGCCCTGGCAAGGCCTCAGCAATCTGGAATGCCACAAAGACAGTTGTGTGCAGCACCGAAGAGACACACAGTATGTGTTATCACTCAAACCTCTGACTCAATGGAGCCTCTGTTATTAGAAAGCTACATGTCTTGTCAGTAAGGGCTGCAATTATAGTATGATTTTGGGGGTGGTAGGTTGAAGATGACTATATATATAAGTTGAATATTGTAGTTCAATGTAGTGTTTCATATTGCTTCAGACTTGGCAGCTGAAAAGGACTGAGGACAGGAGAGGTACCTGAGGGGCTGGAAACCGTCACAATCCTCCCTTTTGCTTGGCGCACCACTGGCAGGAAGGTCTTGGTGACGTCAAGCGTGCCGAAGAAGTTGACCTCCATGCAGCCCCTGTAGTTGGACGTGAGAGACAGCTCTGCATCGCCGAAGTTGACACAGATTCCTGCATTGTTCACCAGGCCCCACAGGCCTAAAGGAAACACAAGTGCAGGTCAAAGGCAGCTCTTGCACACTTTCAGTCCTGTGGAATTTTTACCCGTTTGTGCTCATCTGCAAAAATTGGAGGTATTTTCATTTTCCATAACATTTTAGAACATCATCCCAGTCCTTTAACAGCTGCAGTGTAACAGTGTCACAACCTGATTCCTTCTGGGAGAAACTCCTCTCCAAGTATGCTTTGGAGACGAGTAGAAAGTAATTGTGTAATACTTGGATACATGTGTCCGTGTTCGTGTGTGCCATTTTCAATAGTTAGAAAACAGTTCTTGTTTCTGCATTAAAACATATGTGCATCAAACAGGTTGCAAAACTACAGCGATCCTCTGTAAATAACTCATAGAGCAAAGTGCATTTTTTCTTTCAGTTCATTTAGCTTTTACTTCACTTATCTTTAATGTTTTTTTTGTTTTAACATATAGTCAATTTCAGTTCCAGAATTTAAATGTTCATAACTTTCAAGGCCACTAGGACATTCCAGGACACCACTGATGATTGGGACAAAGGGGTTGAATGTGAGGAAGACAGAATGATTGGGCAGGCAGCAAAGCAGTGATGGGTTACATAAGAGCCAGGGGAGCAGTGAAAATTGATCTAAAACATAATTCAGAGGCTCAGAAAGCATCAGGAGGCTAGAGCTCTGCTGAGACATGCCTGAGAGGTGCACTGCAGCCTATATAAGAACAAATCTGCTTGAAAAGAAACATCTGTGGGCTGCACTCATCTTGGGGACCTGCGGGATGACCTTACACTTTTCCAATTTTTTGTTTTCCTCAGAATTGCTTATGGGGTTTGTGTATCATGAGGAAAATTGTCTGTGTTGGCTCTACAGGCTGAGAAGAAAACCAGCACTTTCCCATATCCTGGGTGGCAGCATCAGACTGGAAGAGTGACAGGCATTTGGCTTGTTATATGAGTAGCAAATCATATAGTAGTAACAGGAAGTCTTTAAGTCCTCCAGAACCCAAAACAGGTGTAGCACAAAGTTAAAAACTTAACCCCTGCAGCACAAAGTGTCATTTTCTGTGTTTTAGAACATCGGATATATTATTTATGTTTCTTTACCGGAGCCACAATTCCTGCATGAGTCTACGTGGAAGCAATTCTAATTTTCTGCTTTTCAACCCAGCAATGTTATAATCTGTGATGTATTTCAATAGCAACATTAAATAACCACTTACTAAACCCTGAGAGGTAGGCATTACTGTTGACCGGAGAGGGATCTTAATGCTATGAGGCTGAGAGAAAATGAATCTGGTGACTGAATTCCAAAAAAGCTTCTTATCTTACAGTATCTCATTCTTTAATAGAAAACCAAAGAGGAACTTCTTTAATTTCTGTTTTGAAGTAAGTGCCTATATTATTCTCTCATGATACGGTACACTGAAATTAGTATCTGTGTTTCTTGATATGTTTTTTTTTAATCACCTGGAATGCTGCTGAGTTGCAACTGCAAGATATAGTAAAAAAGCAAATCTTTGATCTGCAGCCAAAGCCTTGCCAGCCCACAGGGAGTGGAGAAAGTAAGTAATCACAGGAAAGGCTGGGATCTACTGTACACTACACCATTCATACAAACTGCTCAACACAGGCCTTGCCTCAGCATGACACTTGTACAGCAAATATAACGTCTGTTTAAAACAACCGCCATAGCAACATGCAAAAATTCCTACAAACACCCTCCCACCACTCTCCTTTCCTGTCTTTTGAATGTGATATATATATATATTTGTGTGTTATTTACCATAAACCTCTGAATAGATTTATGAAACTTGTACAACTGCT
Source organism: Lepisosteus oculatus (assembly GCF_040954835.1). Lineage (NCBI taxonomy): Eukaryota > Metazoa > Chordata > Actinopteri > Semionotiformes > Lepisosteidae > Lepisosteus > Lepisosteus oculatus. The sequence goes on along the minus strand of NC_090715.1, from coordinate 555,926 downwards.
TTCACCAAGTGGGAAGCACATTTTGTTGTGGATCAAATCAAAAATAAATGATCAGAATCAACTTATCTAGTTTATTTGTTTTTAAAAAACAAACATCTTGATAATGGTTTTTAGATATTTCCTTTGAAAGTACTGCCTCACCTCTCCTGCCAAGCTTGTCCACAGTGCAGCGCAAGGCCTGCTGGACCTCCTGGGGCTTCGTGATGTCCATCTGGATGAGGGTCAGCCTGGACGAGCAAGCATGTTGCAGCTCCACAGCCCCCGCCCCACTGAGGTCCAACACACTGGCAAATACCTCGAACCCCAGCGCATCCAGGTGCAGGGCAGCTGCCTTCCCAAAGCCGGAGTCACACCCTGGAAGGGGCAGGAGCTGCTGTCAGAACTGACATCGCATACAAGTCCATCTCTCACCGTGACAAACAGGAAAACAGCACATTGAAGCTGGAAGGTGTCAAATGTATTCTTTAGGACTCTGATATAAGATTCCTCATAAAGCTAAAGTACTTCGGTTAGTTGCAGAGGCTTCCAGGGCATAAACATGTCCCAGTTTCTAAATTTAAACAAACTGCATCCATCAGAGTTTACATTCCCAGCAATGGTGTGTCCATGCAGGCAGCTGTGTGCACCAGAGAATCTGGGTTAGAGCACCAGTTACATCAACAGTGTCTACTTTGGAAAGCTTAATTCTTCCTCAAATAATAAGTCCAAGGTGCAGAACCTCTACTCTCACTCTCACTCTCACTCAACTCACTAAAAGCACTTCACACTACAGGAATGCTTTACTGATCTATTCAGTGATTAATTTTAGTGCATACTGGCATTAACCATATCATTCTGCAAATATTAATTCCAGGTGACGTGGATAGAGGAAGCCCAGCTTGTAACTGAGTCATTGCAGTGCATTAATTAAAAAATATACTTTGTGTCTAAGAAACCTGATCCACCTGTTTCAGAGATCGGTACAGTATCTATTTAATTTCATCATTCTTACCAAAGCTATCTTGAGCTACAGTATGTACAGTATTTAGATCCTGATTATTAAAAAGAAGAAATTGTGTGCCAGAACAGAATGCAACTGGCACACATTCAGTGCAGATAACTCTTCAGACTGCAGCTTGTATGAGAAGGGGTGAATAGGCAGAAAATTGCTTTGACTGTATTCCAGATTTAAATCTGATATATGGAATGTGACTGCAACATGATAACCTCCTCCAGGAACAAAACCGCAGTGTACAGGAGTCTGTACAATCAGAAATATCAATTTATTGCCAAAATGAACAAATGGGTTTGGTTGTCTCTGTAAAGGATAAAGAATTAACAAGAGATGAACCCTCATCATTTTTGTTTAATTCTGGCATGAGGAACTGTAGAGTATTTTGAACTCTTTAAAATATTTTCTGCATTCCCTGGCAGGTGGTTGTGTTAAGAGGTTCATTGTCAAGTGTGTGTGCCTGATGGGTGGCGTTTTTTTTGGAATGAAAGAAATGAAGTGGGAATAATTGATACATGCACATACACAGAAATTTAAGAAGGTTCCAACTAAAATTAAACTACTTAAATTAAAAAGGAATTCCAAAACAAGTTTACATATCTGTCTTTAGTAGAGTGTTGGTTATTTTGATACACATAAAAGGTACAGTAGATGTAAAGTAGCAGTAGAGTTGTTACACATCTCGTTCGAAATCATGAACCTTACAGCTTCTTATGTCTCCGGTCCCTGATATTACTCTTCATATGACCACAGTCCTTCTGTTTTCCAGATCTCTATAAATTGCCCATAACTGGAGACCTGAGAAAAAAAGACCTTTTGCACTGTGAACTTTCAGTACCAGATTCTGTTACCCCTACTTTAATGCTAATCTGACTAGATGGCAATTAAAAACTCATTACTAAAACTGTGAACAGTTTTAAGAGGGGACATCACATAGATAAAAAAAACATTAACAAATAGTTAAACTAAAGAGGTTTGAGCCGGGAGTTGTGTCAGTGAGCGCTAGCTGCACAGGAACAAGCAGAGGTTAATTCTTCACTGAAAAGTAGAAAGAAAAAACACATTTCAGCTGCTGAGTCTCCTTCTGGTGTAAGCAGTAAAACTAGTCTACAAGTTAATCTCCATACTCTTTGCAAAGCCATTTATAAACTTCTTTTGATCTCGAAAAGCTTTGCTTGAGACACCTAGAGAAGAGGTTTCCGTGAAGCAGTGACTGGTCTTGGGAGGGCAAGCCTTGAAGAGCTTCAACAGGCTGAAGTTTCTGCTGACTCCTCGCACCATATTGGTGAAGACGACCACAAGAGCACTGACTAGAGCTGCCAAACCACACCAGACCATCACAGAACAGCTGGGCTGCTTAACAGAAATACAGTACGTTCCTTAGAATATAGGACTGTTGTCTACTCTTACAGGGTGTGCACAGGCCTGAAAAAGTGAATTTGTTCTCATTTGACTTACCTGGTGAAATAAACGAAATTAAACACAACACGATGGGCAATTGATGATAACCCTAAACCAGCCCACAGATGTCCATGCTGTAACATGTTTCAGATGAATACATGGCTTTTGTAAGGTGTTTAATTGTTGCTTGCATATAGAGGTGAATATATAACCACACTGTTTGTAGATTACAACAGTCACCAAAGAGTTCACTCAGCTTCCAACGCAGAGGCAGTGAGAATGAGATGCTGTCTTGTCCAGAAGAGCATATGGCCTGTGAGCCCAAATCTGTCGGTTGCTGTATCCTCAATGGCATGATCTCATTAATCTCCCTGCAGGCAGAAAAGTCATCACTGATGAAGAGGACATACTGGTAGCTCAAGTGAAGTGGAATCACTAATAACAAGCTTTATAACAGAGGCCCCTTGGCTATGGTAAGGAAGACCCATCCACCCACAGCAACAGGCACAAGGCAGGATACACCCTGGACAGGATACCAGTCCATTGCAGGGCAGACACACACAGACACACACAGACACACAGACCCAGACCCAGACCCAGACACAGGTACACACCTGAAGAAGGCTCCACGGCTGAAACGTGTTTTTTCTGTCTTCTATTTTCAGCATGGAATAAACCTATTACTTGTTCCTTCTCAAACACAGACACAGACACATTCACACCAATTTTCTCAGAAACCATGTTTTTGGACAGTGGGAGAAAACCCAAACATGGGAAGTAACAAAATTACACAGGGCACTCCAGGTCCAGAATTGAACCCTGGGCTCCAGTGCTGCAAAGAGGAAATGCAAACCCCTGCACTGTCCTAGAAAAGATATTCTGAAAAACATTTTTAAAAGATGAAAATATTTTTTTAATCAGTGCATTTCCATTTTGAAGATTTTAAGTTAAAAATCCTCTTCCACAGCTGGGAGTGTGGTAGCATGAGAATGGAACACTGGTACTCTGCTCCAGCCCAGATCTGGAGTCGATTACAACTGATCTACAGTGGACTTTAACCCACAACACAAACTCCAGTGGGTCCCACGCAACTCTCTATTTATTCAGTCTGAAAAATGAGTGGTGTGGAGGAGGAGGGGCTGTGCAGGGCAGGAATTAGGTGTGTCTGTAATTGGTCAGAGTAACTCTGTCACTGTGTCTGACTCCCTCACAGCGCTGAAGTCAAAACAACATATTCTAGTGCACAAGGAAGACAAATAAGGAACCAATTCCCATTGTGCCCACGACCATATCTGTGTCTTGAATTCCTGGGTGGAAATTGTAATTACAGTGAAACAGAGCGAAGCCAGTCCAGCCCAGCCAAGTCTGAACAGTGCAGGGCTGCACCAGCAAGAAGCTGGAACTTTGCGTTCTAAAGTTAATCCCAAAGGATCAAAAGCCTGTAAACAAGCTGAATGCAGCTTCCTTGTCCCCCAGTTTGCATACATTTAATGGACGATATGTTTTCAAGAACATACTGTATATGTCTGGTACATGTCAGTCAATGCTTGAAAATAAGATACGTAACGGAAAAACAAAATGTGAAAATAATCTGTTTAGTGGAGATTTGAAGAAGATAGTGGAAATGATATGGTGTGATTAAAGTGCTGTGGGCCTTAGTGGATATCACTGTTAGCAGGAAATTGATTTTACTGTATTTGAAAACACGTCTGCACCACACCTCTGCAAGCAGCACCTTGTTAAAGGTTACTGGCATACCACAATAAAACTCTCAAAACACCCCGTTGGGTGTGGAAGTGTTCTGAAGAGTGTGATGTCTTCATTCCCACCCTACACACTGCTCGTCGCCTTTGCCCCTGGTGTTGTGGGTGCTGCGCTCTGAGATCCTTATCAGACTGCCACATGCTAATCTGCAGTGTGTGTCCTGAGGACAGGAGCTTTTACCTCAGGAGAAAAGGGCTCAGAGGACACTCTTCAAGTTCACAACCAAACTGAAACCTCAGTTATGTGTTGTGAGTGGAGAGATATCTGGTTTGTGCTGTGCTTGCCACAAAGCATGCTACTGCAAAAAACACACAGGCTGCCACCCAAAAAATATTCAGAGCAATCATATCCAAAATGAGCTAGATTGTTTCACAACAGAACACAGCCCACAGACATATTTAGTAGTGAATATTTTCAAAATGATAAGAAATAGGGATTATTTCTTATAAATAACCTTGCCATTTCCTGGACTACTAAAATAATCAATTAAAATAATTTGTGCACATTTTAAATGTGCCCACAGATCTAAACATTCTGGCCAGTTCTCTTTTAAAATCGCTCACTTCTGGACCCAGTGGGTTTGAGGTCAGTAATGTGCAGGCGGTCTGTTCGCCGAGGGTTCAAGGGAGTGCCAGTGTGAGCAGCCATGCTAATGAGCTGAGTGTGCTGATGGCTCAGAACTAGAAATTGAGTACTTTGTGTTGATTTTGGCAGTGACTGACATGCACATGATGGCAAGAATAAAAACTTAACACAGCGGAAAATCGAAGTGGACTGCGGCAATATGTAATGTAGTTTGTACAAAGATCACAGGTTAATGGCTAACAAGAACTGCTTTTTGAACAAGTTAACTCTTATTTTCAACACATATTAAGAGTTACTATAGTTAGCAGTAAGAACATTCTACTGCCCTGTAGTGTGAACCCTTCTTTTGCTACATTCTGTTGTGATTCTAATTTCTTGATGCTTTATAATGAATGTTTTGACTATTTAGGCTACTGATTATACAAAGAAAATCTATCAGACTATATCCTGTCTGATAGTATTGGGCACTAAAGACTCTCTAAAGTCTATTACATTTTAAAGACATGGAATGAGTGCAGTCTACAGTCAATAACTGTACATAGATGTAGTTTTTTTACAGAAGTGCAATGCTACACAAAGTGTTCTAAGCAGAAATCATTACATAAGAGCATCTAGTGAGAATATGTTTGGCATTTGGTTTGCACTGCCTTTCAATGAGACTTTTGCACTGGATGGCTTCCAGGAATCCTGAGTAAATTTGATTGTCTCACTCTAGACAGTGTATGTTAAAAGTCATTCAGATTTTTCCACTGTATCACTCTGAGTTTGGGAAGCCCTGGAGTGGGGGTAGTGCCTTGAGCAGAGCAGGGCCAGGGTGGACGTTTATTGAAGGATAAAACAACAGACTGCAGCTGTGTACTGCACACCTTAAGATGATGCATCAGAATTCAATATATTATAACACGGAAATATTTTGGTCCCCATAAAGATAAGTTCAGAGCCTGCATCCCATAAGGCTTTTCACCATATTATTTTGTTTTTCTTTGCTGTTTTGTCTAGATCAGAGGTTAAATAAAAATGGAAAATGTTATGATTACTATCCTCTTTGCACAGCCTGTAAATATTTTTGACCAAATGGCTTTTGACCTAATTTCACAAGGGAAATATTTAATTCATTTCATTCCTTCCTTTCTGTTTGGAGAGCTGTGCTCATTCAAACCATTTATTCAGTCAGCACCATGTGCTTCTTTCTAGGTTTTAGCAATGGGCAACATTATTGCATATTCTTCCATAAACAGACCCTTCCTATTCTTCAGCCATGGAACAACCTTAACCTTAGTGCCCTGTACTTGCCATAGAGAAATAATAGGAACAAACTTGACATTCAAACCATTTAAAACATCCCAAGCACATCCTACTTCCAAATCTCTAACCAACGACTAACTTTTCTATGCACGAACATATGGATGTACAGTAGGAGGTATTGAAAAAATCAGAGGCCATTAAGAGCTTCTGCTCTTACCTACAGTCTAGGCTGAGCCTTGGTACATAACCAGTAAAGGGTAATTCCACAATGAAAAATAGAAGAAACAATGTTTCAAGCTGTTGAGCTTGAAAGGTGAAGGTAAAGGAAGGTGAAGACCACCTTCACAACCGTCACCAAACAGATGAGTTTGTCTTTTCTGTTACTCACCGTGGGTTTAGCCTTTACTTGTTCCTTTGCAGCAAAAGCACACTGACACAGCTACCAACTTGAACATCTTCTAACAGAATTTATAGTCTTTTGTGGCTGAATGTAGGTTTTAACTTTATTTTCCCTATGTTATCCTGGTCCCTTACCCCATGTCTTTCCTGACACCTGCTGGGGCACTGCTGTGCTGACCATGTGCTTCAGAGGTAGACCTCTCCTTAGGAGGAGTCTTCACTCTTCACCCCTCTGCCACACCAGGGCTTGTCTCTGCAAGGCTCTGGAAGGCCAATCATTTACATAGTAAATGTCTGTGCTGTTTCTGCCATGCTTGGCAATTGTATTTAGGATTTTGTTTGAAGTCAGAGTTGGTATCCTTTGTAGTTTTGAAAGAAATTACCTTATGCCTTGGAAATGAAACTTGAATCAGATCCATTCCCACCCTCTAAATAAAATGTAACTTATAAGACAAAATCATTTTAAAGGATTTATTAATTCTGGTATTAATAACAATTTAATTTCATTTCTTTGTGTGGAGTGAAGTGGGGGAAACCCTCTCTTAAGAGTTGTGTTATAATATACAGTATATAATGAAATTCCTTTTTGTTTCCACTCATACACATTAACAGCAATTTAAATTCACTAGATCACTCTGTGTATCTGTGTCACAGTTTTGCCACAAGCACCTTTGAGGCTAAAGCTATTTCAGCTCAATGGTCTTAAAGAACACAGAGAATCCACACAGCTTGTATAATTTATTCTGTCTGAACTCCAATTCCATTGTCTTCAGTGCTCACTTAATGTAAAATGATTATTCCTGATGTATTGCAAAAGACACTAATATTGTGCCATTCTAAAACATTCCTGAATGATCAACACCAAGCCCACAGTTTTAGTCCGGCACAGAGTCATCTGGGAAGATTTGCAAGTCACCTAAAGCGAAACCACTTGTTGTTATTGTAGTCACGCACAGAAACGATAAAGGCATTGATAAGCCAATGACAATTAAGAGGCTTTAACTGCAAAGGCCTTTAAGCTTAAATAATACAATCTTTGCTGTGCTTGTAATTCATTAAAGAGGTTTAGCAATTACATTGACATTATAGTTGAATGTAATAAAACATGTAACATTTTATAAGCCATGATTAGGGCAATGACGCAGTCAAGGGCTTTAGCATTTATAATCCTTACTAACATGCATTGATCCCGTGTTTTCAGATTACCTAACAAGTGGCACAGAGTGATTAAAGTCTATACTTTTCGTACGATTCTGCAATAGGCCCATTGAAACACCTGAGTCACCCACATTGTAACACCTCAGTAGGTCAGTACTGCCTGGATCTTCTGGAGATACAGGAGCTATACAGCCTGGTGGCTGGAGATTAGTTGAACACGTTGCAACTGAGCAAACAAAAACAAATGTACTTCTGTTTCTATGGTGTTATATCAAAGTTCATTGTTGGATTTGTTTATTTTATCTTTGCTCAGGAAACTCCTTTAAGTCCTAATAGATTAAATCGTTAATGAACGACCATAGTGTCCAGTTTCAAACAAAAAAAGCAAACAGATGTTACACAATAATTACAGAACATATGTACACCTTTATTCCCATCTAAATCTTTATTAACATTTATAATGAAACATCTAACTTGTATGAGGTTTAAAACCTCTTGCCTGACCGCAGCCTGTTCTTGGAATGATAAGACCACTAATGTGAGTTTAATCTTTTCTTAAGCTTTTCTCCACTTATCAATGTCTCACAATTACAACAAAAGGGTCAATAAACTCTCATAAACTCCTGAAAGAGCCTCATTACCTGCCAGAATGTACTGCAGCTCAGGCACATTAAACAGGGGTTAGAGGGTTAGCGGTCTGGCCTGCCTTGCCGTTTTGTGCCATAAAAATGCACACAGAAGTATTTGTAAAGAAACATTGTGTTTTCTTCAACAAAATGGCCGTTTGCCTGGTCATCTGGTGCAGGAAGGTGAAGGTCTTCTTTTGATGAACTTTCAGCTGGCTCACTGTCCTTCTCATCAACTCTGTTGAGGGCATCTCATAAGAACTCTCTGCACATTCCTGGTTCTCTGGCTCAGCAAGGCAACAATCTGAAGAGGAACCCAAATCTTTCTGCAGGCAGAGCTCATTGTAAGGTTAAGAATTGAAACCCACCTTAGCCCTGTGGGACATTATTCATGGTTAATAATGAGACTGTGAACCAAATCAATTATTTCTTGACTGTGATTCCTACATTTGGTTGTTGTGCAAACATCCCAATGTTTAATGATGAGTGTGACACCAGGCATGGGCTCACAAAGGGACAAATGGACCAGCTGAGCCTTCCATTCCTGTGGGAAACCTGGGAGTCTGAGCCTTCCAATAACTCCTTTGAACACCAGGAAATGCAGTCTGTTTAATCTCCCCTGTCAGGGTCTTATTAAAAGACTAATTTCTCCACTGTGGTTAGAGAGGAAAAACAAAGCCGATCTGTTCAGACCCCAGCCAGTCCATGTACCCTGCTCCTTAGTGCTGTAATGGAAATCAGCTGTGCAGAAATGACACCATGGGAAACAGCCTCCCTGCAGGCGATGCTTGCTTTCAGTCTTTCAGTAATATCTTTGATATTGTTATCAACAGTCGTCCCACAAGGTGGTCCTGCAGGCAGGGCGCTTTATTCAAAAATGTCAGTGTGTCTGTTGTTGCTGCAAATTATTGGATGCCCCCTGAACAGGATGTTGCACTTGCAGCCTGCTCTTGAGGGAAGCATGCCTCCTTCCCACCTCAAAGCTGCAGTCGCTCAGGTGTGACTTCCTTTCTTACTCATTAGCAGCAGTAAGCTGTGATATTGCAAACCTTATGCAAGGTGAGTTACGGATTGTGTTTTCTTAGCTTTCCTATGGATAATAATAATAATTGCTTACACTTATATAGAGCTTTTCTGGACACTCCACTCAAAGCGCTTTACAGGTAATGGGGACTCCCCTCCACCACCACCAATGTGCAGCATCCACCTGGATGATGCGACAGCAGCCATAGTGCGCCAGAACGCTCACCGCACACCAGCTCTCAGTGGGGAGGAGAGCGGAGTAATGAAGCCAATTCATAGATGGGGATTATTAGGAGGCCATGATTGATAAGGGCCAATGGGCCAGGACTCCGGGGTTACACCCCTACTTTTTTCGAGAAACGCCCTGGGATTTTTAATGACCACAGAGAGTCAGGACCTTGGTTTTACATCTCATCAGAAGGACAGCGCCTGTTTACAGTATAGTGTCCCCGTCACTATACTGGGGCATTAAAACCCACATGGACCGCAGGGTGAGCGCCCCCTGCTGGCCCCAGTAACACCTCTTCCAGCAGCAACCTTAGTTTTTCCCAGGAGGTCTCCCATCCAGGTACTGACCAGGCTCACACCTGCTTAGCTTCAGTGGGTTGCCAGTTGTGAGTTGCAGAGTGATATGGCTGCTGGATGTTCCATGCCTGTACCAGGTACGTTCTTTTCTTTGTGATTGTTTCCCATGTGTAGCACCATGTCTCATCATAGAGAAATGTTTCTCCCAACACAGCTGGATCCAATGCCATTACGAGGAGTCCTGGGGATCACAACGTGGCAGCCATCCAAGAGGGGACATCATTCTGGGTGGCATGCAACACAACTCAAGCCAAGGCACACATCTGTCATGCCCTCTCTAGGGACACAGAAACCCGAGCTGCCAAGCCCAGCTTCCCTTAGTATCAGCAACGCAATCTTTCCAGAATGACCAGAAAAGTTCTGTCTTAGTGTGGAAATGCTAGGTTGCAGTGCTTGCTCTTTTTTCTCATTCTGTGGTTCCTCAGTAAATCTATAAGGACAAAGGCTGTTTACATACAGTATACCAATGTACTGTAGATAAATATATGTTAGAAATATGAACTATGTATTTACAGTACTATATATTTAAATATATTACAGTCAGTTTTCCCTGTGATCATACTGGGCAAATTGCCTATCTAATACATTCGCTGCACAGTGGGCAGTTTGCCCACATTTGCCCTCTGAGGGAAAATAAGAACCTTTGTATCAGTTTCTTTTTTTCTCATGACATAGCTCAGAGCAGGCGCTGAAAAGGCTTCAGTCATGCTTGGGGAGGCAGCATATTCAGCTAGTCCTGGGACTTTAACCTTCATCCTAAAAGGAATTTCTGCAATTCCCTTGACTCTCAAAGCGCTGTGTAAGAGGTTTAACATTTTTTTCTTTTTAATTTCATGGAATGAGCTACAGAGTGATTTAATTTGAATTATCGAAAAACTAAACTATGTTCTTGTAATGATTATTTTTTACATTATGTAACATTTTCTACAGCTCAGATATTTCAAGTAATACTCTAAATAATTTGAAGTCTTGATCTTGGGATGTGTCTCTAATACATGTCTTCCTATTGCTTTGGAAAAAGAGTATAGAGATGCTGGGATGGAATCCTACAAACTGTGGTCTGTACCTCAGTTTTACTCCTCCGTTTACACGTCATGAAGAGTTATTTCCACCCTCTCTGTGGGACAATGTGAGGCTGTGTGAGAGTGGCACAGTCCCTGATTAAGGATTCTGTGATGATTTAAACTTATTTAAACTGGGTAAAGAATGAAAGGACTGTGAGAGGAAATCCTTGAGATATTTTGTTCCTGTAATAATTGAGCTTCCCATTTCACACTGTAAGGGAAGCACAATTGTATTATTCATTCAGAAATACCTGGAATCACAGCTGCCTCTGTTTACCAAAGAACTTTAATTACAGCTTCATTTCATGTTCTGTCACTTACTATTGGTCATGTTAAGAAATAAAAAAGTAGAAAAGCCACCCAGTATTATATAATATTTCTAAGATTAAACTGTTGGTGTACAATCACAAAAATTATACAAATATGACTATAACACGCATTCAGACATTAGTTTGAAGCTAAAACTTTAGATTGTTTGTTCCCCTGGTAAATATTAAAGGGATTGATGTCAAAAGATAGTTGTTTTAACATTTTCGTCCTTAGCATGCCTGTCAAACATACTGCACGTTGCCCAAACATCCCAACTCTTACAAATGTCTGGCAACACTATGAAACAGCTGTGAAACATGTCAATGTGTAGAACAAGCTGTACTCTTTCTAGTCAAAGAGCAAGCTGCTTTAGGGTTTGTCATTTCTTTACTTTACAATGTCTTGATAATTAACTCTATTGTACAATGGTCATTAATGTATTTCATTAATGACATAATACAAACTTTCTTTCAACAAATACTGCATAAATATTCTTGATGGTTTCTTTTCAAAAACTGAGATAGGGGGTGGTGTTTATAGTCGCTACTATTAATAGGATACCTATTCACCACATTGAGTTCTGAGCCCTGGGGAGATCTGGGGTTGTTTTCCTGGAGCCCATCAGCTTAGTTTGGTGTTGGCTTGTGACATAGGCGCTGTGCAGCACACTGTAAAAGCTGAATCGGAGGAATATTGGAGGAGGTGATTCCAGTCTGGTTTCCATGCCACTAGACAAGCTCCTCGGTTGCGAGTCTCAGCCTGAGAACACCTTTTCAGACTTGCTCTTTAATCTGCAGCCTGGCATCCTCACAGAGCTTGCTTGATCCCTCAAGGTAGGAGCAGAAGTCCACTGCCAGACAGCACAGGACCTCGTAATCCCTTCCACTGTAGGACCCATAAATTATGTCATCAGTTGCTAATTAATTTAATTGCTAATTTAATGGGGTGATTGTCCTACAGAGCTGACAAGGTGTACACTCCCCCAGGCCTGGTCAGCTCAGATGGGGCCTGGGTGAAGCCATGAATGTCTGAGAATATTCTGGTCAGTAGGAGCTCTGTCTGACTCAGAGAGTCTGATTATTTCCCCTGCCAGCCAGGAACCTCATGACCTGCGATTTACAAAGTAAATACAGGAGGCCTAGACTGAAAGGAAAAATCTCTGTTGAGGTGTTAGTTGTAGATTCTTACTCGGCCACACCATGTTACTTTCCTGTGTAGAGAACACTACACTGACAGAATTCACAATGGACAAGGGGAAAGCGATGGGTTAACGTTAAACGTTTCAGGATTTTGAGTATTATTTTATTTGGATGACTCGTTTATCCAAAGTCACTCCCATTTATAGAGCTAGGAATTATTACACCCTGTGAGTGAATGTGAGTGAAGCACATTTCTCATAGTAAAGCAGCAGCTCCCCTCTTTGAATTCGAACCTACAACCTCCCTATTATGAGTTCAAAGCCCCAACCAGTCCCCAAACTGCTGGCAGCCCATGTAAGGAATGGAGCAGGAATAAGGAATAAGCAGACAGGCATTCCAGGAACACAGCAGGAACTAATCCATTAGTACTCCGTACAGTTCAGGGGAGCAAAGAGAAGAACCGTATCATCATCAAAGACATGGCAGCAATAGATATTTGTTCACATAGCTTCACTGTGATGCATTACCTTGTGATGAGGGCAAAATGGTCAATCAGAAGGAAAGCGAGCAAGAGGATACTGTATTATGAATTGGAAACTATAAAACATGTACTGTACATAATAAAATGAAACACAAAATTGTTTAGGAAGCCTTTCTAAAGGTTGTTCCTTCACTGATTTCAGTTACCAGTCCACAGATAATGTTTATGTTGCATCATGGTAATGTGTTGGTTGAATTCTGATACTGCATCACAGTTATCAGTATAAGAATAAAGGGAGGTATCAATCTGTGTTCTATGTATATGACTGTATGCGACTGGATTTTTGCAAACATAACATTAGATCTGGACCTTCCAAATTCTGTCACTGAAAACATGCTCGGTGTTAAAGCAGGCATGTTTTTGGAGGAGCTCTATAAAGGTGTCTTAAAACTTGTGTTGAGGGACTGTGCACTGTATCGTGGGATGGCATTGGTGAGTATTGCCAACATCTTTGTTCGAAGGATGGGGAATTAATGTGCTTCAACTTGAACTAACCAGGAAAATAGGAAGTATTTTTTTATTTTTATTCAAATGAAACTCTTACCACATGTCCAGATTTAGAATTTGTGAGTATTGATTTAAGGTAAAATTCTGGTTTTCTTAAGTCTTTGATCTACAACAGCATGATAAAAGCACTTAAACTGATCTCTGATGCCATGCCTTGAGTCAGCCTGAGCTACAGTGCAACTCTGGAAAAAGTAAATTGTCACTAGGGAATAAAACCACAGGCAGTGTGAGCAGGATATGAAGTAATTAGCACTGGAAGCACTTTTTCCAGCTTTTGAGCATTAAACATTTTTAAATTTTGCAAAGATGAACTGGAAAATTTCAGGACTGCAAGCAACAGCTTTCTAGGATTTTTTCTCTAAAGTGGCTTACAAATGGCAGATTAACCGCTGTAACCATTAAGCCTCTTTTTCAATTAAAGAAAAACCAGTCACTTGGGGAGACAAGTATTGCAGGGTTTTTAAGACATACCATTGGTCTGAAAGTAAATGTTCAAATTCACTGAGGTAATGAGCTCAGATTCATGCACCTTTATTGCAGAATCAACATTCTCTTTATCCCCTGAGTTCGTGCACAGAATTCCACCTCCAGATGAAGAAATGTCCAGACATGCTCTTTTCCTGAAGGCCTCACTAAGAGGATTTAACAGGAAGAAAAAGCTTAATCATTAAAAAAACTCTCATCACTTCTTTAACATGCACTTTAAAGTACTACTTTAAGTGATATGGCAAAAAAAAAATGAATCCACCAAGGGTTACACTGAACATTAGTTTAGACATAATAATTCCAATACCAGTTGTTGTTTGTTGTCATTATCTTTTTAAAGTATCTTGTGTAAATATTAATTTCATCACTATCACTAGATAGTGAACTAAACACACTTTTCTCAAATTTAACTTCTGTTTGAAATAACAAAAACAACTTAGAAATTCATTAGCAAGCAAATCTTATTAGTTGATTTGTTAAAGTACATAAAATGATTAGTCTTTAATCATTGTAGGCTTTATAGTGAGCTTAATGAGCTCATTAGTTTGTTCAGTTACACTCAATTAGGACACATTAAAATCACAGCAAAGCTTTGAATACCTCAAACAGTAATAATTATATTTTCACTATTAAAGTAGATGATTCTGCTCATATTCTACATATTTGCATTCTAATAGGTGATCCGTTATGTGCCAATTGTTATATGTGTCCCTGTGAAATTCACAAGTACCGCAATAGTGTTGCAGGATATCTACTATCTACTATACTATGCAGATATCCTGCATAGTACAGTATGTCCTGCTCTTCACATGAGAGCTCATTGCTGTTCTCTGTGCTTCACCTTCAAAGACTGCAGAAGCAGCTCTCACTCCTGTGTTGCTTGAATCCAAATCCATAAACAACATGTTTTCATTCTGAAGCAGGTGTTAACAATGAGCCTTTAGCTCCTCTATTGCAGGCACTTGAAAAGATGCAGTTAAGACCAGGTCATACATTGCTTTTAAAATCCATATTTTACTAAAGCAGTTTCTAGTCAAAACGGCTTTTCACACAATAGGAAAACCTCCAGTGGCAATGGCACTCATTTCAGTTCCCTTTAATTACTTTAATTAAGATGTAAACACTTAAAGTCAGTCTGGACTCACCATCTTCCAAATATTATTCAAATATCACCTAACAAAGGAGAAGCACTTTGACTTCAGCTTTCTTGTTTTACTGTAAATCCATTGCTTTTATATGGGAAGGGGAAGATTATTGAACTGTTTAAAAAAATAACAGAAATGTAACATGGCATTTCCTTTGCAAATACAAGCAGTCCACATTGTTTGCAAGATCAGTCATTGTATGTTAACATTTTGTGTGTTCTTTCAGACAAATTCCGGACATGAAAAACTCAATACTGCAGGTGCACGTGGTATTCAGAAGCCACTCGCAAACAAAGAGCAAACCCGAAGAGCTGAGTTAACAGCCTGAACGACAGCCTTGCGGAAGGGAAAAGGGGAAGATTGTGCAACAGCACAAGTGAGTTATAAGCCAAATCCAAAACAGTCAGTGAACTTTCCTACCTGTTATGAAAACAGCTTTTCCCTCAGTGGGCAGAGTCTGTGCGGCTGAGCCCTTCCTGGTGATGAGCCCACAGCCCGCACACAGGACAGCCAGCCCCAGCACGGCGGGCAAGCACAGGGTGCACAGCCTCTCCAGCAGGACTAGTAGTCCAAGCCACACCACAAGGGTTGGGACTGCACTGATGTGCGAAGCCAGTATCTTCTTCATTGCTCCTCCAACAAACACAGACATCACCCCCATGTAAATCCAGAAGGACAGGGCATACTCTTCCATGGCTCTGGGAGTGAAGGGGAATGAGAAAAGCTTCATCAACCATGTGCCTCCTGCAACGCTGCTCTCACACACGGAGGGAGCACAGGCAGATGAATGGGTTGTACACACTGTTTATATACAGAGCAGACTGCTCCAAAGGGGAGGGACTACAGAGGGATCTAATCTGTGGCCAATGACTAAAGTTTAACTGTAGTTTAATGTTCCTTTTCTTGTTATCCTTTGCCTTCTTGATTTATTTTCCTTTAGTTTTCTAGAGCACATTCACTGTTAGAAACTGCATAACACAAAACCCCTTTTGTCAAAGGTGAGCAATTAATTGGAAGTGGTAGATTGTCAGTTCAATACAGAAAATACTCGGGAAGGAAAAGAAAAGGCACAAGTACTTTAGAAAAGCATAAAAAGAAAAAATACAAATACAGTTAGACAGTGTCCCTGAGACACATACAGTAAGAGGAAAATGTCTTTAATGTTAGTTAAATAAAACATCAATTTTGCAGTTTGACTTGGGGGATAGGAGAAAGGATTATTTCAGCAAGTAATATCAACCGTTATTATGAGTGAGAAAAACTACAGCAAGGACAAAAGTTCTCATCTGGGAAGGTTTATCACACTAAATTTGCATGGTGGTTTTGCTGTATAGTTTTTTCACATGGTTTTCCTCTCGTGTGCTCCGTGTTCACTATGGCTAGCATGCTTCTGTCATGATTCATCACCCTGCATGACAACCAGTGCCAGCGAGTGCCTCCTGAGACTGGAGTGGCTCACAGCAACACTTGATGGATGTGTAATTTGATGGGCTACAACATCGTCCTCACTGCATCACATTGTGATTTGATGATTTGTTTCCTGTCAACACTGTTAATCTTCTCCAGATGTGCACTTTAAGAAACACACAGAAAGCGAGTGTAACAGTTCCATTCTGCGCTCAGGTCTCTTGAGGATAACTGGTGATAAGGCTGAATTATGTGCTCTGCGTATGTTTGTTTTCCACGTGCACAAACACAGCTAAGATACTGAGGTTTTCTTGATGGTGTTACCCTGGCTGTGACATTCAGTCACCCTTCTGCTCACAAGTCAGCTGTTGTGCAGTGTTGCACTGGTGACAGAGGGCCACCTCTATCCTGCTGTGTGTAGCAGCATTTTCAGATCTTCATAAAAGTTTTTTTTAACTCGCATTTCCTTTATTGCACTTATTTTAAAAAGTAAAATCAATTTTTTTTTCAGAACAGAAAACAAAGCAAACTGGTTGGACAGCTTGGAATTTATCATGCTTTACTATCCTTTTTTAACTAATATTAATGGTGTAAAGTTAGCACAAAATATTCTCTGACTATTTTCTTAAACCAAGTTTATTCAGTTTGTTCACTTTCTAATATAATTTTAGAAAATTAATCAAAACTGAAAGTTTTTTAACTTAAAACTTAAAGTTTTTAACATAAAAATAATTGTGTGGATTGATTTGGAAATACACGTTTTTTTTTAAAACAACAGTTTTTGGTTAAATCAAATTCTGACCCACTTACAGATAAATGACCAACTGCCTCTCTTTCCACTGTGAAGGACAGCTGGCAGGTAGGAAGTCAACACCAACTGACATGGATCAAATCTGTGATTCCCCTAAGATAGATTTTCAACATAACAGAAGAATCATCTGATATTATTTTAGGGGCTCTGCAATCTTTTTGTATTACTTCAGGTAAGCAGAACTTTAGTTCTGCAGTTTTCTATTTATCAGGTTTTTTTTTAGATTGAGAGGTATATAGAATGAACTTCAATCTGCCACCGATTTGTGCCTTGGGGTGCCCCTTGCCCTTAGTTACCTGAGCTACATTGAGAGCGCCTGAGTGTCTGCTATCTTTGGCAAGGATGGGGAGTCAGTCTAGCAGACCCAGCAGATGGTGAGGCCCAGTTCTTCTTCAATAAAAGGCCTCCTACTGGCTATTGAAGGTGATACAGGCTGCAATGCCTAGAATGAGAGGACCTAGAGTGATTTGTGAACCATGTATGGGCACTGTGGAAATATTTCCAGTATTTTATAATGGCCAGATGATATTCTGTGCCAGGAAGGGGAAAAGCAAAGGGCAGTCAGCCCCCGGTGTAATCTCTGGAAGGGGTGTGTAGCTCGGGCTGCTAGGAGACCATCTTGAGTCCTGTGAATGAACACTGCACAGCTGCACTGGAACAGTACTGGAGAGAGGCAAGAGCACCCAGGAGACATGGAAAGGGGAGTATCTTACACAGAAGGATTTATCCTGGATTAGATTCATATAATTAGATGTTATGACCTTGAGTTGTTGGCAGCCATAAGGTACCTGGATTAAATTATATGATAAAAATCAAAGACAAAATTAATTCCTCAGAAGCACTACATGTGTAGGTCACAATTTATGTAATTGTAATGAAGGGCTGGTCAATGCCTTTGTTGCATGTCCTCCTAGGAGGTGTTCCATACCTGTACATACATTCTTATAAACCTGTTCCACACCACTGACATTCAGATTCATCCACCCATCACCATTTTCCATCATCCCAGAGCACACATAAAGAAAAGAACCTTATGTAGCATACTGATCTTCACTTGACATTATTATTGTTAATTGTGTATTGAATGTTGTCTTTTGTTCTTGTAGTTTTGTGTTCATATGTTTGTTGTTGTGAATCTACAATAATTAATCATTGCTAGGTTGTTGTATCTTGTCTCTTGTCTGTTCTACCATTCTGTGTTGATTACAGATCCTGACCATCCTTGGTTCAAACTATTTCTTACCTGTCCATCAGGTGGAGCCAGGGGCGGAGTTTCGGGTGCTTAACCTGACACTCATGGTGTAGATATCACAGTTCTATGTGGCAATAAACTGAAAAAATAGTATTTCTTTAATTCTGGAACCAGGAAATCTTTGCTCTGTATCTTTAGCTATTTTTCTCATGTGCCTTATTGAAAATAGATTTTCTGATTCTCCAACCCATGTGGAAACTGAAACTTCTTATGTGGTATCTAGTGTTCATCAACAGGAGTAAGCAGCGCCATCCTCTGCTTGTGGAAAGGATGCTCCAGAAAGAACTTGCTCCTGTGTCCATGTGGCATTCTCAAACTGATCAGAACTCTGATCAGAACTCTTCCAAGTTCATGTAACTTCACTCTACAAAAGTCCACCACTGTGAAAGAATCAACGCTGTGTTTTGATAATGGTCCTAACCAAGCAGGCTAGATGGCATATCCTCCTCTGTTCTTTAACTGTCCTTGTATTCCTATTTAACTACTGTCCCCTTTGAGTTGAAAGGGAGCTGTAAGGTAGAAATGAAAGTCTAAGCACCCATGAAGTGCTTTGTGGGCTGCATGCAGAGTGAGACAGACTGTTGCGTCTGTGTTTGTGTTACTGTATCTGGTGGGCAGGAGGATGAGCTCATCTAGAGGGTCTCCTGTAGAGGAGTCTGTGAAGACTAAGAGCAGACTCACTCCCAACTGTCCTGGAAAACCCTACCCTCAAACATCTGGGGAGATTACAGGTTTCTTAATCACTGTTTGGTCTAAACTCTCCCCTGGCCCCAAACCCCACACACACTTCACTTCTGCATACTCAGCACACTCAAATTTAAATCACCCTTACAGCTCTGCCATAAAGACATTTCTTGATTCCCTTTTTTTTTATTCAGTGTTCCTGCCCCTAACCCTCTTGAGAAATTGGAAAATAAAACAAATCATCTCCTATTAACTGTCAGAATTTTAATCACGGAATTGTTTTGCCATGTGAAGACAATGTTTAATTTTAGAATTATAATTTATCTGTTTTGTTTAAGACATTTATGTTCCTGTTTTCCCCCATTAGTTTCAGCTTGCCTCTTGCACAATTGCAATTTTTTGATAACAATGATCACTCATTCATTCTCTGCTTAACAGCAGTACTATTTCAATTTATGTGTATCAGGGAGGTCAGAGCCTTTTTATTGAGTTGTTGCAGGGATGGGCAGTTCGTCAGTGTGTCCTGAGTCTGAGGGCATAGTCTGAAGACACTGTAACAGATCAGACAGGTGGTTCTCTGTTAGAGGACTTAAGGAGAAAATTATGTAAATCCTGAAACATTGGTGTACAATAACTTTGAAAACCCATATTGTATAGAAGCTATGTGTCCTGCACACTGATCTGACACTGCATTCCTGCATAAAGTTGTGTTTATGCCAAAGCCAAATCTTTCTGGAGATTAAGTAAGGTCACTTTAAGTAAGGTCATTTTAATAACAGCTCTTTTCAGCAATAAAATAAACTACAAAAGGCAGTTTCCATTGAAACATCTGCAGGCACATTTGCAGAGAAGATTTACAGATCAGATATACAGTCCAGAAACAAGTACAAAGTCATTTTAAAATTAACTATCACATATAGTAATGTTTCTGGCTCTGTAATGCCATCTGCTGTATGTTCATATTAAACACTGTTTAGTTCATGTTGTATCCAGGAGTGTCCATTCCTGAACTTGTGGGAAAATTCCAAAAGCCTACTTTTCTAAGAGGAGCACAGATACGCTGAATTAACATAAACAAGATCTATCAGCAGAGCTGAGTGGTATGTTGGGTCTTTCAATTTTAGTTAAGACTGCACTGAAGGTTTGGTAGTAAAACAATTGCATAGTAGAAGATGGTGACACTTGAAGGTCAGAAGTGGTGTATTTGATCTCTTAAGCAACGTTTCAGATGTTTTTTAGACCTCTGTCGCTTGTTGTCTTTACCCCTCCTCAGGTCGTCTCTGAGCCTGAGCTGCCTACCACCCCATGTGACTGTCTGTTCTGACTCTCGTCCGTGGGACTAGTCCCAGTTCATCATCGCTGTGTTTATGGGGGACAAAATACACCATATAAAATGACACTTCTTGATTATGGTCACTCAGAGGCATGATTGCTCTCACACTGGCTAAGGAGATATATCATCACCAGCACTTACCAGCATAAGCTTTGATCTAAAAAATTGTTTATTTTTCAAATGTTATTCAAACATTTGCAGTCTGCAAAAGAAAGTGCAGGGTAACATCAGGACCTCAGATATAGCTTTAAATAACAATTGCTTTTTAACAGTTCATCTCATATTATACCGCACTTCATGCACGTCAGTGCATGTTGTAAGACCATTAGTAGGTACAAATAATTATATTTCTTACTATTTCCAATAATTTGCTTTGGACTGTGTAAATAAATGCAATACCAAAACACAGTTACAGTATATGAATGGCAGTTGACAGAGACTACAGTCATAGTGTTTAGTGGACTATAATATGTTTTTTTTTTTTACTGAGCACATTGAGAAAATGAGCTTTAAGCCAGTAATTGTGTTAAAAGGAAACTCAAGGTTTGTCATGTATGAAGGCAAACCCTTCTTCTAACCTTCTGAACTGAATTCAATCCCTACTGGCATCCATTCACACAGTGAATTAGACAGTCTAATCTACTAATGCTGCTAATCATTGAGCACATCAAGAACAAAGCCTGGCCCTGAGTGTAAAGCTCTGTCTGTTTTGTGGGTTCAGTCTTGATTTCCTGACCTCGTCAGGAGCCTCTTTCAGCTGAGGCCATGAGTCTATGGCATGAGGGCTGTGCGCTGGTTGCTGGAGAGGGAGTGCTCAAGATGCTTTGAGATACTCAGGTATCTTCCTAGCACATGATCTCTGCCCCTCTCTCTAGCACTTCCTGCCCCTGGGGCCGGACTGGGGAGGATGAAGGCAGATGTGCACAGCCAGTGTCTGGACACAGGCAGGCCCTCCAGCGGCATAGAGCACTCACCATGGCGTGTTGTTTCACAGCAGGATGTGGAATCTGAAGTGGTGTACGAATCTGCCAAAGCTTTATTATGGTTTAATGAGTTATAGGAAAGATCTGAAGTTGCAGTTTAAGAGTCTGAGGGTCAGGGAGGAAGAGGGATTCATATTTTAATTAAAGCATTCCATCACATCCCCTTCACCTTGATTAATATCTCTATTGTGTCAGGTCTTAGGCCAAGACAAGCAGAGCAAGGTACTATTTCTCATACACTGAGACAAACCATAAGAAGCATCTGAAGAAGTCATTTAGATAAAATATGTTATGCAGACGACATGCTAAGAGTTTAAGGATCTTTAAAAAATATTGACATAGAAATGTTCTGTGTGATATGCTTTTTAACCATTTTCACCTTTCATCTGAAGCTGTACTGTACCTATGTGAGGACCACAAGGTCTGTTGTAATTCTGGCTGATTTGGAGTGCACTCTGTTTTTGTTGCTGCTGGGGTTTCTGCAGTTTTGAAGTTTTCTGAAGTCAAAACCTGCATGAGAAAGAGAAGATTGTGCGAAAATAAGTCGGTCATTGAGAGAAGGAGGACGGTGTAAACCTAGTTTCAGGATGAGTTTAGTTTCTGTTGTCTTTCTGCTATGGGAGTTGTGAATCCCTTCTTTAAGAACAGAGACAGAGATATCAGTGTGATCATAGACGTCTGAAGTGAAATGAGAAACTATGGGCTTGGAGAAATCTTTAATCTTCACAGCCCTAACATGTTCTCTGAAGCGGTCGCCTAGTCTCCTTCCTGTTTCACCAATGTAGATAGCTGGGCATTTTTTGCAGGAGATACACTACATGAGGTTGCAGGAAGTGCAGGATGTTGTCTGGGTGATCCAGAATTGACCTGAGGGGCCCTGAATGAGCGTGTTGTTAGATATGTATTTGCAGGTGATGCAGCGAGTTCTGTTGCAGGGGAAGGTGCCTGGTGGGGATGATTGCCGAGTGCGGTCACTGTGAACCAGAAGTTTACATAGATTGGTTGGTCGATGGTATGAGATGATTGGGTGGTTAGAAAAAAGGATACTGTTGGAGGGATCGCCCTGTAGAATGGAGTAGTTGTTAATAATGGTCCTGGGGATAGAAGGCATGTTAGAGTGGTAGGGAAGCTCCAAAGGAATGTGGTTGTGAGACCGGGAGTTCCTCATCGAGTTGATGATCCCAGGGCTGTTTTTGCCCCAGGTGAGGGCCCTTTCAATAACATGGGTGGGGTATCCTCTGTTGATGAAAAACAAAATACATTTTGAGTGCTTGGTTCTGGAAATCCATGTCGTCACTGCAGAGTCAATGTAGCCTGCGGAACTGTGAAAAAGGGTCTGGTGTGTTTTTGGTGTGAGTGGGATGAAAACAGCTGTACAGGAGATAGCTGTGTGAATCTGTGGGTTTGTAATAGACTGAGGTTGAGAGTTGTGGATGGTTAACAGATATATTTATGGCTAGAAACGGTGGAAGATATGTTAACTGTATATTTGAGTGACGGGTGAGAGTTAGTGAATTGATGCAGGAAGTGCTCTGGTAATTAGGGCATGTAGCAGCACCGACGCAGCCATCGATGTATTGTTAGTAGAGGTCAGGGACAAAGCCAGTATAGGAAGCAAAGAAGCGTTCTTCTGCCCAGCCAACAAAAATATTGGCATATGAACTAAATATACCAGTTATGGTTTTGGAGTGATTATATGATAAAAAAACACTGTTGTCTGAAACCATAAATGAGGTAAGGTGGAGGAAACCTTTTCATTTTGCTCATTGAGGCTTTTACATTTACTGAAGAACCACAAGTGAAAATTAATCTAAACAGATTTTTGATGGGAATAGTCTCAACACTTAAAAATGGCTGGAATGCTTGAGTGGCTCATAAAACACATACTGATTGCCAAGATAAGATTAGTACTTAATTTTGCAATTTTCATCAATTTCATATATCTAATGTGCAGTAGAGATCATTTGCAAGTGCAAAATAAGTAAATGTTATTCAAATACAACACCACATTTGTTATTCATTTACATGAACCTGTTTTTGCTCTTCATGTGAATGTATTTCAACTCTGTCTTAATTGTTGATTTTAGCCAGTCCTGTCCTTTCTGGTCAACACTGGCAAGCTCCTTCTCAGAAATGTGTTCAGCGTGTCGCATGTTCCATAGTGATTGTGCCCTCAGACACGCAGCTGTGCAGCGTCGGAGAGAGTGAGTTTTATTTTTGGATTAATTGCTCACTTGTGAAGTGACATTTTTTCTAGATTGCTCAAGTGCTGAGAGACTTGCTGTTGCATTAGAAATAACTTGGCCCTGGAATCTGCCAAGAACAGTTTCGCAGCAGTCAAAACATAAAGTGCAAGAATGAAACTGGAGTAAACACTACAGCACTCTTTCTGCTTAATTAAGTAATCAGTGCAGCCAGCAAGCTGAACAATTCTAGTAAACAGATTTGAGTCTGAGTGCTGGAAAGATTTAAAGAGTGTTGAGTTTCCATAGGAAAAAAGAAACAACATGATATGGTTTGAGTTACCTGTGCATTAAATAAATGAGGTAAAAAGATCCTTGCAACAGAGAGATTTTTTTTTCCATTCTGAGAATGGATGGTCCTTAAGGGAAGAAGAGAGATTGTGTTTACCTCACTGATACTAAAGTATTGTACTATTAAGTCATAAATAGAAAAGAACACATTTTCTTGGCAGTTGTAGAAAACCTTGCAGGTGTCGTGAAGATTTTTTATCTGTAGCTTTAATTCAAGGATAATTCTGCAAGGTAAGGTTGAAGATTGAATTTCCACCTTGAAAATGAAATCTCAAAGGTCTTATCTTTCACCAGCAGGTTCTTTGTGCCCACTACTGAGTTTATTAAGGGCAGATGAAAGGTGACTTATAGCACTGGGCAAAAGTGAATGGCTGCACATCTTTAGGACAGTAATGTCCTCTACAAAAAACCATCTGCCACACAGTTAATCTCTCTGTAAACAGTGCACCATCTAAAACTCACACCTCTGAAGCCCATTGACTTTGTTTAGCTAGGGACAGTAATCTGCATAAAATTATTGTTTTTTCAAGAATCGTTTTATCTTCATAGACCGAAAGTACACATCAAGAAAATTATCTTGTGGTGAAAATGTTTCGTGTGTTTCCTATTGAAAATATTGTTTTGTGTTAAACGCTCTCCACACTGAAAGTTGCCACAGAGAAGACCAGAGGGGTGTGTTGATTTTAAACACAGTGTAGCCACCCAGTTTACACAACTCTTTGCTAACCGCAGAAGCAGCGGGAACAGGAAAAGCAAGTGTAAGCATGGACTGTTTGGGTTTTGCTGGTCTGTAGCGCAGTGGTGTACTGTATACTAAATTCACAGTCACACAAGGCTGGGTTACACTCAAAAAATGAAAATCCCAAGATCCTCAATATCAGGATAAATATTGATCTAGACATCACTGTTCTTGGGGTATTGACTGTGAAAGTCAATACAAGTTAGAGCATGAGCAGCAGTCACATAAGGCTTGGTTCTATGCCATAGAGAAGAAGCAGATGGTTTTCTCTGATGATTGATATTGTACCAGTTCTCTACACTTATCACACTGGAATATTTTTTTAATAATTAATAAATTGGATTTAATATATAATTAGAGATCATAATTATAAATATGTAATAAATATATTAGCCTTTTGGTCTTGAATACCAGTCTATATAAAAGCTCAGGTCCCAGGACAGAACCGTGCTTCGATTATTTTTCGTTAATATAGTGAGTAAACAACCCTTCAGAGCTCAGGCTTACTGAGATTCCCCATTCATACACCAATGATCATGATCACCGTTGATTGCCTGATTCATGTTTAATAGAGCATGAAGGTAACGCTTGCCAGATTTCCACTGAGATACAGAGAGGCAAGGTTCTATTGGGATTGCTGAGAACTCAAGCAGAACAGAGAATATGATGCCTTTAGGACAACAATTGCTCTCTACGTTTGGACATGGCCAAACGTGGAGAGCAATTGTTGTCCTAAAGGCATCATATTCTCTGTTCTGTTTTCCAAGAGCAGGGCTTTCATTGTGCAGATCATTATGTTGATCATCACTAAATGCATGTACAATACCAGGGCTCTGATCTCACTTCCCAGATAAATCAAGCCAGATAAGAGAGAATTGATTCACATAGCTCTTGAGTTTCCAGATTCTTTTGTTTTCCGTTGTCATTCTAATGTCATAGCTGTCTTGTACCCTCTTGATAAACCACTTTAGTTTTGAATTTGGTTGCTGAGTCATAACTTTCTTGTTTTGAGAAAAAAAGAAACATTTTGCAGTTAACAGATAGGAGTTGTACAAACTGTGAAAAATAATGTTTGAAGTGCATCCAAAGTTTCTGGATAAGGCATTTTAGTAGTAAAGCTTTGATGTGAGTTATGAAAAGATTTTGTGCAGGATCAGAGCTTGTCAGATCTTCTTGCATAATTCCAGTTAATTCCGTTCAAGCTTTATTGTCTCCTAGATGAAATTTATTTTACAGCACAGTCAAACACAACACAATGACAAATAAACATCACCAAAAGGGAAGAGAATACAATAGTGTTACAGGACATAAGAAAGAAGAGACAAGGTAGTGACTCTGCATTGTTTAAGAGTGCAATTGCAGTGGGAATGAAAGATTTCCTGAGTCTGTTGGTTTTACACCTGGGGCACAGAGGCATCTCCCAGATGGGAGAAGTGTGAATTCGCAATGGAGGGGGTGAGATACAAACTCCCTGATGCTTTTGGCTTTCTAAGTCACCCTGTTTGTAAAGGATACTTAAGTTCATTTGATTATTTTCAATTATTTTGCCACTTATATTCACTAATTTACCCAGCCTATTACAGTTACTGGTACTTATACTGCCAAACCAGCAAGTGAAGCAGTATGTTCAGACACTTTCAATGAATGATTTGTAGAAAAGTGTAAGAATAATTTTATCTACCTTAACGTAGCTGAGTTTCCTAAGAAAGAAGAGTCTCTGTTGGCCTTTTTTATAGATAGTGTCACAACATTTGTCACATTTTAGTTTTTTGTCAATCACCAGTACCAAGTACTTATATTCAGGTGGGTAGCTGCGTCAGCATGCGTAGGCTGCAAAGGAACAAGTAATAGGTTTATTCCATGCTGAAAAAAAAGAAGAAGGAGAACACAACGTTTCGGCCGTGGAGCCTTCTTCAGGTGTGAGAGAGACAGGGCAGTAGGCAAAGGTAAAGTAGCGGGAGAACAAAGGTTGGGAGGGAGGAGGAGTGAGAGGCGGGAGCAGGGGAGAGAAGCGGGCAAGTGGCCCAGGGAGGAAGAGAAGGTATGACGAAGAGATCTAGAAAAAGATTTGGAGGAAGGCATAGTGGGTCGCAGCAGCTGTAGGCGGTAGTAGTTCAGGTGGGTAGCTGCATAAGCATGCGTAGGCTGCAAAGGAACAAGTAATAGGTTTATTCCATGCTGAAAAAAAGAAGAAAGAGAACACAACGTTTCGGCCGTGGAGCCTTCTTCAGATTGAAGTACTCTGAGAGTTTCTGTGCAAGAAACAGTGGTTGTATTGTACTGAAAGCAGAGAAGTCAGTAAATAAAATCCTTACAAAGGTCCCTGGTTGGTCCAGATGTTGATAGACCAGATTTAACAATGTGTGTATTGCATCATCTACTCCCTCCTTTCCCTGTATGCAAACTGCAGGGGGTCGATGAGGGCTTGTGTGCTCTTTGTGATGTGTTGCTTCACTATTCTCTCAAGTGTTTTCATTGGGAGAGATGAGTGGACAACTGGCCTGTAGCTGTTAAGGAACAAGTAATAGGTTTATTCCATGCTGAAAAAAAGAAGAAAGAGAACACAACGTTTTGGCCGTGGAGCCTTCTTCACCTGAACAAGGCTCCACGGACCTTTGTAAGGATTTTATTTACTGACTTCTCTGCTTTCAGTACAATACAACCACTGTTTCTTGCACAAAAACTCTCAGAGTACTTCAATCTGAAGAAGGCTCCACGGCCGAAACGTTGTGTTCTCTTTCTTCTTTTTTTCAGCATGGATCAAACCTATTACTTGTTCCTTTGCAGCCTACGCATGCTGACACAGCTACCCACCTGAACTACTGTAGCTGTTAAGGCCACTAGACTTTACAGTTTTAGGAATAGGAATAATTATGGATTTCTTCCTCAGAGAGGGAATGATCTGTAAGTTTAAGGACATCTGGAAGAGAAAAAACTAAAAATATTGCAGAGCTGATCTACACAAGATTGTAGGACCATACCACACACATTATCATTACAATGTTATAACTATCACAAAATAGAGGAATAATGATGCAGGAGGGACTCCTGTTATGTTTTGGTTTTAAGATTGTAGAAGATTTAGATGAGCTTCGGTGGGTATTTGATAGCAGAAATTCAGGGTTGTGGGGGAGCCTATCCCAGCAAACAAAGGGGCACAAGGCAGCTACACCCTGGACTCGACCCAGTGCATCGAAATGCAGACACACACATTCTCACCAGGACCAATTTCGCCAGAAGCTAATTAACCTACTAGTATGTTTGTTTTTTTTAACTGTGAGAGCACCCAGAGGAAAAACATTGCGAACATTCAGAGAACTTACAAACTCCACAAAGTCAACACCCAGGAGCTGAACCCAGATCCCCAGCAATGCAAGGTAGCAATATTAACCGCTCCTCCACTCATGTTAGAAACCATTGAACCTGAATATTATATTTTTTCCAGTATTATTTATGTCTGGAAACAACACAGCTAAAGTGGTTTAAAGCTACAAATTATGTTTGATTCCTAGTATGAATGGGCTCTGAAACATATGCAGGAGAGTTTCACAATGTACAGCACAGAGGTGTGATTTCTGATGCCAGTGTTTTCCAATGGGAGACAGATTAGTCAATCAGTTACATGGAGGGTCTGCAGTGCTGCAGTTCATGCAGGTCTCTCTGTGTTATTCTGTCTCTATCAGTAAGGCCTTTCAGGCGTGTTCTGTTAGTGCAGTCAGTAAAGCAAAACAATGTTTCAGAGAAAGAGAACTCGTGCTCTCAGAGCAGTCATTGCATTTCAAATTGTACTATTTATATAGTCACTGATGTAAACATTTACACATTACTGTTTTCCAGAACTATCCCACATCCAAGTACAACCAGTGCTCTTTTGTTGTCCAGAGATGTTTCCTGTTCCAAACTGTGCTTCACCTTTTCCACTTGCTCTGTTGATCATGTATGATTCAGATACATACTTAGAGCACCAATAACGTTACAAATATTTTTGATGTTCTGGGACTCTTCGCAGATGTTTAGATTATCTGAAAGTGGTAACAAGGGGGGGCTAGGAATGCATGAGTATGTGTGAGGAGGATATTCATGATCCATCAAAACTGAATTGGTTTCTCACCGGTTAGGGTGAGGTTTGAGATTTAAATTTTAATTAACTGATAAGCATTGCTTTTAGGTTCCAAATATGCTGACAATGAGTAGGAGACGCCCCCAAAAACTGTGCTTTCTCCCTTTCTGCATGCTTTTTCTAGAGAGTAGTGCAGTCCAGTTTGTGTGGTGTGCTGTAAATATTCTCTGTCTTCAGGTTAAAGATTCCTTAATTGTCTCTAAGATGAAAGCTCCCCTTGCTTTCAGCTTAAATAAAGCTCCCTTCCAAATAAAATCAGAGCGCTGCCTGAACGTCTTGTAAAACAGTCTGATATGGAGCAATCTGCAGCATGTGCCCTATAATAACCTATGGAAGAGCAGAATGGTTAAAGCAGCTGAACATGGAAACTACAGAATACAAAAAATTAGTGAGAGGAACTTGGGGTTTTGAGCCCTAAACTCTAAACTTACACAGGTGTCCCTCGTTCCAGCCACTGTGGGAGATAAGCTATCCACTACAATGCTCTAAAATCCATATTGAAATTCCAATAGCTCATCTCCATATATGCATCTTAAAGTAATACTTTTATTTAATTTGGGTTACTAACTTCGAAGTAATGCTTTGCAATGCCATTCAGGCCTTACAGGTTATAAGTAATGGCAGCGCTTACCTTTGGAAGAGGCCTGTGCCAGGAGGTCAGTCCTGTACCTCCTGTGCCAGCTGAGAGGGTCCTACAGCCACTGCCTGCCTGTCTGAATCAGTCAGGCAGGAAACAGGCTTGTCACACAATAGCGCAGGCAGTGAAGAAAGTCCGGAAATGAAGATTAATCTCTCTTATCTGACAGAATGAGGTCTACTGCTGAATTCCACATGGGTATCAATCACTTCAAAATTGCATCTGAGTTTTCAACATGCGGATGATTACAAGGAGTGTATTTTTGATTCTACAATTACTCTCTCATCTGAAATGTTTATTTCAAACTTACCATTTTTTAATACATAAATAATACTGATAAGAAACAGGGTTTTTTAAAAACAATATGCAATGTTTTTTTATTACTCTAAGTCATACTGGATGCACCTGTTCTTTAAATAAGCACATTATTTTTAAAACATCCAAGTGCTGTCTGTTCTAGTACACACAGTACATCCTACCGCTGGATTAATGGGAAATGGCTTTTTAAAGGATCTTTGTTTTCAGAATATTATAATGTGCTTCAGCAGACACAGGCTTTTATCTAAATATATTTCACATATGTGCCACAAATACAGAGTGTATAGTCCTGCAGCAGAAGACCAATTAATAAAGTTTAAAATGAGCTTGAATGAGATGTTCTTCATGATGAAGTGTAAAAGAATGAATAAGGACATAAGAATGTTAATGAACAAAAAGCCTGGTTTTTAATCCACAATTTAGAATATTTCTTTCTAATGTAGAAATATTTGCTTACCTCCATTAAAGAGAAACAATGGGAACAGGCAGTATAAGAAGTATAATCTGTAAACCTTTTTATTATTAAAAGGTTTATGTTTATGATATTTTATTACTTTTAAATTATTTTATATTGTTATTTTATTATGTTTAAGTTATTGTTTAAAGTTTAATGCAATTATTTTCTTTTTCCTTTTGCTCTGCTCACTCCCTTGTGTTGTTAGGCTGAAGTCTTTTTGAAGCAGAGGATGCACTTTGCTGTTGCTGTTTTCCGCTGAGTTTTGTAACACCAGCACAATACTAATCTACTGGCACAACTGAGCCAAACAGAGACTCTGCGGGGGCAGGCTGGGTATTTTAAAATTACATTACCTGAGCTGTGGGGCATGACATCACATTTCTTGGGAAGAGCACCAATTCACAGGAAACACGCTTGGCTGGAAAAATAAATGTGTACTCTTGCTTTATATTTTTTAATTATTTTACAGCACTCCATATTGTCACGATTATAGTTCCCCCTCCTTAAGGGTGCTCCAGCCCTATCACTCAAGACTTTATTCCATGCACCTGCTCCCTATTCCCTGCCCACCTTAAAAGCCAGGCGCTGACGCTCTTCCGGGCTCTGCATCTGATTTCCATATCGTGCGAGTCCTGGTCCCGTTAAGGTTTTAACCCCTGTTCCTTGTCCCTGTCCGCCGGTTCCGACCCGGTCTTCGTGGTTTTTAATTCTTGTTCTGATGGATCTCCTGGTTTTGGACTTACTCGTGCGCTTTGGATTTTCCCTAAGGATTACTCTTGGATTGTTCGCCTCGGCCACACCTCCCCCGTGCACCAGCGCACCTTGGACACGCCCCCCCTGTCTTCAGCCCCGTTTTCCTGCATGACGTTTCCCCAGTGTTCCCCCACTTCGTCGGATTGTGTCGTCCGCATAGGGTCCGGAAAGAACTGTTCGTTACACTTATGCCCTTTACTGATAAAACAAAAATGAATTATAACATAGATCTTTTAATTTCAGTTTTTAATTTTTTACTTTTTATTTTGGGTTCACTTACTGCTGACAAAGCAGCAGGTGGACTGTGGTTCTGGAGTTTAATGGGTTCATTCAGAATCAAACCCCATGGAGCCTACACTGTAGTAGTACCAGCAGGTATGCCAGGGTGACCGGAGAAACTCAGGAATTTTCCATGTGGAGTTAGTGGCACAGAGATCTTTTCTCAGTGCCAGCAAAGTGCACTTTGAAAAAAGTTTGACTCCTCTGTGTTGTATCTGGACAATTTACAGAGGGGTCAGAGTGTTCTCAAGTTTGTATTTTTCAGTGCTTTGTGTGGGAGATGGCATGCTGTATGATCCATTCCTGCGCCGCTGGCCACAGTCTGTGAACTGTTGGCCATTCAGTGTCCAGTTGAAGAAAAGCTGTGGCTTTGAACTGTGGATCAAAACTGGGACTTTCTGCCACAGAGCAACTCCTCTCCATCAGTCCTGCTGTGTCCAGCTGTGTTTAGCAACATATCTGGGGTGCTGAAGTCTGCTAAGGCCTAGCGGGTGTGAGGAATGAGGTTGACATTTCTTCACAAGCTCACAAGAATACACAAAAACCCACAATCATATTCCTTTTAAGCATTCTTGTTCTCTTTAGATCTCAGCTGGTGTAGAAACGGAAGATGGTAACAATTATTCTGAACAGTTTATGCAGCATTTGTAGTTTTCCATTCATTAGTTTATGTGCAGAAAATAGAACAAATCTGTTTTTTATGAGATATCACAGTTTAATATCTTTACGGTAGCCTGTTTCCTGAGAGTAACAGAAACCACATAATGTCTTTTTTCAGTAACCTGGCAATTAGAATGAATAATAGGAGTCATAAAATTGCTCTTTTTAAATGTTTGAACATTTAACAGATGGTATGCAATACAATTTATCAGATTATACTGGAAAACACGTGTTCAATCAATGTCCTGATCCTTTCCTGACTCCATACTCTGTCTGTTGTAGAGATGTTCTTTGACAACATGCTTTTGTTATGCATAAAATTGCATAAGAAATGGACTGATTGCTGGTCATCTGTCATAGCAGTCACTTTACATGTTTGATAATGCAGCACCTCTAAAGTGGGAAGACCACAAAGATCTTAACCTTGAACTTTTCTCCTGTGTTTTTTTTCTTTTCTGAGCTGCAGCCCAACAGCAACTTCCTTTGAAGTCAAATTAACTTTTTTATTTTAACCGGTTTTATTTCTCATATCAATTGAAGTTAACTGACATGCCCTCTAGGATTTATAAGGCTGCCTTATCTCTTGAAGGAGTGAGCCAGTAGGATGCCTTGGGAGGCGAGAGTGCTGAGCCATAATGTGTAAACAATCAGCAAACACACACATCTTTGTTGTTCCAAAACAACAGTGACACCCACATATTGATGATTACTATCAGGTCTCAACATAGAATTTTGGCTGATAGAAAAACTGTCTTTTATAAAGTCTCCACTTGTGTTTTAACATGGCTGAATTCAGCAGAAATGTACCAAGATGTAATGCAGAACAGATGATTTAAAACCAGTTTTAACAGAAGACAACATTTTCTTTTATACTCCTTTATTTCTGTAAAACAATTTACTGCATCCATTTCTGGTTCAACCCATTAATCATCTTTTGACCACCAGGAAAAGAAGAAATACCATTATGTTTTAAAAATTCAAAGGGTAATGTGTAATGGGTGTTGGGATTTTAAAAACATTTAATTCCAAGAAATCAGTGAATTAATTTAAACTGTTAGTTTGCAATGCTTTAGAAGTGCACTGTAAGAAGGCAGTAGGTTCAGACTACATGGAGATCTTTGTCTGAACCACATTCCCCAGAATGCTGTGGGAATGAGCGCCTTCTTACAGAAGAGCTATTGGCAACTGCATGGGACACCTTTACTTGCAGTACCACAGCATTGCCTCTTATGACTACAAGCCTGTTTATTCCTTAAAACCACTAATCTTCCTAGAAGGATTATTTTCCAACAGACTGTGAAATGGATTAAAAAGCAAGACATGACTGTGCTTTATAGTGTACCTAGTATTGATAACCGGCAACAGTTACAGACAGAATACTTAAGCTGGTATGAACCAACAATTAATTCTGGGAAAACGTCCATTATTGTAATAGATATGGTAAAACCTGGACTTTATTGAACTTTATTGTAGCACACTACTAGCAAATTACTGTATGGTGTGGGCTTGTATTCATCCTTAAGTGTGACTGTTTAATCACATTTCCATTGGTCACAATTGTAGCACAATTGTCAGTTTCTTCGAATTCCAGCTGGACCTCCTTCACTCTGCTGATGTTGCCCTCTGTAATGACAATTGTCCAGCTGCAGACCAGATGCTCAAAAAGTAAATTACACATTCATCACAGAGGGGAAAATATTGTGCACTGGACCTCCACTTCAAAAGACTGTGACAATAATGGCAAATTGTGACATCTGAGTCATAAACATCACCAGCAGGGCAGTTTTATAGGCATCAGAGGCATTGAGGGAAGGACAAAGGTCACTTTTAAATGTAACTTCTATTGGAATAATTAACTTTTATTTTACCCTTCTAGAAATCTTTGCAATTAGTCCACACATTAAAAAACAGTTTGCAAATGTGAAGAGGCCCATCTAGCTCATTTGATTTAAATAAGCTAGATGAAGTAATTTAAAAAACGAAAGAAGATGGTTGGTAAAGTTTCTGAGGATCTGAAGAAACATGTATTCACCACCATCTGTCTTAAACTTGAACACATTCAGGTTTTCTTTTAACAAACCAGATTGTTTTAGAGAGCATATTAATTTAGGTCAACAATGTTTTATCAGAAGTTATTACATTAATGACTTGTTTACTTTAATGATTTGTTTTTCTGTTTGAGTCTATCCATGGATGGGCTGGTATAGGTATTGTATGTTTTTCTTGTCTTGTGTGGGACAAGCCTGCATCAGTCTCTGGTTTTCCTCTTCAGAATGGAAATGCTGAGGCAAAAGGCCAGCAGCTTGTAGTAACATTCAATTGAAACAGTTGTTCTTAGATTAGGAGCATGTAGCCAGGAAAAGTAACACATAAATCCTTTACATTTGTTTTGGCTGCAGGAGAGATTTTAAAAAGCTGAGACCTGGGTTTTAGCTGAAAAGCACGTCACTGTGGGCACATTCTCTACACTGGTGGGAACAAGATGTCCCATGGCTCTGCTGAACGTCCACCTTTCGCCTTTTTCTGACTACTAAGTGAATCACAAAGACTTCACGGGTTTTCATTTGCTTGTAACACTTATTTTCCTTTACTTGGTAGCACTAATTGAACATAATGCAAAATCTCTCTTGTTGTGTAATTAACAACAATTACAGCTAGGTTGCAGTAGGTGCTGAGGTTATTTTTTTAGATCCACTCTGAAGCACATACTGTACTGTATAGGGAGACGCCAGATGAACTGTAGTAATAGAAAGGATCTGTTAGCTCCCTGCAGAGATATTGGATTTCAATTTGAAATGCAAGACGTGTTGTTCTACAGCTCAATCTGTCACAGGCAATGAGGAATTAAAAATAACGGAGGCATTAACCACTATTGATGGAGAAAGAATCTGAGTAGGTGAGTGACAGAATTCCACTGCATTAGCCAAATCTGGATACTGAGAACATTCAGTACAGAATTTTTGGCAGAAGGCATTGCATTTATCTGAGCTATTACTGCGTGTGTCTATTAATGTGGGAGAGAGAGTATATACATGCTTGGCCAGATTCCATTATTTATTTTACCTTTTCTCAGAATTCATTGTACATTTCTTTCTGAAGATGTTAACTGCTATCTTTCTTGATCCCCTTCAGTAGTACACATTGATGAGTAAGATTTTGTCTGCTCTTTGATGCTAAAAAGTATATTTTTCCTGTCTCTAAGCACTGCAGAGCTTTCATCATCAGACACCTGCAACCACCAGAGAACTTTACTGGGGATTGGGTGGAATATTTTTCTCTGTCATGGAAAATTTAGAGTGTCAAATAACTGCAGAGAACTAAATACATTTACTATGGTACAGCATGGTAAAATCAGGATAAGGTGTAATAAGGCACAGTAAAGTAATGGTAAAGTAATGGTAAGAGCATTCTGGTAAAATAAAAACATAAGAAAGACTACAAATTTGTAGCTCATTTGGTAGCTGGAAGTTAATTGATCCAAGCATCTAAATGTCTTAAATGTGATGCTAAAACACACAATAAAACTGCATAAATGTCCTTAAGACTGACCTGGACATACCTCCATAACAGAAGCAGTGCTAGCACAGCAGAATGGAAGGGACAAAGGTCTGAGTGGCACTGCCAGAGAGATTGTGAACCCATTGATCTGTTACACCCAATCAACTCTTTGTGCATGCCTTCTTTCATTTTTTGCATCTTTTAGAAGCTTATTCAAGTCAGTAGTACCATCAGTGGGTGACCTTTTAAGCCACACCAGTATATCAGAACCATGCTGTGCTGTCCATTTCTCACCCTTCCAGCAATCTGACCCTAGACTTTCATTGGATTCATTCATTCCCAAACATTGAATTCTTTAGCTCATTTATTTGATCATGTGGGAAAAATGCTTCTTTATTCCTCAAAAGCTTTTCAGTTTATTGCCCTCAAAACACTCAACAGTGGTAATTGTTTTTGAAATTTCAGCATGATCTTCTGAATGGATTATACTGAGTCCTGCCACCTCCACCTCCTCCCCTTTTTAATGTACATTGACGTAAATTCAAGATTTTGTTTTCAAAGACAGTAATACTGGTAATTATTGTAACATTGGAAAGATCCCCAAAGAATGTCCAACATCAAATCCTCGATTAACACAGAAATCAGTATTAAATTTGTAAACAATAACTCTATTTATTGCTTTTGGCCAGTGAGGGTATGATTTGTTCCTTTTGTAACTCAGGCATGCCAATGATTTGCACTTCACGGATCTTCTAACTGTAATAAAAGATTTGCCAAGGTAGTGTTTGATGTCATAAAAAAGCAGAACCTTAAAGTTAGAGTTCAGCAAGAGTTCAGCTGCATGGGGAGAGTGCGGTGAAGTTCTTGAATCTTTTGGGCCTCAGAGTTACTTTACAATGTGGGGGAAAAGAGGAATAGAGATGATGACTCTGCTGTGCTCTTCTTTCTGGTTTGGACACGAGCAACACTGACTGAACCTTTCAGACAGCTGAAAAATAATGAACTAAATGTTAAAGAACAACCCCCCTTTAATAAGCTAGTTTTAGTTACATTTTATTTTTCACTCACAGGTTGCTGCAAATCAGCAGCTGTCTTGGAATGTGCCTGGTATTCCAGATAACAGATTATTTTTTATTATATTTGTTAAATCTGCCTTTTTATTTTCTTACAAAAGTCTGCCACTCCCTAAATGGGCCAAGAGAATGGATATAAAAAATAAATTCTAATTTGGGAAAATATTGTCCCAAAGAATGAAACTGAGACATGAAGCCCAAATATCCAGAATACTCTTATCTTATAAATCTGACTTTAGAAAGATGAGTCTTGTTCCAATACACATTGCCTACTGTGCTTCCATTGATTTCTCTCTCCACATCCTGAAAGGCAGCTGAATGTCGCTGTGGCTAAAAAAGCTCAGTACAGGTGAACACAGCCATGCAAAACACAATCCAGTGCTTACCATGATGGAAGCCTAATTGCTTGATCAGTGATCAGTGGTGGCTTATTTTGTTTTGACGCCTTATAAAACTTTTAGTATTCTTGAAAATCCTTCTAGTTCCCTTTGAGAAGCAGTACTGATGATCTACAGTTGAATATGCGGAGGCTCAGAGAAAATCACTTTTAGAGTGCTTTTAAAAGCATCAACAGTTACAGCACTGCAGAAAAAGGATCATTAAGAATGTTATCATTCAGTGTGGAAGGATTCCTGCGGTATTTTGACCTTAAAGAATAATCATTACAGGCTCTGCATCTGTCTCCCAGTTATCTGGCTGTGCTGCAGCTGTCTTGGACAAACATACAGTAAGCATTGCATGATCTACTTTTATAATGAAAGATAACAATTACAGTAAGTGAACTCTGCCATTTGTGATACTCCCCTGTAATCTGAAAGAAAGACATGAAATTTACCCAGGTTACATCTTTCTAGTGAGAATAACCTCTGGCTTTTTTTGTGCACGTTTAATACTCTCAACCTGATTCCTGGCTACCCGACCTTGTTTTTCCTCCAGCTCTGACTTCATCTCTTCTCTCGTTTTGGATTTGGATGCTCTCTTACTGACTTTTGTGATACCCGACCTACTGTAGCTCTTCTACTATGACTACGACTTTCAGCTTTTGCCCTTGGGATTTGGATACCAAACTGCCTACAGTATATAATCAGCACCACATAGGGTCCAACCAGGTACTCTAAACAACAACCCTGACAGGAATGCTGGCAGATACTGTACCACTGAATTTGTATGCTGTAGGCCTGGAATATGATCTGATTTGTTTACTTTCTTTCAAGTACATTGTCTCAGTGAAGAACATATAGTATAAATGTTGTGAGCATAATACTGTTCTGCCCTGGAATAACAGCTTGTTCAGTTTATCTGCACATTGGGCTCCTGGAATGTTTAATAACACGACACAGTGAGAGTCAGAGAGGGGATGCTCACAACATTTATATCAGACTGAACCTCACACAGCTGGGACAGGTTGACTTCAGAAGAATAAAAAAAAACTATTAAAAAGAAGATTGAAGGATTTTTACTGAAAAAGTAGAATCAAAGCAGACTTTGAGCTCAGTTTTTTTTAACAGAGAGCCAGAATATAACCATTGAACTATCATATGGACTGCTTTGGTGTCGTATTACTTAGAATACAGAATACTGTTCTGCCCTGGAATGACATCTTGTTCAGTTTATCTACACATTGGTCTCCTGGAATGTTTAATAACTCGACACAGTGAGAGTCAGAGAAGGGATGCTCACAACATTTATATCTCCCATTAACAGTAGCAACTGGCAATTGAAAAAGGATCTTTTATGATAACCATTAAAGACTTGGAAATTAAAAACATGAATCACACATCAAATACCAAATTCTGACATACTGTATGCTTCTCATTTTGTTTCTTAAATTGTTCCATTATTGCATATTAATATGTCCTTTTTTTGGCTGGCTGATGTTACATTTACTCTTCAACAAGAGAAACCTTTTATGTTTTAATATGTTTTGTGTTTTATTTTAATAATGAAAAATTGGTAGTGAGACAAAGAATTCCAAAAGTCGTTATAAATCTTGACGCATACACTTGAAAATACAGAGAGAATAAGCTGAAATCCCTCAGACATCCCTTTCTAGGGCTTAGAGATAGAGATAAACAGTTGCAGCCTCAATATGTACTGTAGAGAAAAATGCAAATATGATGGTCTGCATATCTTTTATACAGGCTATAATTAACGTTACAAATTATATCATTTGAAAAAAAAAAAGTTTTTTGGGGTAATTTTAAATCTTGCCCACCTAAATTCTATGTTCTAGATACATAATTCCTTTTTAGCAGGCCAGTATATTATAATCTTAATGACTCCTGTGTTGGAGTATTGACCTCTAGGTGAGTACAGTTGCCTCTGCTTACAACATGGGAGTTCCCCATGGGTTGCCTTGCTTTGTGAGGAGAGTCTGAAGGGTTGGAAACTAAATGTTTACATATTTGCAAAAACTCATAGCAGTCAAAGCTAAAGTAACCACAAGAGAAAAAAACTACATCTGCAGGGTGAGGAGGTACTGTACTCATTATGAGCACTAATGTCCTGCATCAGCTACGGTGTTTGAGCCATGCTAGCTTGATCTTAAATTGCTATAGTATGATGAATGGGTTTAACTTTGTAATGGATCAAAAAGCAAGACCTCCAGGAGGTTAAATCTTCTGTGCAAAACACCCAGTCTCACCCAGTTCTGGCGAAACATCCGTTCTTTGACTGTCAGATGAATTGAATGTGCCCTGCTTTCAGGATTCCTTTGGCTAAGGCTACTGGTATTTACAGACTGTAGAGGGTCATTCAAGGGTGCCACACAGCCAGAAGCATGATTGGTGAGGAAAATGACTAAGGGGAAGTTCTCTGTGGATTCTCAAGGGCTTGACACAGTCTAGGAACTCAGTTTCTACATTGCAGACATCAGCAGCCGAAACAGTAAGGCCCAGTTACACACCATGATGTGGCTGGCAACAAGACATCCCACAGATGTTCAGGCGCAGTGAAAGAGCACGACCCAACAAATGATATGTGATTCTTTAGTCATCACGACTGTTAAGAACTGTTGAGTAATCCACAATCAGTTAATTTCATTGTAACACCTGATTTCATTTTCTTAATTTCTAACACACATCAGATATTCTTCATCTGCCTTTAAGCTGTCATTATTACTACAATATTTTGTATTACAGAGACTGAAAAAGGAAGGGATTTTTTAATGTACTGTTTTAACACTGTGCCATCATCACAGTGTTTCCTCTGCTTCCCCTGGCTGGCTGGAGCTGTTCTAGTTTGTGTCCCAGACATACCACATCTCTGTCTTTTACTATAGTTTTATTATGATTTCACCAAGCTTTACTGCACTTTACTCTTTTATCATTTTTATTTGTAGTGGTATACCAAGCTCTTCAGATTTAATTGAAATGAATGCTTGTTGTTTGTCTAGGAATGGTGGTTCATTTTCCAACTCCAGGGAGATAAATGACATGATGGATTTTTTTATTAGCAATGAGAGAAAGAGCAGACAACAAGAGTTCCTTTTCAGCAAAGTTGCTTGTTTACTTTGTAGTTCCACAAAATGCTTATCCTTTGTTCTTCTTTTTGTATATTAATAAAAGGACATTTTACTGTATTAGATGCTTGGATGCCACTTTGTTATATATGTTAGAATCTATATACAGTACATATTCTTAAAACATTTTAAAATACAAAACACATTCATACCATATTAGTTTTACCCCCTAGTTACTTCAAAGAGGTTAAGGAGGATAGCCAAGGGCTGCAAGGCTAGATTATTATTTTTTACCCAACACATAGCATACTGACGAACATCTGTTAAGTTAGTCATGGGTTGCTTTCAAAACCAGAGAGCGGTGCATAACAGCTCTTGAGAACAACTTGGCGATTTTCTCCTTCACCTCAATTCTGGAACATGCTGCACAGATACACAAGACAATCTTTTTTACAGTGGCACAAAGCCTACTTCCCATCTTCTTAGCCTTGTATGACCCAGTATTAATCTGTGGTTTAATTAGAAACACAAGGAGCAGCTGTGTACCCTTCGATTATAATGAAAGCTAAAAGTCTGCAATGAGAAAAATAAATCAATGATTTAAATGAAAATACAGCCCTATTGGACTTTTATTACTAAGGGTGCAATGAAGTAAATGCAGAGTAAGCACATTTTAGCATGTTGCTGCTATGATTGATAGCAATGCAGGAGGGGGAGTTAAAATGTGTCACACATAAATGTTGGTTAGATTTATTTATTTAAATCCTACTTTGATCTCCAATTTGCGGACATTTCACGGGAAGCCACAAAATTTCCATCCCAAATTCTAAAATTGAAAGAAAATTTTGCTGGGAAATTGGTTTTGACACCACATAAAAACAAACATGTTTGTTTAATATGCATATCTTGCACTTACACAATCTCTGTCACAATAGCAGGTCACTTGCACAAGCAAGTCAGCACAGCTGCTAGAGCTGCCGGAAACAGGGGCTGTAATGAACATTCAGGAGGAGCGCTCCCCAAATGTCCCTCATTTCCATTCACCTAAGCAGACCTTTCAATATCAGACACCATTTCCAGTGCGTGATGCTTTTCTTCTGCACCCTCTTCAACTCATAGAGGCTCCTTGGCTCCTGCCAGGAGTGTGAGAGAGCCACATTGTCCCTCCTAGCCAAGCTGCTGTTTGCCCAGAATCTAAATCAAATCTCATGGCTTCCATCAGCCTGTCGTATTGCGGATTGTGGGGAATACTGGAACCATACTGTATTCGTGTGACTCTACAGGTGGCAACATCACTTACTTATAAGTGAGATGAGCCTTTTCTTCCAGATTCTGGCTGTCAGGTTCTTCGTTTTCCCTATAAATGCATGGATTAAACTAGTCACATCCAGCACCTGGAGCAATCTGATTGGGAATATAACTCACCAGGGAAATTCAAATAGTTCCCTTCGATAGGATGACTGGCAGGGCTATTGAGGTTATTTAGATTTGCATTGCACTACTGATGAAAAGTTCTGGGACTGCCAAAATGTTACATTTGTTTAAAATCATTGATCATAACCTATAGCAGGGTCCTGCTGCCAAACATATCAGTTGACAACATATTATTTTTTCACATTCAGCAATTGGGGAAATTTTGCTTCTTGGCTCGGGAGCAGCTTCTGAGGCACAGAGGGGACAGTGAGACCAGTTTTCATCTGTTAAGAACTCAAGGACGTCATGTGCAACAGAACACTTTTCACAAAGCAGTTTAGAGATGCTTTAACAAACCCACATAGTTTTAACCAAGCATTTGTAATACAGTGGCCACCAGTGATGTTTGCATAATCTCTTTTGTCATGCACACTTACCCTACGAGCCGCCTTAGTCCACCTTAGTGAGGAATTAAGAAATGTTAAACTACACTTCTTTAATCTTTCTTGCTTCTTGGCAAAGAATTAAACTGTTCACTTCTTGTGTTCCTGCAAGCACCACAGGATATGTGCTGATTTAGCATGACTAAACATTAGTTAGAAAACTGATCAGCAACACCAGGAGAGTGAATCATGGCTGAGAGCAGGACTCCACACCCAGCATGTCCAACTGGTGCAACTATGCTCAACTTGCCTGCCAGCTCCATTTATCCACCAAGGAATGGAATCAATCCCAGGATTAACTGTATAATTGAAAGGAAACACAATGATGTGCATCCAATCTTTTAGTTATATGAACTATTCTATTCCCAAGCTATTTCAATTTGGGGGAATTTTTCAGTCCCCTCGGGAGGCTGTGTTTGCTGCTGTTAAGAACGTCACAGCAAAGCTGCAGAGGACAGATGTGTGCACATCACATGTCACTCATCACATGTGACTCATCATTAATTGCAAATGACTGGATAGATATCGTGCTTAATACTGTTTTAATATTAAGCATTAATATTAACATTTCTGGTTAAACAGGAAAGGTGCAGGGGGGTCTTTCTGGAGTCAGAGGGTCCAGTACAGACAGAAGGGCCTCACACACCTCACAGTTTCCTTTCTTTGCTCTCAAACTGCGACTATTGCTACCAGGATTGTGGGATTTCTCACATTTACCATCAGAGTTCCAGTCATCTAAAACAGCTGTAAAGGTGGTGACATCTGCTGGTGACACCTG
Organism: Lepisosteus oculatus; assembly: GCF_040954835.1. Lineage (NCBI taxonomy): Eukaryota > Metazoa > Chordata > Actinopteri > Semionotiformes > Lepisosteidae > Lepisosteus > Lepisosteus oculatus. The sequence goes on along the minus strand of NC_090715.1, from coordinate 513,326 downwards.
TATATTGCAGGAAAGGTACATCGAAGGAATCCGTCCCATCGTCTGTCTGACTCACCTACGCTCTGTCTGCCTGACCCACCACAACACAACATTCTACATCAGTGTCTCTCAACCTGGGTCATGACAGACAGCTGCGTCTGTTGAATATCATTCCAGTCAGTCTAGTTATTGGCATAAGTGGGCCAATTTAACCAGCTCTTCGGGTAGAAAACATCAGCCCTGTTCTTAAGGAAGTATGATGAATTATAGGCATGTAAATCACCAAACAAATTTAGAAGTATACCTGTTCACCTCATTTACATACATCACAGTGGGTAATCTAGTTAATTTATCAGTTTAATAATGCGGCACATATGTGTGTATATATTGAAATGTCCAATTTTACTGTTAGTACCAATCAATATTAAGGATGAACTCAAGTTTACTGAGAACACAGATGTAATTGTGAAGAAATCCCAGCAGCCCTTATATGGTCTGAGAAAACCGAGTTCCTAATGGAGTACAAAAAAGAATTCTTTCAACATTTTAGAGTTCTTTTATCAAAAGTATTTAAACTTTTTCTTTAGTCTGCTGGTTCAGTTCAATCAGTCAAAAAGACAGAAACTGCCTTTAAAATGTTGTGACCCTCAGCTCTAAAGTCACTGGTGAGCCTTTCAGACCCCTGGCACAGCTGTATGCCCAGAAGACCCTGAGGAAGGCCTGTGCCCTTATCAAATACCCATCTCACATCTTCCATCAGTCTTCTGAACTTTTGCTTTCAGGAAGCTGTTTTCTCTGTCCACAGTGCAAAAAAAAAAGCAGGAAATTTAGCTTCGCTCCCGAGGCCATTAGGCTCACAGACAATGACTGTAACTGTTATTGGACAGAGCCCACCACCATAGATGTGCCTGTACTAATACCTTCCTAACACCACAAACTGATACTGTCAACCACTTGTATGATCCATTTGCTCTTACTGTATGTGCACTGAGGCAAGAACTTGAATTCACTACAATATAGTACATGCAAATACATGTACTGTGTACCGTGTATAGTGTAATGCAACTAGAGAGCAAATAGAGGTCTACTGGTCTACAAGTATTCAAGTCAGCATGGACCGACAGCCTACAACAATATAAGAAAGCCCTATATAGAGCTCGTTCAGTCTACTACTCTGAACTTATTGAAACCAATAAAAATAACATTCGCTACCTATTTAAGACAATAGCTAATCTTACAAATAAGACCGATTCTATAGTACCATCTAACTTTAGTAGTGACAATTTCATGAACTTCTTTCACAATAAAATTAACAACATCGGACTTCAAACAAAATCAAATAAGCCACAAAGAAGTTTGGTACAGAAACAATATGTGCACCTCTTCAGTGTTTTTCAATTAGTTAATGAACAAGAACTCAAGAAATTAATTAATAAGACAAAGTCAACCACCTATCCACTAGATCCCATCCCCACTCAACTAGTCAAAGATTCCCTCGAAGTACTGGCAGGACATATAATTAGTATGATGAACACGTCCCTTTCATCAGGCATTGTATCTGATCAATTTAAGGTAGCGGTTGTTAGACCGCACCTTAAAAAGCCAAATTTGAATCCACAAGTTCTTAACAACTACAGGCCTGTCTCAAACGTCCCATTTCTATCTAAAATTCTTCAGAGAATAGTTGTGGCCGAACTTCAATCGTATCTGGATTCAAATAAGATATTTGAGAAATTTCAGTCTGATTTCCGCCCAGGCCACAGCACTGAAACTGCATTAACATGAGTCGTAAATGATAATCTGTTAGCTACTGACACAGGGAATGCAACAGTGTTTGTGCTTCTAGATATTAGTGATGCCTTTGACACGGTTGACCACTCTGTTTCGTTACACAGGCTTGAGTTTGAGGTTGGCCTATGTGGAACCGTCCTTAAGTGGTTTACTTCTTTTTTTCACTAATCATTTTCATTCTGTTTAAATATCTAATAATTGTACTGCTTCGTCAATGTCACCAGTTCAATTTGGGGTACCACAGGGATCAGTGCTGGGACCAATATTGTTCTCTCTGTACATGCTGCCGCTAGTTAGGATAACATGAAAACATAATATTAACTTTCATTCATATGCTGATGACACTCAAATATACATTTCATTTACACCTAACGACTATTATCACTTTAGTTAATTGCATTAATGAAGTAAAGACTTGGATGTGTGAAAACGTTTTGTTATTCAACTCTGTTAAAACTGAGGTTATGTTGTTTGGAGGCAACAATACTGATAGGACTACTATAACTTCAGCACTTAACTCAGAAGATTTAAAAATTTGCCTCAAAGACTCAGCACCTACCCTAGGCATCATACTAGACACAAGGCTCTCATTTAACTCTCATGTTAAAACAGAATCAAAAACATGCTTCCTACAGTTAATAAATATTGCAAAACTAAGGCAGATTCTCTCCACTCAAGACACAGAGAAATTAAAATATATTCTGCAATGTCCTACTATCAGGGAGCACCCATCACTCTTTCAACACTTTACAGTGAATTCAGAATGCAGCAGCTAGAATTGTTACTAGGAGCAGAAAGTACGACTATATAACAACTATACTTAGCTCTCTTCATTGGCTTCCTGTCAGGTACAGGGTGGACTTTAAAAGCCTTCTACTTAGAAGGCTCTCAGAGGTCAGGCACCTGTTTATATAAAGGAACTTTTTAATGTATACAATCCAAGTCGCCCGCTTAGATCACAGAATGCAGGTCTTCTTCATATTCTACGTATTAACAAGAAAACAGATGGCAGTAAAGCCTTTAGTTACAGTGCCCCTAGCTTATGGAACAGTCTCCCACCCCATGTTCGGGATGCAGAGTCAATCTCAGTATTCAAATCCAGACTGAAAACCTATTACTTCAGGCTAGCCTACTCCCACCTTACATTATAGCCTGCTGCAACCATGGCTGGTGGTACTGCTGTACATGCCATTGTGTGTCTCTGTGTTGGTCCACCAGGTACATACATCTGTTCTGACCAAACTATCCTATTCTAAGGCTGGGCACCATCTGAGTTGGATGCTGCATCACTGCCATGGATCCAAGAGGGACATTGTGGATATAGCTGTCATTCAGGAGGATTTTGGTGGTCTACAGAGATCAGCATGGAGTACATGATTCATTTCCAGAGGACATGATGGATGGTTTATTACCTTTATTCATTTTTTCATTGTATAATGTTAGCATACCCAAAGGGGTTGGGCAGCCAGTTGACCTTGGACCCCTAGAGTTTTTTTTCTCCTTACTAAGGACTTTTTGGTTCCTCTCCTCCTTTGTCTTCTGGTCTTTCTGTTCTGTATTCACAACATGTATGGTCACTTGCTTTGTTAAGTGCCTTGGGGCAACCTTGTTGTGAAAGGCACTTTATAAAAATAAATTGAATTGAATTGAATTACTGTATATAGATTGTTTACAGACTTATCTAACAAAGGAAAAATAAACTCACCAATACATCAAATTAATGCTACCGCTTCTAGTAACTATTCCTGCTCTCCTCTTTTTCCTAAATTTGGCCTCTAGGCTTTTCCGTAGCAGCTGATCCGCAGCATCAGCACAGATATACTGTAGCTCTTTCCTTTTTAAATGGACGTGTTACCATAGATATCGTGACGCTGCACTATTGAAGACGCGTTTCCCGGGAGACGGGGCGGTGGAGGCTGGAGGGGTTCATACGGAGAAAACGGAGATGGAGGCCTGTTGTGGGCCATTATGACGGCCCTGCCGATGGAAACGGTCGTCTGAATAAAAAGCCAACGTCTGCACATCAGCCGAGATCACCGAGGGTGAGACCGGGAAACCCGAGAGTGCGCAGCCAGAGGGATTTCGGGGGTATTGTCTTAACGTTCAGAAGTAACTGCTTAAACGAACAGAACGGCAATGCTGTAGCTTTTTAGTGCAACAGGGAAGAATTTACTTAGGTATGTGCTTTTATTCACAAAATACCGTGCGGGCAGCGAGTGACACCCCGCAGTCCGGGCCAGCTCCGGCTCTGTGACATTTCATGCGTACAGTGTGATCTTCAAAAACAAGGGGGAGCCCTTCCCCTTTCAGATGTAGCCAGCAGGGTGCGTCAGGATGAACTGAGATTTATTTTCCTTAGTGAGAACAGCGTGCAATGGTGGGATTGTAAAAAAAAAGCTACAGCGACGTAGGATGGTGAGAGCCCGACACTCGGCCCTGTTCTCCTGCGGATCCCGTGTCGGACTCCACAGCAAGGTGTCGTAAACCATGCGCGAAGGCCGCTAAGAAGAGGAGCGGAGGAGGAGAAGCGGGGTGTTTCGGGGGTCAGGCCTTGATGAGGAGCCGTGAGGTGTCGTGGGCCGGGATGCGCTCCCACCCCCGTCCCCCGCCGTCCCGCTGTGCACCCTGATGGTGAGTCCCAGCGCCGAGAACCATCTTTGATTAACACAGTGTCGCTGTCGTTTACGAGTACAGTAAATCCAATACTGTTGTTTAAACCTACGAAATCACATCTGAGTTGCATACAAGACCCTTGTTTTTCCACATTAAACAAATTCGAAGTCCGATAGTGTGTTGTAACAGGGCCGTGTTCAGAAGAAGCAGTGAGGATTGTGGACTGGTACCTGAACTCATGTCGTCCGGACCCAGAGATTAATACTGTTCTGTGGTCTGCAGGTTAGGAATAAGACTGATCTCCGCTATATTTCTGTGAATTGATTAAATCGAAGTTTTATTTTTGTGTTCCAAGGTTTTAGTTGAGTAAATGCTACATTTGGCTTCTCTTCGGTCTGTACACCCCAGTGCACAGTGATGCAGTGTCTGTTTTATTTCGACAATCATTCAGATTCTAACAGAAATTATTGAAATTATAAACGCCCGTGTATTTTGACTAAAGCAAGCAACGGATGCATTTTGAAGAATTTGAATGGTTTCAGCCCATTGGCCTGGGACCCAAATGCGCTCTGTTCTTCAGGCTGCTCTGGCAGAACTGCGAGTTTTCATCATTAAGAAACTGCTGTCATTGCTTTTACTGGGTCTGCCTGCCTTACAGCAGTCTCTAAACAGTTATGCCATAGAGAATAATGATTTAAAAAATCTCTCCGCAATAAAATTGAATCCACTTATTTCTGAATCCTGTTGCTTTACAATTTCACAGTCAAAATGCACTTTTGAAAGGTACTCAAGATCTATACTCTGAAATTAACCATCTTAATTCTTAAATAATGTAATAAATGAATGCAAATAAGCTCCACCCAGAGCAGAACTTCAGGCTGGTAGCATTAGAAGGTGACTCTTTGAGCTCCTCCTCTCCAGATGAACATCTGCAACAGGAACCCCAACCGCACAGCCCCAGAGAAGGAGGGGGGGCCGTCTTGCCCCGAGCTGCCCCAGTGCTCTCGCACCAATGGCTGGAGCTGGCCCCCCCACCCCTTCCAGCTGCTGGCCTGGCTGCTCTACGTGTACTTCGCCGTCATCGGCTTTGGCGTCTTCGTCCCTCTGCTGCCCTCTCACTGGATCCCAGCGGGCTACATCGTATCCTTCGCTGCTCGGGCCGGGCCCAATCCGCAGTCCTGTTCATTGCTGCACCTGGAAATTGATTTGTAAGGAAAAAGGTGCTGTTGTATACCCTGGACCTGAGAGCAGTTACTAGCCTGTTGCTCTCGGGATGGTGCTTGAGGGTGATGAACAGCGGTAGACCACAGCAGCAAGGAAAATAAAACTTGTATGCCATCATTGGAGGAACAGAGTAAAAAGAAAAGCATGAAATACAGATAGAGTTTTCCTGAGATTAATGTTATGGAATTCTTTGCATTTCTGGAGCCCTAAAGATAATAGGAAGCAGCAGGACTGAAATCCACACCCAGTTCGCCAGTACCTGTTGAACCAACAACAGACTGGAAATCTGACCTCAGCTCCAGGACACTAAGGTCAGATTTCCAGTCTGTTGTTGGCACCAGAGCAGGTGCATTAGACTGAGGTTTGCAGTCAGTCATGCTGTCCTATGGCTTTGGCAGGTCTTCGCTCTGTAGAAGGATGAAGAACTTCAGGCGATCATAGAGATAACTGATTTTAGTGGAATTAAGATACACAATTTGCTAAACAAAATTGTAAAAATTTAAATTGAAGCTTTGGAGTTGGAAGGTCTCCTTTAGAGTATCTATCCTTGACCAGTTGTTTTCCAGTGTACGGGTGTGATGTTTGTTTGCCACCTGTGTGTCCATCTGACTGCTGTCTCCATTGACCCTGCCGACCGCAACGTTCGTGCCAAGAGCTACAGAGGTCCAGTGCCCGTGTTTGATCGCAGCAAGCATGCCCACGTCATCGAGAACTGCCATTGCTACCTCTGCGAGGTCGACGTGTAAGTACAGGGATGCAGGTGTGTTATATTTACATGTACAAGGTTTGACCCCATCTTATTTCCCTAGGTTTCCTTTCCCTTGTGCCTGTACTGTGCTGTGTGCTTGGGTACAGCTAGACACCCTGGGACAGAGAAAGGAAACCTAACAACTTTTAATAGTATAAGATGGCAGGCCTTCACTGCTGGAACTTGTAATTCCAATGGTGGAGTTGCAGTGATTATTACTTTTTAACAGATTTGATTATAATTAGATGCTGGTTGCAGAAAATACAACAATTAATAGTTCAAAAAGTACCGTGGATGCAAGATACAAATAAAATGAGCTGTTATGTTAAAATGATAAATTACCAGTAATTAATAAAAGATTGAAGTAATGCTGTAATATGAAAAAGTTATTGACTACTAAGCCACATGACAATAACATAGCACAATTATTATTTTTTTTCCCATATAGTTTTCAAGAAGTGGTTGAATGGACAATGAGTGTCTTGTTTAGTCGGCTTACTGTACAGAGCCTAGTTTTCACATACATTGTTTAAGTTTTGCCAAAGAGATGTAGCCTCAGGTAATTCATAGTGCTACAACTTGGGGAAAAAAGTGAAATTTGAGTTACAGGAATAAGGGTTGCAAATGAGGAGGTTATGTAACTTTCTAGCTGGGTTAATTCACCTTAGCTTTGATTAAATCTTATTTTTCTTTGTCAGAATAAATGGTGATGTTTCATCATTTCATCAATACATGTGACATATCATTTAATACTACTTTTGTCGACAGAGAGGTACTACATACTACATGTTTTCCTGTTATTTGGCTAGCTGTGTGTTCACAGACTTGCTATATTCTTCTGTGTCCTGTTTTGCAGGAGTCCGAAATCCAAGCATTGCAGTGCCTGTAACAAATGTGTGGCCAGTTTTGATCACCACTGTCGATGGCTCAATAACTGTGTGGGCAGCAGGAATTACTGGTAAACAACTCCCCCAACCACTGTTTGAATAAGAACCTTTTATTTGAAATACTCCTTCACAGGCCCCATCTTACATTTTTCACTGCCTGAAATTTAACAATTCAAATTTAGATCCAGCTAATAAAGCACTGCAGAGAATTAGAATTATAGGAATTTACTGAGTTATTTTTTCACTTAATTTAGATGTCTTTCTAATAATCCTATTTGAAAACATCTGTTTCAAATATTGCAAAAACTCACATTTTAGAAAAAAAAGCCCATCTGTTTGGCATACTGACACTGGAGAATTGCATTAAGCCAGGGAGTGGCTGACTTTCTTGGGAGGATTGCGGACCGACCTCTACTCTGAAAGGCCCTGGTCACACAGCGGCTGCTGGGCAGTGTGCAGAGTGTCCTTGCACTCTTGTTGTTGGTCTGTTGATTTCATCCAACAGTGTCTTTTGGTATTGGCCTCTGAACAATAACCAGAGGTATTTATTTGGAAAAATATGGAAGGCCCCAGTTGTTTTAAGACTTGTCCAAGTTTACATTTGCAGTACCTTTTCTTGTATTTTTTATGTAGTCTGACACCAGTTTGTGTTCAGTAGCCCTTTTACCAGACTGCTCCTGTATATGTTTATTTACATCATCTGCACATGTTTATTTCAGGCTCTTCCTTAACAGTGTAATCTCGGCCCTCCTGGGGATATCGCTGGTTGTCCTTATTGCCTTTTATGTGTTTGTTGAGTTCTTCTTGGACCCTTCGCAGCTTCGCTCTGACAAACATTTCCAAGGTATGCTTTTGTGATGGACAGCCCTCAGTTATTCTTGGTCATTAGGTTGTTAATGAAACTGGAAGAGAATCTCTAACAAACACATGAAAGACAGGCTGTTTCCCACAGTCTGTTAAATGGATATTATTTATTTAGAAAGCCAGGTAGATATGAATTCCTTTTTTGAGCATTTTTTCTTATTTTTAAGTTTATTTCTCATCATTTTCAATAGTGAAAGACAAGAAAACAATAAATACCAAAAGCAGCAGAAAGTGGAACATTACATATTCATAAAAAGGGAGAAAACATATTTCTAGCTCTGTAGTTTCCGTGTATCCTAGTGAATGGGAGTCCAGTCTCTGTGCTCTGACAGCTGTGTGCTGCTGTGTGTCGGCCCTGCAGTGCAGAACGAGTCCGTGGTGTGGTTCGTGTTTCTGCCCGTGGCTCCTGTGTCGACAGCAGGACCTGCCATCCCTGCCCTGGCTGCCATCACCATTGCTGTGGGCCTGCTGTCCGTGGTCCTGCTGGGACACCTGCTTTGTTTTCATATCTACCTGAGTGAGTGCGCAGATATGCATGCTCCAGCAGATCTTGATAGTGTGTGATAGTGTGAGGGTCCTGGGCACACAGTTTGCACAACACTCTTAATGTCTTGTGTAATTGCCCTGTCAGCTTTAAATAACTACCGATAATATCAGGTATTGACGATATGATATTGTTTCTAAAAATCTGTTGTTAACCAGTCTTGTAACATTCTTCTTTAAATGATTTTGATTTTGCACCATGCTAGATAATTTATATAATATTTTGGGAAGTGGAAATAAAAATACAACAAAATGTTTTCCCCACCAGAAATTAAATTCTTATTTTCTGGTTCCTCAATTTATCCCAGGGTAATGAATGTCAGCTAGACATTCTCTCTAGCCACATGGTGGAGAGCTGCTAACATTAAAGTTGAAGGATAGGAACCCACAGTGCAAAGCATGTCCACAGGGTGGCAGCATACAAGCAGGTTAACAATTAAATTAACAGGTTTTCAATAAGAGACAGTTTGAGGATACAAAATGATTTGCCCATCATAACACTTCATTCTCTGACTGCAGTGGAATCCTAGGAAAATCTCTTCCAGCCATGGATGCAATTGGAAGAAGGTGTTTTCTAGGTTTCTTACACACTGCTGAGAGAGTGCAGGGTGGCACAGTAGATTAAAGTAGAGAGCTGAATGACCCCATCTCATCTGTAAATGTTCTTAGTGTTTTAGATTTAGGCATCTTATCTTGTCACCTTGTGTGGGACTGTGTGTAAGTAAAGGAACCACAGGTCTGTTTCTCTATAAATTAGTGTGGAGCAGAGATGGAACACTCTCCCTCCCTCTTCTTGCTGTTTTTGCGAACTGTCTTTGCTACCCATTATTAACAATGCTAACATTCTTTAAAAATCTTCATCCCATTATATACAATGTAGATTTAAGGTCTGCAGAAAATAATTACCATAAGTGTGTTTTACTTCTAAACTCTTAATATTTCAAATGAAAATGATAAACAGATTGGGGGTGCACCCTGATTGGATTATTTTTTTAAACATTAAGGTTAAGTACGAATTTTATGGTGATAGTAAGTGTTAATGTAGACATGATATTTTGTTGAAGAGGCAGTGAGAACATCTGTATGATTTATTTTCCTGCACAGTGTGGAACAGGCTGAGTACATACGAATACATTGTTCGTCAGCGTCATCGGCAGGAGACTAGGGATTTGGACAGAGAGCAAGTGGGACAGGACTCTGTGCCTCCAAAACTGCAGCCAATCAAGGTATGAACCTGGCACTCGGAGTGGAAACCAGGCATCATAAAAACAAAAATACTATTGGCACCAGGTCTGAACCTCCCTGTGTTCCTGTAGTGACAGGGCATCGTTCCCCCAATATGCAAATTTACCAGGCTTGTTATGTTTCAGATAGGGAACAGAAGTAGCTTTAAGAGATGACTGTGTCCTGGTGGAGTTTTGGACTGAAAGGGTTTTTCTGACAAATACTACTTGTTAAGTCAAAACCTTTTTGCAGTGAAATGTCTACAGCACAACCTGTATTTGTTTGCTCATACATCACATTACATTAGTCATTACGGAGACTAGTGAGCAGGAAGGGCCACATCTCATCACAATTTGTGAGACGTCAAAATGCGAGTTTGTTACAACATGGCAACTTTCAGGACTTTCAGTTCATGATTTTGTGTTTACTTTGAAATTTTTTTTCCTTAACGTCAATGGATTTGTTTTGTTACTAAGATTTAATAACTGGTCCGAGAAATTGGGACTGCAGTTCCTCTTTAATGCTGACAATGATAGTATTGCAGATGACCTTATTCAGTTCCTAAATGACTTCAGTGTTATCACTTCTGCAGTATGCAGTAATGTCATGTATTATTTAGCTGTGGTCCTTGAGATTGAGTCGAACTGTAATAAAGCAGCCCTTTCTGAAAGAAAGGTTCTCACCTGGAGGACATGCAGCACCGCTGAGCCTCCTGCTCTACTGTGTGTGAGCTACATAATACTCACATTCTGAAAACCCTTTCTCCACATCACTGCAATCTATTTTAAAGATGAAAGCACTGTTACCTCCAAACTCATCTCCTTTGAAGTTAAACATTTAGCTTCTTGCTCCTCTAGATAGAATAAAAAAGATAAAAGTAAAATAGTTATATCCAGAATAGACCCAATTAAAATTTCTAAACTGTTTCACATTTTATTCTTAAATGTGACATTCTCTGAAATGTTGAGAATAGCTTGCTGTTGAAAAGAGGTCACTATTTCTTGCGGATCAAGTTTCACTCCAATCCTCCAAGCCACAGCTTCACAGAATTCATATCATTGCTGTTTTTTCATGTGTGATCCTGCCAGCTGTCGTCTTCTCTGCTTTCTTCAGCTCATCACAGCTGACTTGAAGAAAAATCAAGTACAGATTAAAGTGGATTTTTTAATCTGAGTTGAGTTTGAGCTATACTGAAATAAATGTGAAATTGAATAGCTGGCGTCTTGTTGGAGCAGCAAAGACTGTAAGTCTATCAGTAATTAGAATAAATAATACAGTAAACTATACAATCAACTGTACAGTCAGTGTCCCCTCTCTGCACTGGCCATAAAGGGCATTACTGTTAAATGATTTTCTTCTGAAGATTTTTGTTGAGTAATGTACAAAATGTTCTGTGAATAATTTGATGAGAGTATAAAGTGTGTGGTGCCTCTCCAACAGAGACGAGTGATTGAGAGGCTTTTACAGACTCATGACTAGTTTGGTGTAATCTCTGGTGATTTTGTGGTTATGATCTTGGAAATGAGATCCTGTGGTCTTCAGTGCTCTAGCACCTGAAGTTAATTAACCGTCTTCCTGAAGCATTTCTGTGGAAGCACAGCAGTTTGAGGAAAACTTCAAGTAAGCGCCAAAAGCAGAGCTGTTGAATGTAAATGCAGAAAAGGAGAATTAAGTAACACCATGAGCTCATTTCCTTGCCAGGGGTTTGTAGGCTTACTGAGCCGGGCCACTTCCAAGACCTGGCCATCATGGTTTCCAAGTGAGTGTCTGTCCTGGTATCTTCAGCTTTTATCAAAGGACAGCTTTTCAGACACTGGAGCTACAATTCAAGGAATATTCATATCAGGTCATATATAGCTCTGTGTATAGTGTTATTCACTCTTGTCCTTTTCATCAGATAATGAATTGAGTGTAAAGATAGCTACTTTATATTGTGAAGTTTGTATACTTCCCAAAATGATGACATTTTAAAATTATGTCCTCTTCTTTGCACCTAGTCTACAAACATACTATAAGCTTTTCAGTTATTCCGTGCTACTTACACTGCAGGTAAAAAGGCAACTTCTTCTGCTTCACATGCATTGAACTACATTATTAATCAGGTCTAGTTTGCATCTATTGGGTTAAACCAGTGACTCTTTAGGTTCTTGTCTTCTCCATTAAGAGAATCAGTGAGTTGGAATTTTTGGGTTTGTTTCGATTACCTCACTGTTGGCCTCAACAGCTGTCATGTTTATTTTGGCATGCTGAGCACATGATTCTGTGAGGCTCAGCAGAATCACGTGTGAAGGTGTGACAATGCAGGGAGTTGTCATTGCTAATGTAGTGTTTACCCTTCTTTCTGCCTTCTGAATCCAGGCATGTTTACATTTCTGCGAGTTGTGCTTGAATAACTTACCTGTTGCTGTAGCAACTCACTGTTGGGCTTTATCTAAAACAGTTTGTGACAGAAAGACCTTTGAAGTGAAAAGGGTACCACATGGAGAGCCAACTGTGCTTGTCATGTCCACGGCTTTACCTATTCACAAAAGCATTGTATTAACAACAAAATCATGAAACTGACATAGATAGAATAAATGTATATACTGATATTTAATATGATGTATTAAAACACAGAGTACATTATTAGTGCTCTAAATCTTTTACATTCACCACATCTGTCACAATTGTTTTTATTTTGTTAGCAGAGTGTTCCACATTATTCATGCACTTTGCTACTGCAGATATGGGACATTGTTTTTTTATTGATTGTGTGACACTTGTTATTGATGGTGATTGTGTCACTGGAAGACACAGAAGGCAGAAAGATGCTGCTGTAGGTTTGTATTTGAAGTTTGTCTTCTCTCTCTGCCAGGACATTGTTTACTCAGGGACATTGGGGTACACAAATCCTGAGATTGAAGTGGAAGACCCAGCCACCATGGTATCCACAGAAAAAGAGTAAGCAACTTCACTTGAGTTGGAGTCAGATTGTCCCGAGTGTAGGGAAGAGGCAATATTTTATGGCTGAATTATCTAACTTTCTAAACTGAAAAAACGGTTATGAAAATGTCTAGTTTATCTAAGCTCGTAACTGGCAGAATATATTTCCTCTTTCCTTTAGCTAATGACTGAAATAATATTAGTGTGTTTGGCTATCTTGGAATCATGTCCTTTCCTGTGATTGTTTGATTATTTTATCCATGTGCAATTGTAGGGTCTCTCTGTGTGACATGCAAGAGCCATCCAGTGGTGAGACCAGCTGTCGTAGTAGTTTCAGAGAGGCCAGCATGTCCGGGCCAGCCAGGGTGCCAGTGCAGGGCAGGATGTAGTGGGGCCCTCAGTGCACAGCCTAACCCAGTGAACCGCACGGAAGAGCAAGCACAAGAGGCAGTGCAGTGAGCTGCAACAGTGAGATAGCAGGATAGAAGGAAGATATTTGGACCAGCCATGTTGGGTTCCCTGACTTAAACACATGGGGCAGAAGCATTCTTCTTTTGTTGGAGAGGTTTCAGGGATGTTTTAAAGCCTTTCTCTGCCAGGGAATGTAAACACGTTCCAATTTTCTTGGGTAGCAGGAATATATATTCACAGTCGGTCCCTCATAAGTAGAAATAAACATTAGAAAATTTAATGTGGTCTTTGTGTAAGGTTAGATGCGAGCTGAGCATCAGTGGTGCACTCTTGTTTTTTTTTAGAAAATAAATTGTGGCCAAGCAGTGACAGTTGTTCCACGTTTTTAACTTCCTGACATTTTTTTTTATGGGTGTTTAAAGTGGACTCTTGACTGGTTCTACAGTCTTTGGAACCTAAATCCAGTGCACAGAAAGCTAGTGTGATCTGCACAGTAAGGGAAGCATATCCAATGTACAGCTAAAAATAGGATTTCTGTCCTCCCTGATGCTTTTCTGCTGTCTCTAATTCCAAAGTATTTCACTGCATTATAATTTAATTTCAATTTTGCAAATCCATTTTGGATTTTGGGACTTAAATAAAACATTAAACCACACCTTTTCACGGTGGAAGCACAGTGTAATGCATGGTGTAACAGTTTGATGTTTTTGTGAATTTGACTTTATTTTCAAGGGGGTGTTCTAGGTTTTTAACCCAGTGTGTAAATTGAGCACAAATACAATCTTTCTGTCCTTCAGTGAACTGCACTCTCTAGACTAGTTTGAGCAAGTTGATTAAAATGTAGTAAACAGTTATGTTTAAGCATTCACAGTTATTTTGTCACAGTGATTAAAAATAGTTTCTTTGTTGCCTTGGTGACCGTTTTCTTTACAAAAACAGTGCAAGCAAAATCAAATTCTTTTCCCATGACCCGAAAACACAACTAAAGAATAGAGGCTGCACTATTTCACGTGACATCAAGAATAGACTATTGTTTCTATTATTGAAGAATAGACCCATACAGAAATTTAAGTTATCTTTTGCAAAAAAGCAGATTGTACAAAGTATTTGAAACCCTCGTTCTGTCACACTGTGTCACACTTCATGTTTGGTTGTTTTTTTTTCTGGGGCTTGTGAAACATACTGTATGTAACTAGCGGTCCTTTCTCTGCATGCAGAGAATAATTGACCAGTCAGTCAAGCCTGTATTGTGCTCATCGTAAAAGTGAAGCATCACTCTTAGTCCCATTTGCGGCAGTCAGCTTGGAGTGAGAAGCTCTGAAATTCATATTCAACTGAACTGTGGTCTTAGGTGTGAAGAGCAAGAGTGCCAGAGAATAGCTGTTGAAACTCAGCTAGAACAAACCTGGCCAGAATGTAGAGCCCTACTTAGACTAGTGCAATACAGCCGGGATTTACTACCCTGTTTGGTTTGGCTGTTAAGTGGGTTTACATTACAACACTGGGAGGCAAGCATTAAGAAGGCTTTCAAATCCTCGTGCTGGGAAAATATTGGTGTTCAATGAAATAGAATTCTGTAGTCTACCCGCCCATTCATGTGCTGTATAAACAATTGAATGTCTTGTACAGTATGGACACAATATACAGCACTTCTTTCTAACATAAAACCCTGTGAAAAATTAGGGGTTAACAGTTTGAATTGTAAAGCTATCCTGACTGTGGGTCCACATCTGTCCCTATACAGGGACTGGTTTTACAGGTTCCTACAAACAGTATTTTTTGTATCCAGAAAGAAGAGTCCTTATCTCAGCACAGTGCCCCAGAGTTGACAGGAGGCCTCTGTCCTGAAAGAGGGTGCTTGCCCTCCCCAGAACCAGATTAGACAGACAGCCATTCTGCTTTTACAGTCACATCTGTATGAGACTCTACAGTAGGTTAAACCTAAAATAGGGCAGCTATTCTAGCTACTTGTTATGTAATGCGAGTCCAAATACTGAAACTAATTCCTGAACCTTCTTACTGACTGGATCAGGATCCTCGTAAAAGGATTTTTTTATTCTTTGGAATTCGAAGACTGGGATTAGGATATAGAAGCACTGAGCTTCCTTCCGAAAAGTATTCTCGCCTATCTTTTCCTGTTAATATTCTGCTGACTGTCACTTGGCTTTGGCTCTCCAGGTTTTATGGAAATGGTGTTGTAAGGACCTTGGCCAGCAGGAAGGCTGAGGAGGACCTGCTTCCTACCATCTCTGTGGAGCACCAGCAGCCCCCTTGTTCTCACAGACGCTCTCAGGTGAGAGGGCTAGAACCCACAAGCAGTTGCTCCTAGGCTGTACAATCTAGAATTCAGCTTTAATTTGAGATTGTATTGGAAGTGTTCTTTTGTCAGTAGTAAGAGGTACAAATTGACCAATGCAGTTCTTTTTTCTAGGTCTTTGAGACAGATGAAACAGCACTGCTTGCCTATAATGTAAAAGTGCAAGTATTGCATGAACTAGTTTCGAAGTGTTAATTAACTGAAACCACAGGCCTACTGTTAGATAAGGAATAGGTATTCAAATATTCTTTTATTCGGCATTTCGTCACCTCTTGAATGTTGCAAATCCAGCCACATTGTAATTCCTCCAGGGAGGTATTTGAAAATGTTTGTTGTTCAAAGCCTTTATTGTGCAATAAAAAGAAAATGTGTTCTTTGACAATGAAATATAAAATATGATTACACTGATTTTTAGAAATAATTTAATTGTACATTATTTCTCTTTTTTTTTCCTAGAAAAAGACAAGGAAGAAAGTGCACAGAGTCCCAGTAGAACTGGCCAGTGACAGATCTGTGGAGAACAGTGCAGGAAGAGCCCCAGCCGGATCTCCATCGGAGCCCGGTAAGACTGTTTATTGTGAATAAGGCACTCAGCCAGCATGCTCACAATTATCGCCATTAATGAAGGGTGGTGTATTCCTCTTTAAGTTTTACTTAAACCTCCACAGAATAGCACTTTTGTATTTCAGTTAACTCCGCAACCCTTGGTTGCTTTGCTGTGGAGTGTGAGATTTATTCCAGTGTGTAACTAGTGTTCGATGGAATCCCAGTAGCCTGTGTTGTGTGTATCCCTCCTATCCTCCTGTAGAGCCCTGTGTTGGTGCCGCCACTGTGGTTACCCCCCTGAGCCAGCGACTCCCACTCCCAGCCTTTCCCCCGCGGGCTGCCCTGCCTCTGCTGGCCCCGGTGCAGGCAGCCGGCCCTCCTGCTGAGTATCACTCTGACTCTGCAGAGTCTCTGGAGGAGATTCCTGTAGCACAGGCAAGGCTGGGCAGCGCTGCCATGGCTGGCTACAGCTCCCGTGGTGACCCTGGCGCCACCTCCACCCAGCAGACCTTGCAGCCCAGCATCGGTTCCCACGCCAGGCTGCCCTCCCCACAGCCCAGCAGCAAGAGGAGGGAGCCAAGGAGGCCCCTTGCTCAGCAAAGATTTGAGCTTTTGCCTCACACCCCCAGCGTCTTCATGAGCAGGAGCAGCGGTCAGCCCGGGGTCCCCCCTGGCCCCGTGGAGGCCCCCACATCCCATGGGAAACGCAAACGGAACAGTAGGAAGGGCCCTGAGGGCCCTGGAGATGCCTGCAACAGGACAGACGCAGCCCTGGCCCGAGGCAGCGCAGGCTGAGATAGTGCAGGAGTAAGTGGGGCTGCAACAGCCAGCCCTCTGGGGGATTCCTGCGCTAGGCTGGTGATGTCACTGAAGTGCCAGGTCCAGTGAGACTGCCACAGCCTATGCAGACATGAGTTCATTGTGCTGTTGTTAATTGTGAAGATGAGGATCTGAACTTTGCTGTGGACTTCACTAACAGCTCTTCTTCTTTACTGAAGGACTGAACTGCAGCCACCTGCTGTGATGATCTGAGTGACTTTTGTCGTTAACTCTTTTCCTTTTGTTACCTCACACAGCAACATTGTATCAAGACAATATTTTTAATAGCGTATATTTTAATTATATATTTTTATTTTGTTGATTTTTACCAGTTCAATGCCAAAGGTTATATACTGTGCAAAGGCTTTTGATAAAGGCACTACCCTGATGTGTGTGTAATAATTCACACTTTAATTGGTTGGGAAAGATTATGCCATGCAATACAAACTATTGAAAAATATTACCTTAAACCTTAATTTACTTTTCTAATTGACTATTTTACTCTTCTAGTGTAGCAACATATCTCCTTTAGTGTCTATAACTTTTTTCCAGGGAGTGTTTTTTAATATTTAGCCTATTTAGTTAGTCTTGTGCAACCGCGTCACAGTTCTGTGTGCTATTCTGGACAGGTAAGGCAGGTCACTGCTGATTCAACAGGTCTGTTTCATTGACAGTTTATGGAGTATCCTTCTTTCACTACTTTGACAACTATTGCACTGGAAGCTTCAATTCAGTATTTAAAATGTTTGAGAAAACATGCCCATTTGTTTTTAGCACTTCCATGTTAATATATATGTATACTAGCTGAGAAAATGTTCAGGGCTGATAATGCAAACAGATGGAATTAATTTAAAAGAGTGGCAGGTGCCTCATTCTTCTGTTTAGTCAAAACGTTTTCCACGTGGTTGCAGTGTCTGCAGGCTGCCTCTGTTCTTGTAACACATTGCCCTCTGCCTGTCTCTTAGCACGCGTTCCTTTCTCACTCCAGGAAAGACAAAGGCTGTTTCCTGTCCTGAGAAGAGCTCTTCTAGAGTCCAGATAGAGACATGTTCTTAGAGACTGAACATGGGTTAGAAAAGTTTGCTGTGCAATGTAGTAAAACTTCTACCTCTCTTGTCCAGTTCACACAAACCCGTGTGCTCTGTATTCTGACCTGAAATTGAAAGTTATCTGAGTGTTGCAGATACATGCATGGTTCAACACCATAGTGGATTTTCATTTTTGCTTGTTTTTCGATAAGTCTAATTTCAAGTGTGTGCTGCTGCCCATGTGCACAAAGTCCCTAAAAGGCCAGAGTACTTTGTACTTTGTACTTTGTACTTTGTACTTTGTACTTTGTACTTTGTACTTTGTACTTTGTACTTTGTACTTTGTACTTTGTTCCAACGTAAGTTCTTAACTGCTTAGTTTCTTAATTGGTCACAGATTGTCTCACTTGGTTTCTAGTAGCAGCTGGATGAACAACACATATAACACTTGAGTAAACCTGTGTTCCAGGTCAAGATATTAGGTGCCTTTATATATAGTAGTTACATAATTTCTGAGGATGTATTTAACCACTGTATACAAAGGTGTGGCGACATAAATGTTTGCTATACTGTAGATCCAAACAAAAGAAAATCAATTGTGATTTAATCCAAGTAGTTTCTTAGTGCTGTATATTTGTATTTCTACAATATTAAAAAGTAAAGCAATATTAATGACAGAAAGACTATGAAGATTCATGGAATTGTTTATTCCAGCATAAGCAAAATCCAAACCAGTAAATAACAGTTGTCCATAAATAACCAGAAATATTAATCTCATCTTGTGGCGAAGGCCATGGAGACTGCCTGAAGTCTGTGAAAGTAACAGGATGTGTACATTATTTCATTAAAGGTGTTTTCTTCCTTGTAGGAGCTGAAGGTAGATCAGGGAATGATATCTGTTATTAACATGAGTTGTTTTGTTTGGGTCCTTTTTGGCTCTGTGTTGCCCAGTTGTGCTGGCTGGCTGCAACAGAACTGCTTAGCATCATGGGAGCACAGTGCGTTGCCATGGCAAAGAAACACCAGGACATCATAACAGCCTCAGGTCAGGATGCATGGAGGATCTGCTGTTACAGACTCTTTGGAAGGTATTTTAACAGCTATCGATAACCAATGTGTTGAGAGTATATAACAATCCATAAAATACCCAAATGTGAAGTCATTAACCACTGCTAGACACGTGTTGGGAATCATTTTAATATTCTGAAATTGTGTTTTATATTGCTGTACTTTAACCTGAATTTTGTAACTAAAGATTTTTTTATACAAAACAGCAGAATATTTGTAATGTCTGGTACCCTGCTTTTACAGGATCCGGAAACAAAGGAACCTTTTCTTTCCAAAGCATTCAGCCTCCTTTATGAATAGGTCCATTGTTTAATGATTTTAAACATTAAAATTTAATGTCTTAGTAAGATGTGAAGAATGAAATCAGAAAGCTTAAAATATGCTTTTTTGCCCCCTGGTGTATGAATAAAATTTTAAATCCTTACAAGGAATATGTGTGCAAAAGCAAACATATTCCAGAGATGTGTGTGTCCTCTGTTGGCAAGACAACAGGAACACTAAGACATTGTTCTTGGTTGGCTTTAAAATGGATATTTCATCATCGATAATATTTTAAAAATTCTTATCAAAACCACTACTTTTTGTTTTATCTACCTATTTGTACAGATATAAGCTATTTAAATGACTTAAAATACTGTAGCATAAAGGTTTTAATTTTTTTTCTATTGACGCAAGCAAGCAAGCCTGGAAGCTGTGGAGATCTGAAGAGAGCTGTCTTGGATTACTATGTTTATCATGTTCTTAGTAAACATTGGGTCAATAGAATTTCGGTGGTGTGTAGCTGGGCCTCTCTGCTCATTCCCTATAATCTCCTGTCTGTCCAGTCGAGGACATTGCGTTGTTCCTGTCTGCCCAGGCAGGCTGTGACCCTGACCTCTCTTCTTTGAGGCTCTAGGGAACTTCAGTACAAGTGACATATTTCGTAATGTCAAAGACTTAAGTTTTAGGTTTCAGTTGTGTAATTTACTTTATACTATATTTGCACTATGAAATGTTAATGTAAATATTTTTGTATTTACAGTGTAATCCTCACAAAATGTTAACAACAAAATAAATTTGTATTTGTATGTTTGTTGCCTTTAGTCCTTCATGACATTATCTCCAACTTTCTGAACAAAAAGCTTTAATATTACCAATGCACTTCTTTAAGTGCTTGAACGGTTTAGCTAGAATTACACCAGGCAAACTATTTATTCCCTGCTCGTGTGCACCTTGTTTTTGCTCTTTGGAATTATTTTTTTCAGTTGCTAAAATGAGACTATGAAGCTTAGAAGATTGTGCTTTCTGTTGAGCTCCAATCCTATGGAGTGATCTCCTAGCTCATCTTGCAAGTCTGTCAGAGCTTTTAAATCCCATCTTAAAACTACTACTTTAAGGTCATTTTGATTCTGTTTAATTTTAAATTGCATACTCAAGTTTCTTATTGTCACTTTTAATGTTGACTGTCCTCAGTTCTTGGCATGTGAGAGTGTTATCAAAATAAACATTGCTTTGTTCATTCTGGTTTTGACGGCTGGCTTTTGACATGAGGATGACAAAGACTGTGAGAAAGAACTCATTTAGTTTGAATTTTTAACAAAACAAAACTACTTTTGCACATGTTCCATAATGTGAATGCCAGCCTAGACATGGACATAAAACTGAAGGTCATTCAGGAATAAAGAAAGAAATCATCCGTTGTCCCCATGTGCTGCAGTGGAAGAGATCCTGGTAAATACAAGAAACAATATCCTGCTTTCGTGCAACATTCTGTCACTGCTTTCAAACCACAGACAAGTATGTGAAATTGTTTTTTATGAAAACTATACTTTACACATGCATGTGGCATACTTGCAGGATTAATCAAAATCAAACCAGACTATTCAGTGCATGTTCTATTAACTAGCATGTTTTCTTAGAAACAGCATTTGTCTGGAGAAACTGATCAGTGCTAATTGTTTTCAAGGAGCAGTTTCATACAGTTGAAAATCATAAACAGAACTTCGATTCTTTTTCCGAGCCTCAGAGAATTATTTATCATTACAATAGAGTATAATTATAATTTTGATGGATCTAAACCTGCAGTCTGAGTTCTGCACCTCGTGTTGCCTGAAGGCAGGTACTGTAAATGTTCCCTCTGTCCCAGGTGCTTGCTTCTTTTGCTTTGTGGTACAGAGGTAAAGCTGCTTACTCAACTATACAAACACAGTGTGAAGATCCCTTGCAGTCTCACAATTGAGCACCTGCAATTAATCACAAAGGACAAATATTAAGAGGTGTGTGAATATTTCTGTACATTCGGCACAGTAGCGCATACAGGTGGCTCACAGTTGGTATTCCCAGGTTTCATTCTTTTACAATAAGATCACAACCTGGGAATCTATCCAAGTAAAAAAGTGTATTGTTTTTTTTACTGATGTTTTTTGGGTCTGTATCAATGCAAGCAATCGGGAGCTGCTCATACAAGCTGCGTCTTACCCTCATACCTGAGCAGGAGTGGAGGCACAGACAGGAGTTAGGGTCCTGTGCAGCAGTATAGTGTAGATTAGCATGTTTCTCTCTCCAGCCTTTACTGTGTGTTACACTTCTTGACTTACTGTGTATGGACATTTTTCTGAAAAGGAGTTGACTTTTTGAATTATGACTGTTGCCTGTTTGGTACAGTATATATCTTAACTGTTCCCACTTCTGATCATTGTCACGTTGAATTTTATTTTATTCACAAGGTTTTCTGTTGCTTGTGTCCCAAAATAGTCTTGTCTAGTCTTTCTCTGTTATTAAACAAACAAAAGCAAACGTCCTTCTTGTGCCTTTCAACATTTTACTGTATGTGGTAGAGTTATTTCTGAATGCTATAGTAACCAGTCTTTGGGGATTCACACAGGATAGTTTTGCTTCTGTCTCTGGTTTTGATATCTCCTCCCCCTAATCCAATCTGTATAAACAAGGCACATCTTCAGTGAAATGACTCTTACATTGATAGGCCAGGACATTTCCCATCAGAAAACAGAAAAAACTACAATATGAGATTTTTCAGATCTGAGAATAATCTGAGAAACAAATCACTGCACTTGCACTGTCATCGGGGAAGAGAGCGCTGTACAAATCGTGAGTTTTGTTTCTCTGTTTTCCTGTCAGGAAAACAATTTTTTTTTTACAGTGAGAGAATTCAGGGACCGCTCATTCACTAGCAGTCACTTGCTGCCTCAGATTTGCGGCACTTTCTCTCTGAGGTGGACAAAGCTTAGGGCTGCGCTCCCCAAACACTGTCCTCAGGGTCCCCACCTTTGAAACTGTGAGCCCATACCGAGAAAGTGCCGAATGCCTCCTGTGGTTTGTAACATTTGCAGAATGTTCTGATGGCTCTTGGCGGGCCAGAGCTTTGTCTGACTGTGGGGCTGGTTGTGAATCCAAGCTAGGGTGTACTGTGGGCTTGGTATGTGGGGTTCTCAGAGGGACAAGCTCCTATCTCCCCACACAACTCTGTAATCGCTCCTTAAACCAGCTGGTCTGAAATGCCCATTTGCGTATTCCTAGTAGTCGGTCCAGATTTTAAGAACAGTTCATAAAAGCTAAGAAGACAGTATTAAATGGCAGTTTCAATATTATTGCTGTAAAACACATGTTGAATGTGTCAATTTCAAGTGCTGTTTGCCTTTCAAGTGCTTGCTGGAGATCCCAGACTGGTTTGTCACCTATATGCTCTCACTGGTAATATGATATGAAGAGGTGTTTCGCCTTGCAGTGTTCGCTCTTCAGAAACGGCCGTCCAGGGTTGACATGTTGATATGGCAAAAGGGCTCATGTTTCGAGCCTAGTGAGTATTTTAAGTGGCAACAGGATGTTCACAGTTAAGAATAAACATAACTTTTGCAGGGACAGAACACTCATGCCTGCACTGCAGTGCAGACCATTGCCTGTGTCTCCAAACCTATGAAACACTTGGTGGGTTTATTTTCCAGGTGCTTTGAATAATGTGCAGTTGTATCATTACACAGCCTCACCTTCTCTGAAAGCATGCTCAGGCATGGCAGTGGGTAAGAGAGGCAGCTCAGTCTCTTTGGATGTTATCAGTTTCTGTTCACAGAGCAGTTATAACTACACGGTGATCACAGTGGCCTTGCCTTAAAGAATTCAAGGTTTTATCACCCAGCCTGTGAAACACCTCAGGGGTAAAATCAACAGCTCTGAACTGCCTCTGTGCTAGGTTATTTTGGCCTATTTTGTTTTACTCCAAGCAAACTGGCTGCCAAGGGCAGTGTGGACATACCCTGGGACAACACACTGCGCGGGACACAAGAGAGGAGGGGATCCTTTATAAGATCAGATTTATAAAATCAGATGTTTCTTCTGTACGTCAGCAACCAATCAGCTGCACCTATCACTGACTCACACTGATGGTGTTTTTTCCTCAAACTGCTTGTCTGACTTTTTTTGAAGTTGCATGTTATTTTACTTGTGGTTGTTGCTGCTGCTGTTCTGTGTTTGATTTTGGTGATTCATTTAATGTCTTTGTATTGGAGCGCACATGCAAATAAGTATTGTACTTGTGCGTATGACAATAAACTTAACTGAACTTTCTACAGTTGTATATGCCATGGCTCTTCCAGGTGAGCTCTCTGCACTATGGCAGCATATGAAGATTGACAATCAACTTTTCTAGTAAAAGTAAAAAAAAATGCCCTTATTATTTTTGACTGCCTGGCAGTTTCCAGAGACAGAATTAAAATTTAATTTCCTCTCCTCTTCTCCCTAAATAACATTACCAACAAAAGAGAAAAGCCTCTGAAACATAAAACTGAGAGCGCCTGGCAGAGATGTGAGCTCTGTTTGTTTTTGCTGTTGCCAGAGTTGTGCCGTCTTGAAAATCCTGAGCACAGATAGGGCATCTGACAGAGAAAAAGGTCTCTGCTGGGCTGCTCTGGTCATCAAAGAAAAATCTGCTCTAAATCCAAACTCACTTCAGAGGTGAGAAAATTCAATTACATATTTTCTACAGCATAAACAAGTAAAAATTGCTTTACAGCTGCTGTCTAGATGTGGCAGTATAAGGCACTGTATTTATGTATGACTTTATGGGCTGTTAAGTTGGAGAGAGATTTCCATCCTTTTCTAATTGGATCCAGGGCTAATTAAAATATATATCTATATTACATCAGATATAGTAGGTCAGAGTTGGCTGGTGATTGCTGCTTGTGTGTGCCATACATACAGGGAGAATAGGCCATGGTGAAGATACCCCTAGACCTGGGGGAGAGGAGAGAACCCAGGCTGGTCAGCTGCCCAGGCTGATCAGAGCTCTGAGGTCCTGGGCACATCACGGTGCTGTCTGGAGGCTGAGGAAGAAACCCCTAGAGATGGGACAGCTCAGGCAGCCCAGAAACATCAATAAGTGATCTCTGCATCTCCGACAGCAAGTTGCAGAGGGAGGAAGGGGTACAGTCCAGCTCCTCATAGTTTCCCTCAGCACATAGTGATATAGTTAACAATGAAATAAACACAAGACTGAAGAGATTATTTGATGGTAATAGGAGGTGTTGTCACACTGTCTTTTGTCTGTTGTCTTGCACCATCCTGATGTAAAAGCTGAACTGCTGATTTATACAGGCCAGACAGGTGGGTGGAGAGCTGCTCATATGGAATTAGGATCTCTTTCAACATTCTTTCAGACAGGAAATCCCTAATAACCCTTTTATGTTTTTTTTCAGAGACCGGCATCTCAAGTCCTGTTGTTCCTGTTTGTCTTCAGCTGTTTCCTTGTTGACAGATATGATTCTCTGTATATTGATGGAGCTTTAATGAGTATTAATGAGTTTTAGCCTGTTTTGTGTTGCAGCAAGGAAATACTAAGGGCCAAAATGTTACAATTCACTGTACAGAGCTGAGAATTCCTGTGCTTACTTAAAGCCCATGTTCAGACAATTTGAAGACAGGAGTAGAATTCCCTTTTCATTGATATTGACTCAATGGTGTTTATACCTTGATTGATTATACTAAAGACATTTATTTTTATTATATTCTCCCACAATAATACATGATTGCTGTTTTGTTAATGGTCATTCCACACAGAATGCCAACTGTACTCAGTGTTATTTGGTCCCCACCACCTGAGACAGTGAGCTGGGTTGAACTTGGGATTGCAGAGACTCTTAGCAATTTGGGAAAAAAAAGCATTATCTTCATTATAATTATATTTCTATATAATACGTTAAGAGGCATTAGAAAATACAAGACACGAGTACTGAAACCAAAAGCATTTATTGCAGATAACGCCTCTTATCATATAACCTATCCCATTGCAGCAGGTGTTTTTTTATGGATTAGATCTGAGATTCACTTTGGCCCCAGTGTGCTAGTGTTCCATGGTGAAATTTCTGTATTTTTGCATCTCTGCAATTGTTTTGCCAGGATCACACAATGTTTTTATTTTGCTTTGCGTGGTTTGTTATGGCCTTTTTCTTGGTTTACCTCTGAAGGTTTTACCATCCCTGTACTTTGGTTGACTACACTCCACCATGCTTTTTTTGTGGGATACAACAGCAGTCTAAATGACACCTGCCCTGTGCAATTGACATGCACTTAAAGGGCTGTTGACCTGAGTGCCAGCTAGCAACATGAGACAGAGCTGGTTGTTCTCCAGCTGCTGCAGAAATGTTCTCGGCACATGTGTGCTGGGTTACGCTGTTCTGTTAAGATTCCCAGTTGAGGCTACAGGCATGCTGACTCAGGCAGGGTTTTAGTGTGACAATTAAGGTGCAGGAGGACAAGGGAGAACCCCTTGTCCTCCCTTCACATAGGCAGTGCCTCCGATGTCTTTGTTAGCACCCTTTAATCATGCATAATGCACTGAGTTACTTCGCTAAAGAGGCTGCCACTGCTGCTCTGATAAATGACCTTGGTCACTCAGTTGTAGTGAAAGATTTTCTCTTTTTTTATTGCACTCCCTTGATGTTAAACAGGATGTCTCTATGGATACAGGAATAAACAGAAGATAACAAGCCTTCAGCCTTTAAAGCACATTTCAGTATAGAGGACGCAGGCAGGCGCAGAGCAGAGAGAGTTTGTGCAGCCCAGCTGTAGGAGCTTTGCAGAGGTAAGAGAAGCTGCCTGCCTGGCTGCAGCAGTCCCTTTTTCTCTAGTTTGGCTTTGACCAGACACATGCATGTGCTCAATGAGGCTCACTGCATGGTCGTTCTGCAAAGTGCAATTGTTTTTTCTTCTTTTGTAATCAAGAAAGGTGAGCAATTTGTGTTCCGGATTTGCAGGATGACTTGATGAGCTGTGCATCTATAAATATGAAACATGGGAACTGTTGTTTCTTTTCGAAGATTGTAAGGCAGCAGCTTTAAATATTGTTGTTTACAAGCAGAAGTGTGATTGAGAAGACGAAATCGGGCAATTGTTGTTTGTTATTTTTGGGAAGTCTGGGGTATAGATTTTAAAGACAATAAATTACTCCTGTGTCTTTATTTTTTTGTTATGATTTTGGGAATTGTCAGAATTTGTTAAATTTTTTTAAATAATATTTAAAAATATTATTCTTTTCTATTTGAAAAATATTAAAAACAGGACTTACTGGTTTTTAGGTATTACTCTATGATGTTTGTATAAATGCTAGGAATGTTTATGCAACTAAACTTCATTTCATAAAATGTTCTAGATCTGATACAATTTAGTGTTAATCCTACTTTCCCAGTCCTGATATATTTCTGAGCCAAGAAAATTGCTATATGAAGATTTTGATAAGCTCAAACAATATCAGCAGCAACAGAACTGTGTGTTTTGGTAAACTATATGAAAATAATAATTCATCATAGCTTAAATTACAAATTAAAGTCCCTTTTGATCTTCAATTGTTTTTCATGTCTTTGTTTTGCTTACATGATGTGTTATCATTGATGATTACCAACTGGACTCAAACAACAGCAAAATATTTTTTGCTTGATTTTCTAAATCCTTCTTGTGGTTCTACTGGGAGGCTCCCTCTGCTTCACAGAGAGGATTAAACAGATATTGGTTGTTACATATTAAAAATATACCGAAGCTCTCCATTACGAAAAATACTGAATTTTAAATAGTTTGACCAGCCATAAAAAGTGCACTGTATATGTTACCATGATTATTTTTATTTTTATATGTTTTCTACTCCAATTCACAAAGTGGTGAGGGTATCTTGTAAACATCTGTATGGATGTTTTTTCATCTGAAATGTTATTAAGAGTTTGTGCTCAATTGTGGAATTTTGGAGTTAAGTTAGAATTGTGTTTTGTATAAAAAGGCTGGCAGAGTGAACTATGCGAAGACTTATGCTCCAGAATATATGTGCAGTGCAGGTGCTGGTGGCAACTACCACTCCACTACTACTCCACTTGAGATTTTCCAGGTTATTTTGGATAAAATAAATACTACTCCACTACCACTCTGCTGCCACTGCACTGCCACTCCACTAAATGTCTACTAATACTCCACTGACACTCCACAACTACTCCACTGATACCACACAACTACTCCACTACCACTGCACTACTACTCCGCTACCAGTCTACTACTACTCCATTACCAGTCCTCCTAACCCTGTAACTTGCAGTGGGAATGTCAGTTTTTCACTGATATATTCTGGGCAGACATATAACACCATAGGAACAGAAATGTTCCAGTGCTGGAGCATTAAAAATGACATTCACAAAAGAACATTATAAGAAGAAGATAGATAGATGAGACTTTATTGATCCCGAAGGGAAATTGATGTGCATGGGTTCTTACTCCTCACAACAATCTGCTGTATTCCTGGAGGAAATCTAAATTTAATCTTCCACGTAGATCGCCATGATGCCATGAAAAATTAGATGAATGAGAATTGTGTAATGGGCCACACTGTGAACTTGAACCTGCAGACAGAACCTTGCACCACGTTACACGTTACAGAAGCCCAGACCCCCTCCCCCCCTTCCAATACAAATTTACTGAAGAGAATGACGAATGCACAAATCCCATTAAAGATCCATAATAAAATATTCAAATATAATTAGAATACTGAATAGAAGATTTTACACAGGCCCCAGAATATGTAAATGAGGGTTTCTGGAAAGTCCATAACAAACATTAAATTGATGTGCAAGCTCACACAACTAGCTGGAATGGCATCTGTCTGTGTACAATAATAATATACCGTACAACTGTTCCAAATAATCGAATTCTGTATAAATGTAATAAGACTGATGAGCAGGTTCTTTATTCTGCTCCAAAATATTTCAAATGTTTACATGTTCTTTCCTTACTAATTCGTATGTTTTCCTTGAAAGGTAAGCAATTTGAATAGCAAGCAATTTGCGGCTTCACAGCAGAGTGCTGAAACAAACCACATTATTGCTCTATTTCTACTTTTTTGGATAGAAGAGAAAGAGTCCCTAATGTTCTAAGGTAAAATTACACTGATAATGGTGATCTTCGCTTTTCTTTCTTTTATGTGCTTTAAGTTAAAAAAAATCTGAGTTCCCTGGTGACCTGGGATAGGTGTGGAACTGATTTTGGGTAGATTTCCTCAGGGTTAAGCAGAAAAGACCATCAGCGCTGCCTTCATATAACACTACATGCTACAAAGTTACCTTTTCCTATGCAGAATTTACTTCTAACATTTTACCTGTTGTAAGCTTTCCTTCGGTTCACTGATGCATGTTTGAAATAAAGAGTAGGATTAAATATTATTCATATGTTGGCCCACCAGGTAGATACATCTGTTCTGACCAAACTATCCCAAACTATCCTATTCTCCTCCCCACATGTCTGGATGGTGCCCGGGCTGGGAACCATCTGAGTTGGATGCTGCATCACTGCCATGGATCCAAGAGGGACATTGAGGAAATTCTCTGAGTAATTCTTCTCAGAGATAATTTGCTGTTGATAATCAGTCTTCTCTGACATCTCAAGGCGTAGGTCCTTATGAAACCGTCTTAGCAACGTCCTCATTGTCTAGAGGGATTCTTTGGATTCTACTGGAGCTCTCAACATGAGAGATAAAAAGAGATTCCAGAGAAAAGGCAAACCCTTAACCTTATCTCATTATACACAAATACAGGTATCCTCCTCCCCGGTCCCAAGATTCATCACTGCACATCCCTCAATCCTCCCCAACGTCACTTTTTGCAGCTTCTCCTTGGATCCATTGGCCTTCTCCTCATGGCCAAAATGTTGTTCCCTCACCCATGTGAGCCAACACCATTTCCATGATTGCCTCTCACTATGTCACTGTATGTTACATACAGTTTCTCTCAAGATGCTGGGTATTTTCCTCATTTTTCCTTTTTGTGATGTGGAGCAGAGACCCTTGTCATGTGCAGTATTCCAGATGTGGTAGTAATTATTCTAAATGACTGCCTTGTGTTTCAGAGTCAACTCAGGATGGCTGAAAGCACTGACATGGCCCTGCTGCAGGAGGCCTTCAGGAAATTCGCCATTCATGGGGATACCAAGGCCACAGGCAAGGAGATGAATGGCAAGAACTGGGCCAAGCTGTGCAAGGACTGCAAAATCATCGATGGCAAACACGTCACCAGCACAGATGTCGATATCGTCTTCACCAAAGTGAAGTAAGTCTAGTGCTGGGATACGGACAGCAGTGAGCATCAGGATCAAGCAGTTTTTACAATGTTTCAAGGAAGCCCAGTATACATTACTTCCAAAGGGATAATCACGCTGTGACACTTACAGTAGGTATAGATCATAACCTCAAAATAAAACCTTCCATACGATTATATCATGAAGGAGTCAGTAATAATTTACTGAAATTGTTGCAGATTAATGTAGGAGTTGTACCTAACACCATGGTCTTATTTCCACCATGTGCTTTAATCCATTATTGTTGAAGGAATTTTTTTCACTTTTTGCTGCTGTGTTAAGTGGGATCAAGGCATGAGGAGTTGTTGCGTCCTCTTTTGAACTGGTAGGGCAAAGACAGCCCGGGTCATCACCTATGACGAGTTCCACAAAGCCCTGGAAGAGTTGGCCCCCAAGAAGTTCAAAGGTCAGAGCAACGAGGAGGCACTGAAGTCCGTCTATAAACTGATCGAGGGCAAGGAGCCAGCCAATGTGGGGGTGACGGTGAGTTGGCAGGTTTCTCAGGGAAGGGTGGAGATCATTGCATTAGTAGCAGGTGTTATCCACTTGTGTTTCTTGGTGCCCTCTCTCTTCTTCTGTACTCATTGATATTTGTTCCCCAATGTCTCCTCACTGTACCAGTTGAGAGCTTGTTGTACTTGACATACCGTGAGTGAGCTGCCTGACTGCTCTCTCTACACTCACTGAGAGTTCATGGCTTGGAACTGCCACATGCTTCAACAAAACAACAGCTTGACACAGATTTCAATGCATTTTACTCCTAAAATGAGGTTCTGTTGTAGGAAAGAGATAATTACAGTATATCTAAAGAAAGCAACACTGAAATATAATTATTGTAATAATGTGACTTGTTTTCTGGATTTAAGGAATCAATGAATCACAATCAAGATTATTTGAACTGTGTGTTAGTGTGGCAGAAGTTCTTCCATTGATATTCAAGTGTTCTGGAGTCGATTATTCTACACAGTACGATCAGTTTCTAATGAAATGTGCACATGGAAGAATCAGCCTCAGTTCCTCAGGGCCCCTATTTCATACTTCCTTACTTGCCTTGAATATGAAAACAGACTTCACTGGGTAGGTGCTAAAATCCAGACTTTCAGACAGTTATTTTTCTTAGTGCTCTACTGACTAAATGAGATCATTATTTGGAAATAAGTGGTGCTGAGGTCTCTGTAAACTGAAAACAGTGTGGAAATGAACAAGTATAAACCTACATTAACCTAATTGTGGTCATGAAATTAGGTGCTACACACAGCAGTAATCTTCACCAGCAAAGCCATCTGTACCTCAGCAGGAGGGTCAGTTTACTAGATTGCTGAAGGAGCCAGAGGATCTCTGCTCCCACCACAGGCAGTGCTGTCTCTTCCCGGCTAACTGTTGGCACAGTGTGTGACACCAATACTAACAAAGGGCTTCTTCACTATGACCATATGAATTGTTGCTCTTTCAAAGTTTCACTATTTAAACATGCTCTACAAACTTTCCTAATTGTTGTTTCACATTTTTTTGTGTAACAGCTAACTAGGAGAGTTCAGCTGAGGATTGGGATAAGCTCAGAACTGCATTCTTAGTGTTTAGAATATTTTGGTATTCTGACAGGTGTAAGGAATACCTTAAGCAAAACCTTTTCTTTATTTAATCTAAATCCAGTGCTTAAGTTTTTAAGTGGAACAAGTGTTCAGTAACTGAGACTTTCATGTCATTTGCAAAGGTCATAAAAGGCGCTATGCTCTTAATCCAGTCACAATGCAATGAAATACTGTAGACAACGTGACAAAAATGAGTGGAAATAAAATATAGACTGACAAGTACGACTGATGTTAACAGGAGGGTGGCACTCCTGATACTCTGAGTGGGACATTTCAGTTTGTACACATCAGTATACAGTATATTCTCAATACAGAACATTGTCAAGAATAAACTATAGAATTATAAATCCATTTCCAATCACATTTCAACACAACATATGTGACAAGATGATGGTGCATTTACTTCTGCTTAATGAGTCCTTGAATTCGTTCGCCTCTGCAGTTTGAGTTTTCTCCGGATGCAGTGGGACATGCCAAGACGCTTGTTGATTTCACTTGATACCGCTTTCTGCCTTCCATTGTAAAATGATGATTATTAAAACAAAGCATGATTAAATAATGTACATTTGCTATTATAAAGAAGGAACAAGGAGACAAAGGCTTAAACAAAAGTTTTTTTTTAAAGAGGTTTCAAGGACATGCGTTTATTACTGGGGGTTAAGCTCTTCAGTATTTTGCAGCTGTTGTTAAGTATTTTCTAAAATGAGATTCCAGCAGATCAGAAACAGCTGTTGTAATAAACACCTCTCATATACAGAGCTTCATTGAGTCTTCTGTAGGGCTTGGATATACTAGCAAACACAGAATCTGCAAAGGTCCGGAAACACAAGCTCTCACTCTACAGGACCAGACAGAGCTCTATGTCCTGAAGTGTTTTGTATGAAGCTTTCTGCCTCTGTTTTTCCTTTCAGTTCATTGGTATAAAATAAACCAAAAAAAAATGACAAAACTAATCATTTAAAGAAGGAACATTTGGCACAGGCTGGGATTTGCTTCGAGCTCAGCATAAGTTCCGTAATTGCAGGGAGGAAATTCTGGATGGTTTTATGTCAAGCAGTTAGAGGTGTCTGCCTTCTGTCTTCCTCTTTGTGCCTGTCTCTCTGTCAGTATGGTTTAGGATTGTTAGCTGATGCTCTTCCTTGTGTAGCCATATGGTGATGTCGCTTCTCTAGGGTTCTGGCTGTGTAGGGTGGGCTCAACCCCACCACCTCCATCAGAGCCTTGGAGTTTCACCTCAGATTAGAACAATGTCAGCAGCACAGCTGTGCAAGGTGGTTTCCTTGTTTCCCGGTGTGTTAAGGCTTGGCAGCAGACCTCCATTGTTTTTCCTAACTCCCCTTGGACATGTTTCTCATGATGGCTCTCACACCCTGGTTTGGTGTGTCTTCAATTCAAGAAGATGTTTTTCTTGAGCTCTTTGAATATGCTACAAACATTGCAGTTTGTGCTATTGTTTGCAAGTTTGCAAATATTTGCTGCAGATATACAATATGGCAGGAGGTAAGTGAAACTTAGCTAAATAAGTAAGGGTAGTAAATGTTTTTTTTGGCCATTTTTTATAAGCACACCTCTTTCAAGTCTTTTGCACCCTCATAACCCCCAGGTCAGTTATAGTTAGGGTGTACTGTTCAATGAACTAATTAGCTAATCTCTGTACCTGTGAATGCAGGTGAGCAAGCAGGTGATCATACTTCTGTCCCCAGAACAGGTGCCTGGTGTGACGGCTGGTTCTCTTGTAATAAGAGCCAGGAGAACAGAGAGCAGGCAGCCCTCTGGGAAAGCCTGAGATAAAAGGTGCTCTTTTAAAATAAACAGAGAGTCACGACAGCCCACCTCTCCGATGTTCCTCCAGAAAACGACAAAGACAGGCGCCGTGGACAGGCTGACAGACACTTCGAAGTACACGGGCTCCCACAAGGAGCGCTTCGACGAGAGTGGAAAGGGAAAGGGCAAGAGCGGCCGTGAGGACCTGGTGGAGAAAACGGGCTACGTGGGCGCGTACAAGAACGCAGGCACCTTCGACGAGAAGACCAAGGCCAAGTAGACCGAGCAGAGCCCAGTAACACCTCCTCGCAGGGGCAAAGCATTACTCTCTGTGTTGTCATGACAGCTCACTTATGGACGTTTACTGCAGTGAATCTGGCATGTCTCAGTTTTCCCCGTGGTGCATTTGCTGTGCTCCATCGTGATTTCTCCCCGCAAGGTCACTCTTCACCATCCCTGCTGCAATTCACTTGACTCCCGCTTCTCTGAGCTGCATCTCAGTAAACTCTGATAAGAGGGCAGAGTATTGTCTGGATATGTCTTAAGAGATTTTTATTGTACTGGGATGCACACTGTTTTTTAACAAAATATTCTCAATGCCTTCATAAAGCTTTCTTACATTTGTGTATTCTAACGCATTTTTTCTTTCAAGCTTTACATTATATTTTTGTAACATGGGTGGTAAAAGAGTACTGGAACTGGAACAAATAAAATATCAATAAAATGAACCTGTTATTAAAGGTAAAGACTTTTGTAGAAATAGCAATATTTTCATTTAATTTACCATTTATATATACAGTATAAGTCTTTAAATTAAATTTGTGGAGGCAGTCAAAGAATTAGATGATTCAGAAATTAAAATGCTGAATCAAACACAATCCCAGAACCTGGGATAGAGACGGCTGAAACCACATTGCTGAAGCTCTAGTCAGAGGACCAGATGTTATTTTTAAAAAATACATGCAATCTGAAGCAGTAAAAACAAGAAATAAGTGCAATTAGGCAGCAGATCAAGCCCACTAACGACGAGATAATTGGTTAATCATGCAGGTCTGACTTTGTCCACAAGCTTTTTTCTGTTTTAATTTAAAGAAGGAACTTTCCACAGACACCAAGAGTCACGCTCTTGTCTGAACGTTTTTTAGTTATTTGACATTTGAATCGCAATAAAACAGCCTCCGTATTGTAGTTGTACAGACCTGGCAGCAGCCAAGTAGGATTGCTGTGTGTCTCCCAGCCTCAATACACTCACACACTGAGGGAGGGGAGGCTGAATGGGCAGCTCTAAGGCTTAGGAAACACCACAATCTGCTTCACCTACAAAAAGATTATCTCTTATATAAACTTGGTTTGTAGCTTCAGTTTTTCTCCATCATTGCAGAATTTGGTATTCTGTCTGCATTCTGTTTTTTTATCATTTTGTATATTTTTTGCATGTACATTTGTGCAGCTTTTTGTTATTGGGCACCTCTGATTGATTGTAGAAACGAGGACAGATCTGCTGACATCCTTGAGCAGAAGGAGTACAAAGGTCCATCTTCCTCACAGGCCTATCAGAAGCGCTGTAAATGGAGTGCCTGCAATGGGTGTTGCGACTAGCAGCCCCATCACCTCACACACTCTGGCAAGAAACAGGAAGGCAGTGTGGGTCTCTGTTGCCATGGCACCAAATGATTCACAAAAACACTCCAGCACCTGGCTCCAGCAGGCTCTCTGTTTGTAACCAAACACACAACCTCATGGCAACGCTTGTTTGGCCCATCTCCCTGGAAGCCCTAATCAAAAACAGATCTATGCTAAGGCAGCTCTTTCAAGTTCTTTCTTCCAGCGTTTTGTGAAGTGCTGTCACAACTTGATGAATGATATTATAGAAGATCTACTGTGCTCTTGTGGATTCTATTCCTAGTTTTTCACCAGCCCTTCAGATTTGTCTACTAGGTGGTAGTGGTGGTAAATTGTTTGATAAATTACATGTTAGATGTACGGGGCCAGACAGGCTTCCCTAAGTGCACAGAAATAACCAGCTCCACATGTCCACCACAAGACACGGAGAACAGACATCAGAATGTAACACTAGCCATTTAGGTCACTTAGACTAGGCTGCCAGTGACCTTCTCTGTTTCCAGTGGAATAATTAAATCTAGTCACTTTTGGAAAACACAGAGGCACTGGATTGGCAAACCAGGAAGTCGTTTGGTGATGGAGAATGTGTTTGAGTGAGTGTGCATCTACTTCATAAGGTTTTGAGTGAGTGTTTCAATTATTTTTTCTTTGTATTTCCACCTTGCACCACTTTTTTAATTATTGAATCCTAATCAATTGTAATCACCAAACCCTTGACCAGCAGCAGTAAAGGGCAGCTTGCTCTTGTTGTTTGCAACATGTCTCAGAACTCAGGGTTTCCTACTTCATCAGACTGTGTCCAGACGGCACTAGCAGAAGAGCTGGAGTGTTGGTGTGCGTGTGGATACTGCTGTGATCAACATCGCAGGCTTGGCAACTCTGCTGCAAGGTAGAGTGAAAGCAGTGTGGCTGACGAACCCAAAGTTATACACATGCTGCCTGGGAATCTGGTGGGGGGCAGTGGCAAATCTTGATTATCTGGCTCAAGCTGCACTTCAGACAGGCTACCAGACGTTAAACCGCACCACAGCAGGACGGCACAAATCCCTATAGTGGCAGCAGTGTTGTTGCAGTGCACAACCACCTACCTCCCACATACCACTGTCTCAAAGTTGATTTACATTTACATTTATTATGGTATGGAATGTCATGCTGTAATGACTGCAAAACCTCTGTGCATAACAACTTTCTTCTTGTGCAAATTTCGTCTGAGTCTTCTATTGGTGGTTTTCCTGCTGCCTGGGCATGCTTTCTTTCCTTCTGGAGTAAATGCTTCTAGTTCAGTGGATAGTTACTACCAAATACAAAGCCATTCTCATCTGTGTCCTTCCTTCAACTATAAAAGAGAATTCAAACACACAGAAAAACACAGAGTATGATAAATGGTATTCGACATCTTAAATTTGTGTTCTAGGTTGAATTTAAATAATAGGAATACTCTATTATCACACATTATAATAGTCTGATCCTCACATTGTGATTTTTTCTCTCTCTATTTAGAGAAGAAAGTTTAACATTAATTACAGTTAAAAATAAACTTAAGGTAAAAATAAGAAACAGTATTTTCCTAGTTTTATATCATAATTAAGATAAAGCAAAATCTTATTGCTTTCTAACTAGTTAATGGAACAGTCCAAGTATGTATCAAATGACCTAATTGGTTTTTACTTACTTCAGCCTTTTCTTATTTATTCTGGATAAATTTATGATTAGAACATCAAACTGCAGTGATTTAAATTGTGCCTCATAATCGATCGTCTCAGAATGAAATCAGCTCATGGCCCAGAGCCTAATGCCCTAACATTATGCCTTTTACTTAAACAAATCTTTCGCAACTAAGGAGTTACAGTACCTTAAGTGTTTTCCCCCACTAACCTGCTGAAAGTGTTTTGGGGGCACAAGTACATTTCTGTAGTGCAAGAGCTGAAAACGAATGGTTCACAAGACCATTTGAAATGAACTTTTTATATCATATATGACAACTCCTGTAAAACTCAAAAGTTGTTAACGAGAAATAATTTGGTATGTCTGATATCACACCAAGAGGCCAAGTAAGTTAAGAAGAAAGGTTCCCTTTCCATGCTTAATGCAGAAAGTGGAAGATAGTTTAGTTTAGTGCTTGACGCTTCATGTCTGGTAGCCCTGCAAGAGCAGAACCCCTCACCTGCTGTGGTGATGAGCCAGACCATTGAGTGCTTCTCTCTCAGAAACTGTGGACCAGTGGAGTTATTGAAAGCCCACACATGCTGTGGCTCTTGACTGTAGGGATAGTCAGGAGAAATAAACAGCAAAGAAAGGCATTTGGAAGGCTTAATGAAATGAGTCTCTGTAAGGTGGTCTACGATTCAAATTCATCTCTGTTTTCTTAGAATTTGAGTTCTAAGGATGATAATCCTGCCAAATGTATCCTAAAGGGTGGAGGCTGCATGAAACCTATGAAAGAATTAATTTTACTGGCAACACAGCCTGCATCTGAGATTAATAATAAATATTCCCAGGGTAACTACTCAGAGCCACATCTGTAGCCACATCAGTCTGGAAGGGTGGGAGATAATATTTCCTTCAAAAGACCACCCATGCACACACTACATAGACCATAGTATTGAGGTATCTATGATTTCAAAACCAATATAAGAAATTCTTGTTTGGTGTGAATTTGGCTCTATAGCACTGTGGTAGCACATTAATACACTGGAGCTGTCCTGCAGCCGTTGTTACAGTGTACACAAACTATGGCAAAAGCAGATTAACAAAAAGTAACGTGGTTCATCCCAAATCTCCCGAAAACTCCTTCCTGACTCCCGCAAGTGATCCATAAACTCCCAGAAATTGCCCCCAGTTCCCACATTTTTCTCAAACCTGCTAAACAAGCCGCATCTCTGTACAATGAAAGCAAAGTGAGATTATTCAACTGGACTGGTGAGTTAAAGTATCTGTAGTGTATTGCACATATATTATAGTGTCTATCAGCGAATTATTTAATTATACAGCTGTGACTTTTTTACAAGGGGAACCCCTCCGGTCCGCAAGTTTTCTTTCACTGGAGGGACGACCCCCCCCCCCCCCCAAAATCAATTTTTCGAAGTTGGGATGTCTAAAATACTGGCCCCAAATTGAAATTTACAAAAATACTTGAAAATACCTTTTACACTTTCTCAATTTCAAATCCACCAGAGCGAGGTCACACGCCTTGTTTAGAATCCCAGGTACCACATCCTACATCCCACATTCCAAGGTTGGTGTGGGTTTCCCAATTTTCCTACTTATTTACTTCTCTGGTGTAGGACCTTCACAAATTTTTAAGACAGGATAGCGACAGATTATCGTCATTGTAGGATAACGGTAAACACATTCATCCCATGTTAGTGGGGAAGAAAGGCTATGAAGTTTGAGTTTATGAACACGCGTAGAACTCGTATTCTGTTGCTCTTGTTTCTGGCGTTGCAAGGGTACTGTTTATAGTGAAACACCGGGCTTGTTTGAAATGATGGCGGCTGAGCTCCTGTGTATCAGTAAGGAGTGGGTGATTGATAAAGCGCATCTTCCCGAGGGAATAAGTTTAAGTAACGTAACACCGCTTTCTTGCGCTACATATGCAATCACACTCATCTTAATTTTATAAAGCACTATACAATTAAAAACAAACACGGATACAACGTAAAATAATTTCATTAATATTGTAACGCCGTATGCGTTACAATATATAGTATACAATTTAATTGAAATATTTTAGAGAACGCCATTTGGAATTTAAAGTTTCATATTGTAACGCTTACGGCCGACAGGTACTGTGTAAGAGCCGGCGTACCAGAGCAGGTGACGTCACCGCCCTTCCCTGTGATAGCAGGACTACAGCTACTGGGCTGTAAGGGGATCTCTCTTTAGCTCACGGGGCTAGGTCGCTGCAGAGAGACGCGGAAGTCCCGGGTTCGAGCCTCCAGTCGGGATGGGGCCGACCAGATGCGGCAAGGGCGCCCGCCTGAGCCCCCGTTGCGTTACATTGGTGTCAGAGCGGGATGGGATAGCCCTTCGCCGGGGACGGCGATTTAAGTGGGGGAGAGTGTAAAGCTTACGGCCGACAAGCATTGTGTGTAAGAGCCGGCGTACCAGAGCGGCTGACGTCACCGCCCTTCCCTGTGATAGCAGGACCACAGCTACTGGGCTGTAAGGAGTTCTCTCTTTAGCTCACGGGGCTAGGTCGCTGCAGAGAGACGCGGAAGCCCCGGGTTCGAGCCTCCAGTCGGGATGGGGCCGAACAGATGCGGCAAGGGCGCCCGCCTGGGCCCCCGTTGCGTTACAATATTAATTGGGTCTTTTTTATATTTTTTATACTAATCATAGTACAATAACATATTTTGTATATAACATATATTGCCAGCAGCCATATCACTCTGCAAGTCACAACTGGCAACCTACTGAAGCCCAGCAGGTGTGAGCCTGGTCAGTACCTGG
This sequence comes from Lepisosteus oculatus, assembly GCF_040954835.1. Classification (NCBI taxonomy): domain Eukaryota; kingdom Metazoa; phylum Chordata; class Actinopteri; order Semionotiformes; family Lepisosteidae; genus Lepisosteus; species Lepisosteus oculatus. The sequence goes on along the minus strand of NC_090715.1, from coordinate 474,318 downwards.
ATGGGAGACCTCCTGGGAAAAACTAAGGCTGCTGCTGGAAGAGGTGTTAGTGGGGCCAGCAGGGGGTGCTCACCCTGTGGTCCATGTGGGTCCTAATGCCCCAGTATAGTGACGGTGACACTCTACTGTAAACAGGCGCCGTCCTTCAGATGAGATATAAAACTGAGGTCCTGACTCTATGGTCATTAAAATTCCCAGGGCATTTCTTTAAAAGATTAGGGGTGTAACCCCGGTGTCCTGGCCAAAATTCCCAATGGCCCTTACTGATCATGGCCTCCTAATAATCCCTATCTATGAATTTGGCTTCATTACTCTGCTCTTCTCCCCACTGATAGGTGGTGGGTGGTGAGCGTTCTGGCACACTATAGGTGCTGTTGCATCATCCAGGTGGGGCTGCACACCTCCACGTTACCTGTAAAGTGCTTTGAGTGGATTGTCCAGAAAAGCGCTATATAAATGTAAGCAATTATTATTATATTTGTTTACATCCACCGTTGTACTAAAGCTCTGAATCACACTGTGTACATTTTTTATATTCTTTGCAAAAAGTGAAGCTGTATAATAATGAATACACAATGGCAATGGATGTCTGGACAAATTTCAAAAGTCATATCTCATGCATTAGGTTTGAGGTTCTGCGCCAGCAGAGCTGTTTTGTCGTATGTGCTGATTCCTCTTGCAGGTGCAGTGCAGTCCCTGTCTTTGCAGGGTTCCTGTAGTGAGAAGATTCTGGAGATTAGAGAGGCTTTCATCAATTGCAGGAACCTTTGCTGGCTGGACCTGTCCCGCAATTCCATAGTAAGCCTGGAGGTAAAGAAGCAGGAAATGTCCTTCCAGACTGCAGGCTCCAGGTGCAGACAATAGTCACATCTGTTCTCCTTCACTGCTGAGAGCCAGCTCTAAGCAGGACAGTTTTTCTTGAACTGCATTGGATCTCTCTGTCTGTTTACTCTTAATTTATAGCTGTGCTAATAATTAAAGTAGCTGCAGTAGAACTGCAGTAGGAAAAATAAATGGCACACAAGATTTACTGTATTACTGTTGCTGTTGGAAATCCTTGACCATGACTGTCAGTTTTCTCTGGCAGGGTGTGGAGCACTTGATTTCCCTAGAGAAGCTGAACCTGTACTTCAACAATGTGACCACTCTGGAGGAGGTGTCTCGCCTGCAACAGCTGAGGGGTTTGAGAGAGCTGGATCTCCGACTGAATCCCGTGACCAGGCCAGGAGAAGAGCACTGGTGTAGGGTGCCGGCAGTGCTGCAGCAGGTGAAGAAGCTTGGTATGGCTCTAGATAAAGCTGAACTGCATGTGAGCAGAGTCTTGTTTCTCAGTCAGCCACCAGTGTTTTGTATAGTGTGTCTTCACACTGATCTACAGGTGTGTCACTGAATTAGACCTCAGTAATTAATTATAATAATTGCTTACACTTATATAGTGCTTTTCTGGACACTCCACTCAAAGCGCTTTACAGGTAATGGGGATCCCCTCCACCACCACCAGTGTGCAGCCCCACCTGGATGATGCAACAGCAGCCATAGTGCGCTCCCCACACACCAGCTATCAGTGGGGAGGAGAGCAGAGTAATGAAGCCAATTCATAGTAAACATGGGAAAGGTACACAAACATCCTAATGAAAGTTTGTAACAGCAGTTTTTGGTCAAAGTGGTATAAAAAGTAATAAAGCAGGGACAGACAATTGTAAAGCTTTGAAAGGTATTTTCATTACACTAACAATTGCAGTGATGCACAAACCCTGGGAAACTATAGCAAAACAGTGTAAGTGTATAACATACGCATGGTAAAACAATGAGAAAACTGCAGACATACACTTTAGGTATAGTAAGGGTGTCACAAGGGTAAAGTATGAAAAGAACCCAAGGCCCAAATAATTTAACTCAGTATACAGTATAAATGCCATTAGCCTGTTAGGCTATATAAATAGCCATTAGCTGTTCTTTCTGAAGGCATCAGCTAGCAGGAGATCCACTGGCATGATTGAAGCAAACCTTCCTATTGTGCTCCTGATATGCCTTAGTGGCCTCAGTGAAGTGAATGGGAGTTAGTTAAAGCACTTCAACATGTGTAACATCACAAGTCACAAGCATGATTATTACCTATAGGTGATGTTAATGAAATCTTTTAATTTTTTTATTTAAAAAAAATCTAATCCCCTTTGTAAATGTTTTATTTTCACCCATATTTGACTAGGAACTTGTATACTCTAAAGTGAGCCGGTGCTCTAGTTTACCTGCTTTTCTACTTGGCTGGCTAAAGCCGTATCCCGTAGCTACAAGGAATGTTATCAGAACTGAAGGGAAACTCAACTGAGCTCTTACTTCTTGGGGTGGATTTGGAAAGACTGATTCTTTCCAAATTCTTCTGATTCTTGCAGTCTTAAGCTGACTGTATCTCACATAGTTTTAATTCATTTCTTTGTTTGTAGACACGTGCTGTGTTGTTTTTCAGATGCAAGGCCAGTGAGGAGCGCTGAGAGAAAGGCAGTAATGTCACTCAGGCAGAATGAGGAAAACATTCAGTCCATTGTGAAGGAGACGGGGAGGTAAGAGAAGTTGCAGGAAGATGGAAAACTGGAGGGTGGATATCTATTATTTACTGTGACAAGTTTATCTTAGACAGTTTTTAGGATTGTAGAAAAATATTTAGATTATACAGCTGCTGATCCTACAGTGATGTGTTACATGCAAAGATAGACCTTATCCTTTTTGCAAAACAATAAAAATGACACAAAAGTGGAAAAATTAGTGCTGCTTAAGCATGTAATATACAGATTTTAAAGACAAAATCTTTAAAATGATTTGAGCAGCAAGATTTTACAATAACGCAATTTTAAATGAATCTTTGTGTGTTGGTTTTAAAGCCCCATAGAAAACAAACTAATTGGATGTGACACTGCTGTCTGTTTCCAGCACCCAGACAGACACCAACTATCCAGCTGAAGCAGCAAGCTGGAATCCTGAGTTTAAGAACAAAGTCAGATGGAGTTCTGGGCTAACGTTTCATTGTGGTAAGGAATGAGTGTGCAAGTGTGTTCATTTGGATGACAGTAGTAATGAATAACTTTAAATGAGTTTACCTTGTAATGGACAGTTTTATTTAAGTTAAGTTATGTCCAGATTTACACACAATGACTCTCTACACACAAGAGAAAATGTGCATGTGGCTGCAAAGTTCTCTCTTAATTAGGAGATATCAATTAGAAGATAAACATTCTTAACCCATTTTGTGGAAGTTTTATATCATTCTAGTTATCATAAAATGTGAAAAAGATGTCCTTTACATAATGTGCAAAACAAAAGTGGGGGGAATGCTTCTGGACTATGGTTATACAGTTTACTGCTTCATTCATATTTTTTTATTTTTTTTAAATCTCACAAAGTACTAAAAAATACTCTTCTTCTGTATACTCTGTCTTCAGTAGTGATGCCAACTTGCTGCATCTCATTTCTTTTGATCAGTGTTCAAGGAGAAACCCAGCAGCTCTGGGCAGCCAGATGGGACCCTGAGCTCCTCACCACATTCCCACGCACAGAGCACTGTAGAGCACAGCCTGAGAGATGTGAAACATCACAGGGTACAGTTCTCCCATATTGTCTTCAAGATGGAAAATAAGACTTATCTGTCATTAAATGTAAAAAATCTGTCTTAATTAAAATGTAATGTTTCTGTTTAATTTCCATAGGTACAGGACTTGCAATTTTCTACTGAATTTAAGTGCAGTGATTTTGAAGAGGGTGAGTTTTTAACATTTAATTCAGTTTATTTTTATATATTTTTATATTGGTGGGGGTGGAGGGGAGTCCCCATTACCTGTAAAGCGCTTTGAGTGGAGTGTCCAGAAAAGCGTTATATAAGTGTGAGGAATTATTATTAATTATAATTATATAGCGCTCTTCACAAAAAGGTTGCCCCAGGCACTTAACAAAAATGTGTGACAGTACATGACATAACATTACAGAAAGAGATAAAGCCAGCAGACAACGGAGGAGAAAGAAAAACCTCAAGGGGTCCAATGTCAACTGGCTGCCCAACCCCTCTGGGCATGTTAACATTATACAATTCTAAAAAAGTACTAAATGTGGAGTATCAAGTCTTCCATCATGTCCTTCTGTGTGCCAGTACTCATCAACATAGGTAATCTTTTTTTGGATTATTGTCATGTTTTGGATTATTGGCATGAACTGTGGTGTAAAGAATGTGAAGGTGGAGTGAAGAAAACCCTAAAAATGTACTCAACTGGATCTCGAATTACATGCAGTCATATGATTCATTGCTGACAAGGCAAAGCTTGTGGATAAAGAAGGAGGGACAATTAGCAACAATCAAAACAGACACACATTTTGCACATTACCATCTGATTTAAATATTGCAATTGTCATGTTTTTTTGCCTGTATTATTCTGATCAGGAGTGAGTGGGAATCTTTTGTTCTGTTGGTGTTACAGACCTCTTGCTTCAGGTTAAAATCTAAACAAATTAAGTGGGAAGAACATTGTGTGTAAATGCTCGTTGTGGCAAAGAATTAGTTAGGAGAGAACGGTGAAGTAATTATAGTGCTTTGTCACTCTGTTGCATTATTGGGTTTTCACTGTAGTTGTGCAACACAGTTGTTACAACGGAGGAGCCACTGTGTTTTCAGTTACCAAAGTGCCTGCAGTGTGATGGGTTGGGGTCTCCTGTGTTTGGGCTGGTATGGTGTCCCAGAGCCTTGTGGCTGGCTGGTAACTGACATATTAATGCTGTGTTGCAGAGTACCGGCCTCTGCCCTCACCCACCCGCTCCTCTCTGCGGTCTCCAGGTAAGTCGCCCTGCAGACCAAAGGAGGGGATGCGGGTGACCTTCGCTGACAGCCACATAGAGAAGGAGGTGGCTTCTTCCAGGTGTTCCCCCCAGATCAACAGGAGGACAGCGGGCCTCCGGTCACCCACTGCAAATGGACAGGAGACCACGGGGGCTGAGGGCACTCAGACAGGAAGAGCTGCCCCTGCTGGCAGAGGATCCAGGGCTTCTGACAGCTGTGCTGTACCGCACTCTGCCTGCAGCTCCCTGACGCACCACACTATTACTGTGGTAGAGCCAGGTGCCAGCGGAGTGAACAAACCACTCTCAGGTTAGCAAGATATCCCTGAATGTGTTCAGCTGAAATCAAAGTGTAATAGAAAGATCATTCTGCGTGAAAATTGCTTGATTATTTTTAGAAAAAGATCTACAGTAGCTTCAGGAATAATCATGTTAAAAGTAGACCCAAAGACAGAGTGCACTGAATGCCCAAGTATAAAACACAGTTGGCATATTTTCTTTTGGCCAGAAGAGGGAGCAATATTGCAGATACCTAAAGAACAATCAACCAAACATTTTTTTACAAACGTTTTCTTCTACAAAAACAGTTCGATTTTTTTAGGATTGTATATTTTAGGATTAGTATGTTATGCATTCAATATAGAAAATATACATTGATATCACACTGTTTTCCCTTTTAATTGGTGACAAACAATTAAATCCCAAATTCATATCTGGGATTATTTGAAAATACAGTATATGGGAATAGTGTGTGGGGGGGGTCATTGGTGTCCTTTCAGAACTAATTGAAAATATTTACAGCACCTGGTCACTAAAAACATAAACAACTCAGACTCAATAGAAGTAGCTCAGAATTTGCTAACCAAACCCAAGGCTCACTGACTACAGTTCTTTCAGCTGTCAAGCCTTCTCAGCTCTTATTCAGATCACCTTCACACAGGTCATAGCTAGTCAGATTTTAATTATATTATGGAAGAAGGTAGCTCTTTTGGAGAATAAACCTCCTCATACAATTTAGAAGACTAATGAGATTAGCTCTTGATAGTTCATCTCTCATCTCTGCTGTCTTGAGCTCAGCTCCTGCTCCACAAAGCAACTCTACCCAGCTGCAGAACCTCGTGTCAAAATGGGGAGAAGGAGCCAAAATTCAGAATGAAAAAAGGGGGATCTTTACTTTATTTCTCTTTTTACAGACCTGTACGGTTCCATGCACCTAGAGGATGCGGCTTCTTCCAGGTGTTTTTCTGAAGGGTTGTCCCCGAGACGAGGCTCCTCTGTGGACAGATTGAACGAATCGTCACCCCTCAGGCCTCTTGGTGCCCCTCAGTGCAGCTCTCGTCTTGGCACACTGCATGGCCGATCAGCACTCTACACCCGTATGCCATGCTCTGTCACACTCCCAGCAGAAATCAGACGGACCAATAGTCTCAGTAGTCGGCAGTCTGAATTAAAGAATAAAGAGGTAATAAACTCTTTATTGTCTTCTTTACGATGGCCTTTTAAAGTAAATGTATGTTTTCTACTTCTTTTAGACAATAGCCTTCTCAGGCTGTACAGTTTTTAAGTAGTCAACAGCGCACATACCAACCACTTTCTTACCAGAATGTTTCTGTTCTTTGCAGAGACAAGCAAACATGGGTGGTCAATGGTATTAATAAGCGGTTTTTGATTGTAGGATTCTGTGGTGGCAGGGTGTAATTCCCTGGCCCTGCAGAGCCCCCAGACTGACCCTGACCGTTCCTCCATCCTCTGGCGGCTGCTGGACCTGGTGGACCGCCACTGGAATGGAACCCGGTCGCTGCACCTGAACCACTGTTTCCTTGGTAAGAGCCCTGGGGTCAGAAGAGGCTTTGGAGTTCTCCTCTCCGGATCATGGAGCTGCTTCGGCCATCAGTAGTTCAGACAGCTGTTGGGAATGCAGTTTGTAGGTGAACTCAAAATGTTTAAGAGGACAGCTTCAAGTTTAGTTTGTTTTTTACTCTGGGGGTCTTTAAAAATCAGTGGCACTCAGACTAAGGTTAATGACAGGTGCCTTAAAACTAATGGTAACGGTAAATGATATGGTGTTTCTCTCAACCTGTTACCCAGTTTTATGGAAGTATTTGTGCAAGCCTATCACCTGACTGTTTAGAGTGCCTATAGGGCCAATCCTGAACCTCAGGTTCAGACACAATTAAAAATCTGTGGGCCTCTGGAATGGCCTGAGGGTTATCACTAATTGCAAATGTCAAATGGGTGTTATAACAACAGCTGATGATTCACTGCCTGACCAACTAAACAACTTTTATGCAAGGTTTGACACTCGCAACACAGACACTTCACAGAAAATGCCCAGTGAGTCTGGGGAATTTGTGCTGCAGCTGTCTGAAGGTGGTACATCAGGAGGTATGGAGAGCTTTTGGAAAAGTGAAGCCACGCAAGGCTGTCGGCCCTGATGGCATCCCCTTCTGTGTTTTAAAGGCATCCAGAGCTCAGCTGGACCCTATCTTTACTGTAATATTTAACGTCACTATCCCTGTCTACTGTCCCACTGTGCTTTAAGAGGACTACTATTGTGCCACTGCCTAAAGTCAAGGTGTCATGTCTGAATGACTACCGCCCGGTGGCACTCACCCCAGTAGTCACGAAGTGCATGGAGAAACTGGTGATGGGACACATCAACAGTATTGTCCCAGACTCCTTACACCCCCTGCAGCTTGCTTATAGGAATAATAGGTCAGTGGATGATGCTGACACGCTGGCTCTTCACACCACTCTTGAGCAGAAGAGGAACACCTATGCCAGGATGTTGTGTGGCTAGATTTAACAGTAATTGCATCATCAAGTTTGCTGATAACACCACAGTAATCGGTCATATCAGCAACAATGATGAAACTGCCTACAGGAGCAAGGTAGCAGAGCAAGTGGAGTGGTACCACAACAACAACCTCACACTTAACATCGGCAAAATAAAAGAGATTATAGTGGACTTCAGCTTCCTCGGCCTCCAGATCACCGAGAGGCTGAGCTGGTCAGAGAACACTGCTGCCAACCTCACTTAAGCCCACCAGCACCTTCACTTCCTGAGACAGTTAAGGAAGTGGGGGATGAGTAAGACAACACTCACCAATTTTTACCGTAATACAATTGAGAGTTTCCTGACCGGTGGTATTACGGTGTGGTATGGTGGAGCCACAGTACAGGACAGAAAAGCCATACAGAGGGTTGTGAGGTCTGCGCAGAAAATCACTATGACCGAGCTACCCTCCATCGACCGGATATATCTCGACTGCTGCCATAACCGGGCTTGAGCTATACTTTGGGACCCAATTCACCCTGGGTTCTGGTAGGTGGTATCGCAGTATCAGAACATTGACAAATAGATTCAAAAACAGTTTCTTCCCCCAAGCAGTCCACATCTTAAACAGCTCAAATTAGCACCTGCACATATTAGCACCTGCACTTTGAGGTGCTGCACTGTTTGCACTATGTCCTGTCTTGGTTGTATTATAATGTCTATTGTCTAAATTTATTGTCCATGTCTGTTTGTCATTTGTGCCTATTTTTTTCATGTTACTGGGTATAGCTGAATGAGTAAGCATTCCAATACACTTGTATTGGAAGTACAAGTATAGCAAAGAAATCTTTAATCTTGCCCTTCAGGATCAAAACCTACCTGAATACTTTAACCTAAACTTTAAAGTATTAAGTTGGTCCAATTAAATTGTTATTTTCTTCTATTCAGGAGTTGACATCTCCTATAGATTGGACACCCTGAGGATGCTGCAGCTTCAATGGTGTGTCCTGTCAATGTGCCTGTGAGAACATTCTGCTGTCTCTTGCAGCCTCTGCTCATGACCTGCTGCGCAGTCTGTCTTCACCACTGTGTGCAGAGTGCCAGCGAGGCAGGAGCCGGGATGAGCCAGACCAGGAATGCTGTGCGGGGAGAGGAGCAGGACAGAACAGCTGGACCAGCGGTCTGGACCACACTGAGCTACAGCAGCTCAGACACAAGTTGACCATCACTCAGCAGCAGCTGGTCAGTGATTCTCCAACTGCTGCAATTTTAACAGCAGACTGCACACATTCACAAGAAATACATCTGTCGCTTTTTTCTTCATCAGTGGGATGAGCAGTAAGGTAGTTATTGCTACTGGAACACCAAGAGAACAATTTCTTGGGACGTTTTTAGTATTTCTGAATTTCCAATGTGAGATCTTAAAGGTATTAAAAATAAAGCATGATAAATCAAAATATGAATTTATAGTAGATGCAAAAAATTTCAACAATGATGTCTTTTCTTTTTAGGAGTTGCTGAAGAAGAGGCTGTCCAGTGTGCTGAAAGAGAATAACAGCTTGCGAACTCAGATCAGCAGCACCCAAGTTTCTGCCTTGTCTGCAACTGGAGAGAGTAGGTTATTTTTTTAGTTTTATTCCTGATATTATTAGTATACTGCTTTAGATTGCTATTTCTTTATTCAACCTCAATATTGTTATATTAAGACATCCTTATTGTTATCACTTTCTGCCACCTGTGTGTTTGTAGACAAGCTTCAGGAAGCATACAGAGGGCTTAGAGAGCGCGTGGGAACCGTGAGCGAAAAGATAACTCAATCCCACAAGCTGGAGGAGGCACTGTGCCTGCTGCGAGACAGCCACAGGTAGACACTGCTCCATTAGAGGGTGCTGGAGCTGAAGGGAGGCCATACTCATCTAACTCTGCTGCCCTTCTGTTGCAGATCTCTGGTGTCCACAAATGACTACCTGTTAAAGCAGCTGGAAAGAGGGAGCTCTGGGCAGGATTTAGACCATGTTCAGTCCTGTTTGACCTCTGACCTCAGCAGAGCATCTAATGGACTGCAGTCCTCCTCTTCACAGCACACATTACCCTCGCCAAGTCAATGATGCTGGTTTAGTGCCCCTCTCTGACAACCCTCTGCAGTGGCTCTTCCCAGAACACCCACTGTTGTCCTTGTGCTCTGGAGGTGCAATGAAAATGTTTCAAAACTGTAGTCTTTGCAGTTCAGTCTAAAAGTTTAAGAAATGGAACATTGATTTTGGAAGATTTTTATTTATGGAATTGTTTTGATAATGCTTAATCTATGTAAATGGAATTCAACAGTTGTGAGCTATTAACTATTCTTGTACCACTATAGTCCTGAAAAATGGAAAGGACTCATTTGGATTTTGTCAGTAAATGCCCAAGAAATATGATTGGAGTGGGAACAGTGGGACTGATTAATTCATATTCATTGTTATATTAAACATACAATGAAGTAATACAATTAGTTTCTATTTTTCAGGAAAGTTTATATTTTATTTATAACAGATGTAATTTCACATGTGTTTAACATAATAAAATTACATTTTATATTAGTTTTGTGTACTTAGTGCACGGTAGACCCTGCTCCTCTTGCTCCCAGGTTGATACATCACCAAAGCAAACACGATTCACATCAAATGGGCATCTGGAGAAACAACTGAGCTGGATGTAAGTGCCATCACCTATAGAATAGTTTAAGAAGTTTTTTGTTTGTGCATCCGCAGGGTTTTAGCCCTGGAGACTGTAGCACTGAAGTAAAGAAAGCAGTGATTATTTCTCTCTTCAAATAGCAATCAAGATTATGTTTCTAGAGATGTATTTTTAGTTTTCTTGCAATTAAATATATAACGAATCACAGTCACTTGTAAAATTGAAGTTCTGTGAAATGTCAATCACACATCGGTGGGTATTCAATATGGAGTGGTTTATATAATCTGGGAATTGCCGTTTTCGCTAGAAATTATTGTGAAACCAGAAACATTTTTTCTGAGAGGCAAAGCAAGCATTACAGCAATTTCTACAGCAGGACTTCCAGATCCTGCCGTGGTAACACTGTGTTCTGCATGGATTTGATTTAGCTGGGGTGCTATTTAAATAACCCTGTATAACACTAGTGGTATGTGTAATGAGAACTGTTGTATTGGGTTTATCAGTGATTTTAATGTTCCTGCAGAAGTCATTTTTAAGAGGGATTGCCTAAAACATGGATTTATCTAATTCTAATTTTAAAATTATATCTTAAAAGGTGCTTTATAAGAAGGTTCAAAACATCGTAATTGAAGGGGTTCAAGCTTCACAAGTCCTGTGTCATTTATTTATCTTGGTATAAGTATTGCTTAACTAATTAATTGAGCCAAAGAAAGGAAGAGTCTCTATGACATAACATCATAACGTAACGTTTTCGAGTTCACACAGGACAAAGGACAAGGGGAGACAAGATAGTGAAACAAGCAATTGCTTAATTCTCCCATCAAAACCAAAACCACCGACGGAACACATACACAGCGTTAGGGTGGTAACTCGTTAACAGAAGACTACACACTTACAAAGCTACACAGGACACTTAAACTAATATAACACTATTTACATAAACAGGGTCAGCTGCTGGTCATCGTGCTGACCCTCAGACTCCCCCTGGCTACAACTCCAAGCCTGCTTCGCAGGTACCCTGAGTGCCTAGGTGCGCTTCCTCCTCACCACCGGGCGAGGGCGCTACAATAACATCAATTTATTAGCCCTATACAATTTATTGCATTAGGAATTCGTCTTTCCGCATGCTAGACACTAGATGTGAAGAGTTTGCTCATGCATCCCAAAACAAGACGCCATCGGCTTAATCTGTCAGTGAGTGTCGCGCGGAGCGGAGAGTCTGGCTGACCGCGCGGGGAGCCGCTCTTCCTGCCCGTGTGTACCAAGGCCATACAGCCGGAAATAATAACGGAAATCAGTTCGACATCCATAAGTTATACATCGCTTTTTAATCTCTCTAAAGCTTTTTAATTTCTCTTTCAAGTGTGATCCTGGACTGTTGTGGCTTTCACTTTTAAAACGATATTTGAAAGCAGTGGGAGGCCGTGCTTTGGAGCCTCTGCCCGACGGCGGCTGTGCGCCCCCAGGATGGCAGGAAAGCGCAGGCCGGAGCGGTCAATGTCGCTCCCTCGTCAATGTCGGCGGCTGTTTCTTCTCCATCCCCGTGAGCAGGCTGGCCTTATTTCAGGAGTCGCCGCTCTGGAGAACAACCCTGGTCCTTAATGAGGACTGCAGGGTGTTCTTGGACAGAGATGGCTGCACTTTCAGACACGTCCACTATTATATTCATACTGCTAAACTGGCATCGTCGTGCATCTCGGAAATAAATCTGCTGTCCGAACAAGCAGCATTTCTACAGCTGACGCCCTTGCAACAGATAAAACACTTTGTAAATAACGAACTTGATTAGTTCTTGAAATCTCATAATTGTCGGCATATGATTTTCCGATAACCAGTGAGAAAGCGACCACCACAGATCCATTAAAAACGTTCACTTCGGAGTGATTTACATACCGTTGAAATAGTAATCTCGATCAAATGCCATGGGTGAATAACAATTTTACAGCAAAAGATCGGTAGATGAATTTCACTGTTACGTAAAATAATATCTGTTTAAAAAGGCTTTAGATAACCTGCAGTCTGGAAAGCACTTATTGCGTGCCCGTCCGGTGGAGATCCAGATCACAGAGAGAGCAGCTCTGATTTACTGGAAAACCCGCATCTGCAACACCAGGCAAGTGGAGCCCATGCGGAGCCCAGCGTCCACAGGTGAGCCTGCAGGGTTGGGTCGCGCCCTGGTTTCCAGGGGGGCCAGTGCAAGAGCGAGAGATCTGTGCCTGTGTATCTAACCTTTTCAAAATTTCCTTTACATTTCTCTTAAGAAAGTTTTTCAATATCAGAACATGATATGAATATTTAAGAGGAGAGGAGGAGGCCTTTTGCCATAACTGTGCTACTTTGGTTACTGGCTTCTTATTGATGTAATGAGAACCCTGCACCGTGGTGTATTGGCTTATTGCAGCAATATCTCTGGACAGCTTTTGTCAGACAAGCATGTGGTAGAAAGTCAAAGTGCAGAGTACAAAGGTGCGTTGAGTATCAAAGCAGTGCAGTTATCTGTTAAGGATGCACACTGCCGTAGAGTAGAAGCTGTTCTTCAGTTAAGACGTCCATGCCTTAACAGTGCGGTACCGCTTGCCAGAGCACAGAAGGGAGAACAATTTGTGGCTGGGATGGTGGGGATTGGGCTTAATTGCGACAGCAGATGGTATGATCTTACTGATTGATGATGAATCACATCCTGTAATCCTCTGTGCCGTTGCCACAACCCTTTGTAGTGCATCTCTGTCATGCATGCACTGCTGTACCATACAAGTGATACCACTAGTGAGGACGCTTTCTATGGTGCTGCGGTAAAAGTTCATGAGTGGCTGCTTCCCCATACTGCATTTCTTTAGGCACTGCAGAAAGTGGAGGTGCTGTTGAGCATTTTTCAAACTAGCTATAGTGTTGTGAGACAAAACCTAGTCAGTGGGGATCTGCAGACTGAGGAATCTGAAGCAGCTGACAGTTTCCACTGTTGAGCCCTTGATGTTGATTGGGATCTGACTTCCTGTGGATCTCCTGAAGTCCACAACAGTTCTTTAGTCTTGTTCACATTCAGGGTCGGGTTGTTGTCAAGGCACCACAATCACTCCTATATGTGAACTCATCTTTGTTATTGATCAGCCTGATAACTGTGGTGTCATCAGCAAATTTATGATGTACTGTAGTTGCTGCTGTACAGTAAGTGGATGCACAGTCATAGGTGAACAAAGAGTACAGCCTAGGGCTGAAATGGCAGCTTTGGGGAGCTCCAGTTAGTGGCGAGTTAGTTTGGGGTAATGTATGCCTTGTAAGAGCACTCGAGTGAAACATTCTTGTTTGTTTTATTCCTTTGGGTAGTAAATGATGCTGTTCCCCTGGGGCTGGTGGGCACTCCGCTTCTGGACAGTGACGAGGAGGTCCACTTCTGTTTCCTGCTCCTGGACCTGGTGAGACAGCACCCAGGCCTGGTGACCCAGGGCAGCCTGCTGTGGCTGAGCGAGGACATCGCCCTCTTCGAGTGTGGCAGCCAGCAATTCAGATTCATAGGTTAGTCCCGTCTGCGGCCTGCTCCCCAGAGACCGCTAGGCAAGCAGGGACAAGCAGGGATGCAGAATGGCTTCCTTCTGTTTCCTCACTGTGCTGTGGTTTCAGGGTTCAAAGTTAAGATGCCATACAATGAAGATTTAATTTGAAAGGTTCTATACCTATTATAAGGTATAACGTATTTTATGTCTATACAATCTTTGTCTATAGTTTGTGATTAAGGTATCTCAGTCACATTATTCTGAAAATAAACATTTTTTATGAAATTGTGGAATTCTGGAATTCTGGAAGCAAGATTTACTATTGATACTTATTGATATAATATTAAAACTGGGATTTCAGTAAAATACTCAATATATAGCTGCTAATGTTCTTGCCAAATAAGATCATCGCAATGTGAAAAAAGAACAAATGTTGTAATGACAATGCCAGTGAAATTGAGACTTGCTTTTTGTCAGCAGTCGAATAGGAAAATTCAACTGCTAGTCGAATAGTAGGTTTCTTACAATTTTAATATACAATAATCATTCCAAAAATTAGATTTTCTTTTTAGTCTGTGTGAAAATACAATTTGGTTCTCTAACACTCTAGTTTAAAGGTTGCAAAGATATATTTGCAAATATATTTCCCCATCTATGAATTGGCTTCATCGCTCTGCTCTCCTCCCCACTGAGAGCTGATGTGTGGTGAGCGTTCTGGCGCACTATGGCTGCTGTCGCATCATCCAGGTGGGGCTGCACATTGGTGGTGGTGGAGGGGATTCCCCATTACCTGTAAAGTGCTTTGAGTGGAGTGTCCAGAAAAGCACTATATAAGTGTAAGCAATTATTATTATTATTATTATTATTATTATTATATTGTAAATGCATCATAAACAAACCAATAACATTAGCCATCATAACGAATTTCTACAAAAGAACAATTAACTTTTTTAAATAAGATACCAGGAGTAAAAGTTCAGTAAACTTAGAGGAGTACACCAAGGGAAATTGATTTTTTTATAAACCACGTATATTTATTCACTTATTCCCTGATATTAAAATGGCAAAGTTAGTTTATTATTATACAAATTATTTTCTTCTCTTTCTGTTCTGTAGAATATTTGCCTACAGAAGGAGACTGGTCTACTTGCATTTCCCATTTTACAGTTTATACAGTTATTAAAGTTTATGCTGGTACTCACTGGTATGCAACCTGCCTGAAAACACTTTTGAAGGTACACAGCTCAGAACTCTCTAAAATATATCTTTGTCAGACATCTTTACTGTTCACATGTTCATTGACGTAGGTGTGAGCATTTGCTTGCAAAAAAGGGATTTCACTTTCATCTTTCTTCTGTTGAGAATGGGCTGATAAAAGTTCAGTGTCATGGTAAACATACTTAAGCATGGATTTATTGATTAAACAGTGCATAGATATGGGTGGTTTTCTTTATGTATTAAGTATAAAAGGAGAACTAAATATTATTTTTTTCTCCTTAAGTATCCAGAGCTGTTGTCAAACTCAAGAAAAGCATTCTGGATAGTGTATGGCCAGAGCCTGTACATTAAGGGGGACGGGCAGATATTCAGACACATTCTCAACTTCCTCAGGACAAGCCAGTTGCTGCTGCCAGCTGAATTTATGTACAGTACAGTGGTCAAGAGATAATGTTAAGCTTCTTCATTACCAAGAGAAGGCACCAATAACCTTTAGATCAATGTAATGTGAAGTTTTTTCCATAGACATCTGAGAGAAGGTATCAAAGATTAAGTTGCATCAACCATAAAATATAACTGAGTATTAATTTAAGTGTGAGTACTAGAGAAATTCAAGCTTTGTGACAGGCATTAGACATTCAAAAAAAATTGATTTAAGGTAGCAATCTGCAGAAATATCTATAATATATCTATATAATATTATAGAAATATCTATTATAAATAATATAATGTATATTTTTATTTAAATAGAAAATAAACTTTAGATTTCAGTATACATCTCCTACTGTCTGATCTTGCTCTGAAGGGAGTGTCCTTTGCTTTGCCATGAAGTAGAAGAGTTCAAAATCCCTGCCCTCTCAGAAGCTCTGGATCAGTGCTTTGCCTACAGGTAAGAACAGATTCTCTCACTGCATCACACTCAATAAGCTGGGGAAGTTTGCTGAGAAGTCTGATTCAGGTATTTAAATGCTGATGCTTGCTCAATTCAAGGTGTAGCTGTTGAACATTGCATTCTTCCAGGGCCTGGAGTAAAGGAAGGGAGTCAGGGAGTGAATAGCTTTTCTCCTCTGCTGAATCACTTGTGTTTGATGAAGAAGAGCATAAGACGCCAGAGTTTACTTGTGAGGTACTTGGTAAAGAGGCTCTGTTTTCTATGGCATAGCCTGATTCTGTTTGTGTGAACATCTTTAGTAGTTCTTGCTACATTAACTTCAAAGTTTTATTTTCTCTATGGATAACACAGAGGCAGTTATCATATAGCCGAAAGTCTGCAAAGAGTCATTGATGGAGGTCTGATCTTTTTCTCCTTTGTGGGACTTTGGTCTGTGGGCTGTAAGAATAATGAAATACAAGACGGTTCTGAGTGACTATCCGCCCTCATGCTATTTCATGATTCTTTACAGGGAGATTTAAATGACTACAGCAAAACAGAGAAGTGTAATACTTGTGATACTCACGTTATAGTAGATAAAGATGGAAGAGCCAATCCTTCTATCTGCACAGGCACCTGGTCACTGAAAAGCAGCTGTGGATTGGAGAGCCAAGTGTGGAGCCTGTGGACAATGAGCAGCACAGTCCCAAAGAGAATACTTCATGTAAGAGGAGAGGAGTGTGCCTATAGGAGAAGAATCATGATGATCTCCCAGCCCCTCCCAGTAAACTTAAAAAAATAGTTGAAAAAAGGGATCTTAGCCAATGTGCTCCCCCAATGTTTTCTATAATCAGAAGTACCCTGGGTGGACCCTCATACAGAACATGAAACCAACCTGACAAGTGTTTCCCACCTGATCTGGGAGGCCCTGTGATGCTTGGGATTTCAATTCTAATTCCAAAACAGACATTAGAGCAGTGTCCAGGCCGGGGTATTGAAAGCACCGAAGGCACTTATCTTCCAGTGCAAGCAAAGCAGTTCAGAAGGAATCAGAGCTCTGTGGTTGATCTAAAGACATTGCTGGAACCGCATGAATTTATGCCGAGAGTCTGCAAAGAATAAAATAATGCATCCAAAATTAAAGGTGAGCTTGAAGCTGGTTAAAACTGCCCTCATAACTGAAAGATGTTGATAATAGTCCTTAATAGGAAACACTGACATACTAGTGGAACCACTGTTATTACAGAGTGAGCAAAAATCCAGTTCTTAAGTGCCCTCTACTGGTATTGTAGCTTCTTCATCTGTGCAGAAACGTCTGAAAGACATTTTAAGATATTTCACAAACCAGTTTGCCAGAACTGTATCTTACCCGTGTGCACACATGGTTGTTTTCAGCCTCTATTTTTTCTTTTCTCAGGAGATGTTGGCAGGCCAGCTATGAAGGTGCCTGTGCCAAAAGGCTCTGTCCTGCGAGTGGAACACCCGCCTGTCTTATTACTGTAAGACACTGATGTGCATGTTTTTTTAATGAATACATTTTTATAATTGAATTCACCAACGATGTGTTAGTAGCCTCTTTAGCTAATCCAGATTATTGGTTTCTTTAGTTTTGTTCCAACAAAATGGCAGAGCTGTGAAGAAAGACACTGAAGGTAAGTAATGTCTTTTGGTTGGATGTACTTCGAGCAGTTTTTCTGAAGAGGTTTGTGTAGGTAATTTCATGGGTCTTTCTGTCCTGTCACGCTTGTTCACTCCATTGTACTTCTCAATTAACCAAACTTTAATCATTAACATATTCGATTTATCATAAATAATGATGAAACCGAGTAAAAGAAATAGGTTAAGGTGCCAGGACAACAACCTCTCCCTCAACGTTAGCAAAACTTAAGGAGCTGGCTGTTGACTTCAGGAAGGAGGACACACCTCTCAGATGAAAAAGCATGTCTATTGCCTATATATCATTGGGGCTGCTGTGGAGATAGACAGCAGATTCAATCAGCATTCACATCAGCATCAATCTGACTAATTCCATAAGAGACTCAGGAGATTTGGTATGTTTTCAGACTCACAAATGTCTACGGATGCACTATGAGCATTCTCACAGTTTGGCATGGCCATTGCTCAGCTCATGAATGTAATAAAACTACGGAAGGTAGTGGAGACAGATGAGGTCATCACTGGTACAGAACACGCTTCCATCCAGACCGTCTTCACCACACACTGCCTCAGAATGGCAAACAATATAAGCAAGGCTCAAAACCTCACTGGGTATGCACTTTTCTCTCTTCTTCCTTCTGGTAGAAGTATAAAAGCCAGGTGCCTTCCTTCCTACAGCCATAAGACTCAACCCCATCTCTTAAGTCCTCCCACCTCAACTGCCTTTTGCACTAAACTCAAAATGCTGCCACTAATTGAATTTGCTATCTGAATTCAGTTTAAAATTCTAGCTGCTACCATGTTCCTTTATCCTTTATTTGAGTGGCCTGGTAGCACAGTGGGTTTGACAATAGGAGCGCTATTTAGGAGAACTAAGTCCAATACCTGCTTAGGGCAGAAGTTTTGGGGCAGTGCGGTGGCTCTGTAGCTAAGGATCTGCACCTGTGGCTGGACGGTTGCCGGTTTGTATCCCGCATCTGGCAGAGGAATCCTACTCCGCTGGACCACTGAGCAAGGCCCTTAACCCCAGCTGCTCCAGGGGCACCGTATAAATGGCTGACCCTGCGCTCTGATTCCAAGCTTCTCTCCTTCTGTCTGTGTGTCTCATGGAGAGCAGGTTGGGGTATGCAAAAAGACAAATTCCTAATACAAGAAATTGTATATGGCCAAATCAAGTGTTATCTAACACTTTGTGATTCCACCTATCATGTGAAGAAAACACCCAAGTAAGCATTTCATTGTACTCATGTACATACAGTACAGCAGTAAATTTCAATGTACAGTATAGAACTCAGTGGGGATACTGAAGATGTCATTTTGTGTTAGAGGGGGTCTAATGGCATTTTGTGCATAATTAATGAATAATTGTTGAGCATGTTTTTGTTGTTGTAATGACTCTTCTGCAGTTTATCTGCATCTTTATCTCAATGAACCCATCATTGAAAAGTCAATAATGTCAATAAAGAAAATAGTGGTTAACCCACAAGCATGTGAATTGTATCCGATGGCTTTAAAGAAACACAGAGGTCACATGACCTCTAGTATAAATTGCAACAGGTTTCACAACTTCTGGAACACGGTGGGGGGGGGGGTCACATGATCTTCATTGCTCAACACAGCAGAGGTCACATGACCTTTAGAAATTTTAGGATATTAAAAATATCAAATTAGAAATATAATGTATCTACTAAATACGGTTTATACTCTAATAAATTAAGCATTTATGTAGAAGTCATTTGAACACGTCTATTTTGTGCAGAAAGTAAAAGCAGCTCTGTGCACTTAACAAATATGCCATTAGGGGGCACTGTTAACCCATTTTCTTTCTCTTATTTTCACCCCTTTATGATAAATTGGGAGCCCCAGCTCTCTTAGAGGTCATATAATCTCTACTGCAGCCACAGAGGCCATGAGACCTATACAGTGTCCCATACTGCTATGATGTGTAGTAGATGTTGCATGACCTCAACTGAGGTCACATCTTTAGTTTGTGCTTATCTTACCTTACAGATATTGCCTTGTGTTTTAATTTGACTTATGAAGAAATGCTGTGTGCCCGCAAATGCCATGCCTTTCTGACTGGAATCATCTTGGATTCAAAAAGCTGAAGGACTCCAAGCATTCCACTATAAAAGTTTTTAATCTTGTACATTTCTTATGGGTAAGATCAAATATCAAGAGATCTCCAAAACGCTTTAATAAAATTATATTATAAAATTATAAAAATAAATGTAATAATTAGATCTTAATTCTAAGAAATGTGAATAAAATTAAGGCTTTTTTTTCATTTAACCGGACACATCAGATTGACCCAGAGGTGGTTGTAGCTCAGCTGATGAAAATGTCTTGTTTTAAGCAGGATAGACACAACAGAGGCAGAGTGTTAAAGTGGGTGAAGGTGAGACGCTCCTGTGTTCTCCTTTAGTCAGATAACTGTACAGAGGCTCAGTACAAAGTTCTGAGACTTCAGTTTTACACAATTCAGTTTGAACAATTGCTCTAGTTGCTTAAAATGATATAAAACAGAAGTGAGATTAGAATTGTATGAGTTTTTCACACATCTCGAATGCTAATCACCCTGCAGTAGTAGTGCCTAGGTGATCAGCAACACTCTTGACATACTCCATGTGCACTTACAGTATACCTGTGCACAGGTTTGTCCTTCGGAGCAGTAACTGCAAAACAAATCTTACTGTGGAGTTTTCTGTCTTGCATAAATGTTGCCAGAAACAGAAGTCAACTGCTGTCTCTCGTGTGTTTCTGTGTTGTCCCTTGCATGCTTTCAGTACACAATTCCGTTTGCAATGAAGTATATGCTTGAATGGAGATGGTGAGGAAGGATCACTGTCGTTCAGTAATGCTGTTTCCTGAGGAGGATCCCTCACATACGCACACTACAAGATTGTGGACAGCACCCACCTGCACTTACAAAGCGTCCTGACTGCACAAGATCATTCCTCCAAACCGGGGGTGTAAAACCCAGGTTCTCAAAGCTCTTGTGTCTAATGGTTTTTCTTCAGTCTGAATTTTTTTTAAATCAGAGATTTACTGTATATAGGATTTTTCATAAGGTCTTTTTATAGTTCCTTACACAAGACATTATCTTTTATAAAGACAGTTACATATAATTCACCTCAGAACCTGGATAGATATAAAAAGTATGCTGAAGTACAAGTAGATAGCTGCGTCAGCATGCGTAGGCTGCAAAGGAACAGGTAAAGGTTTATTCTATGCTGAAAGGAAAAGGAAAGGGACGTTCAGATGTGATAAACCCTTACCTGTTCCTTAAAAATCTGCAGCTAATTAAACAATGAGGCCAACTATGTAACAGAGAATGTGTATAGAAAAGAAATCATAAAACACCAGGCACACCTGAGCTTGACCCCCTGCTGCAACCCAACTTTGGGCACAATGAAAATATTATATTTTTTAACTTTGGTACAAAGCAGTTCCTCTTTATTTAACGTCTGAACATTTCATGAGATTAACAAAACTGGCACTTGCGTAAATATTCACGCTCAACTATAAATGGAAATTACATTTATTTTATGATAAAAAATAGCACTTCAGTGATTCCCTGCTTTGCTGTTAATTACATGTAAAAAACTGCAGCCCTTTTCTCCCACTCACTAACCCACGAAGCACCACTGGTGCAAATTATCTTATTTCTATGTACAAATAATACATTTCTGAATTTTTTAATGTTGCATTTTTCTGAAAATCAACAATAAATGATAATTAAAGATTAGCCCTTTGTCATTTCACACAACAGTTTTCTCACTAGAACAGTGCGTCACTCTGCTGGAGCTGGTGCTGCAGTTGGACAGCTGTGCTCTGCCTTCCTGCCTAACTGGACATACAAGAGCAGAGTTTCCAGTCTGAGCTGTAAGGGTTAAATATTTGAAAGGTGATAAACTGTTTCTACTGTGTTACCACAGTATAAACTTATTTACAGTAAAACAAAAGTTTGACCATAGGTCATAAGAAAGCAATCATCATTTAAAAGACCTAAAAAACAGTAATGAAAATGCTTCTTACTAGACAAACTGCCATACCTTCCATAGTCACTGAAGCACTTAAACCCATTTTAATTGGAGTGCATTCCCACCTTTTAAAATGGCAGCCTGCAACACAAGTGGTCAACAACAGGCAAGCAGTTCATAACTGCATTGTAAACAGTTACTATTATTTACAGATTTCAAAACTGTAAAGAATGCTCATTTGAACCAGTTACAGTAAGATAAATTAAAAATATATTTTAAATCAGTTTCTGAACCATACAATTGCTATGAAGCAACTCAAAAGTGGCTTTTTAACAGTGCTATTTTCCAGCTATTTCTGTGTCCATCTGAGATGAGATGTGCAGCCACGATGGGGAAAGATTTTTTTCTCTCCATAAGGCAGGTCTTCAAATTGAAAGCAGCTGGCGATTAAACCTAAAAAATAACAAATTAAATTGATATTTGAAATCCAGCACAAAAATAATTACAAAAACATTTAAGTATGAAGAATGTTTCAATTAATACATTTGTTACAATACACATTATATAGCCTCATAATAGACAAAAGGTGTGTCCTCACTTACATAATAAAACAGGACAACAGCTCTCATACTATTGTGGATGGGCTTATGATTTGGCCTGTTTTCTGCAGATGGAAGGAGAGAAGCATTAGTTATTAATATGTTATTTGAAGGTTAAGTGTATTTAGGAGGATTTGTAGCAAACTTGGTCTGTACTGGATTTATGCATGAATATCAGTAAAGATCATTAACAGAAACATAACCTTACTTTCCTTAAGGTTAATCCTTGTAAGTATGTTGATTCAACTCTGACAGTTATTCCTCAGATGTATAATTAAGTGTTTTAGTTGTCTATAATCAAAAATAATTTATTTGGCAGGAAGTGCCTTTGGTTAGAAGCTACTGTAAGTGAAAGAACTGAATTGAACAGAGACCAGCAGCATTAATTGTTCAGAGGCTTGGGTTTTCAGTGATATGAAATGGTAGACAATACAGCCTCTCTAAAACATCCTGCTTACATCCTAAGTGCATAAATTACCATTATTCTCCCTTCATGCACTGTGAACAAATGTAATTTACTCTATATACGCAAAACCAACCACATCACGTATTCCACGTTTCAGTTAGCTAGCATTAAATATAATGTTGTTACAGTATTAACAGTAATACAGATAACCCAACAGTCAAAAATGCAAGTGACATGTGCCTAAGGTATCAAGAAGTCCCTGGTAGTGGACTCACAGCTGAAATATACTGGCTGTTGGTGAAGTGGGGTTTGTCATCCGCAGGGGACGCCACACTAGAGTTGCAGGAGGGGTCGAAGGGGGAGCCTGGCTCCTCGGACAGGGTCTCGGGAAGGATGTTGGACACGCAGCCACTGTCTGAGCCACTGGAGCCGCTGCCCGACATGCAGTGGGAGGACGACCCAGAGCTCTCTGTGGCTGGAAAAAGATGGAACAGTCGCTGAACCACAGCACCACAGTCACAGAACCATCACAAACAGAACAGGTCCTATGTCCAAACACACTACTTGGCCTTCCTCAATTACTCCCAGCTTTGGAAACAGCAGGTAATACTAGCCATTTTCAAAACAGAGACATTAGACTAGAACTCAGTAGTTTGTTTTGCTACTCAAGACAATGCATTTGTAACTGAATGTGAAATAGATACATTTCTGTTATGTCAAGATAAAGCATTTGTTTGTTTCCACATTACAGTGATAAGTTTTCCCATATAGAGTCAATGAAGGCCCACAGACTCTTCTAACTATTATACCATTAGGTAGTTGATGAAAACCTGGTTTTGGACACCCCTTAAAGAAGAATATTTTTTCAATGCATCCATAAATATTTAACCCTGCGCAAGAGTTCCTGCCTTCTCCTCTTGAGACAACAGTCCCGAGACGGCGGTGTCCGCACTCCTGCCCCCACTCCCGAGACGGCGGTGTCCGCACTCCTGGCCCCACTCCCGTGGCGGCGGTGTGCGCACTCCTGCCCCCACTCCCGAGACGGCGGTGTGCGCACTCCTGCCCCCACTCCCGAGACGGCGGTGTGCGCACTCCTGCCCCCACTCCCGAGACGGCGGTGTGCGTACTCCTGCCCCCACTCCCGAGACGGCGGTGTGCGCACTCCTGCCCCCACTCTCGAGACGGCGGTGTGCGTACTCCTGCCCCCACTCCCGAGACGGCGGTGTGCGTACTCCTGCCCCCACTCCCGAGACGGCGGTGTGCGCACGCCTGCCCCCACTCTCGAGACGGCGGTGTGCGTACTCCTGCCCCCACTCCCGAGACGGCGGTGTCCGCACTCCTGCCCCCACTCCCGAGACGGCGGTGTCCGCACTCCTGCCCCCACTCTCGAGACGGCGGTGTGCGCACTCCTTGGCCCACTCCCGAGACGGCGGTGTGCGCACTCCTGGCCCCACTCCCGAGACGGCGGTGTGCGTACTCCTGCCCCCACTCTCGAGACGGCGGTGTGCGCACTCCTGGCCCCACTCCCGAGACGGCGGTGTGCGTACTCCTGCCCCCACTCTCGAGACGGCGGTGTGCGCACTCCTGGCCCCACTCCCGAGACGGCGGTGTGCGTACTCCTGCCCCCACTCCCGAGACGGCGGTGTGCGTACTCCTGCCCCCACTCCCGAGACGGCGGTGTGCGCACTCCTGGCCCCACTCCCGAGACGGCGGTGTGCGTACTCCTGCCCCCACTCCCGAGACGGCGGTGTGCGTACTCCTGCCCCCACTCCCGAGACGGCGGTGTGCGTACTCCTGGCCCCACTCCCGAGACGGCGGTGTGCGTACTCCTGCCCCCACTCCCGAGACGGCGGTGTGCGTACTCCTGCCCCCACTCCCGAGACGGCGGTGTGCGTACTCCTGCCCCCACTCCCGAGACGGCGGTGTGCGTACTCCTGCCCCCACTCTCGAGACGGCGGTGTGCGTACTCCTGCCCCCACTCTCGAGACGGCGGCATGCGTACTCATGGATGGCTGGCTGCTGGTCTCGTGCTCCAGCTCATCCTCCTCAATGCATGTGCCGATGAAGGGTCGGTCCCCGGGCAGCAGGGTCTGACTGCTGTACATATGCAGGTTGAGGGGCCCTAGGAGGGAGGAAGACGAGGACCCACAGACGGATGGGGGGCTGCTCACAGAGGAGGGCAGAGGAGTCCTCTTGAAAGGGTTGGAGTGATCAAACAAAGATACTGCTATTGATGCCCGTGTTCTAGCTCCTAAAAAACAACACATGCAATATAGAGACATTGGTACTGTCACTAGAACACTGATGTTGGTGTTCAACTGCTGTGTGCAACACCCTTAAATTCAACAAGAACAGAAGAAGACAATGAAGGAAATGTAGTTCAGTGTTTTGTGTTGTTATATGATTTTGAAATTAAATGAGAAGGCAATGTAATATTAAAGTTAAAAATGTTAAAATTCAATATTTACATGTAATATTTTACAGAGTACATTTTCTCTGTAAAAAAAGACCAGTACAGACCAAATGCAAAAAAGTTGACGAGAAAATGAAGCAAAGTGGATCTTTGTGAGCTCGTTCATCAGTCAGGCAACTGCTTATTCTGCACCAACCTCTTCCTTTCATAATGTAATCAATGGCTCTGTCACTAATGGCAGCTTCACTGGGTTTAATATCCAGATAAGGCTTGTTTCCCACTCCCATGGACACCATCTCCTGCATTCTGATTTCTAAAACACATGACAGGAACAGCCTTAGACTCCATAAGCTACAGACACTAATACAGTAGAAATGTATAAAAACTAAAGTATAGTAATATTATTGATTTCAATGCTCATCATTTACTAATCATTACAGTCAAAAGCTAAATTGCAGAATTTAGCCGACATGAATACTGATTCTTCAAATCACTTATTAACAAAGCTTCTCAAATTCAACTGGATTGAAGTTTGTAGCTCATATGAACGGTTAATAGAATAACAACATAAAGATAGTAGAAATTGATTATTGTTCATTACCTTTATTTCTGGTGGCTTGCTGCCAGAGGATTTTGGCGATATCAGAGGTCCATACATGTTTGATCTGTGCTGTAGCAGCCTGTAAGATGTAGGCTTGATTCTTAGAAGTTCTTCTTCTGAACCATATTTCAAACCGCAAGCCGCTGTCTCCAGAGTTCTCCGTCAAACCCACATCTGCAGTCTGCCAGGGATGACATCACAGTTACACTCAGTAAAATTACAGTTTTGGCACAATTAAAAAACAACAAAAAGGTGTATATGGGGAAAAAACTGTGTGAAGTGCTTTAAGGTCCTGGAAGCGTTAGATTTCTTACTTTAAAAGAATGTTTGTAGATGAAGACATCCAGGCCACCCTCGATTCTTTTGGGCTTGCTGAAGAGAATCAGGTCTTCAAACAAGAACACATGTCTCTGACACTTCTTCCGCCCGTACCAGATAGTAAACTCATCCTGCCGCACAAGCTGGCCTTGCTCCTTCAGATTTACCTGAGAACATATTGTCAACAGGAACTTTGATGATTCCTCCCGATCCTTCCCATTTTAAACAATATATTTTGAGCATGCTTTGCATGCTTTTCTTACAGATAGCTTCATTTAGTAACTGCAGCTCCTTCCTTTGAGCACAGTGAATTGTGAAGAAACTCAGTTTAAGAAGAAGACAGCACTGTCAGTCATGAAGAGGAAGTCAGTATAACCTTGAAAGACCTGCAGACCTCTGGCCCTGTGCCTTTTCCCTCACTGCTCAAGGGGGGTTACTCACATCGCAGTCTCGGATGGCATCCATGGCCAGCAGGTCATTGCCATGGCGCAGCTGGAACTTGACCATCTCGGCTGCAGCCCTCAGGTACACCAGCTCCTGGTCCTGTGCCTCGCTGCACTCCTTGATCAGGTCTTTCAGCAGCAGCGCGTATTTACTCATACGCTGGATGGGCTTCAGCAGGTACGACGCCAGGTCCATCTTGTCCTCTAGCTGCAGCTGTTTATTCTGCACAAAACACATTCGGTGAGTCTGAGCATCAGAGAGCGCATCCTAGCGAGGCTGCAAAACACACTCTTCCATACAGAACATTTCTACTGTGAATGCTTATTAATGTCACTACAGAGAACAGCAGTTACTTTCAGCTATTACTCATAACTTGGTACAACTTAATAATGCCACACCTGAAGAAGGCTCTTGTTTTCTTCTCTTTTCAGTATGGAATAAACCTATTACTTGTTCCTTTGCAGCCTACGTAGCTACCCACCTGACTTAATAATGCATACTCTTTTGTCATAATAACTCAAATAAAGAAATAAAAAACAACAAAAACTATTATATTACTGATGTGCAGAAAATCAACCTGAAAGTTGTCGCAGTGTTTTGCATGTTCTCATCAGCGCTCTGGCTGATGACCAGGTGCTCTCTGCACTCACCCTGAAGAACGTGTTGCCATGACTAGCCAGCAAAGCGTCCGATTTTGGTTTGTTCTTGCTGTACAAGGCATACATCCCAAACTGGTCTTGCTGGAATCAGCAGAAGATGACAAAATATTTTCATGATGTATACAATATCTGTTGGATGCTTTTTATGAAATAAAAATAATCAAGACAACAATATGAAATTTGTTTATATATTCTCATTATTCACTAATCTACATTACAACTACCCTGCAATTTGAGTCATAATGAACTAGAAGATTCTAAGCAATTTCACAGAACAGCACACCACTCCCATATTTCTGAAAAATAGGCCCTGCAGCGAAGTTTGTGGATTTTTCTGTACTGTTGCACATTAAAATGTTTTAAAATTGTACCCGTGGTTTGAAAGCACCACACAATAATGAAGCACAAGAGATCAAACAGAAACAAAGCAACTCTAATTTACTTTAACTGCAAGCTTTTATGTGGGTTCCTTGAATTACATTCGTTATATGACCCATTAACTCAACTTCTGGCCTAAACAGACAACATAAAGATGAAAATTTCACATGAATCAGAGGATTTGTAATTTGCTTGGGGCTATACCACCTAGAAGGTCTGGTCTGGACGTAGACAGCACAGTGCTTTGCAAGGAAACACCAGAAATGTGTCACAGAGGGATTTTACAATTTGGCAAAGTGAAGCAGGAGTATGGAATGTTAAGATTACCTGTTTAAACTTCCAATTAAAACTAACCAGTATGCAAATATCATGTCTTAAAGGACAAAAGCAATATTTTCTTCATAAATGGTGCTTTTTACAATTGTTTCTTAGAAAACAAAAGCCAGCCAGGCTGGCTGGGCTATCGTTTGATGCAGTGATGCAGTGATGAACCCCTTCCTCAATGCAGATGGGAAGAGACACTCTAGACTTCCTGCACTCTCTCCATTCTGGTTTGCTACAGTATGCTAGTTCTGCTAACAGTGAGGTCTGGAGCTGACAGAGTGAGGTAGAGATCCTAGGAAACTGTGCAAGTGCAACTCATGCTTCTTAGTGCTATCTATCCCCATGTCAGGTTTTCTCTGCCTGGCAATACTGTTCATAATTACTCTGTGCTCAAATAGCAATTTTGGTGAACACAATTCAAAAGCACACAGGCCCAGTCTGCCACAGGCTTGTCCTAATACTTGTAATTGGATCCTGACTAGAATAATAGGAAAAAAATTGGCTTGGTTTAGAATTTCACACAAGACTGAATGATCATTTAATGGCTTAAAGGTTGTTTTTTTCCCTTGCATTAAAAATTACTATCACCTCTTTCAGGTGATTTTCAACTAATGCCATTTTGAATGGTTTCAGGGAAGATTATTTAATTTCCCATGTACAAACAAAGCCTGTTCTTTTCAACTCTAGAAGTACTTAGGAACTTTCTATGTGCCTATGGGTTTCCATGCAAATGCAGGGCCTTACGTGTCTGAGGAAGCAGTGGCTGACGCGGAGAGGGTGGTTGCAGCAGCTCTCCAGCTCCTTCAGGAAGTACTGGCTGTGGAAGTCCACCAGCTTCTCCAGGTTCCCAAAGATCACGCTCCGCTTCCCACGCAGGTCCTGGGGCAGGTCCTGGCGCTCCATCTCCGGGAAGTAGTGATCGATGACGTAGCGCAGCGAGCGCACGTACTCGCGCTCGGTGGTGACCATCTCATCCACAATGTGCCTCAGCTTGCTGGGAGACATGTGCAGTGCAGGGAGAAAACTGAGCCTCTGTGCTCGAATGATGCAGAGCTCTGCAGGAAACTGCAGGGCAGCAGCTCCACAGACAGCACAAAGGCCTGTATCAATCAGGGCCTTAAATACTCAGGTTTATTGAACAGTGAGTGCTTTTCCCCCCATAAAATGCTAAAAAAATCTTCCAGTTGCCATATTCTTAGCAGAGAAACACAAACCAGAGGACAAAAAGGAAACCTATGGGAAAGTTAATTTACTTACAAAAAAAGGGATCCTATTTTGAGGATGTTGAACAAGCTAAGCAGCAATGTTATTAATACTCTGGCCTCTTTCAAACAGATCCTTGCATCACTTAGGCTGAATGGTCTCCTCTTATTTTTAACTCCTCCTATTCTTTCACTGTCCATACAAAGCTTATAACCTTCAGTTTACAGTACAACATATTTATTGACATACTACACAGGATGAGGGAATCAAGCATTGATCAAACCCCGGGTTGTATTAATCACATTAATGTGTTGCTCACAACCCCTGCTCACCAGCTGTGATCACTAACAGGAGTAAAAAACCAACTGTATTTAACCTCACTTATACCTCCATGGTAAAAAGGCCAATTAGGGGTACTGACTGCATGTACAATTAAACAGATAAATAAATAAATTAGTAACATCTGCATTCAGGCTTCTTTCAGAATTAAATGCCAGCACAGCATTATTCTGGTGTACTGCATAAGTATGTGTTTTTTACATTAAAAATAAACCATTCAAGAAATATATTATTCTAAGTTTATATGATATCTAAAGCATTTAATAAAGCTGTATAAGTAACTAACAATATTTGTGAATTAACAGCTATAAATGTAAGAATATAAAGTCTTTCCCTCAAAAAAATGTTTACATAAATAACTGTCAAAGCAGATATACTGTACATAATTCACTTTTTTAACTGAAACAAAAACCAATAATAAACCAATCCTCTCCATCAAGCCAAGGGGGATTAATAGTGTTTTGCCCAGCTGCATCAATTAATCCAGACAAGACTGTAATTGACATTAATCCTGCCCTGTTCTGCTGGATGGCCACGTACCCTCCATAAGAAAACACCAGTCACTGAAGACAAACCCACACACCCAGGCCAGTATCCACAGGCTAAGTAAGAGGAAGTAATGGGAATGCTTATGTTTCACATCTTAGCAAAAATACTGTAGTTTAGGATTCATCTCCAGTCTCCATATTCATTCCGTGTGATCCCTTTGTCACTCTTCTAGTAGATCAGATCATCAGTCTGTCAGTCAGGGTAACCAAAAGCCCTGCTGTCTGCTTGGCCTGCTCTCAGTCGACTAGAGCGCCTCTCAGTACACACAGCCGTCCTATTGTGTCATGCTGCAGCACTGGCCAGAGCAGGGTCCTTTCACACTTTCCACTTCACTGCCACTGTCTTGGTCTGCTCAGGGGGCTAAGGGCCTGAGCATGTGGCAAGATCTTCACATTTCTACCCTGTTAGTGAAAAGCTTCCTTCTGTAGAATTGTAACAGATAATACACAAACACAAACAATCCCATATACAGTTTACACATTACTCTGCAAAATTCACAGGCATATCCAGGACTTACAATATATGTATGTTCTGAAGATTAACAATTTACTGAACAGCTTCATTAAATATAACAACTTGGTTATTTATACAGCTTAACTTGGGCAAAAAGACACCAGTCATATTCATCAATCTTTAATTCACATTGATCAATCTTTAGAAATGTGCTTACAATTCTAATCTAAACAGAAGCACCCAATCTAATATGTCTCCCCTAACCAATCACTTTAGAATGTTTATTATTGACATAATTTACAGTATTCCTCTCTTCATTCATAAAGCTAACAGACCTTTGTCATCCAAATACTACCAAACAACAAAATCTGTACATTTCAGGAGAAAGTCAACACAGAAAGGTGTTTCTGTTTAAGGAAAGAAAAACATTGAGTGAAAAGTGCAGAACCATGCAAAGTGTCTAAGACTCTAAGAAAATTGTCCCTTAGAGCACTGGATTTCTTGTGCTCTCACGTTGGTATTTATGCAGTTTGGAAAAACTTTCATTTCACTCAATATAAAGGACTGGTGTTTGGTGCACTGGTGACTGAAAACCTGAGGTCTTAGCAAACACACTTATAAACCAGTAGGTCTTTAATAATACAGATATCATTAATTCAGAAATCAATCACCAGCTGTGACATGAAATCACAGATAATCCTTACTTTGCAGCATTGAAGACTAATTTCTCAGTCTGATAATTTAAAATATTTCTTGTGCATATTGTGTTCACACACAAGATCCAAGACCTTTCAATGGAAATGCTGAATAGCAGATACTTTAAAGGAAAGAAAAACCATGAAACTGTGTGTGGCTTTTTAAACTAGAAACAAGCTGTGAAAACAAACCCAGTCCAGTCCAATAAGTGTCGAGATGTCTGCAGCTACAAGATTTAGACACTGAAGTGTTACCATTCCCAACAGACCTTGAAAATATCATTTCCTAGTCACAGACTGACAATCACTGATAACCAGGGGGCTGTCCTGTCAAATCAGCACGAAGTTCTGTTAGTCTCCTATACATGTGTGTATACAGTGACTTCAGAGAAATATAAATGAGGAATCTCTATCAAATAACTGGTAAATGCCCTGGTTGCCCATTCCAGACTCTGGAAGATGTGTTCTACGACAGTGGGGCCTCCAGATCCTCCAAACTGCTAACATTAAGAGTACAGTATGTTGAAACAAGCTGTTAGTATCTCCTCTTGTCCTTCAGCATGAAGAATACCAACTGATGTCTTCAAACATTTTACTATCACTCAATGCAGATGTAACAAAAGGAAGAATTATCTTCTCCTACACTACATCAAAATATTTAGTAAAGAAATTGGTTCACAGTAAAGGAGTATTGGTTTATGGCATCTGTGCAGTTATAGGGGCTTATTGTGATTGTGGGACAGTAAACTTACAGGTTCTTATAAACTGTGTGGAGTCCTGAAGTAGTGGCTGAAGAAGTGTAATGACTTTGTATGGGTTGATGTCTTTTATGTAATGAAGTTCAAGTGGGTAGCTGCATCAGCATGTGTAGGCTGCAAAGAAACAAGTAAAGGTTTATTCCATGCTGAAAAGAAGAAAAGAAACACAACGTTTCAGCTCTGGAGCCTTCTTCAGGTGCTTTGGTGTACTGTATATTGAGCCAAAACATTGTTTCTTTTTTCTCTTTTCAGCATGGAATAAATCTTTACTTGGTCTTTTATGCAATGTTATATTTGTTGAGACTGTTTTGTTAAACATTTGTTAATTGTTGATGTACCATTTGTATGTTGTTTTAAGTCTCTGTGTGTGTAAAACATAGCTGTTTAGACACAAAACTAATTTCTGAGAAATCTGACAATAGTGTATTATTGTATTGTATTCCTGCTACCTGAAGAACCGCTCTACAGTGAAGTCGGGTTCTAAACTCACGCTTGGTCACAGCTGTCAGAGACGCACATGCCAGGGACCCATAACAAACTCACTGTAACGGTAACAAAGCAGGGTGGTGAAAAGAGTTAACACAATAAACTTTTTTCAGAATATTCCTTTCATCTTCTGCAGATTCTGCACTCTAAAGCATGTGGAGTTGTTTTTCATGGTATAATGCTTAATCTAAAATAGCTGGAGTGGAAAGACTGTGTTTTCTGGCAACACCATTAACTCTGAGCACAGTGGTTCCACTGGGAGCTTCATCCCCCACATATCTTAGCAATGACACTTCATTGGAACCTGCCTGAACCTGCCTTTAGAGACAAAGTTCTGTAACCACATTAAATGGAGAAGGAAAATTCCTAGTAGGATACATATTTATTTTAAAATCTTAAATTCCTACCACTTTACACAACCAGAAGTAATCTTTTGTGGTGTAAACATTTCAGTTCTGCCTCCCCACGCTCTTCCCTGGGACTCACCTGCCCTTGGCCCGGACTTCAGGGAGGGGGGTGCTGCTCCTCTGGCCCTGGCCCTGCCCCTGCCCCTGGGGGGCTGCAGTCCAGCTGTGGCCCGGAGAGCGCGGCCCGCAGGAGCGGTCTGTGATCTCCGTGCTGCTCACCTCCAGCCCCTTGATGAAGACGCCGGTGTTGCCGCGCCGCGCGGGCTCGCTCAGTGTCCTCTGGCAGGTGCCGTAGCGGGTCCCCTCGCTGCAGGGGATGTCAAAGCTCTGGGTTTTCCTGAGCACGCGCCTGCCCTTTTCCAGCAGGGGCTGCCCGGGGCTGGTGGAGCAGGAGGCGGCTCGGGGATGCAGCTCCGGCTGCAGCTCCTGAGAGGACTCCTCGGAAGAAGCACTGCGGTTCAACCTGTTGGTGTGTGTAGGGGTGCTGGAAACCCAACTGGCACCCTTCAGCTCAGAGCCAAACAGGTTCAGGGCGGGGGTCTTTGTGACACCATAGTCTGCTGGTCCGGCCTCTGGAGCAGCCCTTGCCGGTCCACAGGGACTCCCTGTAGAGGGGATAGTGGGTCTGTCTCTTGGCCAGCCGCCAGAGAAGACCCTCCTGCTGCAGAAGGAGATGCTGTTGCTGCGTTCATGCTGCAGCTTCTGATCAGAGCTCTCTGAGTACCGCCTGCTTCCGGTCTCGCCGCAACTCTTCATGCTGCCTTGCTCGGAGGGCAGAGACCGCCGGGTCCTCAAGGCTGCTTCCAACTTCTTCTCAAACATCTGTGTAGTTTCCTGGCACTTTGACCAAGCAAATTTCCACTGTTTCAGCCCTTTGTCATTCTTTAATTCTCCAGCCAGGTCCTTCATCTCCTGAAATTTGGCCTCGGGAATCTCGGGGTGATGCAGGGTATAGCTCTCTAGACACTTGATGACTGTGCTGCACTTCTCCGGCATGCTGCAGTCTTCCATGGTGATGCACGCGAGGTGGCGCATGCCCTCCAGTGCCCACTCGTACGCCTGCCACGGAGAGGGAAGTAAATCAGATCAAGTCATCTCTAGCAGAAAAGAAAGGAAACATTCAAACTCGCTGCCTTAAAGCCCATGAAAACAACACTGTATGACACAACTGCTTGCAGCCAAGAAAGCGCTTCTGTGTCACAATAGAACTCTTTAACGCAAATAAGAGGACAAACAAGGGGCTCTTTATTGGTTCAGAATCATACAGACTAAAAGCTGATTCTTTTTTATTGTGTGGGTAAGAACTGGCAGTTTGGTCCCTTGGTCTTTGGGAGAAGGGCTGCTCTTATCTAAAAATGATTTGTGCTTTGTTTAAGGGTAATCAGCAGAGATGTACAAGGGTCCTCCACTAATGGTGTGCTGAAACAGTTTTAACACAAATAAATAAGGAATGTGTGAAGGTGCTATTCTCAGCATTGAGTGCTTTTAATAAAAATCAAGAGGAGAAATACTTCATTTTACCCTGCTATTTTTAATTTACTCAGAAAGACCTAACAGAAAGACACTTTTTTGTTCCTAGTGGAGTTTAATGTCTTTTAAGGTTAGCTTCACTGGGACATTAGTGGGTATGCAAAGAGCAATTCAAATAATTTAATTAAATTAAAATTTAAAACAAATCTTCATAAGCTTCATGGTGGTTTTTCCAAAGCATGTTCAGCCAATATTTCATATCACTAAAGATTCTTTTATGGCACATATACAGTATTTAGAAGCTGTACTCCAGCCATACTGCAAAAGTATTTCCAAGACTTCAGGATTTCAAAGATTCTATTATTTTACAAAACATCATCTGACTGTTTCAAGCTCAAAACACAGAATGGATCTACATGTATCAAAACTTATTCTAACAGACTCTGAGAGTTATTTCTTTCCTTGACATCTACTAAGGCATTCCTGTGATTGTCTTGACTAGAGAAAATGCCTTGAGTCACCAAAATGCTCTCTGCTGACAGATTTTTTCTTTTAGTTTATAGGTGACACTTCTCTTCTCTTTTAGAGCTTTCAATCCCCACATACCACACATGACCTTCCTAGGAGGGTGTTGTGACACCAGTGCCACATACCAGCATTTCAGAAGACCTGTGCTAAGTTACTGAAGTTACCAGCAGTCTGTAGGTCACATACCACCAACAATAGGAGACACAAACATG
Source organism: Lepisosteus oculatus (assembly GCF_040954835.1). NCBI lineage: Eukaryota > Metazoa > Chordata > Actinopteri > Semionotiformes > Lepisosteidae > Lepisosteus > Lepisosteus oculatus. The sequence continues at coordinate 439,587 of NC_090715.1, read as the reverse complement.
TGACAGCACTGAAACCACAACAAAAGACAAGGGGAAAAAGACCACAAGATATAATTAATGACTCCAGGCTGTCTATGACACGTTTAGAAACTTCACAAACAAACCTTGAACAGAACAGTTGCACTTCACCCACTGTAACGCTACAGCACTGAGGTTGATTTTATGCAGTAATGTTTTTCTGTGTGCAGTTTTCCAGATGTATTTCTCATTTTCACAGTGCCTGCTGCCTCATTACAGTGTATACTGAGCCCCAGAGATGTGAGGTGCACTTTGCTACTAAATCCAGAGCTGCAACACAAAGTGAGCATGAAATGAATTACTTTTCCAATCTGCTTCAGTAGCCTCACTTCAAATAACAGTTTAAGGCTCAAAGGTCTCAAAGTTGTGCTAAAAACTACACTAGCACAGTAAAAAGGCAAATTGGAATGATGTTTTTACTGCACTTATAAGGATGAGATATTAATTAGTTAAATCTGTAAGGTGCAAAAAAAGGCTTAAAACCAAGCTGATGGAGGGAACAGATAAAAGCTTAAAAAGCAGTTTGCACAGACTCCCTAAAAAGCCAAGTTTATAGTTGATTTAACACCAAATCTAAAGTGAAAAACTATTAGACCACTACAATTGGCTGGCTCACCATAGGATTGAAGAATTTTATTTTTAAAAGAATAAAAAGCTCCTATGTTTTTTCAGTTAACCTTTGAAAGTGAATTACAAAGTTTTGTGAAAACGTGGAAGAAAGCAATTTAATTATCTTTTTCGGAAAAATAAGTTAATATCCATAGGGTTTTCGGGAACAATTATTGGAACAGACAATAATTCTTTCTTTAGCATACTTGTGAGCCTTCAAATAGTGACTTCTTACTAAGAGTGGAACACAGCACAAACGTTTTTGTAAAAAATGAATAAAAAGACTTAGAACACTGGTAAAGGCAGCACAGATGAGAAGCTCAGCAAACCAGCTCCTTAAAATATGAGGCACCTTGCCCTTACATTTCACTGTCATTTGTGTGAGAAATAAGATCAGGAGGAGGACCTGGACACAACACAATAGGGGGCTGAAAGCGTACGGCTCTGCCCTTCAGTAACACATGGACCACACATGGAGAGACACACCTTTATCACCACTCTGGACACACCAGCTCACCCAGATTCATGTTCTCTACTTAAATGTTATTCTGAAATGCACAGAGAGGCAGAGCAGTCCTCCTGAGTGCTGCATCCTCATTCACCTCATTGAGTTTCTTTCAATTTTAATGAAAATTAAATTGACTTTGATAAAGAATTATCCTGTCCTTTGCGATGTGCAGCACCTGTTTCCATGTATGGTCACTTAAGCACTGCAGCAGTTTCCAGGTGCCTACTTGCCAGGCAACTCTGTAAGGCTGACCTCGTGGGTGCCCATCTTCCTCTCGGCCTACAAAGATGTACCCTGACTCTGTGAGCTCTGCGATACTCCACCCGTGTGTGGCACTGCGGGTGAAGAGGAAGCATCGACAGATGTGGGGTCTGGGTTAAGGGGGTGTACTGTGCACTTTGTTGGTGAAACGTCTGATTAAATTAAGTGTGCTTTAATAATCTCATTAGATGTGCAGGACATCAGGAGTGAGGTTGACAGGTCCAGCAGCTGCTGTGAAAAAAACAGCGATTCTCCTGGCGTTACGGGCCAAGAAGCGTCTGGTGAGCCACGCTTAAAGTGTGCCTGGCTCTTCTTTCATTCAGTCCCCCGTTTCACAAAAGACAAAGTAAAAATGCACACTTGACTTCCTCCTTCGACTGCATTCTAAAAAAGGCTTGTTTCCTTTCTTCCAGCCAGTAGCCAGACATGAAGCAATACAGAATAGACCAATTCAATTTTCTATTTTTCCAACTTTTCCTGCTTCTTGAGTGTGAAGATTAGGAACAGATGTTTCTCTTTTAAAAGCCAAATTCAAAATTTCATTTACTTTCAAGCATTGATGATAAGTGAGATACAGGATGAAAGGGCATGGCCTCAAGTACACATTATGTTTTCAAGAGTGAAAAGGGTTAGTTAAATGTGAATAATTCTCCAAATTCAAAGGCTGATTTGAGGTACTGCCTGAAAATCTTTTTTTTTGCTTAACATTCCATTAGTACATTAAAACACATTATTTGTTAAAGGTGTCAAAAACAAAACAAAACAACAACAACAATAATAATAATTTAATTTCTAAAATGTCAGAGATATATCCCTACCCTTTTCTCCCAAAGAGAAAGGACAAATTATGCTAGAAAACGTGTTGAATGACAAATTTTTAACAGTGCCAGTCTCTAACATATGCTGAAATTACAGGCAAATATTTAAGAGAAATGTTATGTCCTTTTAAAAGTTTGCTTACATGACAAATTCAACAAGCAAGTGCATTAATATGTTACTTTGTCAGGGCACTAAAGCTGCAGCACTGTTGGCCTCCCCCAGCTCTAAATATGACCTCTGAATATAAACCTTTGGGTCCGCACATCATTTACAGATCTGTACGTATCTCTCACATTGGCCTGGGAAGCTCAGGCAATTTAGAAATTCTCTAAGCCTATTTTTGCATGACCCCTCTGTAGTGCTCGCCTTCATGTGTATTGGAAAGACAAGCTGTGCATAAATCACCTTCTGCTACAATTTGAAGAGTCACTGGGGAAAAGGGAAATGAGTCAAACACAGTTAACCCATCACTGTCAATTAAACTGCTGATCTACAAAGGGAATATTCAGATGTTCAGGAGGCATTAGAACTAAAATCCCTCCTAAACTGAAGTACACAGACCAGGAAATCAGGAAAATCAACAACAGTACAAATCCACTTCAGCATTAATATAATGTTTAAATATTATTGAACAATATACACTTAAATAGGCATCAGATAAAAAATATTCCAGATTACAAGACCAAATCACAAAATTAGTTAAATGTGGAGCTGCTTTTCAAGCAGACATTTCAAGAACCAGTCAAAAGATGAAAGACCTGGCAGATGTATTGCTGTTTCACTTTAGTAAGTACAGCACAGAGGCCTGGAGAGGTCAGCACAAGTCCAGACTGTGATGAAGACTGTCTGAGGGCTGTATAGTGGCCAGTGACCCTGCACAGCTCCCTGCCTGCAGCCCAGTCAACCAGCATCATCAGAGGCATGTTAATTCTTCTACAGGAATTAGGGTTTCCAAAGATGAAAAGGACTGGGAGGGGATTAATTCATTTCTCTTTGAAATTCCATCTGTAGCCTGTCCACACCTATTACCATAATCAAAATGGCTTAATGACATCAGGACTTTGTTTCTGAACAAAGCATTGAAGCCCTCAAGATTCCTCTACAAGCACTTTGAACTATATTCCAAGTGTAACTTCAACATACATAAACTACACATGGTGTTCTTAATCACTTTGATTTCAGGGTTTTGCTGAGATCTCTAGTCATATGAGAGTTTGTGCACCTGGCACCACTCTTCTATATTCTTCTCACTGCATAATAAGCTAAAGCTTATGAACGGAACAGCTGCCCTGCCTTCTAGTTCAAGAGAAACTCATACAAACAGCTCTTACACAGCAACAGGAAAACAAATGCTATCCCCATGCAAGGGGGTGAAAACTTTATTTTTCACCAATATACAATGTACTACTGCAATCGTTACTCAAAATACCAAACTGCTTCATATTTGCAGGTTTTGTCCAGCTATGTGTAAGTAAATCCAACACTGTCTAGCTCAGCCTTCAACAGTCGTCTCTTCTGGCTCAGTGTGGACATGGTGACGAGTGGCGGGCAGGCAGGCAGGCCTCCATTGAGAAGGGACAATGCAGTTAACATCACCAAAAGCCAACAGACCAGTGGCCCGGACAGCTGCCTCCCTGCCTGCCTGTAGACCACAGCATCTCTACCTGCAAAGGTCATTTGGCCTACAGCAGACACAGCCTTAATGCTAATATTAAGACACACTAATTTGAACTAAATGCATCCTGACTAAGGTGCAGAAATTTAATTTTACATTTTAAATGGCATAAAGTCTTCATCAGAACTATAGGTTTTCTGGGAACAAGTAGCTATGGTGTGTTAAGACCATGTTGTAGAGACATATGATTTCCTCCTATTATTTTAAAACCTAAGAACCTATAAAAGGACTATGCAGCAGTTACAGTGCAAAGGCAAAAATAAAATACAATAATTAAAAAATGAAACATTCTAGCTTTATAAATCTTCCAATGTACAAACATTGCCACAATCACAAAGGTGTTGTATCCTGCCTGCCTCCTGCCCTACCTTGCTGGTGTTGTGGTCAGAATTCTGTTCCAGGGGGGCTGTAATTCCTCGAGCAGCACACTGTGCTGTTGCAGTTATCCTTCTCTGAAACACACTGAGCCTCTGGCGCCCACAGCCCGCTCCCCACTACCTCACACTATTCACAGGCAAATACTAGGCTAAATACCAGATGGGATACCCCCGGTAACAGGGGGGATGGGGGAGGAGGGGGGTGTCTGTCGCTGGTACTACAAAGCCGCTGGAGTGTAGAAAGAGGGGGAACACAAAACTTGGCACTGGAGTGCTACCTGGATTCAATTAATCCACTGACACAAAACAAAATACCAGGCTTGTTTAATGGTAATAATTGATCCTTTGTGGTTCTTACCTTCATTTCTGTGTATTTTTAATATTTTTTTCCCCACAATGCTCTTACAAAACAAGCATTTAGGTTGAAGATTACAATCGTTCACAAGAAAGAAAAAGAGGCTCATCTGAACAAATCCTCTCACACTGTCACAGGTTATAAACTATCTATATGGAATCTAGCTGTACTTAAATTTTAATGATTGCATTAAAACAATTAAAAAGGTTGCTTTACTTAGTAACTGCAGTGTTTTACTGCATCTGACATTACCCTGTTAAATCACTGCTATTCAAAACCACAGCAGGCAATAATGTATTCAGTGTCGAATTTCCTTCAATATTCATTTTAAAAACCAGTGGCCTGGAAGCTCCTGTGAGAGCAGGACAGAGCCTCAGCTCTTCACAGCTCTACAGTATTGACGTCTGGATCAATTCACAACAGGCAGACACTTGAATGAGTTAACTGGAGCTCAAAATATTGATATGCCCTTCCGCCAGATTGACACCTACCCGTGCAATTAAACCACCATAAACATTACAACCTTGTAAAAACAAAGTCATAACATTTGAAGTTTGTGAGATAATTTTCTAAAAGGATATAAATGTTTTTAGATGGGAATTAGGACAATATGTTCAATCTGTTTTAGGACTGTTTCGATGCTAAACTAACTTATTTGGACACAACAGCTATTTTCCTTCTATTGTCCATCTCATGTCCAGGTCCTTTAAGACCTCTGAAACGCTCTTTTTAGTTGTCATCTTCCTTTGTGGACATGTCAAGAATCCTGGCTGAAATCTTCCCCGATCCACAAGAATTTCCACAGACTCCATCTGCTGCCCGAAAGAGGTTAGTCTGCACATGTCCTGGGAAACAATAACACCTCCCCTCAGGACATACCGTAGGAAAATCAATATACTGCGCTGAATTCAACATGCTGGGACTCTTTATCATAGGGCCACATTTTGCTTTTCTGTTTTAAGTATTGATTTTCGAGACAACGGACACAGGCTTTCCAATCTAGAAATATCAATATGAGGGCTTTGCGGGACTTTCCTATATGTGCCAATGTACTGCAGCTGTTCTAATACAGAGCATCTGGGAACAAGAAATATCTGAATAAACACAATGCAACCACTGGGCATTAAAATGACTCTGAAATTTGTGCTGACTGTGACAACTAAGACACTCAAGCTCGGCAAAGACAAGTATAATACAACATTCTAAGCATAAATTAGTTTCCAGACACATGAAGAGAGACAGATTAAATGAAAAAAAAATCTTCCTTCTTTAGATCCATCCAAGTTTCCCACAAAGTGGAAAGAAAAAAACATAAGAAAAAAATTTCTTAAGCAAAAACTTCCCAAAATTTAAAACCCATTATTAGCTTCTTTGGGCTGCTTTAGACACGCTGCGCACAGTTTCCTTCTTGCATGGGTGCTGCCCCTTCCCTGAGCCAGCTCTCTTCTAACTGCTCACAGCTCCATCAAAGCACTGACCTATCGTTACATCTCAGGTCAGGACAGGAGAGGCTGCAAAGACACCTCACTGATGGAGAGATAAACCACGGCACCTGCCAAGCTATTTTTAAAAAGCAGGTTGTTGCTGTGTTGGCAGCTATCAAAAGAGCCCAGCCCTGCACAGGAATCAGATACAGCTCGTGCAAGCCTCACCAGAACAACATCATTCCACACTGTTAGGAGGAAGTGAGCAGGCACATGTGTACCTCAATATTGAAGATCAAAGTCACTCTAGCCTATTCTCCTTTAATACACTCTAATCAACTTATCATACATGTAAAACACAAACTCTTAATAATCTTAACAGCTATAGAGAGTAATTATTCTAACCATTAGTAAAAAAGCATCATAAGAAAATGGCTTATTAAAGAATTTCCACCATCTAGACAGTGGTTTGATATTGTGAATGAGAGTTATACATTGGAAAGGATAACTTTGTCTCAATAACAGTCAGAAGGGTTTAGCAAATATGGTCAATACATATTAAATGAATGTCCCTACCTGATTTCACTTTCTGAAGAAACTATCTGTGTAGACTGGTGTTTTTTGTTTTCTATAATGACCAAATAGATCTGACTAAATATATTTTAGCATGTATTTTAGCCCCCATTGTTGCTGTCACAATGTACAGGTAAATAGTTGTAATAAGTGCAATTGTAACCTAAAAGAAAAGGTGAAAGAAAAAGCTAAACATTCTATGTATATTTTACTAGCAAACCTTTTCATCAATAAATAAAAAGTAAAAAAAAAACAAAGATAGTCCTTATGAAAAACAGTTATACAGAATGCCTCAGTTTTTTGATGCAGTAAGGTATCTATGTTTTCATTACTTTGTTAATTTTTTAAGTACTGGACAAAAAAAAAGTTTGAAGAAAATCAAGAGCAAAACCCCAATAAATAAGGACGAGAAAATGTACAGTTAAAATATTGCTGTATTATTTCTTCTACAGTTTATATGCTTGTAACTGTAATAAGATAGGCACTTCTGTATAGAGAGACCTGTAAGCTGAAAGAAGATGCTAAATGCTAACAGATGGTTTGTGTCCCCATTTAAACAGACTGCAGCCGGACCATTGTCAAGGTTAGTAGGGTAAATTGCCTAATGGGAAAGAGTTGTAATTATGCTAATTTCAGATCTGATCCTGGTTAACCTCTCTGACAGCTGTCAATATGCAAGACATGTTTTCTGCTGTAATTAGTGTATTTTCACAGCTGTAGTTCAAAAACACTCTGAACCTACAGCAATGAAGTAAATGCACACAGTGCTGAAAAAGTGGAAATAAGATTCCTCACACAACAAAACCTTGTAGACTATATAACCTTATTATTTATGTTATTGTTATGACAGCCTGTGACCTCAGTCAATCTTTCAGACTAAGATCACTGAACACAGACAGCTTGGATTTAGAAGCAAGTCTGTAAATCAGAGTATCTGAATAGGCCCAGGATAGTTTTTGTGAAAGGGCAGTCAACAACACACTTATTTCTGCCAAAAACCCTCTGTGAATCGCAGCCATATGGAGCAGATTACCAAACAGTAGTGGGGTGATCTCACTGACACAAGACAGCCACTTCTTTATTGAAAGCATTTTTCTTGTATCCTCCACTCCTTGTGCATAAATTATAAAGTAGATATCTAGAGTACAAGTCCCATTCTTCCGTTCACTTGATTTTAAGTAAACGCGCACAAAGAGACAAGATCTTTTTCTGTTACAGTATTTCAGATTACAGTACAGTATTTCAGATTTTATATTCAGTCATGCTTCAACATGCCATTTATTTTAAAATGGATATCAGTTTAGCAATTAGTGCAAAAAACATTGTAACTAACAATTATAAATGTTTAATGGTAATAATGTATCCTGTTTGGCAACAATCATTTCTTGCCTGTTTTATGATGTCTGTACTTGGTGTTTTGATTTTTTTAAACACCTATAGTGAATTTTTAAAATTATACATAAATATTATTTTCTCAGTACTGCAAGGTTTCAACGAAACCTAGAAACAGACAATAGTACCACACAGTCTCATCCACAGGCCCACATTAGAGCATTCATTGTTACCATTCAACAGTGAAATCATGCTACAGCAACAAAGCAACATGACACTCTATAAGCCTGTCAAAAATCTTTAACTGCTGTTAAATAATCTTATACATAAGGAAGCAAATCTTTCACAGCTGAGCAACACACCTTATCTAATAGCTCTATTTCTTTGCTTATACTATATATTTAAACAAATTAAACCAGTTATTAATTTAAACTCAAAGACAGCAAAAAGTATCTGCACTTGGATAAAGATACTGTAATGTATGCTGGTTTTAATTCAAACTTGAATGCTCTTTTATCATTCTCTTGCGGTACCACAATTCCCAGAATAACATGGTACTGGCTCCGTGCCTCACCTTGTCAAAGAACTCATACAGCTTCACAGTCTTGTCGATCTTCTCCTTCGTGTCTTCCACTCTCACGGAGAAGTCCTTCAGCCGCTCCCAGAAAGAATGGACCTTGTCACCGTAGATCTGCAGCTCTGCAGAGGACATGTCCTCCCAGCGCTCCAGCCTCTTTAGCAGGGCCTCTCCACTCTTACAGTGCTCCTGGAACCACATAGCCAGGGCCTGAGACACAGCCTAATCTTTAGCAGCATCTCAACTGCAACTTATTACAACTTATTATTAACTATTGCTGTGATTCTGTTTGTAACAAACAAACAGTGACAGGCTGCCAATAAATCCAAATTATATTTGTTAAATCATGTTTGAACTCTATCAAAGAAAGATATAAAAAGGCAAGAGCAGATGATGTTATGGACAATAGTAACACATTCTGAATAGCTTCAATAAACAGAAGACTTTGTTCAAGAAAGCTCTATCATACATATGCAGCTGTGTAGAAGTCCCTGAAGAGGGTCTGTTTTTTGCGTAGCTGTTCCAGAGAGTCTTCCAGTTCACTTAGCATGTTCAAGCGGCTCTCTCCCACCTCCTCAATCCAGCCTCTCACCTGTTGAGGCAAACAAACAGCGTGGGAAAAAGGTTCTTTCAAAAAGTAAAGGAATCATTTTTTTCACAAGTTGAAGTGAATGCTTTTTATGAAGTATTGTATTACGTTAAATGGTAAAGCTACATAGATCACTGTAAATGATTGATTTTCAAAATTATTTCCCCCAATATTTTGTTAATTTAGAAAAGTAATCCCTGACAAAGAACTTGAAACTGTAATGGATAACTTTTAGAAAGTCACTTTCCCAACCCTGATTACTGATCACCTATACTTTATTCTTTTCAAAAGATACAACCATTGATTAAAAAAAAAATTGAAACATTATGTATAAAACTAAAATGAATTCAACAACAATTTGACTTTGGCTGACTGAAAGAGAAGCCCCACACCTCATCGAAGCCCTTCTCCAGCATCCGGAACTCCATGATGAACTCCAGCTCCTGAGTGCGCTTGTTGGAAAGCATGACAAGCTGGTGCACCAGCTCATCCACTTTGTTATAGAGACCAATCACAGTCTCAATGGCATTTCTGTAACACACAGGACACCTTCTGTAAGTAACTCCAGGCAAGTTGCACTAAATATTCATATAATATTCACAAGAGCTTGGATAATAATAACCAACGTCTAGTTATTTATTAGCTGAATACTGATTAACAAATTAATAAAGTCTGAAAGAACAGGTAACAGTAAGCAAGGCAGTAAATGTTATGCTGTGCAGTACTTACCACATGCCTGATATGACATAGGATGCACCTTTGTCTGATAGGAGGTGAACACCACGCAGTGTGCAGTGTGACAGGGAGAATGTGATTATAAATGTGCAAAGGGCTACAGTTTGCAGAGAGAGGCAGTGCCCTCTCCCTGTCTGGCTGTCCCAGACTCACACGGGCATGCGCCAGTGCCGGCACACAGTCAACTTGCAGTGTCCCATGCAGAACTGCAGCGGGGCTGCAAGGCGACTGGGTGCAGGAGAGAATGTCTTTTTGTGAAAAGTCACTACTGAATGCAAACTCCTAGAAAGGGGATTTTTCTTAGAAGCTCTTTAATGGCTCCGGCAGAGGAAGTACTGAGATCTAGCTAACATGCACCACAAAATGCAATACAAGTGAAGCTCTCTCCATTTTTCTTGAAAGTCTGGTATGGTTGCAGTACCAGCAAGAAATTATCAAAATAAATACAGTCCTGCACTACAAAATAAAACAATTATAAAACGGTACACTGTAAAAGGATCTGCTAGGGCTGCTTAATTAGAGTGATTAATACTTTTAAATTATCTTATAGCTGACTTCCAAAAGATGCATAGGACATCATTATGAACTCTTCAAAAACCTTAGCATTGCAATATCCATAAACCAACACCACAGTACTTGCGTTCCACACTGGAGGTCTACAAACCAACACCATGGTGCCTGTTTGAGCATGAGAGGTCCAGAAACAGTAAATGTGTTCTTGATTTCCAGTGCACAGGCTACTCACAGACTGTCAGCTCACGCTGGACACCATGTGCCCCCTGCTGTCCACAGACACACCAGAAACTGACTGGATTTGTGGCTATAGGATAAGTTAAACACTGTGCTTTTCAGATTGTCAGTAGGTATTCATTGTTCTGTGCTTTTCCAATCTCACAGAAACACATTTCTCTTTGTGGCTCATAAACAAAGGAACATATTCATCTTTATTTCATTAAATTTAAATAACTTCAGTTATTTAAGTTTTCCATTGTAAATCTGCACAGCATTTTGGCAGTATTCCAGTTTTTTTGCTGCATGCTTTCCTATTTTTTACACAACCGGCTTTTTCAGAGGTGGTAAAATCATTTTCCATGCAGCTTTAAATTCTACCATAATCTCAAAGTGCTTTACACATTATTTTACTTTAACATTATATCCCAAAGCCAACTTTTAGAAAAGTCTGTAATGATTTCTAATATTTCTTAAATTTCTGTTTAAGAAAATGTGACTCTTTTGCCGTCATAGACATTTACCAATGAAAGTATGTTCAGCAGTTAAGCTGTTCTTGTTATCAGAAGCTACTGGAAGCTTCAGAGTTATGCATGATGCAGAACATTGGTATCCATAATAATAAACACCCATTCCTCAAAAGAAGAAAACAAAAATTCTTTTGTACATATAAATTATTACAATTTCATAAGTACTGTTTTAGTCAAGTTGTACCCTGGCAACAGCTTATGGGTCTAGAAAACAACAGTCTATTGATGCTAAACACATTCTACTCAATTATTATGCAAATTAGTGCACAGCAGCAGGGCAGTTTTTAAAAAAATAGGAGCTTTGTTCACAGTTTGTGCTATGAAGAATTTCTAATATTTTTCTATCTTTAACCATGCTTATATCAAAACTGTTTTCTCTCCTTTTCCTCTGTTCAGTCCATTTAATTGTCTAATAAATTCATGAGTTTAAAGACAAAAACATAACCAGACTGTTTCAAGACAGTGGGGTGTGTTTTGTCATAACCGCTGTTTACATCTACTCTAATCACTCACGAGGAGAGTCAGACTCAATCTATTTGTCAGGGAGACGTGCCCACTGGTCTGAAGACCATGCCCAGAGCACATGGAGGAAAGTGGCCTGTGCCCGTCTGCAGCAAAATAGTCAGACTCATTTTCTGAGTGATTTCTAAGTCTTCAAATCATATGCTAATGGAAAACCTAGGAATCTAAAGTTATGAAGCAGCAAAGATTATCAATATTCAAATGAAGGGACCTGAGACCTACAACCCCTAAACTACTAAATAACAGAACAATAAGAATGCATCTTATGCACCAGAAAAACGATGTACTAAAATATTGTGTAAAAGAAACAGCAATGTTACACCTGGGAGGTTTGGAGGCAATGACTGCAGTGACTTCATGTTGTGATTTTTCTCCAGTTCCAGGTTTCTCTGTGTATTCAGTTGGTATTATGATGAAGTGATAAAAACTGAATAGCCTTATTGTGCACTGAAACAATGTGTTTCCCTGCCAGCCTACATCCTTTCATGATTAACCAATTAGTCATGGTTCACACCCCAAAAACACACTGGGCTACATGTGCAGAGTCACGTTTCATAGGCATTCCAGTACTAGGCAAACAGGAGATACACACTTGAAGCTGAACTTGTTAAAAATGCCACTGAGGAAATATTTACATTGAAAAAAGAAACACTCATAGACTAACTTTGTGACCATTCAGGAAACAACCGTTGTTGTTCGATAGTTGTGCTGAAAAGGCAAGGCAGAAAATCTCAATATTTTATCATAAAGTAATGACTGCTAGATGCAGTCAGACATTTCTGTACTGGGAAATGACTAACATTTTTCAGACTATGACTCATTCTTATTTAATCTATTTCTTTGTAACAGGGCTAATCCTCACCTCATTCTATTTGCAAAAACAAATACAACTCTAATAATTAGTGTAGGAAACAGCTCAATTAAAAGTATCTTGGTATGAAGCAGAAATACAAATCCTTGCACACTGATCTTGTGCCATATTCCTCCACCTTCTGCTAGTTAGTGCAACTAGAAAACAAGAAGGACAGTGAGTGAATTAACTGAAAAATAAAATATATATGATTCCTACTGGATTATTATTCTGATCAAACTGCTTCAAAAATCCTGTAATGTTTAAAAATTGGGCTGCTGCTCTGCCTTTCTGACAGCTACTTTCACAGGAATTAATTAACAGGACAGGACAGAAAAGTAATCTCGTCAGGGACATCAATTATACAATTATCGACTTTGGGGTACCCCAAGTAACTCAAGTTGAATCTTCCAGCCAAGCATTAGTCTCTGGCAACAACTTCTCAAAAAAAGAGCAGGTCTTGTATGACAAGAGTCCAACATTTCAGAAGAGCTCCCCTGTGCCACCCCAAACACAGGGGAGAGCCAAAAAAAGTTTTGACAAAAACAGAGTTCTGTCATCACTTAAGAATGGGACTGCTCGTCCTTGTGCAAAAGAAAAAAACATGTTGACAGACTTCAGCCAGACTCCAGAAAGATAAAGCATTTTACTAGTAACATACAGTACAAAGCCTTGCAGGGATGCCAGTTTAAACACAAAGAAGGTGAGAGGTGGGGCTCCTCAGGAAGTCTGCTGCACAAAAGGGGAATGTAAATAATCTATTTAAAAAAGAAAACCCTGATCAAACTACAGCACTCACAGAAAATACATTTCTAAACATTTCTATAGTTCCTTAAGACACAGACACACCCATGCCTGCACTCCTGTAAGACTGCTACTAGGAATACCAGCTACTATGTCAAATTCATCATAGTGCATTTCTTTACTTCAGTGAATCTGAACTCACAGGGAGTGAATTCTTCGTAATTACACAGTTGGGACATTGAATGATAGATCTACTGTCACAGTTCACATTTGCCTTTTAAAAGTACTTGGAACAATACTGTGCCAAAAAGTTTATCAGAGCATGGACTGTGAAAGGATGAATAATATGACTGTGTAAGAGTTTATATAAGTTTATATCACTGGGAATTTTAATTAGAGGACTATTTCCTTACAAATCTGAGGTGTGTAAGAAAACAGGCTAGTGATCTAACACAGAACTGCAACCTGAGTACGTCTACAAAACAGCTCAATATCTGTAATATAAATGTAGTGCCGCTTGGGGCGGTGCGGTGGCTCTGTGGCTAAGGATCTGCGCCTGTCACTGGAATGTTGCCAGTTCAAATCCCGCAGCCGGCAGAGGAATCCTACTCCATTGGGCCCCTGAGCGAGGCCCTTAACCCCAACTGCTCCAGGGGCGCTGTACAATGGCTGACCCTGTGCTCTGACCCCAAGCTTCTCTCCCTGTCTGTGTGTCTGTGTCTCATGGAGAGCAAGCTGGGGTATGTGAAAAGATGAATTCCTAATGAAAGAAAATAAAGTGATGATATGTTACCAGAGCTGCATGTCACCAAGCACTGTTTTCTCCACACAGCTACAGCGAAACACTACTGTGAAAAGTAAAGATTAGGCACATTCTGAGAGCAGCTAAGTGGAGAATGAATTCAGGAGCTGTCCTGAAGGACCTCGACATACCTGTAATCCTCAGTCAGACTGACGCTGGACTCCTCCTTCCTCAGCCGCGACAGTGTCGCCCCGCCCTCCAGCTGTAGCCGCACCAGCCGGCAGTCCTCCAGCACTGACCTCATCAGGCTGCGGTACCTGTCAAGCAGGGCTGGTGCCTCCTGCAGGCCGAGACACAGCAGACTACTGAAACCACCGCGGCACAGATACTTTCAGAGTTAAGAAATAAATTTAGACTAATTAAAAGAAACATAATATCAATTTAATTTTAGTCATATGAGCTCTACAAATACTTTCTTAAAATATTTGTAAAATATTTTAAAATGTGTTAATCAATGGAAGTTATAAATTCAAGTTGTTTAATATACGGGTAGTTACATTTCCTTTACTGCTTGATACATCCCAAACATAATTAAGCTGAAGACTAGACAAGAGTGGTCTAAATGTTTTTGACATTTTGACAGTTTTCAGAAGCAAAAAAAGTTACACAAACACACTTGGCAGAGTTTGCTTAAAATTCTGTAAGGTCAAAGTCAACCACAGGGATATCATTTTATTTTACATAAAGGATGGTTGTTGTAGACAAGGAGCAAAATCCTGTTGTTGAAGCTGGTTCCCTAGAAACCTCGAGGAAACATCTAGATAAACCATTTGGATCAATGAGCTACTAGCAGACAAACGAACAATGGGTTGAAACTGTAACCTTTCGATTTTCCTCTGAGTGTGCCATTGATGCCACCAGGCTGTGGTTACAATCAGGGCCTTCTGATCCCTAACTGATAGCACTAGGCTCTGATCAAGGGCAGGAAATGCTGGGGAGGGAGATAAATCCCAGGGAAAAAAAATTGCTTTGTGTCAATGGTGTGTCCACCTGTATTGAACATTCTCCAATTTGGAAAAGGGCTTGGCTAGCACTTATCCTTGCAGTAAAAGCAGTAAGAGAAATCAATACCCCATCAACAATCATTTCCCATGACACCGACATCACATGCTGTTTGTCTACCTCCATTTTTACGAAGATTGGCAGAGGAAGATACGTATACCCTCAGGGATTCTGACAAGGCTCCCCTGTTAATGCTCGGTTTACCAGGGATTACACCACGTCTTCATGTTTCTCAGTGACCCACACTGAGTCAAGTCCCACTTATCAGAAAACTCACTGGCATTTAAAGGTCATCTTAAGCATTTTGTTGCATACGCAATACAGAGCAATAGATTAAACAATTCAGAATTCTGTTAAATTACATACAGTGGTGTGAAAAAATGTTTGCCCCCTTCCTGATTTCTTATTTTTTTGCATGTTTGTCACACTGAAATGTTTCAGATCATCAAACAAATTGAAATATTAGACAAAGATAACACAAGTAAACACAAAATGCAGTTTTTAAATTAAGGTAATTAAGGGAAAAAAATCCAAACCTACATGGCCCTGTGTGAAAAAGTGATTGCCCCCTAAACCTAATAACTGGTTGGCCCACCCTTAGCAGCAAACAAGCAAAAAAATAAGAAATCAGGAAGGGGGAAAACACTTTTTCACACCACTGTAAATTGGTCATCACTACGTGGATGTCCATTTAAAACATAATTCTTTATGCAAAAGGTTATAGTACTATACAATAAGCTACTCTTACCATGTTGTGATGCCAATAACATGACTTCTTTCAATAAACAGATGTGATATATTCACTGGATTAATAAGGTACTAAGTACCAAAGTGGCTAGACTGGCCAAATGGCCTTCTTTTACTTGTAACCATACTGATGTTCTTAAGCGCTTTTAATTTACTTAGAAGATGTCGTTATCAAGGGAGTCTTATAGAAATAACTTCATAAAATTGCTAAATGTGGTGTTCATGCTGATAATCAGATTTGTTTACTGAAAGTGTCTTTAGGGTTAATTTCCAAGGTGGTAGAAGCAGTCACTGAACAGGAAGCAGAACAGCAGTGGCTGGAAAGTCACTGAAATGATACACAGGAAACGATAGGAGCAAGGCAGCATGCTGGTATGGAAAAGAAGGACACTGACCCAAAGGCCCAGGTGAACTAGAATCTTAGGCTAAAGTGGAAGGAAGTATAGCCTTTGACAGCACATTAAATGTCATTCCTACCTCTGCCACGGTGGGCAGTGAGCTGGACTGCAGGCTTGCAATGGTCCCTTGCAGGAAGCAAGCTGCATCCCTGCAGTTCTGAGCCAATTGCTCCACTCTCTGCAAAAGGTAAGGTAAGCCATGTCAGAGGAAAGTCACAGAAAGAAAGCATAGCCTCAGTCTGTCACATAGACATTCATTTTCTTCTGAATTTCTCTCTCCCTACATGTATAAAAAGTGACTGAACAATTATTTGCTGTAGTGGCAAAAAAGACTGTACTAATACCACTACTACTATCAATAAATCTATTGTTACCACTACCACTGTACATGTTAATGACTCGCTAGCTCACTTCAAGAACAGTTATGCCATTGTCTTAAGCGATTCAGTCACTCCACCTTAAAAAATCAATCTTGCAAACTGCTTATGTCCCTGTGACAACCTGTATTCTTTCTCATGAAACGCTTAAAAACTCACATGATAAGTCAGCTATATTAGCGGCTTCAGAAATAACTATGGTTCTCCTCCTCACATGCTTAGCATCCCCTAGTAAATTCTTTTTGGAGCCAGCACTAGAGCTAGTCATAATAATACTAATAACAAAAAAGCTATATATACACAGAGTTTGCTTACTTTTCGGAAGCTGACCCAGTTGCTATGGCAGAAAGGAAAGCTGCCGTCAAACTCCTGTGGCAGCTGCGTGCTGTCGATATGCTTGTGAAGAGACTTGAGTGAAGTGAGGAGTTCAAACTGCAAGGCAGAAAAGGGATTGGGTGAACAGTGCTTACACATGTTCCAGGTAACATCATCTTGCCACACCAACATGGAGCCCTGCCTGCACAGATCCCAGCACAAGGGGTCAGTTCACACCTGCCCCCACAGCACTGTGCAAACCTGCAAAGAACACTTCCCTAAAATGGTATCTTCCTTAAAACAGATCACTTCTATGTTCTTTCCAAAGCTTATTTTTCTGTGAAAATGAAAGAATACAGTGACTGAAAAAGAGAGGTGCCCCTATAGGCAACGCATGATGTCTTATCTGTAAGTTATCACTTAATATGTATTATACCTTTAACCTAGAGGGCAACATTTTCATTCAGATGATGATCACACTTATGACTTTCATAAGTTCATACCGCTGCGAATTTTACGGAAGCCATCTGAAGTACACTACTCAAGAATATAAAAGCAGTTTCCCACCTGGGATTTAAGCCAACAACCTTCCAGTTACAATTTCAGAGCCTTAACCACTGCTCCACACAGCTGCCGAAAACAATATACTAAATATCAGCACTATTATCCCCAATGATAGCAATGACAAAACAAGTAAGCAACAAAAAAATAAAAATTAGTTACACCAAAATTTTGTGAATGCTATCAACAACTAGTGGTTTTATAATGCTACCAAATGCAAGCTACATGTATTTTATCTGGAAATATCTTGAGTAGCAGGTGGAGGGTTTAAGTGGGTTTTAAAGTTGACAGAATAAACAATGTTGCTCACAATCTGTTTCCAGTTTGTCTACATCTTTAGACATTATTCTAAAGCTTCTTACTTTTTCACTGCATTTATGGTTAAATAAAGTTTAAGACTAACAAACAATTTTAAAAGCAACAATCAGAAAAGGCAGTACGAAAGCTTTTGTTCTTCTCTAGGAAGGCTGGTGTTTAATACTGATGATTGCTTCCCAGTTCAGAGCTGAATCAGGAGAACCGATTCCTTGTGCTGCACGTTACCAAGGAGGTGCTGGACAGCTGCAGGATACAGGAGGTCCCTTCACAATATTTTCAACTCCGGGGAGTGAACAACCCTTTATTTCTGATAGCAGCAAGATGATGCCTTTTAAAGATTAAAGTATGTGTTCATAGGTTATTGTTTCAGCTCAGCTATTAATTACATAAATATATGAGTTGCTTAATGGTAAAATGTTAACTATGTCACCCAGCTCATAAGGGTCTGGTACTTCATCAGAGACCTGCAAACCAGCAGACACAGCAGGTCTCCAGGACCAGTTCTATACAAAAGTCATGATGATTGTGTTAACTCCCTAATGTACTGTAATGATACTGCTATTGAATGCTGCCTTTCTGATGCTTTGGACATTTCTAATTTACACAATTTAAAAGAACCTTCTTCAATGGTCTATTAAAAGTTGATAAAAATGTACAACTACAAAGGAGCCTGCTTGAGGCAAAGATATAAGTTCTTTAAAGAACTGAATTACCTGCATAGCAGAGGGTTTCTCCATACGAAAGGTGAGGTCTCTATCAGCCAGCAGCAGTACAGTGTGAATACAGTTGGGAACTGCTTCCTATCAAAGAGTAGGAAGAAAAAGTTAAGAAAATGCATTTTTCTATTTTTCACACAAAATACATAAGCTTGCTTTTCAGGAGTTCATTATCATTTGAACCTTTAGTCATCTGTGCTATGTGGACATACTGTGAAAAGTGGCCTACCTCAGGTTCACACCTCCATTCCCAAAAAACAAGATTTAATCTTGCTCACAGCTTCACACTGAGATACACTGTAACATCAATTTCCAAGTTGGCTTAAACACAACTGTATTACGTCTGCTCACCAAACTACAGTATACTATCGTTTTGCTATCATAGGGTTTCAATGGCACTCAAAGGCTGCTAGCATGAACTGTGCTCTGAGGAGAATGTTCTAAAACTCTCTGATGCATGTAAGACCAATGCTGAACTGTCTTAGTCATCTAAGAAGTTCATGACAAACGATGTCATGGTGCAGAGATAAAGCTCTGTATCGAGAACCCCCTGCATGCTGCACGTCTTTGTTCAAGCACCATGAGAAGTGACAACTGAAACAGCAGCCTTCTTGGGACTGACAGACAAAAGAATGTGCAATCCGACCTGTTTCCTCTGGGGGGAACAATCCCATTAGCCCTGTCAGGTGTCCTGCCATTCTATCCTGAGAGACACTGCCTGTGAGCAGAGATTAGACTTCCTGCACCAACCTCACAGAGAAGGGGGGAGGAGAGCTAATTTATAGCAAACAATTTACATCTATTAAGAAATAAAAGCACATATTACATATTACTGATACATTAAATGATGAACATACTGTATCTCCTGCTCAGTTCTCAGTTAGTTCTTATATATAACTCTATATAATTTAAATGTTTGAATTTCTCTAAGGCAATATGTCCTCAATTTAAATTAAAACAACACATTTTCTTTAGGTGGTTCAATTCTGTTGTTTTTTTTTATTTATTCCTAACTGAATACATATGTATAGTACATAAAATTATATTTGAGAAATAACCATCTAACAGTCTTAAATTCATTATCATTTTCATAAAAGCATATTTTTCACCTTTTAGTGTAGTCCTATTTAAACAAAAAATATATAAAAACGTAGCCCATGAAACAGTTTGACTTGTGGTGAGGTAAATAAGGTAGCCCACTGCACACAGACTAATCAAGTACGGAAAAAGAGTCTGTCTAGGTACAGAAGTAAAGGCTACATCAGGTTTAATTCCGAAAGAATGCAGTTCAGCAATGCTCAAGTGTAAACATCTCTGTCATTCATGAAACATTTGAGTGTCAGTGCAAACAATTAAGGACAACGTTTACTTCACAGTCATAACACTGATAACACTGGGACACCCAGCCTTGATGAAGAAAGTCTTATTAATAATTATTTTTATTTGCCTTATTAACACCATAATAACAGAGTGTAGCTTGTGTTTTTCAAGAACACAGGTTTCGTCATAATAAAACTTACTTAAAACATGGAGATCTTAAAATTAACAGCTACATTGTGAAGACAACAAAAGTAGGGCTTCTGTAAGGTACTGTAAAAACAACGGACAACTGCAAGGGCCATCGCAGCCCACTTTGAAAACCGTTGCAGTTTTGCCTGTAGCATATTGTGCTGCAGGCTGGACTGTTTTTATTTTCTTCCCAAACAGTCAAACCTACACTTTAAACAATGTCTGCAGGCCCCCAGACTACTTGGTTAGATGCAGGCAAGGAGACACCTTGGTTGTTACACAATTTTTTTTTAGCCAAAGTATATTAAACTGCATACAGCTGTATAAAGGTAGTTATCAAGACAGCGTTCCTATTCTTGAAATGTTGAAGTTAGTGACTTGATATTGTACAGGAAAACAAGAATTAAGTTTATCTATACACCAGGACTGAAACATTCTGATTACCCAGTCAACGTGTTTGCACATCTGAATATCAAGTCCACATTTTTAGGAGAAAGTGTATAGTTGGATCTTAGCCCACCATGGTAAAATAAGGCATCACATACTACATTAATTATTCTCATGATGTAATAATAAATTCTGTTGTTAAATTTGAGTGTTTCATGCCACCACAAAGACAATATCATGTGCAGGACCTGCTGTACAAAAGCCACTGCTCATGTGTTAGGTATTTGTCCTTGTGAGGATAGATGGAAACACACTGCAAAGAACTCAAGACAGCGAGAAGTTGCTCTCATTCTGATTCATTACATTATTTATTCACAGTGACTCCACTACTATTGTCACAACCGATCCTAGTGCTGTAAGGGTCACTGCACCATCTGTACACCTATGAGTTTTGGTAATGAAAATAAGCGACATGAACCAAGCTATATCTAGTTTGCAAACACAGCTCAGATTAGATATAATTTCTCAAATCTCATATTGAGTACAATCTAAAACCCTATTGACCCAAATAGAAAGTTATCAACAGCTGATATATGTCAACAATGAAATTCAGGCTAGGCTTTATCTCACTAAACCCTGTAAGTACTGTACTTATTCCTATGTACACATCTGATAGTCTTGTCTGAACTAAATGCAATAACATATTGAAGATATCAGAAACGTATTTTGATTGTGCTTCCCCCCCCAAAGAAAATCTTACATGATTGCAAATACAGAAATGAATTTCAATATCATCACCTGAAAGAAAACAGAAAAGTATTTTCCAATCACTGTTGTGAATTTGAAAAGTTTTGTTAGCCATATAATATAAGGCTGTTCATTCCTGCCGTAGAACACATTCATGTAATAAAAACTACATGTCTCCTTCCATTAGTGATGTGCCACAAGCTACTTTTGAATTTGACTTTCTCGCATTTACAGAGGGCCTTTTTTAATTATCTCTGCATTTAATTTGTCAGATACGGCTGGCACGCAAGGCTCTGTGGTCCAAGCCAGGGCTTTAAATCAATCTCCAAGCTAAACTGGCAGCAGAATAAACAGACAGGAATAATTAGCTAGGTCTTTCAGAGCAGGGGGTGGAGCCCATTTATCACACCCAGCACCCAGCCCTAAGCATGCAGCCTAGACAGAGCAGCAGCCTTGTGTCCCTACTGTTAACTTTCACTGAATTGTAAACATTTCATATTCACAGAGAAACACAAATACTTAACACACAACCAGGCCCCAGCTACGAAACCTCATACTCCATAAGCTGGGGTATGCAGATATTCATAAACAAAAATACAAAACATTAGCCTCTTCACTTTATTGTGTGTTTAAAATCCAGTGTTAAAAATCATGTTTTTTTAAACTAAAAAGAAGTCAAGGAGTTCAAATCTGTGTGTATATAATCTTCCAAAATCACTTCAGTTTTGGAGTGAAATGTAGGTGGTGGCAAAGGTGGTTTTTAAGATGGGATGTTCTGTCTCTCCACACAGAAAAAAAACTGTACCTGTAGGACGTTAAAGGCCTTGAAGAGTGCAGGTACAGGTGAGCATCTACGAGCATCCACCAGCACAGTCAGGCCAAGGGAACGCACCTCTTTTCTGTTAAAACATCAACACGGTGACAACAGTATCACCCACACAGGCACACAGAACATCTCTGACACATCTAACTCTTCATGCCCTTTCCTTCAAGAGGTCTGGTGCTAACTATATTACACTAACATACTATATTATTAAAGTCTGTATTGGAGTACCTGAGAATGGAGTAGAAATATGCCAGAATCCGGACAAGTTCAGTGCTGTTGCAGTTTGGGTTTAACCAAATTGTATGTCTTGTTGTCACAGTCACTAATGCACGTCCACTTTTATCTCTGGTACCTATAATATGAAAACATAAGGAAAGACATGAAAGTGGAGAGAAGGAAGCGAACCTAGCTCAATGAACACCACACACCATTAAAACAGCTTTTTTTAAAAAAATAATTCCATAGGAATTGTTCTTTTCTATTAAAAAAGAACATTTTTTTTAAAGAAACAGGTCACTGTCATTCTTGCCGTCTGCCATAAGACTGTACAACGCATCCACCTTGCGTCTTGGCAGAGGCAACAGCGACAGTGACCTGTTTCTGGACTAAACGCATATACACATCTACTGCTACATCTGTTCTCTTTCTTTTTCTTTTTCCCGTTTACAACCACTTTTGTGCAATATATGCCAGGGACCTGTGCAATACATTTATATTTATATCTATGGTTACATCTATATTTATATTCATACGTGTGATACGATTTTCTGTGTACTGTTCTGTTCTAGTTTCCTCTTGTGTGTCCGGACTGTGAGTAACTCTTGTATTGTATTGTATGTATTGTACTATTAGTATATAATTCGTTACACTGTGGCTGTGTTGTGTGTGTTAAGCTGCTGTTGCACTGCAATTTCCCTCACGGGATCAATAAAGTATCTATCTATCTAAAAAGCAAGTATGAGGCTATAGCAGGAAAATCGGCATCTTTTGACAAATTGACATTATAACAATAAAATGCTGCAAGGAAAAGCTTTTTTGTAAAAATGCAGAATATTTACTTAAAATATCATGGGATGTCATTTCCTAAATTAATATTATTGATTAATTTACACAGGTACAAATTAAGGTTTTTGAAATGACCTACAATTTAGAAGTTTACTTGGTTCTTCACTGTCACAGAAAGATAAAGAATTATATTTTAAAACCCCCCAAAAAATAAATTCTGCTTTTAAGTGGTTTTGGCAGACTGAAAGAATTACACACAACTAGCTGAGAGACATTTGCATTCTCTATATCATCACTCAAAAGATCATATTCCAATGACAGAGGGAGAAGCTGCACTCTCACACCCCATTCCTCCATCTTGTGAGAGATGCATTTTACACACCAGGTAAGCACAGCACTCCAGAGCATAGCACGTCTGCATTGATGTCATGGGCCCGAGAAGGAACATGCTTGAGTTTGGAGGACGCTGCTAAGAAAGACAGAGGTTCCTGCTGCTTCACTGCTGGCCCTTCATCCTTGCCTGACACTGGACAGTCCAGGTTTCGTAAAAACAAAGACCCCTCTCTGCCTGGCACTGTCCTCTCCCTTTCCAGACAGTCTCCTGTGGGCAGAGACACAAACAGATTAACACACAGAACCAGAGAGCTGTAGAGCAGAAGCCACTACAATGGTTTAGTAAATCACTTAATATAATTCTACAACACTTCATATTTTCAAATCTTTAGACTTTCAAATTACAAAAAAGGGCACATAAAACACAAACCATTTTCACTAGTTTGTAAATAACTGTATGCCCTTGCCAGCACCACGGCAATGCGGCCAGCAAAGCAAGGCTGTGAGTGCAAAGAGATTTCTGCTGTGCATCTTTCCTACAGGGAGCATGTCTTTATACTGTTCCCAAGACTGCTGCCTACTCAAAGAAGTTCACGGTCTTGAAAAAAGGTACAGAATGGAAACAGAACTTCTTAAATACTATTTGATGGCACAACACTCTCCATTAGAAATTAATCCAAGCTGCTATTAAATATGTTGACAGACAGTTGTAAGACAAGTAATTTCAGGACAAATACATCTTATAACTGATGGTCATATGAACTCCAATATTACTAAACAAGACTGGTGACAGAAAACAAGGAAAAATGAATGTAAATATTAATTAAAAGGGGAATTGTCTTGGTGCATGGCCCATTTCTGCTTAGCCAGAAGAGGTAAACACACACAACAGCACAACAAAGCATTTAATTCCTGCTCAACTCCTTGCTTTACTGTACTACTGCATCTCAATCTGTCAAGTGAACACAGAGTGCACTATTTAAAGCACAGTTTGAGAAAATAAATCCTCCCATTACTGACTCTCCATGCCTCCAATTCCTTGTTTTATAGAGTGTTCCACTGCTGCTGAGCTCCAAACTGTGCCTTTAGCCCCACAAAATGTGCAATGCCGTACAGAAAGTTATTTCAGTCATGTCTATTAAATCTCTGCACCCAGCTGATTCACTTCCTGCTACTCAACAGCTGGAAAGCCAGATCAGCCAAGACAGCCCTCCACCTTGTTCAGGAAGAACACAATCAAGTCTGCTGGCCATCTTGGGTCAGTTATGCTGTGCAGCTATTAGGAAGAACTGTTGACTGCAGAGAATCAATATAAATTAATCTGAGTACCAGGTACAGGCTTTCCAAATTCAGTGGTGTGTTTTGGCTGTGTGTGACTGATGATATATACAGTATATTGTACATTTACTAGCAATATTACAGCAATATTATTTAACTGTTTGGAGCATAAGACTGAGAACTACTTCATGTTCATGCTTTGACTAATCCAGTAAAGTCAAGGGCATTTTCTTCTTGTCCAACAAGTCAGCACTCACTTCTTTGCTTGCAACTGCTTTTAACACTCAGGGAGCAAATCAATTTCACCTTAGAGTATATTCTGCCAAAATGTTCAAACAATTAAAAGCAGAAAATATGCTGAACCACAATATGCAGTAAGCATATAAGAAAGATGACAATCAGGAGGAGCCCAGATAGCAGATAACAAATGAGGATCTCATACTGCCATTTCCAGTTATCAGTTTTGTCAACATGACTGGTTGTCTTATTTTAGACTCCTAGAAACCTTTATGTAATAAATAACGACTCATGTTCTCAGTCACAAATGGAAAAAAAAGTTAAAAACATGTTTAGCATGTAGCAATGTTACCAAATATTTAATTTCAAAGAAATAATTCTGAACCTGAAGCTGAAAACCTATGTAACATGTGATTATTTAAATTACTAAAATTTTCCCAGAAATTAACATATTTTTGCTTTTGTGATTCTAAAAAATGCAATGATCATAGAAGACTTTGCCTGCAAAACTAAACATTAGTTAAGACACAGGACACATCTTACCTACAGTATTTCAACCATCTTTGTAAATGCCTGCCTTTTGAAATTTGTTTTTGTTCTACATACAGGTAGGCAACCACCCACTTGGATGGAGAGTCAGTTATCTCTTTTGGCATTTGCAAAAGCAGCCCACCCTGGTATTGGCCTCAGTGAAGCCTCATGCAGTTCTGGTCCACTGATACACACTGCAAGTCACCTTTACACACCTCTGCTATTAAATTACACCATTCCTATACAGACTCATCAATCTACACCTTTTGAAGACACCTCTAAAGGGGAAGAAAACAGCACAATGCTTCCGTCTTCAGCCCATTTTCTTCTTTTTTGCATCAATTCACTGTTTACTCGGAGCTGTTACAGGATCTTCTTCTGTGAAATTCTTTATGTAGAACACCTTGTCAAGATGAATAATGTAGGCCTACATCTATCAAGAACTTAACCACTGGCCTGTTTCTCGAACACAGCAGCCTCAGTGGAATAATTTAATAATTTCTTATTCAATAAATTTTGCCTTTCCAAATGTGTTCTTGATGCCCCACACTACTGAATAAGGCAGTGGAAAAACTGTTAAGAGCTCTGTAACACAGAGAGGAAGTTAAAAATACCAAGCAACCCCCAAAATTTAGAACAATTAAATACATTTGAAGTGATACCATAAACTATAGGAGTTGGCAATGTAACCATAAATTATGAGATTACGAAACCAACTATTTTAATGCAGGAAATGATTAATGTCAACAGAGTTGAAAGGTCTTTAAGGGATCTTAAGTTGATTTTCAAAGGTCCGAGGCTGACAAACAAATGAAAGGATTCTATTTGCATTAATTACAGGTATGAGCTGGAATAACAAGTATTATTATTAAAGTACTAGACATTGCTGCTGGCTACTGTAACACCCAGATACATTTGAATACTCTGAACAAAAATACATTATTTGAAGACACCAAAGTTTCAATTTAAACTTCTTTCAGTGCAGCAAATATATTTACATAAATTTATCTGAAGCATTCTTTACAGACATAAATCTAGTCAAAGCCATTAAGGTAATTTTTATATGGCAGTGCAAAGTTACAGAAACAAAACAAAATCATGGAGGACAATGGAGGACAGGAGGAGGTGGGTGAAGACAGAAGGAGAGCATTTAATTGGAAATCAATCAAAACTTCACAAGATCTCTTCTAAAAACAGGATGCTTAAGGGATTTGAAAAGAATGATTTGTGTTACTGCCAAGAAATAGCTTCTGACTTGGCAGTAGGATTTGTCATTAAGAAAGTTAAAAAAAATAATTAGAAAGTAAATCACGGAAGAATGGATGTGAGAGATGAAAAAGTGGAAAAACTGAAGACTTAAAGGAATGAAGCAATAACTGTGTTAATTTTTTGTAAATTGAAAGAGCTACCTTTTTCAGGGGATTCCATTGATGTTTCTTGAT
This sequence comes from Lepisosteus oculatus, assembly GCF_040954835.1. Classification (NCBI taxonomy): domain Eukaryota; kingdom Metazoa; phylum Chordata; class Actinopteri; order Semionotiformes; family Lepisosteidae; genus Lepisosteus; species Lepisosteus oculatus. Next base: position 412,829 of record NC_090715.1, on the reverse strand, counting down.
CTCCATCTACAGAACTTGTAATTACGTTCCAAGTCATTTCAGGCCCGTTCCTTTGCTTTTCTATCTGCTGGGCATGCCTCTCAGAGGACCCTGTCTCACCCATGCTTGTTTCCTCCTCCCGCCTCTGCTCCTTTACTCTGGCAGGTAGTGAATGGCCATCTTCCCAAACTGCCTTATTAGACACATCAGCGCTGAAGCCCTCATCCTGAAGCTCTGTGTGCAATCCAGCAGAACAGTCCTGGCTCGTCAGGAGCGCAGCGCTTTGTGATCCTCCTGACTCGGTACCAGGAGCACTGTTATTAAAGAGGATTTGTCGGCTTTCTGCTTTACATTCCACATTCCCGTCATCACTTTCCTCCCTGCTGCCTTTCGGCTCTGTTTCTAATTTATCCAAATCCTCCTTGCTACTCACACCCTGTAACAAGCTCCCTCTCTCCACATTCCAGTTTGCTTGTGGTGCGTCACCTGTGCTGGCAGGTGAGATGCACTTTTCCGGGGATGTTCCAGAATGCTGGAATGTGGTTTCCAATGATTCTCTGTGCATAGTCTTTATAAGCCCTGTCTCCTCAGCATCCACTAACAACTTTTCAGACACTTTCTCTTCCTTACCTTCATATTCTACACACTGTAAGCTAGTGCAAGCTATGTCCATACTTACTGCCTGTTGCTTGATCTCCTGGTTGAGTGAAACCTGACCCTGCTCTACAGCTGCACTTCTTTCTAGCTCTTCGGCAGATCTAAGTTCTACCTGCTCCACAGAATTACTTTTCAACTTGGTGGCACCCAATTCCAATTCATTTGTTCTGCTTTTCAATTGATCGCCCACAGCCCTCTCAGAAGACAAGGCAGTGTCAGCAATGAATGGGGGATTAGCGTTTTCACACAATGCTGTCATGTTCTGAAGCTCTGCGTTAGAAGTGTGTGAGGGGGCAGGAGTATCAGACACTACCTCCTCACACAGAGCCCCACTGTCCTGCCTTTGCATGCTTGACTGCCGTTTGGAGCCTTTAGTGACAGATGCAAGTTTTGAATCTGTCACCTCCCCATCATGCCCACTGCTAACCCTGTCAGTACTGTCACCAGAATTGAGTGTCCTACCTACTGAGCTTAATGGATTACTACTTGAGCCCTCAATAACAACCTCCTCTTCTCCTTCTAGAACCTCTCTGCATTTTTGTAAAACATCAGTGTCGCTGTCATAACTGAACTCTGGCTCCCTGAAATTTGTAGGAATTCCAAGGCCCTCCAAATGAATGCCACAGGCACCAGTGACACCAAGGAGTTCTTTATCTAAACCTGAGCCACAGCTCACTACATCAGAACCTAAAGCTGTGGTGGGATCTAATCTACCACATTCAGGCTCATCAGCGATAATATCCAGGGTTGTACCTTCCACATTTTTTGAAGTACTGTCCTTTGATGCCAGTGAATCACTCACAACCTCTGCCAGAGGGGATGTTAAGCTTACAGGACAGTCTTTTGAAGAGGAACTAGGTTTGCCAGCCATGTTCAGGTTCTCCTCTATGAGGCTGATACAAACCATGGTCTGAGAGCAAGTGCTGCTTTTAACGGGCGGCTCAGACATTTTGGCTTCCAAATGCCTGTTAGTCCTCATTTTATTTTGGTTTTTATAATTCAAGCTTATGGACTCAGTCAGTGATCCTTTTTGTGGAAAAAACCTAGGGAGAGGAATGTCTGCTAGCTCCACGTATTCCCCCTCCAGATCCTGATCTGATTCCTCTGACACACTTTCAGTAACCTTCTGCCAGCTGACTTCCTCCCTGTGAGGTGGCAGGGACTGGTTTTGGAGCTTGGCCTCCTGTTCTTTACTCTCCTCTCCTTTGTGCGTCTTGTTAGTGCTGACTGAGGGGTATGGGCCTTTCCCAGAGGACTGGCTCTCCTGTGAACCCTTCCATTCAGTCCCCTCGCTCACTAGCCTGGCAAGACCAGCGTCAATCATTTTTGGTTTGCTGATGAACTCCGGATGGACCACGTCCTCCCAGGGAACCCGGAATATGTTGTTATCTGTAGACAAGAGACAGTGTTCCAAGTTTGTTCCCATCCGCTCCCTGTTAATGGAATCTAGCCAGTCCATAGTGAAGATGGAGGTGTAGGTTATCTCTGGCACCTCCAGCTCCTCCACATTATGCCTGTCTCTGGCCAAGCACTTCAGCACAATGCGTGGAGTCTGCTTAAGGTATGGCACCACCTGCAGGTAGAAGTCTCCTGGCCTCAGGGCACGCCAGTCTAGTGAGGCCAGCTGAATTATAATCCTTTCATGGATGCACAAAGGCCAGCCTTCATGACGGAAGAGAAATCCACAATACTGAAACTACAAAGGAAAAGGAAATATTACAGGTTATTATTGAACAGACCATCAGTACGATAGCTCTCAATGCTTTCACACACTCACAAAATGTTAAGCATTTAGTATATAAGCTTCCTAGATTTGTCAATCTTTTTCTCCAGTTAAAGATTAATTTGAAAATAATTTAATACACAGAAGTGTAAAACAAACAATGAAAACCTAAAGAATTGGCTCTTCTTCTCCATGAAACAAGGAAGGTGAGAGATCTAAAAATACAATATAAATACTTAAATGTTATCTTAGTGCTGGACAGGCTATGGTTGATTTTCCACAGATATAATTTATATTCATCTTGCAAAACACTCCATGCTGTAATGTGAAAAGGATTAGGAGGTTTAATTAAGGGCTAACACAGAGCCACACAGAGAAAAGATTCTGGGACAGTCTCCAGTTTAGGGTTAAGAGATTAGAAGAGTGCAGTGCTTTAGGAAAGCCTGATTTGCACACATGGGAACTTGCAGCAGCAGGCAACTTCATTCACCTGAGATGAAAAACTGGCTTATTAACCAGAAAAAAGACGTGTTTTGAATAAATAGTTTGCTTGGCATTATCTATAACAACAAACAGCATTCTTTTCAGCTGCTACTTCCGATATGCCCATAATGTGAAAAGACAAAGTTTCAGACTCAGAACGAGTCCTGCGATTCCTCCAGCAGGAGCAAGGCCTCCTTTGTGCCTCTGACACTGAGCCCTCTCTGGATTCAGCCTCCTTGCATAGACTCATAATGCACAGGGAGAGATTAACAGTGCCCTGTAAAGACCAGGGTTAACATCAGAAGAATTAGCTCAAGGAAGGGTTGACTAATTTTGGTTAACTTAATGTGCAATAATAATAATAACAACAACAACAACAATATTATTGTTATTATTATTATTATTATTATTATTAAACAGAGAAAAAAGTCTGAGGACTTGAGGGTATATGGATGAATGAAAGACATTTTCTTCCACTATTCTTGGCTACTATTTTCAAATGCACCCTGATTAAAGGAAAACCTGTGATTAAACCCAGAGCCAGGGTGGGAATCTGACGTTGGAGATGGGTTGTGTTTCTAAAACAAACCAACTCTGAAACTCAAAGCCTTTACAGGCTCAGTGCACAAAGCAACAGAGAAGAACCGTGAGCAAGTATCAAATTGTTTCTGGGAAGGTTACACAACAACTAAACCAAAACACTGAATATTTCCAGAACCTGCAAAACTCGGAGGGAACAGTAATTCACACTGCTCCCACTACTGTAACAGACCTGTTTTCAGTTTCTGTTCCTTTTTATTTTAACTCAATGGAGTGAGGGCTGGAAATGCTCTTCCTGCATGTCAGCATGACCTAAGTCACTTGTCTCCTCTATCAATCACCCTCTCACAACTCCCAGGATATTAGCTTTTCACTAAGACTCGATACATTTCATATTCAAGAGACGTACTTAGGTTTATCAATTCAGAACCAACACAAAGGATTAGTAGAAAACTAATTTCTTTGCATTTCAGACAGCCCTGGATGGTCTCTTGCATGCTACACAATAGCACCCTTGTCAGATTACCTGCAGAGAAAAAGTCAGACAGGCAGATGCCACTGAAAGGTCCAAAAGGGTCTGACCATTTCCTTTCACTTAGAAAGTCACAGTCCACAACTAATTATAATTCATTATGCTTCAGCTATCACCGACTGTTGCAAAAATGCATAATAATGCACAGCACATATCAAACCTATTTAATATTGTATTCAAAATATTTTAAGAGGTTTATCAGCAAACTATTTGAAATAATTCCAGAGGGAAACATATTATTATTCAATAGTAATCCCTGAATAGATAAGTCATAGAACAGAACAAATATAAATTTTAATACACATTTAAAAGGCCCTTTCTGACTGTTAAAATGGTGTTCTTGCACACTTGAAAGGATGGGTTTATGAGCAATGGGTTTATTGTACAGCTGGCTGAAGCTTGAACACAGGCATCTGATCATGTTTCAGCCTTTTAATTACATAATCCTATCAATTTACTTTAGGCCTTCATGCCTGAAAAGTACATATTGGAAAAAACCTTCATCAGTGCTGTAAGCAAACTATAGGCAGATAAGATGTAAAAGCTGCTATTGTCCTCAAGCTGAATGAAAAGACAGCTGAGGACAGCAGCAGTGGGGATATTAAAGTCCTGGCAAATCCTTTGCCTGGAATCCTAAGGATACAGTCCATCACCATGGCAAATAGTAGGCCTTGGCTTTGGATGAACGCAATCAGAAATGTACCAAGGGTGCGGTAATATACAGTAACAGACTAGATTCGAGCAAACCTAACAACTGCCATGTTATTCTGCCACAGTGTCAAGACTGCAATACCCTGAATTGAGCAGGAACACTTTGACACTGTAGTGGAACCGAGAGCCACAGCAACTAAAGATGTCATTATCAAGGCATCTAGTCAACACCAATGCAGAGCCTTGCTACTAAATAACAATAACAAAACTGCTGACACAGTTAAAACATACCATACTACAATCAAAGGGAGTACAATGAAATTAAAAGCATGGCGAAGGATTCATAGAATAAAACACAATACAAACTTGAGACAAGTAAAGAAAATGCACGGTACAAATAAAGTAGGGCAGCACAGCGACGCAGTGGTTAGCATTGCTGTCTCATAGCTTCGGGGTCCTATTTGCGCAGAGTTTCTATGTTCTCCCTGTGTTCAGCTGGGTTTTCTCCCACACCCTAAACTCACACTGGTAGGTTAATTGGATACTGGGAAAATTGCCACCGTGTGTGGGTATATGTGTCTGTAACTTGTGATGGACTGGTGTCCCATCTAGGGTGTAGCCTGACTTGCAAGAAACTACAAGAAATTTAATACACTAAACTTTAGAGTCAGCGCTGATAATAATGTTAGACATCTCAGCACACTTGGTGTCTTATACAGTTTTCTTCAGGCTTTAGTTTAGTTAGGAGCGTGAGTACTCACACAGGAATCCTGCTGGATGCACTGAAGAATGTGCTTGGCTGGCACCAGGAAGTCAATGAGGTAGCGTAGCCCGTCACCACGGTATGTCTTCTCCACCACATCAAAGACCTGGCACAGCACCGTGGCCGCAGTGGCCTCAAATGGCGGGTACAGAGCAGCGAGGGTATTCTGGATACAGCTGTCCAAGGACTCAGAATCCTGCACAGACCAGGAGAAACACAAACACAGAAATCACACTCTGTACTGTCTGGGAATGCAAGAGAAATGTCGGGCTTGACTGCTCACTACAGGTGTCCTTTCCAGTGGGAAAGCTTTAAAAAAACACTTGATAGATAAACTCCTTTTATTGAACTGATCTTAATAAGGTGTAACATTTGAGTGCACTGTTAAAATCAGGCCCCGTCTCGAAACGTGATTCTTGCAGGATCAGAGGAAACCTGAGGCCAGAGTCTGTTAAAGATATTAGCTGTGGTCTGACTCATAAAGGAAGGCAGGAACTGGCTGCCGGCTCGCCTCACACACTCTATACACTAGACTGACTAGACTGTGTGTCGTGGGGCTACTCTCTGTGCTGAATATCAGTTCCCACGGGATACTCTAGTAACTGAATGACAGGTTCAGCTGCACAGATTGCTCTTACTCTTGTGTCACTGTTTTATAATGCACAGCGCTAGAGGAAGAGAGGCACAGAACAGCATGTCAGCTAAAATAATACTGGAATGAACTGCAGCAGGAACAAAAATGCATTCCACATTATTTTTCAGCACACAAGACTTTCTCCATTGTGAAACAAAAATGTATTTGAATTGAAGACTTGAATGCCTTGTATTCTGATAAACTACATTTTAACTGAAACCATAATATAATAACCACATTTCTTCCATGAGAAATATGTGTTAAATCCTGCTGATTGATGATTACTGGATTACTGCATTTCAGGAAGCAGAAATAAAACTGGAAATAACTATTCTATATGCTTTCTAATGTACACTGAAGGGCTCAGAAAGGCCTGTAAAAGCGTGCTTATTAAGACATGCTTATTAAACAAATTACTTCAGAGACTCCTCAATCACTCTTTATCTAAAAAAGTTTTAAGTTGAAAACCCTTCCCCCAGCCTCTACTGCTTTAAACCTAATTGTACATTTAATAGGAAAAAAATCAATATTTGGTCCAGGTTCCAAAAAAAAGCAAAGCAAAATAATCCAACAGCTTTATTTTTTAACACAGCTGGGGTTTTAAGCTGGGATGACCTGTTCCAACACACGCAAATGGTTGGAAGCATCAGTGGTAATACCCTGCCTGAGCTCTGCTTGCAACCATCTGTACTCTACTCCGTGTGCAGACAAATACAGGGACCCTAATACATGGTTTATACATGAGCTGTGCACCTGTTTACACCCAGGTGTAGGGGAAGAAAAACAATCATTTACTTTACCTGGATCTTGAAACTGATTTTTAAACAAATGTACATGTTTAAGACAAAATCAAAAAATTTGGTGTAAGTCACTGCAGTGACTTAAAAAACAACAGCCATTTTCTAGGAGCTATCCACTAACCCCAGGGGACTAATTCACATTTTGAAGTGCTCTTTGACAGGAGCTTGAATTGGAGAAACATATCGCCAACGTTCTTGTTTAATATCAGCTCTGTAACAACTCCGAGCAGCGCCAATAAAAAAGCTGCACCAGGCTTATTTACCAGATAACACTGCTCTTTAACGGACCTGAACAAACCTTCATACACTAGCTACCCAAGGTTCTCCCAAAAGCAATTTGGTTTTCCAGGAACAGCCCATGTGTAAAACACAAGAAAAACACTTAAATTTAATTTATCAGAGCAGCTTTAAACCACAGTAATGCTATTAAATTAGCGGACTAATCCTGCTTTTCCAGCTTCCACTTAAAAGGACAAAGAATCAATACAGGCTTCCCCGGGGAATGGCACCCAAAACATTATTGACATACTGAAACATTAATACAAGAAAAAAATCCCTATACAGAATTCACACCAAGAAAAGAACACTTAAATAGGGGAGGAAAAGATACCCTAATCAAGATGCAATCTGAGAGATCACAGCATACTCCTCTCAGAATGCCAGTCAGAGCTCAGGCTGATCTTTCAGTGCTGTCTGCACTTCAAAACTGCAGTGCCCAAACCAAGCCATGGCTTTACTGTACCAGAAAACACCTGTTCAAATTGTCTTTACAATCCATGCGAGGACTGTGCAAGCTCTTCCAATTGAATCCTACAGGGACCAAGCATAAAAGAACATGCTTGGTAAAGAAAATGAAAACCTGAACCTGGACACTCAAGGGCTATGGCAGCAGAGTCTAGACATGGAGAAGGATTGAGCAAAAACTACCACTTTCCAGCCACTTCTAATACTATCCAGAAGACAACTGTCCACGCACACTGTGCTGCAGCTGCAGGGAAAGTGGCTGACAAGCCACACCTAGCACAAGAGTGGAATATCTCAGACAGAAGCAGGAATATCCTACACTGGCATCTGACTCTTTTGATTAAAGACTATGTGGGGATCTCATTATGAAATGCAAAATTCTCAGAGACATTAAAGTTAAAGGGTTCATAATAAACAGTGAAACACGAACCAGACAACTCACATGAAAACAAAGGAGAAATAGCATCCATTATTTTGAAGGTGATCCTGGCTTCTTTCAAGAAACAAGTAAATAATACCCATTGATTAGCCATTAATTGATCAATACAAGTGAATCAGATGGGTTAGAATTGCCTTCTTTCATATGTAACATTCCTAAAGTCTCTTTAAATTAAAATATGTTCTATAACGTACTGAGGAAGGCTTATACTGTACTTCAAGTACAGTATAACTCTCGTAAACAGGCAGCTATAAAACCTCCTTGAATTCAGCCAATGTTTTCCATTTCTTTTCAAAAGGGAAAAAGTATTTTGTAGTTGTTCAGTAAGCTCAAAAACCCATTATTTACTGTTCTGGATAGGTCTAGACTTTGCAGTCGGGGAACTGGTGCAGAAGGTCTGTACTGTGTGGACACTCTATTGGGACAGCAACCCACTGCTGTCTGCCTGCACAGCTTCACGACTGATCTGGCCGAGTCTCTGTGCCAGGGAAGCCCCACACTCGCACAACCTGCCACTCGTTTAGCTGCGTGATAACTAACACACTGTGTCTTACTAAAGCAGTAGCCAACAGTTTCTGCAGTTCCCCATCAAGAAAGGCTGCAGCCATTCACAGCATCCACTCATCTGCTGCTGCCCTCCAAAATTAATCCCATGGAATGGTAAACGAAGTGAAAAGGAAATCAGCTTGCAAAACAGCAAGTGTGCAAAAGAGACAGATATGCAATTATCTTTGTTCTGCAAACAGTAATATGCCCCTGCACAAGTGTCATAGTGTATGGGCAGGGGGTAAATGGGATGGAAAAATCCATCTCCACCCTTTTTGGTTGAGAAGGGGGTGAGGGAAGCTAGCTTCAAACAAACCAGTCATCAGTGAGTCATCAGTAAAGTTAGCACAGTTAGGAGCTTGTGCAAACCCAGTTGATAAAAATGAGCTCTGAAGTGCTCTCCTAAGAAGCCTTTCCTGCACAGCTATACAGATTTACTGCTTTCAGCAATTTAGCTTCTAATCAACTGCACCACCAGGTTTCCGTTGTTACAATCATCCCAGTCTGCAACCGATAATAAATAGTGATTTTGGAAGACCACACCATAACATGTAGCTTTCTCTTGCCAGAATAAGCAGTCCGACTTATAAATGTAGCCTGTTATGTTGCTAATCCATTTCAGAAGAATAAAAAAACAACACCGGCCAACAACTCTGCAGAGACTAACTATTGTACCAAATATTACATCCAAGATTCTGGAACTGAAATAACTCTGCACAATGGAAAGCTTAAATTATTTTTACAACGACCAAAGAAATCTCTGTAATGAAAAATAATAATAATATTCATAAAGTTTATTATTCACCAAAAAAGAAAAATATTAGAACATCTACTTTTTGAAATTTGTTTGCTCCATAGTGAATGGATATAAAAACACATTCTCATTACATGGGATATCAAAACAAAAGGTTAATTACATAATATATTCTTAGTCATGAATAAAACATTCATTGCTCATACAATGTCATAGTTGTATATATTGTCTAAGGTTTTCTTTTAATACACAGAAATTATGCAAAAATGTTGATAGCCTTTTGTGTTGTACATTTCCAGAAAGAATCCGCTCCTGGCATTTGTGTGCATTCCTCAGGGGTTTGACACTGAAGACAAGGAGGTGGGTGATATTGGCCAGAAATCGTTCTCTTCTTTCCCTTCTAGGCCTCTTTTGTCTTATATTTTTGCAGGATGTCACACTTACTATACAGCAGCAGCTTTGTACAGTCATCTGCAAGTGGAGAGGTGTCAGGGAGGTGCCACCCTGAGACAATGGGACCACCAGCCCTGGAATGCTATCATTACACACTCTCAGAAGAAAGTAACAAAAGGAAAGTCAAGGACGTTCTTCCTTGTAAAACTAAGACTAAGGGAGCATCATTCCTATAGAAACCAATGTTCTTTTTTCTTAAAAACACTCACACCTTTTATATTAACAGCATAAAGGCCAGGAGAACGTGAGACAAATCAATACATCTGGAAAGAGCAGAAGCAGCAGTCATGAGACCACATAATAGCAGATGCAATTCTAGTATCCTATGCAATACATACGATCTTTCTGTTCTGCAGAGACATTTAGAAAAGCTTATGTTTCCATACTCTGCACACATAAGAAGGTAAACCTACTGTACTATAAACAATCAACATAATCCTCCATTCCTAGACACTGAAAGGTATTAGAAAAAAATTGCATTGTACAGCATTTATGATAATGTAGAAGAAAGAGGGACAGAAACAGTGCTTTTTATTGCTATTTTTTAAAATAAAAGTTCAAAATAATACACAACAACAGAGAAAATTGATCACTATAACAGCATTTACAAAAAATGAACACAAGCCTATATAAACTGAACTGATTTCAATCAAACTATTGTACACAGTTTCACCTTTCACCTTTCAAAGCATTCACCTTCACAACTGATGTACAACACAACACAAAAGGAAATATCTCAAATGCAACAGAGCTAAAGGAGCTTTCAACAGAAGACGGACTTTGGTATAACAAGTGGTCCAGAACAGGGAGATCTAAAGTTATTACAGGATGGACAGGTATTCAGGACAGGTTTGTAAGGATTTCATGCCAGAAGTAGTACCTTAAAAGTTTATTCTTCCAGCAGCTGTATTTCATACAAGATGTGGAATATGACAGCATGTGTCTTTGTCTGAAGGCCAACAAAGTGTATTTTGTAAAAATATTAACAAGGAGAGAATAAAATGTTCAGTAGGTCTGTACTTTCATGATGCCACAAATGTTTGGACTTTAATACAGATTCAAATAATAAATTTAATTACTGTTTATTTAAAACAATTCACTGTACAATTTATCTGTGAATGTTAGGTTAGTATTTGCTAACTTGCTACAGATCTTTAGCTCTTTCATGTAGACAATTCCTGAATATATAACTTCAGCAGGTGTTAATCCACTTTAAATTTTAAATGTAGATGTAAAAAATGTAACACCAATGCTCAGTAGATCCTTTGTCTAAAATTTCTGGGCTGTCTATTTTTACCAACACCCATAATTTTATGAATTAATTGGTCTTAATGGAAGGAAGGCTCCAAAAGGTCTCACTTCTACCCAACATTTATGGACTTGTAAAATGCACTTTAAGAGGAGGAAAATACACAATTAATCTATGTGTACTAGTGCTTCAGAATTAACAAAATAACTCATGTGGACTATTTATTTTCAGAAAGCAGCCATATCACCCTGCAGCTCACAACTGGCAACCGACTGCAACTAAGCAGGTGTGAGCCTGGTTAGTACCTCTATGGGAGAGCCTTTCAGGAGGAAAACTAAGTTTGCTGCTGGAAGAGGTGTTAGTGGGGCCAGCAGGGGGCGCTCACCCTGCGGTCTGTGTGGGTCCTAAAGCCCCAGTATAGTAACGGGACACTATACTGCTGCAATGCTCCGTGGAAAGCGAAGGGCATGACAAGGCACAGAAAGGCGTCGTGGCCATCCACTGCAACTGAGGAAGTCTGTAGTCATGACGACTACTCATACCGCTGGACCCAGGCTTCTGAGGTCGAGAGAGTGGGACTGCCCCAGTGCAACAGCTTTCCCGCTTCTAAAAGCTCTCCCACACTGGTTTCTTCACGCAGCTCACCTCCCAAACAGATGAGCTGCACAAAGTACAACAGTCATCTTCGGACATGACGGACAACCATAATTTATTTTCAGAGACTGGAACCTCAGATACTACAGCATATAAATCAGGCACACTTAGGGGCACAGTGTCTGGAAAAAATCCCTAAAAAATATATATTTTCATTCTAGATAGTTTAATGCAAGCCTTTTCAATAGTAGTAAAGGCAATAGAGTTAAGCTTTAAAAAAACAATGTAATGTTTATGTTGCATTAGAAGCCATTTACCCTAAGGTGTTAGAATTTACTCGCCAAAAATGTTTAGTAACAGCATATCTTTATCCGTATAGGAATGTATAAGACTACATTTTAACATTTCAGCACATTTTTGTCTGTCATAACAGAGCCAGCATTACAAGGTAATTTCAATCATACATGCAACAACATTACACTCGGTGCTTGGCCATTAGAAGTCAACATGATATCAAGCCTGCTGAACTTTTTCTGATTTCACACTACTGTACAACTTGAAGGAGATCATGAAGTTGGCAACATAATATGAATGGTAAACAATCCTAAAAACACATACTATAGTATGAATTGATAGCAACAGTATTTTGTGCCCATTATGTTTGAACTGACTCATTTTTCAGCAATCCTTTGCACCTGCAGCTTACAAATGAATGAACAGAGCAGACCCACACTCTGTGACTCTCCCATGTGCATCAGTGCATTTCCCCTACTGTAGCTGCTGCAGTCTGCTACGAGGTCCTCCACTGGCACCTACTCACTGCAGGCCTGAGAGGCATAGTGACTCCACGTTTCATGAAAACATGAGATCTTTTTCCTTCAATAGAAAATGGGTCTAGTAATTCTCTAATAGCACTTCAGCTGGCAAACGGCATTAAACCTAGACTGAAAGAGTATTAGTATAGTGTTCCCAGTGGGGCAAAGGACTCTTCACACTTCCTACAGCTTCAAATGAGGTTTGAATCGAGTACTTCAGCTCTACTGAACAGACTTGCTGACACAGCAGCAACAGTTATAGGAGAATAGAAAACAGGTCATACTTGGTACAAGCCCAACCCTGCAGTGTGATTTTTAAACTTATCTGAAGAATTCAAAGACAAATGATAACCCACACTTTTGAAAAACTGAAGTCACTAAAGCCTTGGCAGTTTAGGAATTAAAGAACAAAGCTAGTGTTGCGTAAAGCCTGCATTTTCCCTTGCTTTCTATGATAGAAATCTGTGCATTCCATTTGTCAAAAAGGATAAATATCAATGGGAAGGATGAAGACCATTCCAATAACAGCTTTGATGAGCTAAGAGCACTTTTTAAATCACTGATCAGCTCAATATATATAGAATTAGTTTGACAAGGTGTTTGCCTTCTCTCTTAAGTGTCTGTATCCACTCAGCGTGTGCTGGATGTTGCATACAAGTCACTTGTGACCTCTCACACAACCTGAAAGCACATCATCCTGAGGTCGAGGCCCACAGCTTTCACTGTATGAGAGAAAGAAAGACAGTAATAGCCTTAAGGCAGCCAGAACTGAACTTGTGTTTCTGCCTTGAAAAACAGCACAAGACTGAAAGATAAATCATGCGGCAGAGCAAGTTCTGTTTTTTCCACCAGTGAAAACAAAATGCACAATTCAAACAAGATTAAAACAAAAATGCCTAAGAGGTAGTTCTGTAATCACACATCTATTAACTGAGCCAAACAGGAATGGAAAAAAACTGAACCCAGTGAACAAAAGGAACCTATTTAAAAACACTTACATCATAAGCTTCAAGTCTCCATTTGAAACTGAGTCCCAAAACATTTGCTTTTAGTTTTCTCACATCAGCTTCAGTTTATAAGAAGATGTAGACACAGCTGTTCCAGAAGACACCAATTTGAGGAACTGAACTTCACACGGCCTATGTTTATTGTGAGAATGCTAATTGTAATGAACAGCATGTGCTCCACTATCCTATCAGTTGCTATTTAGTACTTACATTGTAATTTTCAAAGACGTGTAAACAATCAGAAAACTTATATATATTTTCAGACTTTTATCCATAGATATCTGAAAACCCAAAAGATGGTTAAATTACTGTGATTTTGTTTCTAGACTCCCACAGTTCCGAGACTCAATAAGACCCATTCAGAAAAGAAAAAAGCCACAGTGTGTCTGAATATTCTGGCATGCTTGCTTTGTTAGGGTTCCTGAACCTCATAAAATTAGGAAATTACAATTCCTGATGCTCATGGTGGGAGACATCTAAAAGCCAACTGCCTCAGCCATGCTGGAGTAATTACCAGAGGAGCAGTAAAATATATTCTTAGTGCTTCTAAATTCTTTGCCTCAATAAAGCATTATCAGTAACGCTCTTCACCAACAGTTGTTACAAAGCACAGAGAATATCATCTTGATTTCAGAACCATGTCAACAAGGCCTATGAAACACAGCATGTAATCAAAACCCAGAACTGAGAACACACATACTGTGGAACTTTCTAAACACAGTAGCTGCTGAGCTCATTAACACAGCTCAGCAATGTGCAATTGCTGGAATACCCAGACAAACACCCCACTACTCCCTTCATGGGTCACAACTGTTTTCTAAATCTTTTCATTCAATGACAAGATGAGCCTCTTTCAGCAAAAACAAACGTCTGCCTAGAACACTGCGATTAACTTGTCATCCTAAGACTAGTACAGCAGAAATTCAGATCAGAAACAACACCCTCCTAACACCTCCATCACCCCCCTCCACTGTAGAAGGAAAACTTTTAACCCTGTAACCAACCCAAGCAAAAACGTAAGTCATCAGTTTCGTGCATCTTACCATTTTCTGCAGAACTTGTCCTTATTCTTTTGTGAAATTCCTCCAGGTTGATCATCATCTCCTTTCCTGCAATATACTGGGCTGTACGTCCCCCTTTGCTCTGCTGATCTGCTTCAGTGATAGCTTATTCCAGAGCACACTGCAGCAACATTCACAGGTCTGAGCCCAACCCCCTGCCCGCCCCCTATTACTGCCCCAGCTACTCTGCCTCCCTACACACGGCTACAGCTAGGGCTCTGACAGGGGGGGTGCTGACTTACAACACATATTTACAAACAGCCTTCTGGTTCTACAAGTCACTCCAAGAATATTTTCTTTTCTACATACGTTTTGATTTTTCTATTACAACAGCTTTAGCCTACAGTAAATAGAGGGAGCTGCTTATCTCACTCATTATGCTAAATTGACCACAATTTCCATAGTTATTTTCTGTTTTATTACTGTAAAATAACTCCAAGAAGTGTTTAGACAACTACAATCGCTTATTTTTTTTTATATATGTCATGCATAGTCCTGGATGTAGCAGATGCAGTATGATTTTTTTAAACTGTTACATTAATCACAATAATATTTTTGTGATGTGATTTTTGTAACAATTGTGATGTAATTGTTCCATTAATCCCTTTTTAAAAACAAAATTTATAACATTTTGTTTCTTACACTAATGATTTGGCAATCCTGGCCATATTTCCCATTGGCCCTTACCAATCATGGCCTCCTAATAATCCCCATCTATGAATTGGCTTCATCACTCTGTTCTCCTCCCTACTGATAGCTGGTGTGTGGTGAGTGTTCTGGCACACTATGGCTGCCTTTGCATCATCCAGGTGGGGCTGCACACTGGTAGTGGTGGAGGGGATCCCCATTACCTGTAAAGTGCTTTGAGTGGAGTGTCCAGAAAAGCACCATATAAGTGTAAGCAATAATAATAATGATAATAATAATAAAAAGTTTGAGGTCACAGTCTCAAAGTATGACATGTTATGCAGCAGTTATGGAACAATTCATTTTTTAAACTCAAATCCATAATTTAAACACTGCGCTCATTTACCTGTTTCCTCTGCAGGAATGGAATACAATTTTTAACACACATTGCAGGTGTTGAAGGCCCAGTCTCAACAATAATCTGAAAGAATAATTATCTTTTCATACAGAATGCATGCTACAACACTATTTCTTTTAACTCTGCACAAAGCAATTAAATATATGGCTGAAACAGTCCAATGGTTTTTCTGAAGCCTGATGCTTTGATCTCCAGAGCATTAAATGTGGTTGCTGCACACTGGTTTCCCACTCCCAAGAGCTCATACAGAAGGGTACAGTGGGCATGGGGTCTCCTGCTGTGTGATCTCTAGCATTAGGACCTGAGGGTCACCATAGCGTGCCCGACACCCACAAACACATAGAGCAGGAATAGCTATACTCTTTATTTTTGTGAATTCTAAAAGGGGACATTATTACAAGCCCTAAATTAAGAGAATCTTTTACACAAGACACAAGACAGACTCTAAGGTTCACTCCTCTTGAGGAGATTTAAAGCACTGTTTCTGGCCTGGCTTTCCCATGCCTGCTGGCAGCACAGCTGCAGAATCACTCTGGAGGCTGGACATCCCTGTGTTTTATTGCAAACTGACAACAAAGCCATGCTTGTTACTCCCTCCACAGCCTGTTTCGGATCTCTTTCCTTGCCAATCTAAAAAACCTGTGATTAAGTGGAAATTTTACTGGTCTGCTTACAATCCACAGCTTTAAGTGATCTTAAAAGGCCTTAAAATATTTTACATACCAAAATCAATAACATATGTACAATACTTTCGCAAATTCTAGGAAAAAGGGAGTAAAAATAGAATTAATTCCCTCTCACAAAGGCAAAGTTTAATGATCAAACAACGGCTGAATGAGGCCAAGAAGGAATAATCCCTTTTTCATTCTTGATATCTACCTTTAACTATCACTTTTTTAAAATGAAACCAAATAACCACAATTGTATTCCCTCAAACAGTAAATCTTTATTAGGTAACACTCAGGACCATCTTTTTTAATTTCAGTTGAATAAAAATTCCTTCTTTTGGTTTTTTTATTTTCCTCCAGTTTCGATGTTCCAATATTTCTGTTAAAGGCTCCTTACCATTATAAATAGTTAAGATCACAGAGTTCACTGCAGAAGTTACCAATTACTTCTTCTGAATTTCTATGTTCTAGCAAAAGAGAAATCAGGATGACAGCACAGAAGACTTAACATCACAGGTTTTCTCTCAGTGGTCCCATTTCTTTCAACCTTCTGAAGATATTAACTAGGACAACTACTTTCTAAATTGTCCTTTTGTGTGTGTGCCCCGTGATGGACTGTCATCCTAGGTTTAGTCCCACTTTGTATGCTTCTGGAATAAATAGGCTATGCATTGACAAAACAAAATAAGCAGCTTTTCTGATAGTGAATGATACTACAATTCTGTCCATCTTATCAAGGTCTACTAAATATTCCCTCCTATTCAGCCCAATCTGATCCAACAGAGCAAGACAATAGGTACGCTTACACTTGCATTTCGGAATGCTTTAGATAAGAGTCTAGGAACATTCTGTTACAGAACAGCAAGATTATACTTGCAAGGAACAACAGGTGGTACTCTCCAGACTTCTGTACTTACTGTATAACAGTTAAGTATGACTACATTTGAAATTATTTAGAAAAGATTAAACAATTATAAATAAAAATAAATGCATATAATTAAAAGTACATCTATTGGGAAAGGGCATGATTTTTCTATTTAAAATGGAATAAGACTTCATGAATCCATCATCTCTGCTTTATTCAAACTACTTAGTCCCAAATTCTGATAATGAAAAGTTACCAAATTGCATGATTCCATCTTTTTCTAATTACATTTGGCCATTTTTTATTTGTTTAATTTCCTGCTGAGTGAAACCTTTCACAACATAAATCTCAAGAGCTGAACACAGCACTGCTCTATTCCATCCCACTTCCTCACTCAAACGTTCATTTCAGAACTGACTTTACTGTCTGCAGTTACCACAGAAATGAAAACTGCAAGTGATCTGCATGCATGGTCATTCTCTTCCTATTCCTTATACAGACTGTGTCAATGAGCAAGCGACTGTAGTTCTTTCAATATTCACTTACAGCATGCCGCTTTCACTGACTGTTGTTTTCTTTATTCTATTCAATTCTATTCCATCAAACCAAATTTGACTGTTTTTTCTAGTCAAGGGGGTATTAAGGTAAATGGTTGGAAGAAGTGTGTAATTTGAACAGACCACACTCTGGTCACCTGCCCCCTGCCACAGTGCGAATCCTATATCGGCCAGCCGTGCCCTGCTGGGAATGCACTAGAAATACCAGAGCCTGCAGCACTTGCCAGAGCTTCTCAAACACTTTTGATAAAAACATATTTGAACTTCTGTTCAAAAAGGATTTCTTGAGCAATTCCAATTTACGTTCCAGTGTTGGCAGACACATATACACATAGCTGTACCTAACTAAAACAAACAAGGAAACACTAACACAGTGTTCTTTCACATAGAAAGAAAATAAAATGGTGAAACTCAAACGATAATCAAAACATAAACCAGCAATGAGTAACATTTAGCCAAAGAATGCAATGCCAAAGAGCATATTCTGACCATGTTGATTTGATGCAGAATAGCAATTGGAGATGGTAACCAAAGTACTGTATTGTGTTACTCTTGTTTAAAGGGTTACTGAGCACTATATCATTAAACTTTAAAAAATAACCACTCTATTACTTTTTCATGAAAAAGAATATGTTTGCTGTATCACATTCAGATTTTAATGGTGAAATAATGGAGTGTCCTACTCCAGAAGAGGATGGATTAAAGCTTCCTACAACAGGCTCTGATCTCCTAGCGATGTCATTCTTCAGAATGCTGCAAATCACAGTACATGTCCAAAACACTTCTCTCGTGCTACAGCCTATACAGTGACATGAGGAATAAGAATCTACCTCTCAAGCCAACAACTAATAACACTATTAATTTATACTTCAGATATTACACTATGGGCTCCTAAAGAGGTAAAATCAACAAATGCCAAATAATATCTAGCATTGATATTATTTGTCTCTAATGCTTTTATTTATGCTCAACAACTCCCTAAACAAAACAAAATATACACAAAATGTATTACACATTGTGTTGCATTATTTTGATATTTTTGTTAAATATCTTTTTGTCATAGTTGAATAGCAAAATAGTATTTGCATTCACTTGATGCCAGTTAATGAAATCTCATTCACCTCCAAGGACAGCAGATTTAGTTTATGACACATTAACTCAGTTATGGTGAAATGGACATTGTGTGTATTTTATGATGTGGCACATAAAGAATGTGCAACTCCTGTTTCTGATTACACATGCAAGCTGATAAGGGTGTGATGTTGGCACTGTTTAGATTCCGTATAACAGGCTGTATACCACCAGCTACTGATGCTTAAGTCAATGGTGCATAATTTTCTAAAATACAGAAAAAAGCAATATTACAATGCAGCTAACCAGGAGACCAGTAGTGTGAAATCCAATTTTATAACTTAAATACCAATGTGTTACAATGTACCATGCATGTTCAACAGTAATGTGATTTGCTACCATTATTATTTACATAAGGACAGTCTGTCCTTTGGGAAGTAAAGTGACAGTAGTTTAATTTTAAAAAGCCAATGATTTCTAGGCATAAGACTGAAACCATAAACAATAGAACTGAGCTGTTAATTGTGCGCATCACAAACATAAAAAAATGTAATTCCCCCTGCTTAGCATTCTTGCAGTAATGTTTTTATTAACTTAAAATAAAAATTCATTATAAGGTGCAAATGTGAGAGCACAAGTTCTGACCCATGGCTGAAATATACTACATAATTAACCAAATCTTTTCATGCAGTAAATATACCAATTTAATTCCTCCACACAATCCCACTTGTACAATTACTTATAAGCACAGGGCTGTATCACAAACAAAGAAAAACCTTTGTTCTTGTTAAAACTATTTTTAACAAGAGGGCATCAAACACGTAAAACCAAAGGAAAGTTCTTCTGTGCTATACGCAGACTCATCCCTGGGTAGCTGCATTACACAAGCTAAAGGCAGAAGCCCCCACACCACTGTGACACATTGATGCCCAGGCAGCAAGTGACATCATTCTGCTAACCAAGTTAAAAACAGGCTCGGTAGAGACATCCTGTCTCCACCCCAGCCCTCAGCTGCTGTCCTCACAGTGACCATTCAGCCGACACAGCTCTCAAAAGCATCCTTTGTGATGGTCACCCACAGGGATTAGACATCACCTGAGCGGTTGATTCGTTGATTTGATGACCAATACTGTTTGAGTATGAGCCAACAGCAAATGAACTGAACTCTTCACACAGTCTTCATTTGATCAAAGAATAATAATAATAATAATAATAATAATAATTGCTTACACTTATATAGTGCTTTTCTGGACTCTCCACTCAAAGCGCTTTACAGGTAATGGGGACTCCTCTCCACCACTACCAATGTGCAGCCCCACCTAAATGATGCGACGGCAGCCATAGTGCACCAGAATGCTCACCACACACCAGCTATCAGTGGGGAGGAGAGCAGAGTAATGAAGCCAATTCATAGTTGGGGATTATGAGGCCATGATTGGTAAGGGCCAATGGGAAATTTGGCTAGGGTTACACCCCTACCACAGAGAGTCAGGACCTCGGCTTTACGTCTCAACCGAAGGACGGTGCTCTTTTTTTTACAATCTACTGTCCCCATCACTATACTGGGGCATTAGGACCAACACAGACTACAGGGTGAGCAAAGCAAAGAATGATGATTTTTCAATGTAAGCTTAATTATACTTGTGCTCACAATGAAGACATCAATGATCCCTGTACTGAAAACTACACATTTTGGAAAAATGACAACTTCAAACCTGGACCTTAAACCTCTGGTTTGCTTACAATTGTGTAGAAGGATAATTTCTCACATTTAATAATAACAAAATTTATTACTAAGGATATATTTATATTATCAGACACACAGTAACAAAACAATACTGAAACCTTAAAAGGAGTTGAAATAGGTAATTTACGATCAATGTTCCAGGCATCATCAGATTCCTGTACCACTGACAGAGGGAGAACAAAGATTCACACAATTTATCAGGCTCCCCAAAGAGAGTTGACTATACCATAGTGCAACTAATTGTCAAACCCTGCAAGCTTCAGCTAACAACTGCAAGCCCAATCTGGTATCGATGTTATGGACAAAAAGATTTTATACTCCTTTACCATCACTATGAGAGTTCTAGAATGTACCTGTATAGTGCCATATGAACTACAGGGCAATGTACAAAATTCAGGATTGTACAGGTGGGACCATGTGAGGGATTTAATCAAATAATTAAAATATCATAAACATAATCACAGAAATAACAAAAATACAGATTGATATTCAGTATGAAATGCGACAAGCTGTCAGAATGAATAAATTACAACTTCAGAACTTCTTGAGCATTAGCACATTCCTAGCAGGGCTGATGCACAGATCTGATCAGCCTCTGCACAGAAGGGTGTGAGAAGTTCCTCCACTCATCTCACCTCATGTAGGTGCAACCTCGCTAATGAACATCAGCCAAATGATACCAATGAGAAAAAGCTAGGTACAGGAAGACTGCTACATTGTTTTCTTTTCTTTCCTTGTACAGTCATAGTCATGAGAATGTACTTCTGGAAAATCAACAATTACCAATTGGCACAGTGAAACAGAAAACCTTTTGGCTCAAGAACCGTGTCAATGTATTGCTAATCAGTAAGGCTGCCCTCAATATACAACATAGGTATTGTGTTTCCTTTCCCCACTTCACCGGTTTAGTCAAGCAAATAGCCAGCACAATGCTCCTCATAACATCTCCAGAAACATCATTTTCTACCAGGTTTGTCTTCCAGCTCAGCATTTCCTATTTCAGGAAACTCAGGCTCAGCCAAATCTTACCAATGGTACCTCCCTATACACATAATGTCTACAGTACTTCAGAAATTGGAAACAAGTACAACCCATAGAAGGGACAAAGACAGGGATTTCAGTTCTTGGCTGCCAATGCTACTCCTGACTGGACTAGGATTAGATCTTCCTAAAATTGTATACGCTTTAGCTACTACAGTCTAAAACCAACTACATAAGAGGATCAGATGACTATGACGGTCCTGGACTGGAGAAGTGATCCTCTTGTTTCCAGGAAGGCCCTTTAGAGCTGGTTCCTGGTTTCTCTATATCAGTCTGATGATTAGTGAAATACAACATCTCATTCACTGAAGCTGTCTTCAATTATGCAGCTCGAAAACAGATGATTTTCATTACTTAGACTGGGCATAGTTGTATCATTCACAGTTCTTACACTGATTAAAAACAAGTCTTGTACAATGGGTATTATAAAGATTAACTTCGATAAACTCATATTGGCAATTTTACTCAAATACCAACCAGTAAGCACCTGGCATTTTTATTAAATCACATAACCTGAGCTCAGCATTGACCCAGTTACAGCATGTTTTTAGCAGATCAAGTAAATCACAGCCTCCTCCTCTGTGTAAATATTGATGATTAAGTCAATCTGCTGATTTGGGAAAACATGCTGTAGCTGGGTATACAAGACAGCATACAGTCTTTTTGGTAAGCATGGAAAAAGTAACTGCCTTTCATTATATTAGCATGCATGAACCACAGTGTACAGAGGAAAATGCTCACTAACTCACAGAAAAAACTGGTTCACTGTTTAAATGCATTAATGTAATATTGCTCATACACAAAGTAAATAATGTTACAATAATCTCCTTAGATTTCATAAAGCATAAAGGGATGTATAAATCTTAAATCCATACCACGTTCACAGAGACAGGCTGAAAATATTCATTTTTAAGGCACATGGAACAAAAAATAAAATTCAATATAAGTTTTAATAATGAAGCATTGGTATAATACAAAAAATGTTGTAAAAAAACAATCCTGAAAGTTTTTTGGAATAGATTCAGAATATTTTCTGAAAATCTACAAGGTCTAAACAGACGGCTAGATGCCATTTTGACATTCATGATCTGTCAGAGCTGATGACTTGCACTGGGCAAAGCATCTAATTTGATTTCATTATCAAACAAAAAACTGCACCTGAGCTCAAAGCAAAGCAACAAGACCCATGTGAAACAGCAAGCACACGTTATACTAATACATTCAGAGGGGGCTAAATTAACATAAACCCCGCAGACCTTAACGGGATGGACTACCACATAAAATGATTATACAAACAAGTGCCATGTGCTCTCTCTGATTGCAACAGTTTGTTTCTGTGCAAAGCAGCTGTTAAAAGTATTGTCTGTTTCAGGGGCTTCTATTCTAGACTGGATGAAATTGACATCTTATTTTTCATAATCAATAAGGCAAATATCTGTAAAAGATGATGAAATCTAGGATAATTAATGTATCTGATTCAAATGTTCAAAGTTGATTCTTCTGTGTAAGACAGTGCTTGCAAAGCCCATATTTTGAGATATTAATTGAAATATGAGAAAGAGATGCACATAAAATATTATGCATTTATGTGTAGTGAAAACTGCAGCTAGAATTTAAAGGATGTAACACGATTCACAATAACCATCTAAGATACTCTATTATAGAAAAGTCTTTTAAAAAGCAATGTAATCTAAGAAGATCAACACTGTGAAGTGAAGACAAAGAGTAGTTTTTTACTAAATCGAGCCCTCTGAGCTTCCCTACAATTTACGTGTATTTCTTATGAGATTATACAAGACACAAGATTATTAAGTCTCAGACAGACAATGTGCTCCAACAGGTGCTCCTCAATGTGTTTTTGCCTGATTATTTTTAAGGTAAAAATTCCAGCCATTTAAATCAAAAACATACATAGTCTGCGCATCCCTGTATACAACAAAGAAAACGTACACAAACACAGACAAATTAGCACAGATTCATTTATCACAAAGGATCTGCAATCTCATAAATAAGTTGCAGTCTTCCAAACACATTTCTTACTCGCAAGGTTAGATAAATGTTAAAATGTAGAACAGAGAACAGTGGTGAGAATTATATTTTGCTGTCAGATACAGTTACAGTATAACACCTTTATATCACATCTTTGGACATAAATATACCAGAGTTTTTACCTCCAAACTCACAGTTGCTTACAACTAAATGACAAAGGAAAAAAGAACATGTGAAAGGTCACAATTGAAACAAAGCAATTTGGACCATCAACTGTAGTTCATCACATTAAAAAAATGGGTCATAGAGACATTTTGCTGTGCTGTGCAATGTGTGAACATGCACAGCTTCTCATTTCAAGCTGAATTGATTAAGATGAGCAATGAAGTATTACAATGACTCTTATCACCTGACTCTGGCACTGCCACTTCGTGCCATCATGTTTAGAACTATGCTCTTCCTCACTGTCTCTTTTCATTTTTTTAAATCTTTTAACAAACTTTAAGGACACTAGGCTTAGACCTGTAATGTATTTCAGATGCTTGACTGTTTATAGCCATTAGCTAAAGACAGCTTTTAATGTTTCAAGTTACATTAAATTTAGTATCTCATGATTTTAATGTATTTAACAGCTGCAATTATGTCTCTAAACTATCCTTTAAAGAGATTTAGAGTTAAAATAAGGAAACATGTAATTCACATTAAAGCAAAAAAAAAAACTACCTTTTTATGAGGTTTTACTAGGATTTATCCAGAAATCTGTTCTCTTCGTTATTCATAGAACTTTTAATGCTTTTTTCTGCAAAACGTTTGAGATAAATTAGACTAGAACTAGAAAAATAACATTTATAAATCAAATAATAGAATTTCTACCAATTTTTTTAATGAATTGATCTATATAAATGCAAAACAGAATACAAAAACACTGTTCTAGGTATATTCGTTAAACAAAAAAATAATATTTTTTTGTTCCTGGCAATCTTCACTCAGAACATATACAGTGCCTTGCGAAAGTATTCGGCCCCCTTGAACTTTTCAACCTTTTGCCACATTTCAGGCTTCAAACATAAAGATATAATTTTTTTATTTTATGTGAAGAATCACCAACAAGTGGGACACAATTGTGAAGTGGAACGAAATCTATTGAATTTTTGAAACTTTTTTAACTAATAAAATGAAAAGTGGGGCGTGCAAAATTATTCGGCCCCCTTGCGTTAATACTTTGTAGAGCCACCTTTTGCTGCGATTACAGCTGCAAGTCGCTTGGGGTATGTCTCTATCAGTTTTGCACATCGAGAGACTGAAATTCTTGCCCATTCTTCCTTGCAAAACAGCTCGAGCTCAGTGAGGTTGGATGGAGAGCGTTTGTGAACAGCAGTTTTCAGCTCTTTCCACAGATTCTCGATTGGATTCAGGTCTGGACTTTGACTTGGCCATTCAAACACCTGGATACGTTTATTTGTGAACCATTCCTTTGTAGATTTTGCTGTATGTTTGGGATCATTGTCTTGTTGGAAGATAAATCTCCGTCCCAGTTTCAGGTCTTTTGCAGACTCCAACAGGTTTTCATCCAGAATGGTCCTGTATTTGGCTGCATCCATCTTCCCCTCAATTTAAACCATCTTCCCTGTCCCTGCTGAAGAAAAGCAGGCCCAAACCATGATGCTGCCACCACCATGTTTGACAGTGGGGATGGTGTGTTGAGGGTGATGAGCTGTGTTGCTTTTACGCCAAACATATCGTTTTGCATTGTGGCCAAAAAGTTCGATTTTGGTTTCATCTGACCAGAGCACCTTCTTCCACATGTTTGGGGTGTCTCCCAGGTGGCTTGTGGCAAACTTTAGACGAGACTTTTTATGGATATCTTTGAGAAATGGCTTTCTTCTTGCCACTCTTCCATAAAGGCCAGATTTGTGCAGTGTAAGACTGATTGTTGTCCTATGGACAGACTCTCCCACCTCAGCTGTAGTTCTCTGCAGTTCATCCAGAGTGATCATGGGCCTCTTGGCTGCATCTCTGATCAGTCTTCTCCTTGTCTGAGCTGAAAGTTTAGAGGGACGGCCAGGTCTTGGTAGATTTGCAGTGGTCTGATACTCCTTCCATTTCAAGATGATCGCTTGCACAGTGCTCCTTGGGATGTTTGAAGCTTGGGAAATCTTTTTGTATCCAAATCCGGCTTTAAACTTCTCCACAACAGTATTACGGACCTGCCTGGTGTGTTCCTTGGTCTTCATGATGCTCTCTGCGCTTTCAACAGAACCTTGAGACTATCACAGAGCAGGTGCATTTATACAGAGACTTGATTACACACAGGTGGATTCTATTTATCACCATCAGTCATTTAGGACAACATTGGATCATTCAGAGATCCTCGCTGAACTTCTGGAGTGAGTTTGCTGCACTGAAAGTAAAGGGGCCGAATAATTTTGCACGCCCCACTTTTCATTTTTTTATTAGTTAAAAAAGTTTCAAAAATCCAATAGATTTCGTTCCACTTCACAATTGTGTCCCACTTGTTGGTGATTCTTCACATAAAATAAAAAATTTATATCTTTATGTTTGAAGCCTGAAATGTAGCAAAAGGTTGAAAAGTTCAAGGGGGCCGAATACTTTCGCAAGGCACTGTAGCATCAAGAAAATGTTTTTGAGCTTTGCAGTTGTCAGGTTGAGTTCCTGTCAGTGTAGGACAACCTCTTAAACCCAGGACTGTACCTGGAAGCAATACCTTTTATAACATGGTGACCAAAAACTCTCAATGAGGCCTTACTAATGCACTATACATTTTAACATCCCTTGATTTACATTTTATGCTTTTATTCCCCTTGTTTGTCTTATTGCTTCCCCCAAATTGTTCCGAAGATGTAAACAATGTCAGAAAACAACTTAATCTTTTTCAACGGCAGCCTCTTCTAGCTCAGCATTTCCTATTTTAGGGAACTCGGGCTCAGCCAAATCTTACCAATGGTATCTCCCTATACACATAATGTTCAGAAACAGAAATTGGAAAATATAAATTGGAAACAAGTACAACCAAAGTCCACACAGAATCACCTTGCTATATGTGACATTATTGATTCAAATACTGCGCCTCTGACACAAAAACCATGAAAGCAATGACAAACAGTTCTTAAAGACAAAACTGTAAAAATGTAGACAGACTCATACTCAATAATACTGAGTCAAATCTACTCTGTGTGAAATGTGTCTGAAAGTAATGCACAGTTCAAAATCACTTTTGTTTCAATCTAGATTTTTTCTTCAGAGGTGGTGCACTCAAGCTCAAGGTTAGTGTGTTTTTCTTCAGATGTCAGCCATCACATCCTTGTGGGAAAATGAGCTCTGCTCCTCTGCTGTGAACAGCTAAACAGATAAAATATTTGGTCTTCTCATGGCTGGGTTATTATACTTTTATATAACTATAATAAGATGGGTTTCTGAAGGGTTGATATAGAAATTAATCAAGCTAATTGGCCTCCATAAGAAACCAAATATTTTTTTAAGAAAAAAATTAAGTCAGACAATTATTATACACTGTCTTGCAAACTAATGGGGGAGAAACATATTTCTGCTACTCAATTTACTTTTCTGTTTTTAAAGTAAACCTAGGCTTTATGAATATGAAATAATCCTAATCACACAAACCATGAAGAGAATGGTTATGACACATTAGTTCTCTCAGCTCTTTAATGTCAGAGCTACAGAGGTTTGGCATACAGTATAGGGATTTTTAGTTTCATAGACAGAGTTAGCTCACATTAACACACCACATTCACAGGAGGAAAAAGAAAAAGACGACACAGACACCAATAAAAAATCATAAAGAGACTGAATTTGGCTGAGGAATTTGGCTGAGGAAGTATATTAATGTAGGAGCTTTTCAATTCAAATTTAGGAGGGAAATATTAACTGCTATAAACTTTTGTGGAAGGCAAGACAGTCTGTTCCATATTTCTATCCTTAACCTGAAGAATTTACAACTCAAAGACAAACGCAAGTATGTGGAAATTAATATTAAAATAACAAAATAACACATTAAAATGGAGATTTCTTTCTTTTTCATAGCATTCATTTCCCCAATTTGCAGAATCTGGATCAGATTTCATGGAGTGAAGCACAGCACTGTGTTCCTGTACCAGCAGAGCAGTGTACACATCTTAAAAATATAAAAAACTGAATGACAGTTCCAGTTTGGGACAGACTCCAGAAATATCAGTTGAAGGGATGAGAATGTACAGCTATTAAGTAAAAATACTGTACAATTTTCTTTTGCATTACAATGAACTGTATTTAAAATAAACTGTAGGGTATTTGTACATCTTCAGTTGAAGGGCATTTCTGATAGATTAGTTATTAGCCACCACTGAATTTTCAAAAGAAGCCATTAACCTGTGCCCTGCTCTTAAACAAAAAGATGAAAAATATAGAGACAAATGGTTCCACCATCACAAGAACAGAACATTTTCATCAATATCTAATGAACATACAGTACTGTATTCTATTATTAAACCACATTATTAGCTGCATGACAAATGGACATAGCTATCACATATTCCAGAATTCACAAAAAGAAACAGCTGCCCATGATGGATTTAAAGGTGAATCATTCTGCCGGAGCTGCACCATCTGAAACTCCACACTAGTCAAGGTCAGCTGTGTGAACAAACCCCCTCTCTCTCTTGCTCAAGGACAGGATCGTTCATAACTTTATCTTGTTATCTATTTACATCCGGCAGACTACGACACAATTTAATGGACAATCCCTATGCCAGATTGAGAAGAATGTTGAGCATGGTGCGATACACAGCACAATCACATAAATCACATAAATACAACAGCATTACAGGAACAAAAAAAGATGAATAATTAAGTTTATTTCCTGTTTAAACTTGAACCAACTTAAAATCAAAATGGAAAAAAAGTATTTTTCAGTCACCGTATAACCATTATTTATTTATGCAAGCTTACTTTGAGTTCTAAAAATGATTGTTGCTTCTAATTCATACGGATTTCCATGCAGGAATACTGGAAACATGTAAAAGATGTTTAATGAGATATTTAATTACATTTTTCAAATTATGTGATTAAAACTATTAAGAATTTAGTCAAGGATTTAAAATTATGTAAATGTATGTTAATAAATCTTTGAATAAAATTGATTTTTTTAAATGTATTCCTTTAGTGAACAATTACACTTTCATGGATTAAAAATACTCCTCTTTCTCTTTTATCATATTATTTTATGCATATTATCAAAAAGCACAGCCAACCATTCAAGATAACTGAAGTCCATCCAGATATAACACATTCCATAATGAAATACAAATTATTCTTTCTCCACTGTTTAAGTGGGGCTGAGCTTCTACTAGGTGTGACCTGAAGTACTTAAGAAAATCACTGCCTTGGATTTCTCTATTATAAGCAGGTGTGTGAGCAGTACACATTACAGGAGTTAGGGAATCAATATAGTGCAGGCAATCAGAGAGAGAAAAAAAAACAACCGAAAGCAATTCTTTGCCCGTTAGACTTTACACTTCAACATTTTTCCCCATACATCTGACATCATAACAGCAAAACCAAAGTAATATTTTACTGGCTTCTGAAATATATAATCAAGTTCTAAGGAAAAAATTGTGACCAAATCAATACAACGCCAGCTACCCCAAATCACAGGGGACTCCATGGAAATAACAGACTTACAGCCGCATGGCTTGAGCCACTGTTCTAAAGGAATTAGAAGATAATTGCTTCCATATTCGACTTGTTTCCAAAACGGAATTCATTATAAAAGTCAACCAGATAACAAACTATTCTGTTCAATATAATTTCTTGCACAGGGTAAGAATCACGCTGAAAATAAAAATAAATTAGCATTTTGGTTCTACTGCATCTAATTGGAAAAAAATAACAAAATCTGCAACTGTGACTATAAATGTAATTATGCAAGTGTTATTATTTTGAATTATGTTCATCAGAACAGGCAAGACAGTAGCACCACTGATGTCAAGGAGTGACGGATAATCTCCATCCATCTCACAGAGTGGACAGACTGCAGTTGATGTGCAGGCTTAGAATGCCTTAACTGTTGACCTCAATGAAAGGCATTACAGACAAAGACCCCTAACGCTGAGCAAACCTAAAAAGTGCTCCAGAGAGCAATGTGTTGTTTTCCATCTTTCTACTTTTTTTAGCTTGGTTCTCTGCTTCTTAGGAGGTTAACTGAAGATATAAAGTGCAGTGCAGTGAATTAGTTGTAGTTCGTGGGCCAGGTGGCGGTGTTGCAGTAGAGGAAACGAGAAATGCCATAGCAGTGCACAAACGTCTAGTGTATTGTTCTGTCTAAAATATACTGAAGGTGGTGTAATATCCTGTCACTGTACTACAAGGCATTATTTTTTTAGATTCAGCACGCAACATTAAACCTAGTACAGTACAAGATATAAAATGACATTGTAACTCTCCTCAACATTAACAAATAACTTGATTTTTGTCTTTATGACCTTCAAGATGCAGATCATCTGAAAAATCTACCAGAACCACTATAGGGTAAAGTATTTCCCTTTGCAGCAAATAAACAGAAATAACTGCACAACAACTTGCAGTGTCATTTCAAAACCCCTTTTATCTCACCAGCCTTGAATCATTTTGATATTCTGAGGATTTGTACTTTATTGGTTTAATTTACTTATTTTATTTTTCTCTTTAATTCTAAAACCATGACAATTCATGAACAAATACATCTGAAGTTGCAAAATTAATATTTAAAAAAAATAAAATGTCATCACTTCCCTGACCCGAATGACTATGTTGAAAGCTTTACTCAAATGATCTATAAAATACTTTTCATGTAGCAAAACATAATACAAACCAGAGAACAGCAGGCAGGAGCCACATGAGAAACAACAGAATAAAGTCTGTCCCTTCAAACCATGCCATTTCTATTTTCTTCAGGACTTATAACCTTCCCTTCAGAACCAAAAGAACCTCCAAAGAAACCCTTTGCACAACCTCAACACCCCACTCTCACACCTGCAGCAAAAATCAAGTGTTTAATCACCCTGTTAACATTTGCAAAAGTCCTACTACGCTTTCTATAGAGTCCTGCTGAGCACCTATTTGCAGGGATCTGAAGTCCTGCATTCCCAGCTGGGATGAGGCCATGCTCAATCCATTAGTCCTTCCTGCATTATTCTATCCTTAGGCTGTGACTTTGGGGTAAAACAGAGCAGTCAACGAGAGACTAACAACAGGCATACAAGATTGAGATTTAGGTTTAACAGACACAGATCTCAGGAACATTCTCTCATATTGAGTAATAATTAACATTACATCAGAGTGATCTACAGTAGCAGCGTACATAGTGTAATTCACTCTTATCACACAACACACATTTAGCTTTTAACATTGCGATTTCATTTTAGCACTTATCCACATAAAAAAAATGTTACTCTTGAGTTTCTGCTTCATCTCAAAATTAAAGAACAATTTTAGGCTTTAAAGCATTGTTTCATTTGCAAAGTAAGTCAACCTACAATCTTACATTAACTGTTGGCTCACAAGAAATGAACCTGAGATAGCTTTGCCTCACATACAGTACTGTACATCCCTGCAATAGTCTGAAAGGAAGATTCAGCTACATCTGGGCTATTGTGCATAACTTAGTTTTAACTTAAATTTCATTGTCCAAGACAAAGCTTACAAAAAGAAAGGTGTAGTGTACTGTGCTTTAAATCTACAATATAATTTGCTTAAAAGACAGGCTGATGCCACGATTGGAAGAAATTTGACACCATGAGAGCAGGTCGACAAACTGAGTTCCAGAGACAGGTGAGGAAAGCACTTACCAATGAGAAATCTCTGCAGCTCAGCTACTACTACCCTCAGGGTCCACAAACAGGAAACTTTAGAAATCCAGTCTTCGGAAAAACTTCAAAAATAAAAGAAAATGGGACAGGTAGTTCAGCTTCCAAAGTCCAGGTAAGGCTGTTTTACTGCTGCTCAATATGACCCAGAGAGGAGGTGTGAAAGAAAGGGGGAGGGAATGTGCACACAGGCTCTTCAGATGGTATTCACTCCCTGAATTTCAGCCTTGCTTCTCATCTGCTGCGCTCCTCCCCCTCCCTCTGGCTTGCTCGCTCTCCTCTCTCTCCTGTCATTTGCCAAAGTTACAGCACGTGAGGCTTCCTATCTCATTCTCTGTGAAAGCAGCAGACAGCTGGTCGGAGAGACCCCCTCCCCCTTCAGTGATGGCGAAGCACTTTTTAGGGACTATATTTTTAAACCCTTACTGAGGGCAAAGCAGAGAGCTGCTCGAGTCCAGTTATTGTGCAGCCACTTTAAAATTTAGATTTCAAAGTACCAACACTTTGCTTAGTTATTTTTCTAATTTTTAATTTCATCCTTAGCAATCATGTCATTAAAATGCATTTATTTCATATACTGTACGTCCTGCACGAGAACCTCTTAAACATTGAGAGATGTTATATATTGGTTGAGGTTTATCATATGGACCCCAGTCGTTTTGACAATGTATGGTGAGGAGTCTCCTGTATCAGACTTTAGAAAATGTTGTCATCCTTGAGAATCCTAAACTTGACCTGCAGTAAAATGGGTTGTGCCACATTCTGTGTGCATTATAATCTCAGTCTGGCAAAGACTTCTCGAAGGTGGAGTTCAGGCAGCACCTTCCTACAAAAAATTCCACCAAACACATTTTGCTGAGGTGTATCTGTATAGCGGGGAGTGAGAAAGAGATGGGAGAGGGGTTCCCATTCACAGCTCTCTGTTGTAATACTCCAGATCTGGCGATTTACCATGCTTAGTGCTCATGGCCAGACTATTCAATGTGCTCTACCATTCCTGTTCAAAGTCGACAGATAGCCAAGGTTCCAACTCAAAAAAGAAAACAGTGAATCATTACAAAACCACCCTCTTAGCTCTTTTTGGCATTATTCACGTTATAATTTAATAGCTGAACACTGCTTTAAATTACAATCTATACAACATATAACTATAAAGCTTTCTGAAAAAGAAAAAATGCCACATTATCAAGAGCTGTTTATACTTGAATATGAACCGAGCTAAGTAATGGTTTATGGATTGACTGTAATAGCTGTTTGTGTGTACAGTCTGCAGTTCATAGTGATGT
Organism: Lepisosteus oculatus; assembly: GCF_040954835.1. NCBI lineage: Eukaryota > Metazoa > Chordata > Actinopteri > Semionotiformes > Lepisosteidae > Lepisosteus > Lepisosteus oculatus. The sequence goes on along the minus strand of NC_090715.1, from coordinate 380,277 downwards.
AAACTTATTAAATATGCTTTTTGTACAGGGTATAATTTAAATATGCCTTTGCTAAGCCAGCTAACACAAGTCTTCACACTATAAAATGCATAAATGATCAAGCAGTGTCAGCTTTCCTGTTTCATTAAAATCAATCGGTAATAAACAGATGCCAATTAGCCATAAAAATATTTGCACATTTGTACATCTGATTGTCCTGTTTTTTACAGCAGTATCAACTTATTATGTCCCAGTGCTGTCAGTGACAGCATGGGGCAATCTGAGGCTCCTTATGGGACTTAAACAAAAAGAAAGAAATATTAATTTAAAGCTATAAATATTAATGGATATTATCAGGGGAATAGTTAAATATTCACAGTTAAAGAATTCCTTTATAATTAATGAGCTACTGTCAACCTGAAAAATACTAACCTTACACCCATGTTAATTAACTCTATACATAAGATAAATGGACTTTTAGAGCTCCGGTTCAGACGGAACAATTAATTTCATAAAAGATAAAGGGATCCTCTGGTTAATTATCTAATGGGACCTGGCATTCAAGAGAAACGTACACAAGAGGCTTTTGATGGCAGGAGGCAACTTCAACAATGTTACAACTGCAGTGCTTGGAGGTACAGCCTTTAAATAATTATTAAAAATAATTATAATTAATATGTTCAAATAAAGAAAATAAGCTTTACATCTCAAAAACTCCTGCTTTATTTTCAACTGATGTGTTGTTGAGGATAAAAGCAGAAGCACAGAAGGACGTAAGAGAAAGCAGCCAATGTTTCCTTGCTTCACTCATGACAGCAGGGAATATCCAGAACACCAGGTTTCTCTTAACAGTGACTAAATCACAACCTCACAACAGAGGAAAAGAACAAATTGAAAAGAAGGTTACATATAAAAATATTTTTTTAGAGCTTAGCAAAGAGTTAGCAAATCATCTTCATATATCTTCCAATTCTCTTTATTGATAGCACATGAATTATCCAAAGTGCCAACTGTAGCATTAAACAAGACATTGCCAAATGAATGAAGCATCATTCTCATACACCTTTTCATGCGTTCTCCTGTTAGGAATAGATGGCAGCAGGAGCTGAAGAGAGTTAACACATAATCAGAGAAGCAAAGACCACTGGTGGTGGTGGAAGGGAGTCCCCATTACCTGTAAAGCTCTTTGAGTGGAGTGTCCAGAAAAGCGCTATATAAGTGTAAGCAATTATTATTATTATTATTATTTAACGTTACAGTATGTACTTTCATGTCACCTTCATGTTCCCGAACTCCCTCCCAACAAAAGGAAAGGTACAGCTTGTATCTACTGGCAGATCCTCCACAATCACTGCAATGAACTTTATTCACACTCCTTTTCCAATATCAAGAATTAGAAATTTGGCCGCACAAGTAACACTGCTTTAGATTTTGCTGGTGATCTAAATGTGAAAACTATTGCTTGACAGTTTAAACAGATCTATACTCAGGTCTTGGATATCCTTACCTACATTAATACATTAATAAGACAAAAGACTACTGGCACGAGTTAGAAGAGAATTAGCACCTACAGATGTTTATTTGAAATGCTTTCTGGAAAAACTTACTTCTTTATGGTCCTATAAAAAAAATACAGATATTTTGTTAAATGTAATATAGCTCTGCTACAATGTTATAATTCATACCAATGAATATCAAAAAAGCCAAAAGCCATACTTTCTGAATACCTATTTCTTACATGATGTGAAATTCAATAACTAATGGGGGGGAAGTCTGGCTCACACTGCTATTTCCAGACATTTAAAACATTTCTTGGCACAGTTCCCCCAATTATCCTCTCAGAAACTGGCACAGGAGGATATCGCTCAAAGGTTTTTTCCGATGCTCTCCGAAGTGCCTTGGATAGAATGTTCACTCAGCGTCTGCAGTAAAAAGAAAGCCACTCCCAAACGGATATGCAGTTTTTGTATTTCTTCGCTGCTGTAATGAGAGGCTTGAAGGGTTCAGAGATGGAATCAGGAGTATAGATGTCTAAACCATCATCAAGACACTTCTCCTCACAGCTGCTCTCTGGGGGAATCTTTTCATTCCCACAATAAATATACAGTGGGAAAGAGCACCTGCTCTCTGACACCAGCTATTCCCTGTTATTAACTCTTCCACAATAATAACCCAAAGATAAAAATCAACTTGCACTGTTCCAGTTCTTTAATACACAAGGAAGAATTATTTTATATTTTGCAGTACCCTATACAGTATATGTATTAATCCAGGTGTTTAGAGAACATTTTTAAACATTATTTTGGTGTCCAACACAATACAAAGTGTATCCACCAAGAACTTATTACTGTTTATTAGTACTCAAAAGTTACATATTCATGCTGCTCATTTAAAGATAAACAAAGAAGAATACAGAGGAGAGATTATAATTAAATATTTGATGACATTTGAGTGAGGAAGTGTTGCTCTGCTAATACTTTTTCACATGGATACAAGAAGCTCTCCATCTTCACTCTTTGTCCTGATTACCATGATACCAGACTACTGATGGAGCTGTATTTAGATGGAAAATTACCAGTCTCTGGTTTGCTATCTCACCCATACCCAAATAGAGCTCTCTAACGTGGAGCTGGTGGCAGCTCTAATCTTCAACTAAGAATGTGAGCTGGCTTTCCACTCCAGGGAGCAATTCCCACTGTTTTGTGGGCACAGCAGCATGCACATGGGTGAGCATCCTCTCTCAATCTAGACTGAGCAGGGCATTACTACAGAATAAACAGCCGTGCTTTCAACCATTAGAGTGCAGGAAAAGCTTCTGTTAAAAAGCCAAACAAATTAAAATGCTTCGCAAAGTATCTCAAAATAAATTACTAATGATACACACGCACTTTCCAAGACTGAAAAAGACTTTAGCAAAAGTGAAGGTTTCTAAAATTGTGTCAGAGTAATGGGAGAGGTGAGCAGCTGGTATACTCTAAGGTCACTATCCTTCTTGTCTCAGGCAGTGGACAGAAACTGAAGGCATGCCTTCCTCCAGCGGAGCCTGGGGTTGTCACCACCCTTCCCTCTCTCAAAAAAAGTGAAAATACAGAACCATAAATTAAAAGAAAACAAAGCAAAAACAGACATGAGAATGCAACACAACAGGCATATCAGAAGGATTTAATCAGAATGAGGGCAGCACTTTCCCTTGAGGTACAGTAGATATTGGAAATTACAGACCAGCTCAGATTAATCAAGAGCTGGTAACTGAGTCTTGTTGAATTATACCAACAGCACATGCTAACAAACTAAATAATGTTCCTTCTTTTGGAGTTATAATTGGATCATTCTGTCATGCTTTTCAAACCCATATCAGGTCCCCCTTTCCCTCGTTACAAAATGTTTTCTGCTTCTCTGTCAGACTCTCAGACCTACAGTACACGTCTGTGAGAGCCTGACACTTCGCATAGCCAAGCCACATTTCTGATTCAGTTGTGCCAAGAAACAGCATCCTAAGGGAAACAAAATAAGTACTTCTAATGACAGAAACTTTGGCCCTGGCTTTGTAAAGCATTTTCAAACAACAAGTGCTGCCAGACACAATATGTGTGCAATATGACACCAAGATTGTCAATGGTGAACAAGACTTAGATTGTTTCCATATGATATCTGCTAGCTCTTACTGTGTTTGAACATAGTCAAGACTTGAACAGCACCCTTGTAGCCAATGTAATCATTAGTATAACAAGCTGTGAAACAAAAATGATCACTGTAAAGAAAACCCTTCTGTCAGACATGAGATGTTCGATCTGAATTATATTAAAAAATAACAGAAGGACAAAGATGCAGGAATACAGAGAGCTAGTCCTAACAAGGCGTGCATAACATTTTGCTTAATTCTCTCCTAACTGTTATAATAAAGTATAAAACAATTAAGCAAAGTACTTCAGAACATAAGAACATACTGTAAAAGGGTTCCAAGCAAGAGAAGGCCATTTGGTAGTTAGTAGGTAATTCTTTCAGACTGAGGTGATGTTCCAAAGTATTTTTCCAAATATTTAAATTAGGTTCCTCATGAACTAAACAAGCCCAGTGGCATGAGAAAAATCTGGGCTGTTGAGTTTTACTATTTTGCTGCGACTGTGAGTGGAGTTCAGGATGGCTGGTAGTGGGGCTTTATCTCAGCAGCGTGAAGACCTGGAACATTGCTGCTGAAGGGAGAGTCCTGGCAGGACTACTGCAGCCTCCCCAAGCAAGGCCTGTGCCCCCCAGCACGACGCATCGTCACCGCTTGGCTAATTAGAGAAAACATTTACATGGGGAAAAAACACACTGCAGACCACATACCAGTTTAAAAACATGTAATAACGGAAACTATGCTAGCTTATACTGTATGACCATACCTCTTTCTTACACAGCGTTCATGCAGATCTGCAGAAGAGGCATTCTGAGCTCTGCTGGGACAAGCTGCACTGTGCATTCGGCCCATTCAGGGCACACAGTGACAAGGTGTGAAATTTACAGCACAGCTCAGAGACTTGGAGGCACAGTACTGACACACACTGATGTCATTACATCACTCTGCAACTCATATTTCCAAGACAAAGAGGCAGTGAAAATATAAACTAGATCACTGATCACTGGCAATCTGCAAATGCAGCTTCACTCTGGACTGCCTCAGCACAAGACTGTCTAGACCATTTTGTATACAAATCATTTTATAATACATGTAATAATTCCTACAGTGCCTTCAGTTCCATAGCAATTTACAGCAGGATATCAACACTACCCCTTACAGTGAAATGCACCTGATTACATCTTGAAGTAAGAAACATTCAAGATCAAAGTGAAATTTAGCCAGAAGACCAAGGTTCATGGCCCATGGCATAATCTGACCAAGCAGTTGGGAACTTGAGTTAACAGCTCCTCTGAAAGAGAACATCCCTAGCCACCACAGAGCACCACCTTCTGGTCAACTAACATCACTTACTGCTGCAACCTGATTTTCTATCAAAATACTGATCAGACAAATTGTAGCGCAGCTTCAGCAATCTGACAAGGTCAGGCTACACGGTGGCAACTGTGCTGTCAATTTATAATTGCCAATAACTTCTTATAACAGCTCCACAAACTTAGAATCATCAGTTGCATCTGTGCACCTCAGGTCACGCATGACCTCTGTGCCTGCCCGGGGAAAATAAGGAAGTACAGGCTTCAACACCAAAGCAAAAAAACATCACAGAAATAACAACAGGAGGTTTAGACATTTAAATTTGAAATGGTTCTAAAAATAAAAACTTAGCAATCGAGAAGTCAAAAGAAAGTAGGTTGCATGTAGATTTATATTGTTTAAAATGTGCAGTACTACTGAAAATCAACCATTACACACATTAGACTATACACTCTGTTTTGAATACTCTAATTTCATAGCAGATCATCACATAAATTAACTTTTCAACAGCACTGTTTCTAAGTTAACCCAAAAGTTTTTTCATATTAAAAGATTAAATTTGGTTATTTTGATGGACTTTGAGCAGTGAAGAAATTGAAGTAATGTCCTGAACTAGGTAGAATGTAGTTAGACACAAGCAATGACAACAATATTGTGACCGAACAGAGTGTAAATCTCTCTATGACCACCTTCTGTTGTACCTGTTGTACCGACAGACAACATAAAAAACTCTCTCCTGAACTATCAGAACTTTGAAACTTAGTAGTATTTTTGGTTTCAAAAGAAATAATGGCAATAATGGAGCTGGAGCCTATCTCAACGAGGCGAGATGCACCTTGGACAGAACATCAGTCTACCGCAGGGCATACAGACATGCGCACTCACATTAGGGTGAATTTTCCCAGAAACCAGTTGACCTTCAGGCATAACTTTGGACTGTGAGAAGAAAACAGAGCACCTGGAGAAAAGAGTACTAACTAGTATTTTACAAATCTTGCTAAAAGTGGCTGCATTTTCAATCCTATTTTGAAGAGGATATTTTAAACCTGGCTCTGGAGCATCAACTTGGGAGTGAATGAGACTTGGAAACATGGCAGTGACACACCCGCTGAGGAAGCAATCCATCATTTAGCACCTTGCAAGCTCTGCAGTGACAGGCAGGAGAGTTACTGCCCAATGGAGAAGCAATGCATCTCCCACATGCTTAACCGCAAACCAGCCAGCAGCTGCCCAATCAGTCGCTGTGCAGGACCTTCAGAGAACCCATTTTCACCCTAGCTGACTACCTAATCATTAAAGGTTACCGAACCCTTAACTAATGTTTTACTCCTTTGCTTCAATCAAGGAAATGCCCTGCACGCTTACCAGGGTGCCAATTATGAATGCACACATTGTGAACTAATAAATAGCAAACAAATAGTGCATTATATAATCCAAAATAACAAATTGCATATTTGCCTTTTATTAGAATTGTGCAGAGGGTATTTCCATGTCAAAGATCTTACCATTAAGTCCTTCTAAGCCTCAACTTAATGTCCGTGTCCCACAAGAAGTATCACTGTGGTTATTGGCAATACCTTCACAAGAAGGCTTTTTAATCAATTAAACTGCAAAGAAGGTAGACAGCAACAAAGCTGTGTATGGAATTCTGAGAACATCTAAGCATCTAAGCAACTGTAAAGTACAGTAACACTTAAAGACTGAAAATCAGTGTTTAAATAATAAGCCTTCCACCATTAAGAAAATAGTCTACAGGTAACCTACATTTGCGTTTATATTGAAATCTTTTATTTTTGTAAGGGGACAAAGACGGTGGCACATCCATATTCCGTTTCAAAATCACTTAAAAAAATATTAGATGACAACCCTGCCGGCCTCCTCAAACATACAAAAGGTTTGCCGTATTTGAGCAAATCATTGCTGAGCTTACAAATCAGTCTTGTGTCACCTCAAAGGTCCTCCACTACACAAGACAGTACAAACACAACCCCACATTATATCCGCAAAATCAGAATCTAGAGGCAGGGACTCCCTTGCATTTCGGTTGCTTTGAAATGGAATAACCTTGCTCTAAATCATTTTCTGATTAAGCAATTATTAAATAAAAAAATAACAGAAGTAAGAAACGGAACGCAATCATTAAATAAAAGGCCAAAAACCAACTGTACAAGTGTACCGCCGCACCGCAGAGGAAAGGGTAGGCACCTGGCCTCCCGTTACTTATCGATTCCCATTCCCAACTATTTAACCTGCACGGAGTCATTTCGATCCGTAATTAGGATATCCAATATTTTCGCCCATGTATTACACGGTTTAAAAAAATAAAAATGATGCAGTTTTAATAATATTTTTGGCCAGCTGGAAACACCAAACGATAACACACCTTTTTCAAAGTCTGTGCACTCGACGGAGAAACTAGTGACTCCGAAAGATAAGTTATCTAAACTGTCCTAAAGATGAACGACTAGTCTTGAGCTTAATTACATTCAAAGGGACTAGCCTACCTGCCCTGCTGTACACAGATGGCGCACTTTTACGAATTCAGATGGCGGCGCCTGCTGACGACTCCAGAACACACCTCTTCTCTTTCTTGATTGGTTGGACGCCGGACTCGAGTTCCCAAACAATTGGACCAACCGGCCGTTAATCATATCAGTCAAGGCGCTTGGCGCGGTGCGTGTGGTTATTGATAAAAATGTCAGTAATTCTCAGTAATTTTCGGTAGTCCTTTGAACTACTGGCACTTTTTAAATTGATACTCGGTAAATTAATTTTGCTTTCCATCTGCACTCTGAGTCTCAGATTATCGGATCGTTATATATATCGTTAAATCTGAACTAACGGCACTTTTTGAATTTCTGTGGAGAAGGTGCCGAATGTGAAAAATGAACACGTGGTCTTCAGCTACACTTAAAATAATGAATTACCTTACAAAGCGATGCTTTTTGGACTTAAAGTGACATTTAGCAGTTTATCTGGTCAACTCCTTAAATCCACAGATAGACAGAAGCCAGTACATCTGAGGTCTTTTGTTGGAGATTAAAGAGATTAAGTTCCTTCAGTGTGTCACTGTAAAACACTCCCTTAAGCCCAGTAATGTATTTGGTTGCTGTACTCTGAACTGATTCCAGATCAGCATTATCTGCTGCTATGCAGGGTCAAATGCGTTTAGTATTTATGCAAAATTACATGTTAAAGGGTCTCATCTTGATTTCAGATGCACTGTAAGTCTTGAAGATAAATATTTTGTTTTGACCAAGGGAAAACAGATAGAGACTATTTCATAAACTAAACTCAAGTAAACTATTTCTGTGATATCCAGTACAGAATATACCAGTTGCTCTTAAGCAATTCAAATGCTTTTGCATGAATGTTTGTAGATTTTACAATCTGATCAAATTAGATTGCCCCTCAGCTGTTTTTTGCCCCTCAGAGGCCATGAAGGTTGGAGACCATTTGGTTAAGATGAGCTGTTAGCCTGAGCTTTAACACTTGGGCACCCTCATATGATGGAAACTGGGTGTGGAGCTTTTGTTCATTGCAATGGCTCAGAAATTATATATTTTTTAGACACTCCTGCTGTTTTAGATTAATGATTCATATTTTAAATGGTTATTTGGTATGTTTGTTATAATTGACTAACTTGGATTTCTTCTGTAGCAGGTTTAGTTAAAACAGTCTAAAACATTTGTTGGGTGAAATAAAACCGTTGTTGAGTCAAGTTTGTGGGCCTCCATCTTGATTCTTGATTCAGGTTAGTAAACTGTAATGGTAGAGTGTCCTGCTTTAAAGGTTCCTGAAAAAACTCCTTGCTAAAAAAAAAAGTCAACCATGTATTTAATGTTGTTTTATTTTCAACAAAATAATTTTGAATTCATACCTTTCACAGACAAAATATTATATTTCAAACATTGTAAACAAAACTTTAAATGGGGAAAATTGGAACTAAGGAAGTGTTTAAACATATGAAAAGACTTTAATATATGAATATATTTAAATATATGAAAAGACTTACAATAAACAGAAATCACAATATTAAAAAAATACACAACCAGTTACTGATCAAGACCACTTTGAATATCTGAGAAGATTTTATCATTTAACTGTTATTTACTTACTGTACCAGCCAAGTTGATTAAATAGTTTATTGCAGAAATTGTGCAAATTACTTGCAAATCAATCAAAACAAGTCAAATGATTAAAAAACAAATGATTAAAACAGATGACATGCATTTTTCTAACCAGATTATTTATGTCTATTTTTAAAGATATAAAAACGTTGGTAGTTACTGAACATTTCAGCTACTTCAAAAAAGTAACTCCCAACGATTAAAAAATACATTCACAGATGCTAACACCACACTTTGGAGAAGACAACCACCTTCCTTGCCTACAAATTTAGACCCATTGCTTCTGCCATGAAACGTTTCTAATGATTTCATAAGCAGCTGCTCGGGGGTTATACTGGCTTGCATTACAGAAGGTAGGTTACTTTGTAGGAAATGGCACATTTGCACATAAATGTTGAGTGTGTCCCCTAGAGATGGAGAGAAAGTGCCCTGTCTGCACCTGCTGGTCTTTTAGCACATCTAAGGGAAAGCAAAAGAGATGAAGTGGTGTATTATATCACAGATCCTCAATGGGTTTAATCTGCTGCAGCATGTTTAATTAAAATTAAATAGATCGTACTTACCAATTAGTATAAGCTACTTCTGAATTACATTTTAAACTCAGGAACAAGGTATACTATTATATGATCATTGCATTTGTTTTTAAGCATCGGTCGTATCTATTGTGGTTCTCAGTTATCAAATGCAAAAAATTGCAATGCCTTGGAATATTCCAGTTTATTCAATATATATTTAAACTCTTGATTATAGTGAACATGCCTATTTATTTGTCATTTTAAAAAAGGCACATGAATATCTGTGTGTATTATGGCTAACAGTTTATTTGATGTTGTACTGGGTTTTAAGCTGGAACCTGAGTTGTCAACTTTAAAAAGAACTGATGGCATTACATTTCTGGCTGGTGCAGCTTTTTTATGGGAGCAGGGTAAAAGCATTAAAAGTATAATCTTGTAAATAAAATTGCAAACATTGGTTAGAAGGTCAACATGATTAGGCACTGAAGCAATTGAAAAGGCACCTTTTTACAAAATGGTGTTTATTTTTAAAAATAAATAAATGGTGGCTTAAATGCTCTTGCAGGAATTGATAATGACTTTAGTGCAAGATGTACCAGAATGGTGGTCTAAGTTAAGGAAATGCATAGCTGCAGCCATTAATTTATTTTTTTAAGTGACTGTATATTTTACTTTTAATTTACTGAATCTGTCTCACACAAATTTGTTTTTTTCTAAATTGTGAGGATTAATTAAGATGCTAATGTGTTTTTCTTATCTCATGCATATGTTTCTTATTTGTAAACAGGTTCATATTGTGTTAAATATATTGTGTAGTCTTGTACCTGCCTGCAATATAAATTTCCCATCTGGGACACTAAAGGAAGTCAGTCATTCATAAGTCAGTTGTCATAAACAGGGAATTTTCATTAAATTACACTGAAGCTGTAAGTACTTTATCTTTTTTTAAAACCAACAAACTAAGCAGCACATCTTATACTTATTGCAATAATTGAAACATGTTGAACTATAACTTTTGTAAATTTTCTTTAGACAGTCCTATATGAGAATAGAGTAGACTCTTCTTAAAATTCCATAGCTTTCTACTGTACAATTATATGTATGGCAAATTCATTAAACTTTTCTGAAGTAAGAAAAGAGCAAGCTAATTGTTTCATTACAGAACCACAGAACAGTATATTGTTTATGTAGAATGACTTCGGGTTTTAGAATTATTTTTACTCGATATTAAAGGATACTAAAATCCAACTTTAGAGCATTAAAACAGGTTCAAGAGTATACTGAAAAAATCTGAAACTAGAAAAGTTGTCATTACAATGTACATCTACAGTGTACAATCTTGAAATAAATGCATAAAAATCCCCATTGAGTAATAGGAGTACTCCATTAAAGCAAATGTTTCTATTGGCTGCTCCGAAGATGTAGACACCTGAATACGTTTGAGTAACGCTTTTGGGAAAACTACCCCTGAAACAACAGTCTATGTATTTCTTTTGCAGGTAGAAAAAAAAAGTTCTTGGGTTTAAAGTGCTCTATTCAAGTATATACTGTCACGTAGCACCAGGCAACAGAAGGTAGGACCCAGTGCGTGGCTATTCTGGTAAATGTGGTTCGGTGCCAAATTGAGGGACAAAGACGTGGTCTTGGACGAAAGCTAGGAGGTCAAAAGCCAGGAAGGTTCCAAGAGGGCAAAGTACAAAAGCAGGAGGTGAGGTCGTAGTCGAGGACGTGAGGGAAGAGTCGAAATGCTGGGAGAGTAGTAATCTTTAGGGGAAAAAGGCTGGTAATGTACGAGTACTGAGCTCAGGGATGAAACCTCAATAGTGAGCTAAGAAAAGAAGACGTTTGAGGGTTTAAGTAGTGATGAGTTAATTGGTGCGTGGGCATTTAGGGAGAGTAGAGCTTGTGGAAATGCGGGAGCCCTTGCATGCCTGCGTGTGATTCGTGACAGTACCCCCCTTTCAGCAGCATCTCCAGATGCCATAGCTAGAGGAGGAGAGCGATGGAAGTCCACAATGAGGGCCTTGTCAAGGATGTCTTTTGGGGAGACCCAGGATCTCTCTTCAGGTCCATATCCCTCCCAGTTGACCAGATATTGCCGTAAACCCCCATGCCAGGGAGACTCCAGAAGCTTGTTGACAGTAAAGGTAGTGGATCCAGCGATGGAGCGGGGTGGGGGTGGGCGAGGTTGCGGTCTGGAGAGGCGTGACCTGTGGTAGGGTTTGAGAAGCAAGACGTGAAATGTAGGGTGGATCCGAAGGGTGGGGGGGAGAGTGAGGTGGTAAGTGACCAGAGTAATTTGTGAAATGACCCTGAAGGGGCCAATAAATCGGGGACGCAGCTTGCGAGGGGGTTGGCAGAGAGGGATGTTCTGGGTGGAGAGCCAGACAAATTGCCCTCTCCGAAGTCTGGGAAAAGGTTTTCTGTGCCGATCCATAAAGGTCTTATAGTGGTGAGTGGCTTTCAGGAGGGCAAGTCAGGCCATCTTCCAGAGCTTCTTGAGGGAAGAAATGTATTGTTGGACAGAGGGTAAGTTGGAATCAGGAATAGGCTTCCGGAGGAGTGAAGGCTGGTAACCAAGGGAGCAGAGAAAGGGAGACATGCCAGTGGCGGAGGAGTAAAGGGAGTTATGAGCGTATTCGGCCCATGGGGGTAGCGAGGTCCAGTCATCCTGGGTGGCCAAGAGGTATGGCCGTAAGTACGTGAGAAGGTCCTGGTTCAGTCTTTCGGTCTGGCCGTTGGCTTCGGGATGGTAGGCAGAGGTGAGTGAGACAGTAGTGCCCAGGGCCCAGCAAAAGGCCTTCCAGAAGCGGGACACGAATTACGGGTCTCTGTCAGACACGATGTCCTCAGGAATGCCATGGAGCCTAAAGACCTGCTGGACAAAAAGATCGGCCATTTCCGGAGTAGAAGGCAAGGAGGGAAGGGAACAAAATGGGCAGATTTAGAAAAATCTGTCAACAATTACCATGATCATGGTGTTGCCCTGGCTCCTGGGAAAGTCCTTGAGAAAGTCCAAAGAGGTGTGAGACCATGGCCATCCGGGTACCGGGGGGGGTTGGAGGGGGCCAGCCTTCTGATGACGGGCTGTCTTGATCCAAGCACAAGTGGGGCAAGCTCGAACGTACTCTGAGACATCCGCCCTGGGACCACCAGAAGTCCCCAGAGATTAATTCCAGAGTGCGTCTGATGCCAGAATGACCCGCGAGTCATGTCCCCATAATAGGACATCAGAGCAGACCCGATCAGTCACAAAAAGTTTGTCCGTAGGGCATGTAGGGGGTACGGGGTGGTCTTTGAGTGCGTGTTGGACGAGGTGCTCATTGTCAGATTGGACGGCAGCGATGATCTGGTGAGAGGGAATGATGGGTTCAGGGGGTTGCTCAAGCTCCTGGGGGTCATGGAGACGGAAGATGGCGTCGGCCTTGACATTCTGTGAACCAGGAGTGTAGGTGATGAAGAAGCAGAAATGGGTGAAAAACAGGGACCACCTGCCTAGCATGATTTAGGCATTGTGCTGACTGGATATAGGACAGGTTCTTGTGATCTGTGAGAATGGTAAATAGATGTTGGGCTCCCTCCAGCCAATGCCTCAACTCCTCAAGAGGGAGCTTGATGGCAAGAAGCTCCCTGTCTCCAACATCGTAGTAAGTCTCTGCTGGCGAGAGTCTCCTTGAGAAGAAGGCAAAGGGGTGGAGGGTACTCCTGTCCCCATGGCGCTGGGAAAGAACAGCCCCAACCCCATGAGCCGAGGCATCGACTTCCAGGCAAAGAGGGGTCTGGGTGACGGAGGAGAGGGGCCGTGGTAAAGAGGCATTTCAGGCGCAGGAAGGCATGGTCTGCCTTGTTGGTCCATTTGCCCAGAGTGGGACCCTTATGAGTGAGGGCGGAGATAGGAGCGGCGACTGAGCTGAAGTCCTTTATGAAACGGCGGAAGAAAGTGGAGAACCCCAGAAAGCGTTGGACCTGCTTCCGGGGGGTTGGCCAGTCCCCTATGGCAGCCGTCTTAGAGGAGTCCATCTCAATACCAAGAGGAGAGATGATATAAACCTAGAATCGTATTTTTGAAACTTGGAAAGTGAATTTCTCCAGCTTGGCATTGAGTCTGTTGCTGATGAGGCGAGTTAGAATCTCCCTGACATGAATGACGTGTTCCTGTGGGCTACTGGAATAAATTAAAATGTAATCCAAATAGACAAGTGCGTATTTGTGTATAATGTCCTGGAAAATGTCATTCATAAAATTCTGAAATATCGCCTGAGCGTTAGCAAGATCAAAGGGCATGACCTGGTATTCATAATGGCAGTGAGTGGTGATAAAAGCCATCTTCAATTCATCCCCCTTGCAGATGCGGACGAGGTTATACGAGCAGCGAAGGTCGAGTTTGGAAAAAATTGTTGTGCCCTGGAGGGACTCCAAAGCCGCAAGAATGAGAGGCAAAGGGTAGCGATTCTTGACCGTGACTTCGTTGAGACCACAGTAATCAATGCACAATCTTAAAGAGCCATCCTTCTTGGCTACAAAAAAAAAACTGGCACAGGCAGACGAGGAGGAAGGACGGATAAAGCCTGACTTCAGGGAGTCCTGGATGTACATTTCCGAAGCCTTGGATTCATCTCACAAGAGGGGATAAACACCCTCTAGGTGGTAAAGCACCAGGGAGTAAATCGATGGCACAATCGTAAGGAGGATGAGGGGAGAGAGAAAGGGCCTTACGTTTACTAAAAGCAATGTGAAGGTTGGCGTGGGGGGGGGGGATAGTGTAGGAAGTGACGTGAAAGATCTGGGCAACAGAAAGTTTCATGGGGAGCTGACAACAGTGGGTTAGGCAGCAGGATCCCCAGGCTGTGAGTTCACTCTGGGTACAGGAAATGCAGGGATTGTGTAACTGTAACCAGGGGTAACCGAGTATGAGTGGGAGTGACAGAGACTGGCGGAGGAGAAGCTGAATCACTTCCAGGTGATTGGCTCCAATATGCAGAGAGAGGGGGATCGTCTGCCATTCCACCAATCGTGGGGAGAGAGAGGAGCCGTCAATGGACTGGATGCGGATGGGGAGACAGGCAGCATGGGAATCTTCAGGGAGGTGGCGAGTCCAGAGTCCAGAAAGTTCCCTGCAGCATCTGAGTGAACCAAAGCCAGAAGAGACTCCAGAGTCCCGCCCCAGGAAAGGGTCGCAGGGATGGAGAGCCCAGAAGCACAAGGGTTGAGTGAGAGGATACTGATCTTAGCAGTGGGGTGGGCGGTGCGAGGGGGTCGTACTGGACAGGAAGATCTGAGATAGTTGGAAGCCCCGCAATAGAGACAGCGCCCCTCAGAGAGTCAGTGGTTCCGTTCTTCAGGAGTAAGACTAGAGGGGGAAGGAGTAGGTGGAGAAGCCGATGAGGGGACAGGAGAAGTCCGGCTGGAGGCAGGGCAGGGTGGGAGAAGTTCGCTCCTACGTTGTTGCAGGTGAACGTCGATCTCCGTGACCAAGGAGACAAAGCTCTCCAGTGTAGGCGTGTGGAAGGAGAGAAGAGCCAGGTGGTCTTTCAGCTCCTCGGACAGTCCCCTACGGAATTGGTGAATGAGAGCTTCCTGATTCCAAGCAATCTGGGAGGCCAGGACCCGAAAGTCCATCACATATTCCTTGTGGATCGTGCACCTTGCGATAATGCTGAAAGGCGAGAGGCGGCGAAGTACGGAGACTGGACCTGTCCGAAGGTCAGCAGAGACTGGAAATGAGTAAGGTCCGATGCTTCAGGAGCATTCCTGGCGAGAAGGCCTGCAGCCCATTCCAGTGCCCAGCCAGAGAGGTAGGCGACCATAAAGACGATCCTTTCCCGGTCCGTGGGAAAACAGTCCGGACGGAGGTTATAGGTCATCGAGCACTGAGTCAGGTAAGCCTGGCACATATTTGGACTGCCGTCGAACCTGTCCGGGGTGGGAGGTGGCAGGGGACTGGGAGAGGCAGCAGAAACTGGAGGCGGCATGGTGGTGGGTGGGAGACGAGAGGCTGGGGAGCGGATCCGGAGACTAAGTTAACCAGTTGCTGGATGGTTGCATTTAGCTGATCCAGTGCTGGGGAATTCTGGGCCAGCAGTGCCGAAGGGTTGTTAGAGCTCGCAAAGTCCATTTTGGCTCCCTATTCTGTCATGTAGCACCAGGCAACAGAAGGTACAATAGGACCCGGTGCATGGCTATTCTGGTAAATGTGGTTCGGTGCCAAATCGAGGGACAAAGACGTGGTCTTGGACAAAAGCTAGGAGGTCAAAAGACAGGAAGGTTCTGAGAGGGCAAGGTACAAAAGTGGGAGGCGAGGTCGTAGTCAAAGACGAGAGCTTGGGGTCAAAAGCCAGGAAGGTTCAGAGGAGGCCAAAACGGTAGGCGAAGTCGTAGGCGAGGACGTGAATGAAGAGTCAAAATGGCAGGAAAGTAAGTTAATAATATTTTTTTGGGAAAAAGGCTGGGAAAGTACAAGTACTGAGCTCAGGGAGGAAACCTCAATAGTGATCTAAGAAAAGGAGACGTGTGTTACATGCCTACAGCTGGGTGGGCTTTCTGCTGCGTGGCTCGCTGGCTGAGGGGGGGACCGACACCAGGCTCTTCAGCAGGGAGATGCGGGGGGGCCACCTGCCCGTCACACAGCTTGGGGGGGACACGGGCTTGGGTGCTCTCCCCGTTGACATGAGGGGCTGCATCTCCTGCTGCTGCACGGGCTGACTGCTGTCCTCCTCTCCACTTTGCCCCGCTGCCCAGTCTGGGAACTGGAAGAGGAAGCCCTGTCCACGGGCCCCGCGGGCTGAGGGGGAGCCCCGCTGCTCCTGTCTGCAAAGGGGTGCCCGACAGTGGCTCTGAGACTCCGCTGCTACTGGAGGAGAAGCCAGGCTTTCCAGAGAGGAGATGCTCTGGTTCCAGGCCTGCTGCAAATCAATGGGCACGATCTTGGTGGTCTCCAGAGAAACGCACACGGGAAGGCTGCCCTGGTCTCCCTTCCAAGGCAGCTGTCTCTCAGCGCAGGTGGGGGATGGCGGTATGGTGAAGGGACTATGACACACATCCTGGCCACCTGGAGGAAGAACAGGCAAGGGCTGAATTAAAAAAAAAGATAAAGAAGGCAGAGAAAGGTACTTACAGGAACCACACAGGCATTTTTTTAACACTTAAATATGTAATCACTGGAGGATCCACATTAATGATCATTTACCTGATGACTTTATCTCCTGCAGAACCTCGTCTGCGGTGCGGGCCACAAAGGTGATGCCCTCATCCTCCTTCTCAGTTTCAGATTTGTCATCTTCAGAGTCTACTGTCACAACAACAGGAACTGCAAGCAACAGAAAGTTCTATCTACAGTTCATGTTAATCTGTTTCTGTTTGCAAAGCAAGAAATACTGGAATCAGTTTAAAATATTAAAAGCTGTTTCAATTTGTTAAGTGACAAGTTGCACTACTGGTGCTGCTAAATTTCTGCCCTAACCTGACAATGGTGCTGTCTCACCTGTGTCCTGCCAACTCACATTTCTTCTTGGTTTACCATTTGGAACCAGCTCACCCACATCAGTGCACTTGGGCTGTAAGCAAAGCACAGATAATACAACACCACTCTTCTGACAAATGAGGAAGATGCTTTTGGTAGAAAAAAATCAGAAACACATTTAGAATTGTAATATCCTCTTTAGTTTGGTAAATGTCATCTTTTGTTAAGAGTTAACTAAGTAAACCCTGAGTTTTCTTAAAAAAAACATTTTCACCAGCTTTATGTCTGAGACTGTGAGGCAGTGAGACAGAGAGGCTGCAGGGAGAGAGGGAGTGAGGAATAGAGGCAGCAAGGGAGAGAGGGAGTGAGGAATAGAGGCGGCAAGGGAGAGAAAGAGTGAGGAATAGAGGCTGCGGGGGAGAGAGGGAGTGAGGAAAAGAGGTGGCGAGGGAGAGAGGGTGTGAGGAATAGAGGCTGCGGCGGAGAGAGGGAGTGAAGAATAGAGGTGCCGAGGGAGAGAGGGAGTGAGAAATAGAGGTGGCGAGGGAGAGAGGCTGTGAGTGTCACAGAAGCTGGAGGCTAGCCGTGGAGAGAGACCGGCTAGACGGGAAGACCCTATGAAAAGCGGTAGGAATGGAGCAAACGGCCCTCAGATCAGGTAGCGGACATGGGGTGACCTGGTGAGGCGAGCCTCTCAACAACTGATCCCAATGCCGAACAAAGAGGAAAGGGAGACTCAGAAATATATAGCCCCAGACAACAAGACACACCTGAAGAACAAGTAAAGCACAGGGAAACTAAGAACAAGACAGAAAAGGAGCGCCCTCTAGATGTAAAGGGCATGAAAGTGATGGAGTGAGGAATAGAGGCTGTGAGAAGAGAGGCAGGGAGGAAGAGAGGAATAGAGGCTGTGAGCGACACAGGCTGTGAGGGAGAGAGGTTATCAGGGAGAGAAGAATAGAGGCTGTGAGGAAGAGAGGCAGTGAGGGAGAGAAGAATAGTGGCTGTGAGGAAGAGAGGAATAGAGGCTGTGAGGAAGAGAGGGATTGAGGCTGTGAGGGAGAGAGAGAAATAGAGGCTATGAGGGAGAGAGGGAGTGAGGAATAGAGGCGGCAAGGGAGAGAGGAAGTGAGGAATAGAGGCTGTGAGGGAGAGAGGAATAGAAGCTGTGCCTTTTTCTGGGCGTGGTGCTCCTTCTTGTACCGGGACTTGGCCTTGCCCTGGTAGGAGTGGTGCTTGGTGGACTTGAAGGACTCCAGGCGGCGGCGCATGTTCCTCTGGAACACCTCGTGATCCTGCCGCTCCTGCTCACCAGCACTCATGAAGTGACGGCTGTAGTTCGCCTGGTACTGGGAAACACACACCACATCACACATCAGAGCAGCTATAGACACCAGATCCCACAGGTCCCACAGGATAGCCTCATTATGCAGCTTACGACATCACCTCCCCCACCTCTGAATTGCTTTCTAGAAAAATGAAATCCTGCTTGGCTGGAAGTACTGTACTGTTACTGTAGTACAGTTTCTTGCTCGGCCTGCTTTTATCAGAATGAGAGTTTGTTTGTCCAGCGTTTTTTGTGTCCAGCATTCTGAATGAGTGAAATTGAGCTTTCGGGCGTGGTGTGCTGAGGGAACTGCATGGGGTGCGGCGGCCGCATTACCCTTCGGCGAGGCTTGTACAGGTTGCCAGTCAGGACATGATGCATCACAGTGTCCTCTCGGTCTCGCACGCTCCTCACTGTGTCGATCACCTGCAGGTCCAGGCACACACCACTGCCATTCTCACGCCTGGGGTAAACACAAGCCCACATGATGCTTTAACACCTTTCCTACCCAGGAATCCCTCTGAGACAGGAGAAGGTCCTAAAGCACTGTTAATAACTGCACAATAGACTACGAAATGCATTACAGCCTTCAAATCTTTTCCTTTTCAAGGAAAATTCATCTTTCAATTAATCTTTTCAAGAACAACTACTATAAATGACCCATTCAATATACTTACTAATATCATAAATACAAATATATCATATACTAACAGTATATACTAATATCATAAGCTCATAAAGCCACCGGCTCCTATTTAAGGAAGCAGCAGCCGGTGCGAAGTGTCCTGGCCTTGAGACGGCAGCTCACAGCAGGTTAGTGACGGAGTTCTCGGAGAAGGAGGTTCTGCTGGGCATGGACGGCAGGACCAGCTTGGCAGATGAGAGAACGTGACCACCCTGGAAAAAATAGCAGAACTGAACATTAACAAAGCGTCCCACCCACACTCAGTGAGTGTCGGAGTCTGAGCTACAATTGCGTTCTTTTCATGGAGGTCCTTAACACTGAAAAGACATTTGACAACAAATCTGTCATAAGTCCAATTTATGACATGCAACTGAGAACTACAGTATGTGCAGTTTTCTATAAACAAACTCATTAAAACTACTATTGTACAATGTACACTGAAAAATACAATTTCCTTTCCAGTTTTAAGTGTGAAAGTTCAAATTAAATTGGCAGTTAATCCTTTATTTATAGAAACATTTTTTACCATTCTTTCATTTGAGAACAATGTAACACCTTGCCATTTCCTTTGTTGAGTTGATGGGTGGCCTCAGGGACTGGTTGATTTGGAAGATTGAGTCCCTGTACTAATATTAGCTGTCCAGCTCAGCACCGGGAAGTTCTGTGGTGTGGCTCAAGGGCAGAGGAAATTTCACTTTTTCTAGGATTTAGAAACACAACTGTCCTACATCACAGTGTATGGCAGCAGGATTACAAACTATCAAATAGAAAAAGAAAGAGCTTAGAAGTAGTCAAAACTTGAATTGTGTTCTAGCACCATTCTCTCCATTGTTCAAAGACCTGAAAAATATTCTATTAGGACATCACTAAAACACAGATTCTTTTTATCAGAAAATAAAAAGCTCAAATGAATCTTATATTCTAGTAATAGTTATCACTAGTATGAATTTGACTAAAAATTACTTAAAGCAAACTGTATATTTTTTCCTCCGGGATTAAGTCTTTATCTTTTTATCTTAAACTTTGATATTGTAATGGCAACCCAGTCCTGCCCTGGAGCTAATTAATTCTCTGGGGAAATCTCACCCCTCTGAAATTAGGCATTTTTGTAAGCATCACCAAAATGTTTCACTAAATCTAATAAGGAGGGAATGGCATCTGTAATAGCCTTAGAAATTGAGGGTCAAGGAACATGTTTGAAAAAAAGAGCAGTGGAGATTTTTTATGAAGTTATAAAGGGCTTAAAATCTCTAGGTCTATTACTTTTAACCTTGTTTTGTGCAGTGTGTTGCTAATGATTTGGGATGGATGTGGCTGGAAACTGTTTTCCTATCCATTTGAGATTCCTTGTTCCTGGACCTCAGAAGAGCCTCCAGTCAGTGAACAGCCACTGCCAGCTAGGGTGGCTCAGAAGAACATGATGTTTTCAAACAACATGAGAGCATTTGACCCATCCATCTTTTTGGGGTTTGCTTGTAGCTGTTAGATTCCAGTATCTCATTCAGGAATGTCTTGAAAGAAGTCAGCCTCTTAACTTCTCCAACACAGCCAAGTATCTTGTCCATACTCCTACAACTCTATGTGTAAAAATGTTCCTCGACTCATTTTAATATCCTTCCTCTTAGGTTGCATTTGTGTGTATTTTTGTATCACATTGATCAAAATTGTATACTACAGCATAAAGTATGTTGTAGTGTTTTGAACAGTTTTAATGCAACAATAATTTTAACCCAATGCTTTTACTTACAGATGCTGACATTTTGTTAGCTGCCTTTGTTATTTGTTCCCCACATTATCTAGATAATGAAAATGATGTATCAATGTAAGTCTTTTCATAGGCAACTTCATCCAGCCTGTGTCCCATCTTACATTTAGTTTGTTTTCCTGATCTGAATGTGAGAATTCCTGTCCAAGATTTACAGCTTAGAAAAGTATCCATCATTCTCTTACTTGCCGTATTCCAGATAGTTTTCCTTTGTGAATGTTTTTCATATATGCCTTTCTACAGTATCTGCCTTCACAGAGCAAACAAGCTTTGCATAAGATCTGCACTCAGAAAGCCCATCAGGCAGTATTGTTTGAGGAGTATTTACATGAAAAAGGCTGGCAGAAGACGGCTAATTATCCCAAAGCAGACATCAACATTTCAGCATCTGTGTAATCTATGCCATATTCTGAATGCACTGCTGTATGCAATTACACCCTGCCTGCTCCAGTAATGACAGTTATCTGCAGGGGTGCAATCCAGGTGCAAAGGAAGGGTGGATGAGCTACTCTCCAGAGCTGATAATAACAGCCTGCTGCACAACCCAGGAAAACATACAACAGAGCATGGAATAAATCAGAAGACAAGTTTATCTTTTCAAATTGTTCTGTTCTTTTTATTCTTTTGTATTATAATCACTTATACTGTTACATTGTCATTTATTTATGCCATAAAAGTGGCATAAAGTGGTATGATCGTCCAAATTAAACTTAGCTTTTTCTAATCAGGCAATGCAAATATGCGATGTACAATGTGATGCTACAGTAAAAAGTACTATATATAAAGCTGTGAATAAAAGGAGCATTAGCTATCTCTTGACAGTATCCAGTGCTGCCATGCTGAAACCAGTAGGGTGAACAGGCTTAGATTCTGAAACACACACTCTCTACTTGTGCAGTGCAATGGCTTACCTAGACAATAACTTGGTCAATTGCACCACCACATGGAAAGAAGCAGAATTACATCTTGTAAAGAAACATAAGAATGGTTACAAATGACCCCATCTAGCCTAGTTAATTGGCAAGTAGCTAACTGATCAATTATCTATGGATCTTATCCAGCTGTTTGCTTGACAGAAGCTAGGACAACATGGTCTGCTCCAGACACCCACAACTTTTTGTGTAAAAAATCCTGTTCTTATTTTTAAATACACTTCATTGTAGTTTCCTCTTGTGTCCTGTGGGTCATATTTCACTGTTTATTCTGGGGTGACTTTGTCAATGCATTTCAGGATATATATACAGTACATGAATTGTGTCCCATTTTACTGGTGAGATTCACTTTCTTTAGCCTGTCAGTTTTGGAAATTGGTTTAAGCTTGGGGATGTATCAGGTTGCTTTGCACTGGACTGATTTCAGAGTAGTGTTCTTTTAACATGGTGACTCCAGTTTTGCATAACATTCTAAATTGGGTCTTATCAGTGCATTATACAAATTTAACATATTTTGTATAATTACAAATAACATTATCCTGCATTTGTAACTAGACATTCTGATAGTATGTTTGTAGTTTCAGGTACTCAGCAGGTTTTTAGTAATGTGCACCTACCAAATCCACCTTCAGTTTAAGGTCGTAAGCAATCTGACAACTTTTGTTTAGGGTGCTATATTAATCCTAAAACACTTCACACATAAAAACAGAAATTCTTACTTGGTCAACAAAGCTGATGGCATCTCTGACGTTCAGTTTCTGATACATATCCCAGATATCATCTTTGATGCGATAGGCAGATTTCCGCATGAGCACCTGGCTCAGGTACTGCTTGTCAAAGTGCTCCCACCTAGATTGGGAATTTGAGGGTAAAAAGAATCAGAAAACAATTTTAAAAATCTGTAAATGTATAATATATTTTGTAGTATATCTAAGACACATACAATTTACCCCTCCCAAGAATGATATTCATTATGCTGTCTTCCTTTTGTATATCCACTTCTCCTGCTAAAAGTTATAGTATTAATCAATTTGATAGAATATTTAAGAAGCTGCCCAGGTGAAGAATGATCAGATCAGTGGGATGCAGTCCACACTTCATCTGTTAGGTAGACTCACTTGTCTCTCCAGTGGTGGTAACCATGGAGACCAGAGATGTCTTCCACAGCTGCCAGAATGTGGTCAAAGGCCTGGAGAGCGAGCAAGCAGAAAGTCTGGTTAACACACTGTCACCACAGGAACATATTTTGGATCTCATTAAAGGATCATGTTCCTTCCTGAAACAAAAGTGATCTTTACATCATTTTCAAAAATGTTTTTAGTGTGTAATAAAGTTATACACTGGGATTCCAATCTTCATAGTTTCATATTTTTTTCCCTATTGCCTCAGGAAGAGTGACCATGGCAACAGTCAATTCCAATCTCTGGAGCAGCTGTAGTGCTTCCACAGCACTGCAGGGACTCAGGGAAAAAGCCAAACCCGGAGGGCCAAGCTGAGAGTGGACTGCACAGGAGCCCCTCCAGCAGGCAGGAGAGCAGGTCAGGCTCACCCACTGGGTATCCCTCGCAGCCAAGAATGACAGTCTTCCACCAGCCTGAAGCTGGCTAACAAAGCCCATAGGGGATCTGCATACTCTGGGGACGGTTGAGCAGGTTTTGTCTTGGCAGATAAAAGGTTGTGCAGAGTGCCTCTCAGATATCACTGAGATCCTTCTCGAAACCACTCTCTGTAACATCACGCCTCTGCAAGTGGGGAGGGACTGTGGTTCTTAGAGTACAGGTGGGTTTGCCTGATGAGTTGATGAAAGAAACAATCTTTTCATCTATTCTAGTTGGCGGTTTCTGTTGGAGGAGATGTGAAGGGCAGACAACAAACAAAAGCACTTTTTTCTCAGGGCATCAAAACAATCCAGGTGTCTTTGATGTCAAATTGATTCAACTTGAAAGAGCTTGAAACCTGCAGAGGGGATCCAACTAAACCTCAAACACTTAAATTGTCAGGTACAATATAATCTATAAAAATTATGATCAGAATAAAAAATCATTTCATTTTCATTCATTGGCATCTGCTCTGTGGCACAGGTCACCCACCCTGTCGTGAATCTCCTCATTCAGAGTGGGTTTGTGCTGGCTGCTGCGCTTCACTTTCAGCCACTTCACAAGGGGCTTAATGGTCAGGCCCTGGGAAGACAGATCAAAACAATTGCCATTAAAAAACGGATACTTAGATTGAGGAATTGTGGCTTTTAACGTAGAGATGGGTCTTCCCACTATTGAAATGGTCTCTAGTGCTGAATTGCACTGAGCACCTGGGCAGCACCCCATGGATACAAATGCCTTGGCCTCTGTTTTGACACAGCAGGCAGTGCAATTACAGATCCCATCACTCCTTGCATTCAACACAATAACAGGCTCTTTGTCACTGTGCTGCTGAGAAGCAGCCATAAAAATGGGGTTTAAAAATGTTTTCCTGCAGAATTGCAGGCTTTCTTCATTAAAGACAGCTGAACATTGCCAGACATTCTGCTCTTTGCGGATATTTGATGTTAAAGTCTGTTCTGTTGCTACTACTGGAAAATGTTTTGTATTTTAACAAATTTTAATATATTACAATACAGAGAATATAAAATTTAGGACAGGACAGTTTTTTGAAAGAGCGCTGTTTTGCTAGTAGAAAAATATAACACTTACCTGAATAATCACTGTGAAGAAAACTACAATAATGGTTGTTGCCACAAAGTAGTCCTTTGCCTTCACCTTGGTTTCATTGAGTAAAATCACCAGCGCAAAAGCCACTGCACCTCTGAGGCCACCGTATGACATCACCACCTGATCGATCTTATCTAGGGGGCAGAGTCTGAACTGATTCAATACCCAGGTCTGAAAAACAACACCTTCGGAGACACACACACAAATTACACATTAACAAATGGCAGATTGCTTCCCTCTCAAACTCAAATAATATACATCACCATTGTTCCTTTGATTCTTGACAGCTAGTTACTAACACCAGTGGCTCTTTGAGTTAACACTGCACTTTGTCTCAGCACGATGGAACAGTACCACTCAGTATTTTAATCTTTTGTTAAAACTATCTAAAAATGTGTTTTAATTGCATAGTGTCTTATTAAACAGGTCTTCAATATATCCAGTTGTATTTCCCCCTACAAGCATAGTTCATGCAAAACCAAATCAAGAACTTTATTTCCGGAGTCCTGGGTGGATCTGTGTACACAAACATTACTCTGCTAAGGCTGTTGGCAGCTGTACTGCCTGAAATGTTGTGACACTTCTAATGAGACACAGTGCATTTCCAGTCTAGAGAGGAATCTGACCAGCAGATATTTCTCCAGTGCATTTCTCTTGGGGTAGAAATGTAACCAGCAGCAGGTAGAGTGTGGGCAGGGAGAATGCTGTTCACCTATGGCTCTCAGGACAAAGATGAAGAACAGTGTGGAGAGCACCAGGCCAGTGTCCCATGCCCACTTGGAGCTGTCCACAGCCGAGATGCCAAGGAAGATGAAGATGATGGTCTCCGCGATGCTGGCAAGAGTCTTCATGGTGTACTTGACCGTGGTGCGGGACTTCTGCGAAATGTTGGCTTCCACATATTTCTTGCAGCATATCCCACAGAATGTCATCCTGCAAAATGTACAGAGTACCTCAGCCGCAGCATGCAACAGGGTGGGAATGTCTGGAAAAAACTCATTTGCAGCTGCCTTGTCAGAATTAACCACGAAGACTCACTCACCATGTAACTGCATTTTTAAAATGGATAGAAAATATTAATTTGACTTTTTTGTATTAATTTCCTTCTATTAAAAACTCTTAATATTTGAATCCACTGTGAACAGTTTTTTTCCAGACTGAAGAACTATTTTATCTAAAATTAAGCACCAGTAACAAGGTGATTTAATTAAATTTATACAATTGCTAAACTACTGATGATCAGAAGAGAGCACTAAAGACAACACCAGTCTCATTTGCTCCAGCTGCAGTACCCAAACAAAAATATTTAACAATATCCTTTCTAAGAACTGGAATTACCATTTCTGGTATGTTAAAGAACAAAAGCAATATACAATATCGGCACACCATAAATAAGATGGACAGAACTACAAAGTAGTTACATTAATAATGATAGGAACACTTGTACAGTTCTATACAAAAAAGTTTCTATCCTTGTTTCAGCTGTGTGCATAATGAGAGGCAAGTCCAGTGGAATAAGGAGGATCAATCAGGATGCAGAGAGAAGGGGGAGAGTGTACCAGGCAGGCGGAATGACACACAGCCCTGCGGAGGTGGCTGTGTGGGTTTTTAATGGCTGATTTAATATCACCAGAAAACTGTAATAAATGCAGCAAATCTTGAATGACATTTCTTATCTTAATTTTAGACATATCTTTAAGACAAATTGCCAGTTTCAGGGTAAATGAATGGAATATAAATATTCTTATTTATAGGTTTTTAAAGAAAAAAATATTTTCTTTATGTTCTAACAAGCTAGTATATCTGCTATATCTAATGTGTTTGGCAATGATTCCCAAAACATACAGATGCCTTCTGTATTATTAATAGAATTTACTATATCCTGCTGACAATGTAATATGATCTTTACACCCTCAGTGCTAAACCGAGATGCTATAAATGGTTTTAATGAGTCATGCTTGAAAATCTCCATGTTATGCTGACTTAAGACAGCAATGCCTACTGCTGAAAAGGATCAAATATAGGAATTCTCCCTCAAATAGGTTGAATAATGCGCACTTGTTTGTTCTTTATTCTGTCCAGTGCTCCCGGAGGTTCAAGTGGATGCAGGTGAGAGTCCAGACTGTTAGAATCCATCATTTCTCAGACTGACAGAGCCATGACCCTCTGGGTCGGACACTCACGCCAGTATAGAGGACAGGGAGACCATCTCGGCCGTTAGGTAGGCCAGGTACACCAGCAGGAAGACAAACAGAGGCTCGATGATGCGCACTCGCTTGGTGAAGCGTGTGATGAGCGCCAGCACAAAGGCAAAGATCAGACCAATCACAGTACCCCCGAGGCTCACCACAAAGAAGGAGGCTGGATGTGAAGAAAGAGAGAGGGATGCGGATTGTAATTCCTCAGGCATGTATAGCAGCAGGTCAACAAACAGGACACCTGAAGATACTGGATAAAAACTAATCACTGCCTTAAAATTGCAGGCATAAGAAACAGTTTCAACTCTGCTACATATCAAAGCTACTCAAACAGGTTCACAGATTGCACTGTCTTGTACCATTTAGCTTTAAATAAATTAAAATTTAAATAATAAAACATTCCAAACAAAAGTGAGTATGGGCATGAAATCACATGCTTGTGACTGGCTTTATTGCTGATGCTTTTTACAGTATCAACGCAACTGAGCATCACAATGAGTAAAATAGCTCAGCCCTTTTTCCTCTGCTCAAGGCATCTTGCCTTGTGAAAAAATGGGGCCACTCACCTCAATTCACTTCGGAGAAAAAGAGCTACAATTTGTAAGAACGTGCCAGTACTTTCAATAATCTATTTGAACATTTAATTATAAAAAATGTATTTTAACTCCACAACAAATATAACTACTTACCAACTCCTTTCACATAATCCACAGGGCGCACACGATCTGTTCCCATCTCAACAAAAGAGTTGAAAACCTTGTACAGTACCTCAGGGAAAAAATACAAAAAGCTTACTATTTAGCTTTAAGCTTACATCAGCAGCTATATCCCCCTGCAACTCAGAAACTGGCAGCCCACTGAAGCTCAGCAGGTGTGTTCCGGGTCAGTATGTGGATGAGAGACCTCCTGGGAAAGCTAAGGTTGCTGCTGGAAGAGGTGTCAGTGGGATCAGTAGGGAGCTCTCACCCTGTGGTCTTTGTGGGTCCAAATGAGCCAGTATAGTGAGAGGGACACTACAAAGTAAAAAAGGCGCCGTCCTTCAAATCGATATAAAACCGAGGTCCTGACTCTGTGGTTATTAAAAATTCCAGGGTGTTTCTTGAAAAGAGTAGGGGTGTTACACCCATGTCCTGGCCAAATTTCCCATTGGCCCTTACCAATCATGGCCTCCTAATAATCCCAATCTCTGAACTGGTTTTGTCACTTTGGCTTTGTTACTCTGTTCCCCTCCCCACTGAGAGCTGGTGTGTGGTGAGCGTACTGATGCAGTCTGGCTGCTGTTGCATTATCCAGGAGGGGCAACACACTGGTGGTGACGGAGGGG
Source organism: Lepisosteus oculatus (assembly GCF_040954835.1). Lineage (NCBI taxonomy): Eukaryota > Metazoa > Chordata > Actinopteri > Semionotiformes > Lepisosteidae > Lepisosteus > Lepisosteus oculatus. The sequence continues at coordinate 352,322 of NC_090715.1, read as the reverse complement.
ATCCCCATTACCTGTAAAGCACTTTGAGTGGAGTGTCCAGAAAAGCACTATATAAGTGTAAGGAATTATTTTTAATTAATTATTATTTATTTTTATTTTTGAATAGTTTGATTTCAAGTTCTCTTCAAATGATTTAAAACATTTGAAAAAAATATTGGAAGAGCTGGGACATTCAAATCTTCGACATAAACCTGAGACATAAATATATAATCCTCTAGATGAAACCAAGCGAGCAATGACAAGCTCGCTCAGAAAGAGGTTAAGAAATGTTACAAATTAGAAGAGGCCTTTCATACCATTCTTCTAATTTAAAATGTAATATCTTTTTAATCCAAGGATCTCCTCCAGGTGTTTATAGAAGAATGGCACCGCAATCTTGGATAGCCCAATCCTGACATAACTTTTTATGTCACCTCTTCCCAGTGTTTATAATAGTAATAATAAACTTTATTTTATATAGTGCCTTTAAAGGTGGCTTCTCAAAGTGCTTTACAGGATGACAACAACAATAAATAAGAAGAATACACAAGATAAAACACAATTACAATATAAAGAGGAGACCGTGGATGCTGGAACTAAGAAAAGCAGAGGGGTGAAGAATGAAACCAGTTCAGTTAAGGCTTTTCTAAAGAAGAGGGTTTTGAGTCTGGATTTGAAGGAGTTTAGAGAAGGTGACTCTCTGATATCCTTGCGGAGAGAGTTCCAGAGCTTGGGGGCATAACAGGAGAAGGCCCTGTCACCCATACAATGTAGACGTGCTTGGAGGACAGTAGGGAGAGCAGTAATAGAAGAGCAAAGGTTGCAAGGTGGGGAGTAGGGGGATAATAGTTCAGACAGGTACTGAGGTGCCAAGCCATGCAGAGCCTTATACGTGACCATGAGGATTTTAAAGTCTACACGGAATTTGACCGGAAGCCAGTGCAAGGACTCCAGGATAGGAGTAATGTGAACACTTGCACTAGACCTGGTCAGGATTTTGGCTGCTGAATTTTGGACATACTGCAGTTTGTTCAGAGTAGATTTAGATACCCCAGCACGTAGAGCATTACAGTAGTCAATTCGAGAGAACACAAATGTGTTGATCAGCTTTTCAGCCACAGTTAGTGATAGCATTGCAAAAGATGTTTTGACAGTATGCTGCACATGTGGGTCGAATGTTAAGCCAGATTCGAATATCAATTTTTTTCAAAATTTTCAATTTTGATTGAAGCTCAAGTACAGAACCATCTACAGATAGGGTTACAGGACTGGCTTTACGAAGTTGATGGGGGGGTGCCAACACATATCTGATGGCACTAATTATGAATGTATAGTAGATGTACTGTATATGCCATTGCAGCAACACCAGGAGCTAACACCAAACAAGCCAGAGCTGCCTTACGAAACTTGAAACTTGCAATCTAGAAATTATAAAGCCATTACAGACCTCTTAATGCTATGCAGTATTTATCATTCATATTAAGACTGCTGATAATAATGAATGTTTCCTTATGAAAGCTCTAGTCCAGTTGATGTATTCTGCACAATCCCACTTGGACTCTGCAAAGTTTCCAAGGAGATAATTGCATATTCCTCACAATGCTCAGCTGAGGCTCAGCTTCTAATAAGTGTAATTGCACCAATTTTATATCTTCCTGTTAATAATGGTGTGAGGTTAGTATCTAGAACTCCAGTTCCTGGTACATCAGTATGTATGAATTCACCTGCTATTCACTGCCATTTCTCTCTGTTCTGAAGTTCAAAACGCTACATTTCTTTCCCACCTTTGGTCATCGTGTTAAAGCTCATCAGCAAAAATGTAGTTTTTATTTACACAACTGCATTTGACTATTAAAGCCTGCATTAGCCTGCATTAGCCAGTCACTTGCACAGATGGTGAAAATGTCTCCCCTTAGGCACTGTGAGGAAGTCTGGAAGCCTGCAGTCAGCTTCTCTGTGGGAACTGCTCCCTGTATTTCTTTTTTCCAATGGAGTAATGAAGAAAACAATTTTAAAAAGCAAAAACAATAAAAAGAGTGATACTATTTTTTTAGATTAATATGATTTATAATATTCTGAAGTCAAACACTTGCTTAAAATCAAATCAGTAATAACAAAAAATACCACTGTCACCCAGTAACTAATACAACCTCACAACATGTTATGTTTTAATTATCAGAATTTACACTGTCTGTTTGCTCTAGTGTATAACCAACAAAAACAGATTACAGAAGATAATTAAGTAAAATTGAAATGAATAAAACATTTTCAAATTTCATTCATGCTGATCCCTCAGATCCCTGCCTCGGGACAGCCTTCTGAGGATCCTCACACAGGAAAATCTTGCTGACTTGGACACTAGACAGGAGGTGCAGGAGAAGTCCCATCTTTATTACAGTTGAAACAAAAATTAACAAAAAAAGGAAAGACTCTGAACTAAACATGTGAACCTGCACTAGCATCTACTAACACCCAGTAGGACAGTTGCATCTTACAAAAACTATTTGTACACATTTGAAAGGGTAGCCCCAACTGCACAGCACCCCTCACAAGCTCTTTTATAGAAGACAGTCCAAGGTATATTTCAAGTGGTTGGTCAGGCAACTCCAAACCAAGATGTCATCAGGACATCTGTCTGGGTTCTGACTCTATGTTGAGACTTGAAACTCAAGTTTCTAGCCTATTCAGATTGTCTTCAGATCCAGAACCAGAAACACTGTGAATTCAGGAGTACTTTTCTTCACCCATGCCACACATTTCACTTGCGGTGACTCCGACACTGTGTAACTCACGAGGACGGGATAACAAATAAAGAATTATAAGTAAACACATATGTATGCTAACAGTGTATGCATCCACCTTAAGGGGTATAGTGATATAAAAAAACAATTAATGGACCTTATTAATGGATAGCAAGCCATCAATTATTTTTATTTTACACCTTAGCTACAAAGGGAATTATCATTCTAAACTGAAACACTAGGCAGAACATACATTTTTCCCATCAACCTCAGCTGCCTGTAAAGTAAACTGTATATCCAGTGTAGTTTAAATACGAAACCTTAACAGTAACAACAAAATATCATGTCTTAAAGGGGGATGGAGAATAAAGGCGCATTGCACCTGCAGGATCTCTTACCACAGTGACGGCATCATTGAGCAGAGACTCCCCAAACACAATGATGAAGAGCGTCTCATTGACATGGACCTCCTCAAACACAGCCAACACCGCCACAGGGTCCACTGCCGAGATCAGGCTCCCGAACAGCAGGAAGTCCATCAGCCCAGCATTTACATTACAATCTAAAAATTTCATCAGAGGAAAAGGGATACAAAATCTAAATAAATGTTTCCTCGTCAAACAGACGTACAGGGTATTGAAATGAATGAATTCTGACCAGATGTGAGTGTGACTTGACTCACCCATCAGCCCAGCTCCTTTGACACCCCAAAGGCAGAGGCCTGTGCTGAAGGAGTTCCACAGCGTGCCGATCACTGCGTACATTAAGATGGTGCCGATGTTGTCAAAGAAGAGTCTGCTGGGCATGAAGTAGCCGGAGTCGAGCACGATGGGAGGCAACAGGAAGAGAAAGAACAGCTCGGGGTGAAGCTGGTACTCTGGCTTCTTCGTGGCGGCCAGCACAATGCCCCCAAGTCCCAGTCCCAGCAGGATGAGCAGGCAGCTCTCGGGCACGACGCGGGTCACACTGTGGGACAAGTGGAACACTGCAGAGACACAAGACAGATGAGAGGGGGGCAATAAGCCCATCTAGCCTGGTAGTTTAGCAGCAAAAAATCTGAACGTTCATCCAGCCATTTCTTATAGGAGCCCAGAGTGGGTCTCAACCAGCTGTTTCAGATATTGGATAGTGTCTCTTATTCCCTCGGCTAAATGAATTTCTCTTGAGTCTCTAATTGTGACCATGTGTCCTTATTTCATTACTAAGTGGGAAACAGTCCCCTGGGAATCTATACCCATTAGGAATTTGTATATTTGGATCAAAAACTTCCAGCTCCCTCTCCCTACACAACAGTCCCCTGAGACCAGGAATCATTCTTGTTGCTCTTCTTTGAACTCGAAGGCTATAACATCTTTCTGTGATATGTTGACCATAACTGAACACAACACTTCAAAATGAGGTCTTAACTAGTGCACGGTAATGTTTGAGAATAAAGTCCCTGGGTCTACATTCTACATTTTTTGCTCTACGCCTGTGCATTGTTTGCTTTTTTATTTCTTCCCCACATTGTATTAACGAGGATGTAGAAGAATCTACATAAATACCCAGATCTCATCTGTGCGTAACATCCTGTTGCTCAGACGCACCCATGTCATCTGTTTAGTGCATGTTCCTATAGTACTAACGATATGGATTACTGTGCACTATTCAATGTTGGATTTCATTTGCCAAGTCTCTGTCTAAATGCCACACAGGAAACGAATGACTTTGATAGATTGCACATTTTGTGCCTCAATTTATAGATCTTACATAATTTTAAATATATAATAATAATAAAGATAATTTTAAATATGAACTTTTTTCAAACGTAGGTCAAACATCAGCCTGACTAGCTTCTTTATCCCATTCCTTTAAAAAACAAAGCAGCTCTCGCCTCTCATATAATGAAATAAATGAAAAATTAATTTCTGTGAGGCCAAGTTCCAATTTAAAGGTTAATGAAAAACAAAATATAAAAAGCTGTTATCATGTTCTAAAGAGGCTGATGTGAGACATATTTTTGGAAACTGTTATCATTAAGTGCCCTGCCTGCAGACTGCTGTGAGTTTCCCTCAGTCACAGTCTGGGGTCACCGGGTCACGCCAAGACAAACTCTGCTCTTCTCCTCCAGCATACAGTACACGACCTGACCACATAAAACTATGAACTAATTCCACCATTAGGGCTCCTAGTAATTCTCAAAATGCATCTGAAAATAAGACTTGGCTATGATTAATCCATTACTACAATTTAGATGCACTCCCACATTAAAATAGGTTGTGAAAATATTTTTTCTTCACATTAAGAAATTTCGCAACTATTTTATCATTTTAATAAATGACTGGAATTGGGGGCAGCACACTGACTAACAGTGTCTTCTCCCATTTTGTGTGGTGTTTGCATGTTCTCCCCATGATCGTGTGATCCAGGCTCTCTACTGTAGTTTCTCCTGTCACCAAACCCCACGCAGGTTAGGTTTGACTGGCTATGCTGCTGGACTGTCCCCTGCCAGGCAGGTGGTGTGGTGGGACTGGGAGGCTCATAGCAGGAGGGGAGCTGTTTCCAGTTCTCCTGTAGAACAAAAAGAGCACAAAGTGACCCATAGCCACCTCTCATCTGTGGCTTTTCTGATGTCATGTTCTATTTTTAATAAATATCTACTTCTGCTTGTAAAGACACAGCTTTAGCAATGCTAAAAATAGATATTACACTGCCAATTAACCAGCAGGAGTGCCAGAAATGTAAATGAGAAACTACACTGGTACATATTGCTCTGTGCTAAGTACACAGATGTACTACAAAAACAAAAAAAGGAGAAGAAAGTTATGCGTTAAAAGAGATTATCTGCAAAATGACTGTTTTTTAATCTTATGGTATTGGAAGAGTTCTGATTGAGTGATGGTGTTGAATGTTGGTATTAATAATAGTATTGTATTGTGTTGAATTCTTGTCGTATTTGTTATACAGTATGTTAATGAGCTCTTGATGTGCAAGACAAATTCCCTATGGGGCAAAAAAAGTTAATACAATTAATTTCAAAGGGGACAAAGTGCAGCGTCAGGAAGACCTTATTGAGGTGAGAAGAGAAGGTGAGGTGACTCAGATACATACTTTCTTTAACACTTTTATTAATCTGAGAACTGATTTCAGTGTACCTACAGGGAAGGTTGAAAGCCTTTAGACATAAAATACAACAAACCCACTATGTCGTTAAGCATTATTAGTCACCTCTTCAGAAAATCTGTAAAGAAATACAGCATGTCAATTTCTGGACAGACAGAAAATAAATTACAGCCACCAATTTATCTCAATAAGCTGAAGATTCCAGAATGATACAGACACTGTATCGATTCAAATTCCATTATGCAATACAGTATTTATAAATAGTCTTATACAGTACAGCAGGACTCTTCCACTTTCGTAACAAAGCTGAAATCCAATGCATCTTGTTCAAACACAGAAATTCCAAAAATTTCTCTTTAGAAATAAATGTGAAATTAAGTTATTTTTCATTCCCAGCCAAGCTATGGACTGGAACACATTCTCTTTGACAGACCTGGACATAAGAAGTGCATCAAATACGACATTACCGGAGCTCCTCTCCTCAGGCTGGCATTACTGCAAGCCTGCAGGCACCCAGCAGCTACCAAGAGCCCCAGCTTCACTAAACGCCAAGAGAACCAACAAAGGTCTCACCAAACCCAGAAGCCCACTGTGTTCTGCTAGACACAGCACAGAACCTGGGCTTGAACCAGAGATATCTGTAGAACAGGGTTTAACCCTTCCTGGCTTAACTGCGTCAGAGCCAAGGCACTTTACTCTTTTCTTCCCTAGCAGAAGGAAAAACCTCGATGTCAGAGCGCACCGGATCCTGGACCAGCAGTAGGCAGGTGGACTAGCCTGTGGTTCTGACCTACTCCCACCTTCACTCAGCAGGGAAACTTGTGAACAGTGAATATTTAATGATGTACTGTGCTAATTCTCACTTCAGGTTTCTGATAGAAGATAATGGCCTACAGGAAAATGTCGCAGGCACCCCTTCTGGTTGTTCAATGGAATATCATTGTATGTCAGATGCCTAAAAACATATTCAAGATAGTTTTTCTTTCATGCACCCAGTATCTGAAAGGAACATGCCTAAGACAGCAACCCAGTTTTAAGACTTTCTGAGGAGTAGAAATACATGCTGTTAATTTTAAAATAGAAAAGCTATATAGTCCTTTCCTCAAAAGAGAACACTAATAACTTCCCTGCAGCTGAGAAAGCTGATTAGTGATTGGTTAGGTCTGGTGTTGGGTGACCTGGTCTACAGGCAGACAGTGCTGTATAACAGAAACACCATCAAACCAAGATATAAACAATACAATTCAGTCTCTTTATGAACATCAGATTAGCCTATTTAATTAACACGAATGGTCTTCATGGGAGGATCATTTGGAATTATTGCAAAACCAAACTGAAGTTTTCTAAAGGTGAGAAAAAAATGGAGAAAAAAAGTTAAAGCCTTCATCAAGCATTTACATGCAAGTGCATTGTTAAAACTTTCATGTTCCCAGATGCTGCCCACAAATCAAAGATAACCCTCAAAGGCAGAGACACAATAGTGCAAAACACAAGAAGATAAAAATACAAAACTTTGAAAATATAATATACAGTACAGTGCAATTTTACAAGTGATTCTTCAGGGAACAAGTGGTTGTCATAGCATAACCACTGTGTTTCTTCCTTGATTTCTAAAGAACATATTCCACTTTGTAAACCAGACACCTGATCTTTATATTATTGCCTTTCAAAAGTGAGTGTTATGAAGAACTGCACTGTGTTCTGTGTGCAGTGTGCTTAGCGGAAGAGAGGGAGGAGATTTCGGAGTTCAAGAGCATGAGTAACACTGGATTTATCCCTCTGGCCTTATGTGAAGTACTGTAACTGCACACATGATCCTAAACCAAGGCCAACACACATGAAGAGACACTATGGAGGGATCCAGAAATACCAGAAGCTACAAACACCAGACTCTGCAGACCATCTGCCTTTGACATGTTCATCTTTCTACATTTAGAAAAGGACAGGAGTCTGTATGCTTTTCAAGCATACAGGTCTAAGGATGTTCACGACTTAATGCAGCTTCAGGCATTCAATAATTAAATTACCACAGACTCCTCACTGGTTTTCTGACATTGCAGTGACCATTCTTGCCTTTAAAAACAGCCAGGATGAAGTGCTGAGCACACATCAGACTCTTTCTCTGGAACAGCTGTTTGTTCTCCTCACTCTGCGCACTAGTAGCTTTCCTCCCACAGGCAGTGCTGCAAGCTTCTTCTTGGAAACCAAGTTAACTTTTAAGTAGTATTTCTATACTGTATAGATTTCCCTTATTGATTTACTTCTGTGAGAAATCAGAAAGTTGTGCTGCAATATTTCAGCAGAAACCTGTAAATCATGCTCATGTTAACTGCATACACTGTAATAGATATTTTGAACAAAAATTCTAAAACATTCTGTCTATACATAGAGCCAACATGTCTATCCAGTTCCTATGGTTACCAGTTAAGTCTAAAAAAATATTCATCCACTGCAATCCCTTGAAATAGCAACAACTGTCCAACTCCACTTGCAACGTGCTTTTCTGTCTGTTGTATCCAAGACAGCCCAGATAACTGCTTTTAAAATTCCTCCTTTGAATGTGCTTGTTTGGGGTTTCCAGGGATCTCTCTTTTTTATACAGTTTGGGTTTACAATTGCACGTGGCTGTAAAAAGGAAGACTAAAATCTATTCCTGAAACATGAGAATATTTCACTTAAAAAAAATGTAAAAAATAGTGTCCTGTAAATAACTGGACCTCACCGACACCAAGAAAAATGCAAATCTACTGAGACGCACCAGAGTGCAAGGTCAGAGAAATTAATATTTCAATATTCCTCAAACTGTCCTTTTCATTATCGCAGATACAGCGGAGGAAAAATCGTGATTCTGACAAAACATCCCCATTTCCAAGATGTGAACACAAACATGCTACAGTGCATCATGTACACATCTCAATCCCCACTTGGCCGGAGCATTAACAAATTGTTCCTCACCCCTCTGCGTGGAAAATAATATACAGCGCTGGACCGGATCGCTTATATGACTAATTATGAGCAACAGAAGTGGCGAACACTGCTAGGATCAAGATAGCGGAAATACCTGCGTTTTAATAAAATATTAAGACGAACAAAACTGAGGATGTTCTGAACATTCCTGTGGAAATGAACGAACGTCTTTGCCATTTCTGAGAAAAAGGGGAAAAGTTAAACTTACCAAACGGTTTCAAAATTATTTGAGGCAATTCATATTTTTTTCTAAACATGTATTGATATTGTTTCTACTCATATTCCATTTTCATTAAGCGGCGCTCAATTACAAATTTGTCTCTATGCTAAAAACGCCTATGTAGTGCACACTTAAATGCTGTTCAGAGACTAAAGACTTTATAGGAACACGACAGAAACCTTAAAAATTATATATAAAATCGTACTGGTATCCCTTTTTAAAATATGCAAATTGGCTACTTACGTATTTTTGCAAAACTGGCAATCATAATCCAGATAACTGTAAGGTAGGGTGCCTGGACGTAGCTCCATTCCCATTTGACAATCTCAAACTCGGTCATCGTCGCCGTGTGAGAACCGGCACCTGTGTCACAGGGTTCGGCTGTCTTCCCATCTGGCAGCACAGCGGTAGCCCCGGTATTGGCAGGGTCCCCAATGGGAATGGGGGTGGACACAGAAGAAAGACCATAAGCCGGCTCAGGAATAACCGAAGCCTCAGCCACGTAAAGGTCACTCAGAGTCTCCGTGGCTGCCGTTACAAGCAGGTACGCTGCGCAGCTCAGCATCTTAACCAGCACAGTCAATGGCAGAACACCATCCTGCCTACAGATGCCTGGTAAATATTAAATCTAAAATGAAACGCTGTCAGCCTGGGAACTAGCTTCCTATTCCAGACCCGGTTGCGGCACAACCTCCAGCCACGGTACCAAGGAAAACCTCTGGCGTATATTCGCACGTGACTGCCCCCCTCCGCGAAAGCGAGAACAGCTGTTTAAAGGCGCAGAGCAACGGACTTGTGGCCCTGGGTAACACTGGCGCAACACGTTCTCAGGTGCGAGTGTATTCGAGGTTGTGAGTAAGATGCCCATCGTGATGTTCTTGTTTCTTACTCTCACACTCTAGAACCATATTAAAAAATGTAAAAATAAAAATTGTACACGCATGCGCTATTATTTCAGTCTTTTACAACTAAATATGAACTAAATACAGTTGAATTTACAATGCAAAACTTTAGTTTTACTAAAAAGGACAACCTCAAAAGCGCATTATTTCCATCATTTCAGCTTACTGCGGGAATGAAAGAGCAAGGATTTGAGGATAAGGAAAATAAGCTAGTAGAAAAAGGTTGAGGACTTCTCTGATAGCTTCTGTCTTCATAGAGGAGGAGTCTTTTAATCTCTGTGAAACGATCCAGACAGGGGATGAGAGTTGCTGGTGCAGAGTGACTGCTGTGTGTCTCCCAGGTGGGGCTGCTGGTGCAGAATGGATGCTGCGTTTTGCCCTGGTGGGGCTGCTGGTGCAGAATGGCTGCTGTGCGTCTCCCAGGTTGGGCCGAAGTTGGAGATGGATGATCTGTGTGCTCTCCTACATGTGCAACACTTGTGGATCCCATAGGATGAAAAGTACTATAAAACTGTAAACACCAAATACAGTATTTTCAGTGTATCATAAAGCAATCAAGTCCCTGGTCTTGCATTGAGAAATTGCAAGGAGAAAGGTTAGACAATTGCATTCAGAAGATAAAACAATTTTTAAATTTGGTTATAGTATTTAATATATACAAAAGAAATAGAAAACAAAAACAGCATCTTTCTGTTAATATGCCACTATGAGTAATTTGGGGATTCTCAAATAGACTCATGTGTGAACAAGTATTAAAAAAGGATGAATTTCATAATTTCACAACTTTAGAACTACACATAAGATATGTAAATATCATAAGCAGGTAAATAATTGCTACACAAACTTCACATTTGCACACTTAAGACTCCCAGTGCAAAAAGTGATATCCATATTATGGATGTATTTCTTCACAATATGTGTACTACTATGATATTAAATCCATGTCATCTCAGCATTTTAAAGCTTTTTGTAACATGTAGAACTTCATGTGTCTAATGGTTTCAGACAATAAATTTAGTCCAGTAAGATTCCAGACTGACTTAATGGATGCCACATAAACTAGATCAGAATAAAGTTTACAGACAATAATTTCTTGAGTGTTGATGGTGCTGATCACAGGAATACATTTAGCCAGTTCTGACTTGTTAAATACCATTCTGGTCCAGTGATGTGCCATTGACATCTTCCCAAAAATGTTGTGATAGTTGATATAAGTGATCTTCACCGCTGTCTTGTATGTAACTGAATATTAAGATCTAACTGATAAAAATGGAAGCACAGTGCTAAACTAACCAACAACATAACATGCTGAAAAAAAGTAAAAACGGGCTGCAGATTCAAGATGGTGGGAGAATCTGATTTGAATGTGATCTAGTTTATATGTCTTCATACATCCTCCATTAAGAGAAGCTTAAGGGTTTAAAGAACTTTTAGAGATAGTTTCAATTTAGGAGTACTACAAAACTAGATGGACTGCTTAAAAGACATTCACTAAATAGCAAAAATATCAGTAACTGAACCAGGATCCTGAGAACTACTTCTAAACAATACCAAAACTACAAAATAAAATATTCAGGAATCAAATTCAGTAAACATACTTTACAAAACCATCTTTTCTTATGTTTACAAAATATTCAAGCAACTTATAATAATAATAATAATAATAATAATAAACGTTATTTTATATAGTGCCTTTAAAGGTGGCTTCTCAAAGCGCTTATAACTTATACAACAGGTTAGCATCTGAAAACGTTTTTACAATTAAAACACTTTATCCTATTTATATAGTAAAATAGTAAATCTTCAAAGCCTTTTACTGTAGGTTCTGCCATGCGATGGTTATTTATTGATAACATGTTTAGATTCAATAAGGACATGATGCTGAAAAAGACCAGTTTCAGTATTAAAGACACTACACTACTTTAGGTCTTCAAGGTTTATTAAATTCACAAAGGTTATTGGTTCTTTGTCCTTCTAGCATGTTTGTTGGGTCTTTTAAGTTGCCTAATGCTCAGAACATTATTAAACATGTTCTCAAACCCTCAGCATTTCAAAGTGAGTTTGTCTTTTTTCTCTTTTGACTCTGTGCTCTGCTGGTCTCACAGATCCTCGGTGGGCTGGCTCAGCCCAAGAGCCTGGGCCATATCCGGGGACAGTCCACTCTTCAGAGTCCTCCGCACTGGGGACAGAACACAATAATCAGGGCACTGTCACAACCCCCTAGCAGAAAAGCCACAGGTTAGATCATTTTATTAAAGGGTTACAATTCACACCAGTAGGAATTAAATTCAGGTAACTGCACACAGAACAGCTAAAACAGTGTATACTGTGGAGAAATAAATAAGTCTGCAAACTCAAAGTTGTAAACTGTAGCTTTTATGTATTGTAACTGATGTCAACAGGTACCAGGGGACTTAAGTGTTTATGTCTTACCATAATTAATGTTCTGAGTAAAGCTGCGAAGTTAGACTGGCCTACTGAAAGCTACTGTTCCTCTCATCTTCCATACCTTATCTGCTGCACACCACACAGGAAGGAAACACTCCCATAATTACAACAAATTGGAGAATGTGGTAGCTAAAGGGTACACACATGCTAAAGATCATGTGGATATGAACTGAAGGCAGCAGTGTGGTTAGGGTCTTTAGACTCATAACAGCTAGACTGTAGGTTCAAATCTGTGGGCACTACTGTTCTGACCTTAAGCTATGGACTTTGGCCTTACCGAATAAATTAGACTTTAAAATATAACTGGACTTATGAAAATATAGTGCTCAGAACCAGAAGAATTTTAAAAAAAGTAATAAGCATTAAGAGCTGAAGTCTTTATGAAGTAGTAGTATTGTTCTCTAGTCTGTTTCTATGACTAAAGCTTCCCATTATACAGTAAGTAATGCTTCCTGTCAGGAACAATAAACAGAAAAGTTTGGATTCACATTCACTAAAGCACATTTTATTATATACCTAATATCTGTTTACATTATGAATGAGCTTACAGTATAATGTACTACTTCCTGTACATGACTTGACAACACGTGATCTGTCCTTTTCCTTAATGGTACCGTTTATAGTATTGTAAGCAGAAGTGTGCTGAGTGTGAGTGAAGTGAAAGGTGTATGTCTTTGAGTGACTGTGTTGCCAGCCTGAGAGATGCAGATGTTTGAGGCTGCTCTGTCAACAAGCAGCACTTCATACTCACAGGATTTCCTGTTGGCACGGGACCTTTTGCGTGTTTTGGGAGTTGATGGCCTCTCACTGGGGTTTTGCGTTACAGACTTCACTAAGCGATCCATAATTTCATCTGTTGCATCATCTTGCGAACCTGGACTGTCCTCTTTTGTTATTGTGATACTCGATGCACTGACCATTCCTAGACCTCATTAAAACCAGAAAAAACAAATATCTAAACATTTGTTTTCACTGAATCTCAATCTACCTAATCACATATCTGACGTTTGGAGAATATATTTTAGAATTATAGACTCTTTCAAAGTCTTAAAAATCTGCAACCACTGTTGTTAAAAGTTAAAATTATTTTGATATTATTTGTCTTTAGTAAGAAGTCACTTAATGATTCTGGTTCTTGGAAGGTAAGTGTTTTAGCTATGAACAACAACAACAAAGAGGTTAGTTTAGGCAAATCTAGATTAGCATCTCAGCCTCAAGCACCAGATGGCGCTCTTACTCCTTGTTGCCCGGGTCCGGCGCATCCCACTGTCATTGCTGGTGGTCAGCAGGTTCTTCATGTTCTCGTGCTCCTCGCCTGCCTGGTCTGGCTCTGCTGCCTGGGATGCCGGCACTGCACTGTTCTGCTGGGCACTGGCTGCACCAGAGAACTTCTCGGTCTGAAACACAGCATCATCACTGCAACCTCTTTAACAGTGCAAAAGCCAAGACATCACATCACCCAGTCCCCAGGGCCAGCTGTAACAGCTGGCAGCACCTGGGACAGTGCTCATTTTCACATTCACAGAAATGTTCAACTGGTGATTAAATCAGCAGCAAAGAAATCTTTATTCTCACACATTGTCCTTCAAGTAGATTCAGTAAATAGATTATACTTTTTAGTGTAAAATTGATATTAATTTAATAAACATTCACTGCAAGTGAATAATAATAATAATAATAATAATAATAATAATAATAATAATAATAATTGCTTACACTTATATAGCACTTTTCTTGACACTCCACTCAAAGCGCTTTACAGGTAATGGGGATTCCTCTCCACCACAACCATGTTAAGCAGGAATGCCCCAGTTTCTAGAAGCCCAATCTGCTGCTCTAACCTCTGTGATCAATTTGCCACGTGTCTTATTCCTCTCACGATACGCTGCTCGTTTCCGTTTCTGCTGCAGCACCCTCTCCCTACTGGTGCGGTACTCCAGGGAAAACTCGCTGATGATCCTGCAGAACTGGGTGACCTTGATGTCCCGAACAGAGTTAGAGGGCTGGCCCAGGTACAGCAAGAAGGAGTGGAACCTGTGGGAATTAGTTCATGCCTACCTTTATACACCAACTGAACACTCAAGTTTAGTAGAACAGTTCTGTACAATTAGCCCAGGAACAAAATTTCCTTTGTCATACAGGTAAAGTTTTGACTGTATAGTACTTGTATTTTATTTTCAGACCAAAGAATGACAAAATACCTTAAACTTGTAATAATCTCAGTTACCATTTTGTGCCATTAGTAAACAAAAATCCTGCCACCAGCCTTTTTTCACAGATGCATGGCAGTTCACACCTGTTAATGATCCGTCTGTGAACAACCTTTAGGATGATGATCCTCTCAGTGCAGTCCTTTAGGAACTCTGTCATCTTGTTCTTCAGAACAGCCTTGGTCTCATGCTTTGCAATCACCTTAAGGTTATCCCATGATGCCTTGCACTTCCTCTCTAGCTGCAACAGGTTCTCTGACAGTTGGTCAAAATCAACCTAGAGAAAAACATCAAAATCTCAACATCAAGATGTAGCTGCATCCGAAGCTTAGATGGAAACCATAGAACCACAGATGGAAAATCAGTTTAAAAGTATTACAATATTTGTGGCTAATTATACCAAGAAATGTTTACAAAGGGGAAAAAATGATAGTTTCTGCTTTCAGGTTAGTATTTATAATAGTATTGATAATACTCACTTTGGCTGATCGTGTAATGGCTGCGATTTCTGAATACAAGTCAGACGTGTCAGGAAATTTCTCCACTACAAAATTGCATGTGTGGTGCAGAAGAGACTGTCTGTGCACTGTGTCTTTAACCTCTGACACCTTCTCCAGGTAACTCAGCTCAAAGCCCTTTGCCTTCAAGAAAAATCAAACAGGTCAGTATACACCATTTCTGTAAATTACTGAAGCACCAGATATGTTCAGGCCTATTTTAAAAACTTTTTTTTAGTAGTATAAGATACCCCATCATTATATTTCATAGACCAGTAATGTCTCAAGCTGAGCTAAGGTTTCAGTCATAAACTGTTGTTAATGTATTCAGTACAGGAACAGATCTTACACTTGAACTGTTCAGAAAGTTTCCAATGGCCAGAAGTGTAGCGAGGATGTGTTTGAAGGTTATGTTCTTTGCCAGCTGCTCCATTCCCAGTTTAAGATCAAACAGAGGCTCTGCAATCTCCTAGAACACAAACCCCAAACAGGAATCAACCATATAGGTACAGAATTAAAAACAATGAAACAGACATGTAGAAAACGTAATTGACATACTAGTTTTTATGACATGACACCAGATTTTATAAAGTGAAAGATCTCACTTCATATATACAGTAAATTGATAATATCTCAACAACTCCATCTGTTGTTGATGTTGATTAGTGAATGATATTACACTTAGGAAAACTGGTTTGAAATAATGCCTTTAAATCTATCAGAGTTAAAAAAATCTCTGAAAATCTAATGAACACTAACAGACATTTACTGTCAATTTATTTTATACAGTAAACTTTACGGTGGAAAGTATCTAGTTGATTGAAAGTATTTTTTCAAATTTAACCCAATTTAATCCCATACATTTTACCTGTAATGTCTAAATGTCAATACATACAGCATTGAGATGGAGAACTTTACTCATTGCAGGCTCAACCCTGCAATGCAATGTTAAATTAGTAACGTTAATAATAAATACAAATTTGTGTGAACCACAATCAGCTACAGTAAATGTTTTTAAGCAGTACACATCGAGGAAATCAATTTTGCCTGCTATCTTAAATGCTCATCCAAAGAGTACTCCTCGAAATCAGACATTACTACACACACTTCCTCTCTCTGCTTTTTTTCTGAAAATGCCATCTCAGAGGGTTCAGTTCTATCCTGGGTCATTCTTTAAGCTCAGTCTCCCAGTTCAGCAGATTCAGGAAACTGAGAAAGTGTCCTTTATCAAAATTATTTTCCAAAATTAATATATTTAAATAGTTGAAGATAAATCAACTTTCAATTTTAAAAGAGAATAATATTCCTAGGACTTCTTAGTGCTTTCTTCACATTGTTCTGAAATGTCTTTTTTTTCTGATCATTGATGAATATCTATATCAACAGTAAAAAACACAGAAGACAAACAGCAGTCATTGTTTACCCAGGATGAAATCAACAACAGGCCCCATGATGAGTAAATAAAGTGTTATTATAAATATACTGTAGCAAATGTAAAGCATACACAAATAAGATAAAAGCCCTAGAATTCCTTAAGAAACAAATTGCAGCAGTAAGACCTCCTTTAGACAACTGTGTAATTATTATTATGCTCTGAAAAATAGTTATTTGGAATGAGTGCAGAAAAGAGCAACCAAATATTTTTGTGGGTTAAAAACATTTTGAACACTGACAGGCTGAAACAATTGCATCCTCTCAGTTTCCAACAGAGAACATTACGAGGGAAACCAATCCTTCTTCAAACCAATCCAACCAGTCTTCAAAATCCTAAAAGAATGGCAAAGTCATCTCTATAAATTTGTTCACAATCAACACTGAAACATGTACCAACTACTAGAAGTCAAGTGAGCTAAATGGCCTCCTCTCATTTGTAGCTTTTCTTGTGCTTTTATGAAGACTATCACAGATGCAGCAGCAAAAATATGTAAGGAAGCTCCTTCTCCGTCAGAGGGAAAGTCCTAACTATCGCTGACCTTTTCCAGGGCTTCATAGTTGAGCTTGAAGGCCCAGAGCTGCAGCCTGGACGTCAGGCCGCTGATGGACGAGAGTGTGAGAAGGAACTGTTCTGCAGTCCCCAGAGGCATGTCCGGATTGGCCAGCTGCGCCTCTTGAATCTTCTGCTTTTCCTCATCCGTAGGAGTCATGGTCAGGATTTTCTATGAACAGTCAGTTCAAGAATATTGGGATTATGTGTAATACTGACGTCACTTTGGTCTGCCAACATTGTCTCTGATGAGCAACTTAAATGGTCTTTAACACTTCATGGTCTTAATTTTTTTTGTGTAAAACATTAAGGGCTCATTTCCTGTGAAAAAGCTTTGATAGGAAAATAAAATATTTCATTGTTGTACAACAATACTTATGGGCAGTGGGACCTAGAAGTCCAGACAGGTCTTCCACCAACTGTGTTCTAATATTCTGATATTATTAGGTTATCAAATTATTGTTTTAAACAAGGTGTCCATATATGTTTATTAAATATTCACAATTATCAATTTTACAGATTTTTCAAATGAGTGAGATAAAGTCATAGAATAATGATTCAGCTACAAGTAAAGACATAATGTTTCAATATAAAATAAGAAATGAAAAATAAATAAGCAGCTTTTATACACAAAAGAGAACTTTTCTGAGTGTGCATGTTGAATGTGGCAAATTCAAGGCAAACAACTTTTTGGGAGAGAACCTCTGTCCAGTGTTCACCTTGGTTCTACAGTCCAGTGTCTGACATGACACTGCAGTCCCGACAGAATTGATTAACCATAAATGGTTAAAGAGTTTATTAGTAATCAAAGTCATTAGTGACAGTCACAGATTTGAATGTGTTTCTACAACACTACACCATGAAATTAATCTAATAATTTTTCACTCAAATTTGAAACTCATTCTTAAAAATTAATAAGTAATAAACAATAACAAATAGGAAAGACAAAACTGGGTTTAAATAATGAATTTGACATCTTGCTCACTGCCATTTCCAGGCTGCACTCATTTTTGATGGTAAGTTTCTCAAAATCACCAAGACCAAAATGAACTTTTACTTCAGATATACGCCTGCTTCATCTTAATAAAAAATAAAGGACAGACATCTTATTCAAAGTGGAATGTAGAGAGCAGTATTCAATAACAGAGTAACGACAGGGTTGTAAGCCGATTGCAAAATAGCATTACTCCTACCTCAATGCCCTCCTTGTTAATTGCAAATTCATCAAAGTTCAGAATGGCAGTTTTAATGATGTGTTTTGGGGGTAACACTGTCATTCCAATGTTAATTGCATTGCTTCTCTTGGGGTCAAGCACAAGTATCTCAGTTTTCTTTCCTTCACCTCCTTTCTGAAACCAAAGAAAAGGCACATCTGATGAGTTTCACAACATCAGCACAGATGAACATCAATCTTAACACTTTCCAATTGTACTTCCAACATTACATAGACAAGCACAAAATATCTAGTTTAATAAATATAAAGATTACTTACATTTCAATTTGTTCTTTGGTTGTACAATAATATGTAATAAAATAATTAAATAAGCAAGTAACAATCAAAAGCACTCAGCAGCAGTGTTGGCAGAAGTGTTTTAGATTTTATTGAATAATTATGTTCTACTTCAAGTTACCATTAATTTTTCCTGTTCTCTTATCACACCTTTCCTAGCCAGCTGGCAGGCTGATTTAGCAAGCATTGCTAGGGAATACCTTGACTGTAGGCAGTTCTTTGGCTTTGGACTCAAACAGGTGCTCCAGCTTTGCTGTGTCCACCATCACTTTATCCAGGGAGGCCCACACTGTCCCTCGCCCAAATTTGCACTTCCTGGGGGTGTCCGGCTGCTTGAGCTCCTTCCAGAAGAGCTTCACCGTTTTCCTCTTCTTGGAAAAGGCAGATTCAGAGGGCTGTGAGGGGAGTGCAGGGGGGTGGCCAGGAGGGGGTGGAGGGAGAGACAGGGCAGAAGGGTCCCCTGGTGGGGGTGGAGGTGGAGGGGGAGGAGGGCAGAGGCCAGGACCACCTGGAGGGAGTGGGGGAGGTGGTGGAGCTCCAGAATTGCTAGATGGAGGCGGGGGTGGAGGAGGTAGCGGAAGCCCGGAGCCCCCACTGGGCAAGCTGCTTTTAAAGTTGTCCATTTCCAGAACATCAATGTCCTCCTCCTCTAGCAGGTCAGAAAAGTCCAGGTCCTTGATCTTCAGCTCTCTGGTGCCTGTCTCCAGTCGGTCCCAAGCTACCTCACCATCCCGAGACAGTGGGGTCATCTGGGTCTTCTCCAGGCTCCTGGAGTGGATTTCTGCATCGATGCTGTACTGCGCACGCAACTTCCTGTGCTGTGGTTCCTCAGCAAAGTGCTCCCTTGCTGCCCTTGCAGCAGCCCCCATCCCCTCTAGTTCAGCCCTGCGCTGGCTGTCTGGCTGGGGCTGAGATTCCTGGCAGGAAAGGCGGTTGACCAGGCTCTCAATGCTAGAGAGCAGCTGGTTCCCCTGAATGCTGCCCTCCTCACCACCTTTCTTCTCCTCTTCTTCATCCATATGGTTCTCTAACTCTTGGGGAACCATTGCGTCACCCTTGTTCTTGGAAAACAGCATGTCCAGCATGAACTTTGTGTCACTGGAGAGGGTGCTGTGCTGTTCCTGGCTACTCTGCCGCTGGACAGTTCCTCCTAGGTCCGGAAGGTGAAAAACTAATCAAAGAATATTGCTGTAGTACCTCATATATAACAAACTCTTACATTATTTTAAAAGCCTTAAATCATTTTAATGGATTTTGAAGCTCAATTACTTTTGTGGTAAACTTCAACTTCAATCTGACTTTTTTCAGATGCAGGAAACTGACAATTATGAGTTACTGAGTTTCTTACAGGTTTAATATATCTTGTATGTAGGATTTATACATTAAATAGTGTAATGGCTTTCATATTTCAATACATTTTTAAACTAACAATGATTAGCATCAAGCCATTCTACAACTGGAACCAGGCTTGTCAACTCTTCCACATAGACACACCTGACAAAAATGACAGAATTAATCAAAATTGAATATACTTGCCTGTTAAATGTCCAACATGGTGATAAACCTCAGTGTTTCCACAAGCCACCATCTCTTTTAAAAAGGTAGCAGCTAGCTACTCGCTTCGCTGCAGAGTGAACTAATCTCTAAGCAATTTGAGATGTTTCATTTTTTGACCTCCTACTCTAAACAATTTACATGCTTGCTGTATAATTACTGTAATTTTTCTACCTCCAGGCAAGGGTGTAGTTGGTGACTTTATTATCTGGCTGCCATCCACAAAAACATGAGATTTTTATCAATCTGACTTGAGCCCCCAAATGAAAACAAATAGAAGACTTGATTAAGATTATTCACTGCATGTAAAATTAGTTTTTAAAAATCAGCATAGAACCTTTTAAAAGATTTTACATTTCTAGGCTTTTGATCTTTACATTTTAAGATTTTGTATAACTAAATGTCTAATTAATCTGAAAGTAAAAAAGGTAATAATGGGTTTTGAGTAAAATAGCTTTTTCTTCATTAAACAGAAATCCTTCCAGATCAGAGGAAGCTGTGTTACAGATTGTAGTGGATCTCTCAAGGCACTTTTACGTCAACACCTCACCCAAGCGATTTAAGCAAAGCAACTCACTCCTTCTAAACATTTCTCATTTTCTAAAACAATACCTCCTTACTATACAATTTCATTTTACCTTCTTCATTATAAAATCGATTACTCAAATATCAGGATGAAGAGTTTAAAACTGGAAAGAAAATGAAAATATAAGAAGCAGTACAAAGACTGTCCATTTACCAAACTTTATTTTAATATTTCCTTAAACCAAATTATATTAAAAAAAATAATTTTTGCTTCAGATGAAATTGTTCAGTCACATATTACTCTGAAATAAAAAAAGTTTGGGTCATTACACAAACATGGATTTAGAAAAAGAGGAGCTAATCTTGCTTAT
Organism: Lepisosteus oculatus; assembly: GCF_040954835.1. Taxonomy (NCBI): domain Eukaryota; kingdom Metazoa; phylum Chordata; class Actinopteri; order Semionotiformes; family Lepisosteidae; genus Lepisosteus; species Lepisosteus oculatus. Next base: position 331,312 of record NC_090715.1, on the reverse strand, counting down.
TGTGAATAGTTTTGAAAGTTGTCCAGGAAAAACAAAAGGAATGGAATGGTATTTGAGAAACACTGAAATGAAAGGGACAGAACAATAAATAGTAGGGAAGAAGATCAAATCGCTTGCCTTGCTCATTCTGTGCCACCTGTCTATCGCCAGGCTGGTCCAGAGCACTGGAGGAGGAGCTGGGTTCTCTCTGGCTCACCCTCTCGTCCTGCTGTTCACTCCCTACAGGACAAACATGGCACATGAACTCTCTAAGAATACATAGATCTGCCTGTACTAGTAGCTCACTCTGACACAGATACTCTACAAGTATCTGATTGCCACTGCAACTAAACTGCTTTGCTCATAACGTGTACACCTTTAACTCAACACTTGATTTTCAGCCACTTTCAGAAAAAAGAGCTTTGGTCTCTGTAGTCTCCAACACCTGAATATTTGGTAATGGGGATTTTTGTGATTTAGCCTCCCTTAAATTTGATGGCCAAAACAGATATGTTACAAAGGTATGGACCTTGGAGTTAAACTGTCACCTGCCTTTCAAAGAGGGTTTCTGATGTGTGAACCATTTGTACAGTTAAGTGAAACCAAAAGCATCTATTAAAACAAAAAAGCCATAAAATTTCCGGTTCCATTCCTTCACTTAATATTTCTACTTTTAAATGTTTTTCTAGTTGTAAAATGGAGAGCTACAAAGTTATTCTTTCATACTGCACTAGGAAGAAAATTAATATAGTACCATATTTCGTAAGTCTTCATAAAGCCCACCTACAACTTTTGAGCTCTAAGGAAAACACTCAGCTAACAGACCCAGTAGTGCATGATGGGATTAATGACAGGACTGCTCATGACCTACACTGTTTTTGTATTATTGCTTTAAATTGTTTTATAAAAAATTCAGTAGTTAAAGGGCTTCGGAAGCTGCAGTTTTAGATCATGATCATCACCTGTTGTATCCATAAGCATATTTTCCATCAATGAGTAAATGTTTTCTGTAACTTCTCGGTTCTCTGCCAAAACTGTTCTTCTATCACAGCTTCATTGCTTCATTCACTAAATGTACTCACTTGGTTGCAATAATCACTGCTTGGTTTAATGATTCACAAGAACATCGGAAAACCTCTTGCTAATCTCAGCTCAGAATGTCACTCATTGCTGCTAATGAACAGGAGTTCAGTTACATAAACCAAACAGGCAGCTGTAGGCAGATAGAAGTTATTTATAATACTTAAAAGCTACAACATTTGTTTTCATTTTAAAACTATATTCACTCAAGCAATGTATTTTAATTCATAAATGCAAATCTGTTCTTACTTGTTTGAGAAGGATACGAATCACACTCTAAATTTCTCATGTGTGCAGCAGAGGATCTTGAGTTAAAATTAATGATAAAAAGGTTGTGTTTGTCAGAGGGGCATGTACTGTACCTGCAGAGCAAGAGGTTGAGCCAACCCCCAAGCCAGAACCCCTGGGAGACGTGACCACAACATCCGGAGAATGCCACTCTTCCTGGGACACTGGCTCCTCTTGCCTGGTTTTGAAGGAGGACAATACTTTTGTCCTCTTTTCCCAGTGGGTCGCAGCCAGGTTTCGCAAGAAATTCCCTCTGCAAAAGTTTGTGACAAAGCACAGATCACTGCACCTGAACTTTGATGGTACTGTACATGGAAACTTAACAGCCCACTCCTCTTGTGTTCAATGCTATTAATGCTCTTTCAAGGATGATTTACAGAGTCTCTCCAGAAAAATTTATAGTACTCATAATTAAATTGAAACATTTAATTGCATGAAATGTTAAAATACCTGAATCAATATTTTAAAAAAAATTGTATTCAAAATATTACTCTAGACCATAACTTGTATAATAACCTTACAATATCTGTTCAGATAGTTAAGACAGCAACATATCTGGAGCTTGTATCAACAAGGATGAAAACTCCTATAACAGTTCGTATGTAGATGTATCGCTTGTTTTAGTGATTGCTCGTAAGTAAAGTGCTCGTTTAAGGAGTGATGAGTATTGCATGTGTCTTTATTTTGTACAGAAAGTACGAAAGAGATAAATTAATATTCAGCTGAAGCTAAACTTAGAGCAAATGAAAAGACACAAGTCCATGTGGAGCACTGTATATACTACTATATATACTGTACTGCAAAAAATAAAAATAAAACCCTTTCCAGCCATCACTGAAACTTACATCCACTGCTATTTCTAAGAGTTTTATCATGATCTTTCCATGAGTACCCTTTAAAAGAGCATTGAAAAACTTGTGGAACAAAAAATACACCCCACCCGTACAAGCAATGAGCCTGATTAACAATTCCAGCATTAGCAAACACTTCACACGCTGCCAGAGATCGATCCCCACCACCAAAAGCCTTGTTAAACCCTTCAGCCAGATCACTTCACGCAAACAAGCCAAGGTAACTGAGGCAGGAGGATTCTCTCCAAATCTGCACTGAGAGCAGCTGGGCTGGGACGCTCTGTCCTTGCTGAGGTGTGGGTTCTCTGAATGAAGCCTGTTTTTACCCACATAAAAGTTTCAAAACAGCACTTCACCATCTCTCAGTTAGCCTGTCCACATAATTCCAATGCATTTCTTCAAATACCATAACAGAAATTAAGTGTTTATTTCTGCGAGGGTAAACAATGAGGACAATCTGTAAGCTGCATATACTGTATAGTGTTATACATTAACAATGCAAATTTAGAAATTTATATTCTCATTTTGAGGTAATTAAAATACAAATTTGAATCCGAGTAATTTAATTTTTTTTATTCTTATACACATTTAATTTATACAGAAAAGAACTGATAAATGGCAAATGCTTTTTACTGGGTAAAATCTGATGTTACTCCATATTTTCACACGCTGAAGCATCACACCCCACTGATCCTGGACAGCTTCATGCAGAGAAAAATCAACAACCACCTTTACACTCCAGTTCTGTACTTACTCAAGCTTTCTTAGGACAGGTTTGTCCAAATTTACATTATAAACCTCCTCTGGCCTGGGGAAAAACATTTCATTTTAAACACAAAAGGTCACCAATATTGCTTTCTTTAGAGATTATTCAATGTTTTACTGCACTTTAAAAATGCTTAAAAATATTCAAATGTTTTGTGGTATTAATGTCTATTTTATGATCAACTGAAAGGACTCTGTATTTTGTTTTAACTTGGGTCAATCTTATTTAACATTCTTAACAACTGTGCAGTACATCGAGTATGCATTGTATCTTTATCCAGTTATTTGCATACAGTATATCTCCTGGTTAGAAACATTGGGAAAGGAAGCTGAAAAAGGACTGGGAGAAGAACTACAGCACAGCAGTGGGACAGCCTCTGTACAGACTGGATCAGACCTCGGAGTTTCCTTACTCAAGGTTTCAGATGGCTATCTCTAGAGAAGGTGGTCAAGACCCCAGCAGCACTAAATATTGTTATTATACTAAAATGCTGATTGGAAAGATAAGGATTTCTGAAAATGAAATAATGTGACTAATGTGATAGCTCTACAAGGGATGAAAGTCTAGAAAAAAAAATTAAGTAGTTCAAGAAATCCTTGAACTTATCCGACAATTAAAAAAAAAATTCTAACTGTAAATAATAATTTCTGATCCACTCCAATTGTGGCAGACAATCCTGCAATTATCTCTACACTGGCAAAGGAACATTATTCCCATTTACATTTTACTTGTAGACAATTGTATTTAGAACTGGTAAGTATTCTTTATGAAAAACACATCAGAAATAAAAACACAAATGATTTGTTTCAGATGCAATTTAACTGTGATTAAAAAAACGCATTTCATTCCTCCTTTATCTTTATCTTTTACAGCATTACAAGTTAATTACATTTTAGCACTCTATGAACAAACTCTTTCATGTCTCTTTCAATTACAAAGTTTCAGATTATTTCAAAGTAATAATACCTTACAGAACTACATTCCTTGGCCGTGCTGTTACTACTTACCAAACAGAGTCAGTTCCATGTAGTCTGTAAAAGGAAAGGGGTTTGAAGCAGACAGGAATGTTGGATTGCAGAACAGCAAGGAAAGAGATTAGGATTTGAGCCAAACATTATAAGGGAAAAGAAAGAAAGAAGAAAATGTAAATAAAACAGATGTCCAGGACATTTGTAAGAAAAAGAATAGATGAGGCGCACCAAAGAACAGACACACATTAAAGGTGTCAGATCAAAATAGAAATTATTTTGTTAATATACAACATCTAATATACAATATTAGATGTTAATATACAACCTCGGTTTCACATCTGTGGTGAAACAGGCACTAAAATTGGAAACTGCAGGCACTGCTGAAAATCCATTTTCCCTGTAAACCACTTGGCAATTGTTAAGATCAGATCAAATACATATATCAATGAAAAGTCTAATTAAAACAAGAAAAGAAATGAAGATTTTTATTTTAGCCATATATTGAGTGTCAAAATATTTACTACACATTAGTAGAATAAAAATAAACTTAACAGTGCAGTAGAATTGCACCTGACAGGCATCAGAGATTCAGCTACTTACTTGAAAAATCCTCTGCCTTCACTTCGGTTCTCCTTCTCTGGGACAGCCTGGGACTTGTTCTCAGGGACAGATGAGTTTGCAGGAGCGATGCTGAAAACAGTATAAAAACTCAGCTGGAGCCAACGCAGTGACGAAGTACAAGTCTAACAAAAATCTGCGGAAATCTCCATCCAGAGTCCTTAAAAGTCTCCAGACAAAACCGTTTCCTGTCAGCTCTCTCCACCAGCTCGGCTCTCCTCTGACCCATTTGTTGTTACTAAAACACAGAGGCTGTCTTTCACTGCCAGTGCCAAACAGCTCCCAGACTCAGCATGGAACACGATTAGCTCAGACAACTTTTTAAAGATAATAAAAGGACAAATTGCAAATCTGTTCTTTACCAATCTCCTTTACAAATGTAAATATATTCAGTCATATTTTTATAGAAAAAAGTAAAAATGATAGCTTACAAATGCTCCAAATCAAAGCATTCATCTATTCATTCATACAGTATGTATTACATTTCACAGATGTTCTGCCACATGAACATGGAGATAATTACATCAGTTTGATTGCAAATCTATGTACAGATTTACACAATTAGAAGGATTACATGAGTTCTGACAACAGGAGACTAGGAAGCACTCTGGGACTAGGAAGAGACCAGGCTTCTGCTGGAGTTTTCCTAGCAATTCCTACAGTGCCAAAACACCCCAGTGGCATCCTGTGCCAGCTCAGCTGTCCAGAATTACAAGTCATTTGCACATACTGTACAGTAAGGACTCTTCAGAAGAGAGCGTCTTATCCAAAAGCAATACCATAATTTAGTTTTACAATGGCAATCTGGTTAATTTCCTCTGAGGGGAAACAATGCTTTGGTTTACTGAAACCTGGAAAACCTGAACACAACCATGAATAAAGATATACGACATTGATGACACTTCTAGTCTTTGAAAAGGACTGAAACGGTTCTGCTCATACAGTGAGTATAACTCAATTATAGTTCTTCTTATATGTTAATCTTAAATGTTATTTGTTAATATTATGATAATGTTAAAATAGCTCCTTCACTACAAAATCCTCTTAACGGTCTAAAAGAACCAATCTTACATGTTAAAAAATATATTGTGGTAGCAACATTAATCAGTTTCTCTCTCAAATTGTCTTCTAGATTTCACTATATTCTTTACATTCTTTGTCCTGATTTACATAATGGAAAATTAATGTTTTTCCAAACATCTAACATTCAGCAAGGTTATTTCAAATACACTGCTACAATTACAAATGGAAACTGAAGTAAATGCAATAGCTTAAACTTGTCAAATAACAACCTTTACATCAAACTGGGAAGTGTCCAAATGTGTCTGTTCCTATGGTCTGCTTCTGCAACTCCAGTAGTTTGCTCACAAAAGGGACATCTAACATTACATAAGGAGCCCATATCCCAAGTCCTGTTTTAGGCATAGTCAATTATTTAACAAAAGTCTTTTTGCTAAAAGCCTGGCTTAAGTAAATTTTCTCATTACAAGATTTTATTCATGTACCTTGTTTTACCCTTGTGTACTCCTAATAGAAATGAGAAGCTCACCCAGTTGACATTACAGGGGAATGGAGATGGAAAGACATCCATACACACCTTGAGGATGATGGAGAAGGCTCTTCTGCTATGGACCCACTGCTAGAAAACTTTGACCTTCTAGAAATTCCCACAGGTGACACATAATGACTGACGAAAGAGCGCCCCCTAGTGAAAGGACCAGGAGTGTGAAAAAATGATCTGCATGATGAAGCAGTGATGTCAGTGAAGGGGGATGGCTGTTAGTGAGAGAAAGTTAGCAAATAGGAGAATTCAACGCCCTTAAGTGCATGACTGTAAAAATAAGGTTAGAAATACACCCAGACCCAGAAATAAGGAAACCTTAAACAAGAAGTACACAAGGACAGCAGTGTTACCAGAAATGGCAGATTATGGAACATAAAACCTTCATTGGTAGATATAAGCATCAGAGCACTTTCCAATAGAACTATAGTGGGCCTCAGATCTATAATCTAAGTGAAGATCCAGAACTATTATAAGGTGGCCTGAATAGAACAAGGCATTGAATTCAGTTATAGACTACAACAAGCTATCTTTAATCCATTCCTGAATATTCAGGTGTAAAATCACAAAGCAGAAAACAACAAAAAGCAAGCAAAGCAACAGGCAGAGATTCAAGGCCAAATAAAGAAATTATGCAGTGTTTTTCATTTTTGGTCATTGATGAATTATTTTATGGTAGCTTTTGTTTTTTTTTTGATACTGTTGATGCCAGCCCACACTACAGAAAATGAGCCTGAGCAGAAATATGTTTTGACTGCTGGAGCCCAGATTCTGGGCAACTCGAATACATATGCACAACCGTTTTGGAGACATTTTTTGTCAGTTTATATAGAGAATAAAGTGAGGCTTCCAAGAACAACTTTTCCTCATGGAATACCACAGGTCTGTCAAAAGAATAAAATGTTTTAATTTTCACAAGCTATTCTTAGAAAGGTATGTACTAGTCAAAGAGGCAAACACACAGATAAATCTGCACTTTCATAATTATGAGTCAGAATAGTTTCAATCTTATAATAAATAGAATATTCAGGTTCAAATAATTTGGCATTTCAACTATAAATAAGTAAAATAAATTAATATACCAAATTTTGAATTAATAAAAAATACAAAATTTGATGAAAGCACACAAGTATATAAAAAGGGTAAAATATCACGCTGACCTAACATGTCAAATAACAGCATTGGTGGGCTTCATATAACAGGCACACTGACAGTCACACTTAAGACATTTGACTTCCTCTGCAAGCGACTGGTCTCCCAAAAACTGGGCCGAATTATGTTTTACTCCAAGATTAACTTGAGCCCCTTTTGCCAGTTCAGACATTGATCAAGGGGACATGGAGAAGTTTAACACGATTTATACATAAATGTGCTACATTGATGTGTAACTTACTTAGGACAAGTGCTACATAGACTCATTTAGCACAGTAATTCATTTTTCAAGGCTTATTTTCCATTAAACAAATTTGAAATAAAACCACTCTGACATATCTTTTAAAGTGCTACAAAGTATTTGAAAAAGAAGTTAGTGGAAAAACACTTTGTAAGTTTCATCCATTTACGTTATGTAGTTTATGATACTGTGGGTGGGCTGAAGAACTAAGGATCCAAGAGTTGTACAAGATTTTAACATGACAGTCAGAATGACTGTTTCTGCATAAAAGAAAATCCCCAGAAACGTAGCAAAAACAGTAAAGAAGGGCCCCTGGGCAGAGATACTGTAGCACTTATAGCATTTTCCATACTATGCAGAGGAGTATAGAGCAGTGTTGAGTTTATCTCTACACGAAGACACCTATTCTTACCTCTAATGTCATTATAAGACATAGGAAACATCTGGGAAATTGCACTGTGCATGTCACACTGATTTCTAGCTGAAGACAGACTCACCACTGAGACTCTAACCTTACACAATGAGGTCGATTATACCTCAACTGTATGCCGCTCATCTCAGCCCAAGGGCAAGACTTGGCTTCATATACGACAAAGCATTCTAGATGAGTAAAGCAAAATACGTTAAACAGCAGACACTTTTAGTCATGCAAGACTAAGATTTAAACTAAGCATCAGTAACTTTCCCTGCTGAGTCACCAAGAACAAGCCCTTGGTTTTTGATCCCAACTGAAGCAGAGTCCAAAGGAGTGTCACTAACTTACACATGGAAACACTGATGCCTCAGGGACCACAGCTTTAAAGTGTCACGGCGTTATATAGAACATGACTAGTAAGACCCTTATTCATCGTCATTAAGAAGTGGATCATCTAAAATTTGAGAACAATCTACAAAGAGTTACATTTACAAATTGTAGCTCTTTGTAATGCTCAGTAAAATACAACTATCTAACATATGATGCACAAATTTCTTTGTACAAACTGTATAGTGTACGTTTATTAAGTAAGAAAATGTTTACTTTTTAAAAAAGCATTGCAACGTGATTTACTTGAAATATTCTTCCAGAATGTGATGTGAAGTTTAATATACTGTACTACGGTTCTACTTCAGTCTTATAAATTATGTAATAAATAAATTATGCAATGTAAATGATGTAAAATCTCATTATTTTAATAGTAAATTAGACACATTTAACAATTTTGTATTGTATTATTGGACTTTATACAGTAATTCATTGACTTTAAAACCCTGGGTCCAGCTGTGTACACAGCCGGTTTTTATGTAATAAAACAAATGCAACTGTAGACAGATTTTTACCACATATGGAAAATGACATAAAATACCCTTGTCCTTCTTGATTTGTTTCTCTCATACGTGCACACAGCAGTGGTTCTGCCTGCCCACAGTCTTTGATGTATACTTTTGTGCCTTAGTGAGCATTTTGGGTGTTCAGCAGAATATCAACATTAGTCATATTAGTCACAGGCAGAAATACAAGGGCTTCTGTTGTTCCAGGCATTGAAAACATTACCAAACACTTACTGAAAGTAGTCTTGTCGATAAACCTAGAGACTGAACTTAGTGACTTCTGTAATGCTGGTGCTATGTAAATCAGTAGCAAAACAAAATAATTCAGCACTCTCCTTTATCAAAACAAAAAAATATAAATATGACAGAGGCAGAGATGCTGATAAAATATTAACATTCTGTCCAAGTGTAATGTGCAGAAAAAGATTTTCACAGTAAATACTTTTCAAAGCAAAGTGAGGACTGTATTAAAAGCTTACACAGCCCAGAACCTTACTCTGATCTCAACAGGAACATGGTTTAGATTACAAACACCTGCAGAGGACTTGGCACCCCTTGGTAAATATAAAGAAAAAAGTCATAATAAAATAAACCACATCGATAATGACAGATATTTAATACTCATGTGTTAGGGGAATATGTGTCCCTTTTTTCTAAATCTTTTTAATTTCACTGTTCAATTGTAAACAAGTAATGCTGTTTTACCTAAAAAAACATATGTGCCTAAATTATTGGCACCCTTCAATATCCATTCAAAGACAAACACATCTGAAATCATAATAAATGTATACTTGTTTGAGTTCAATTTTGTCTTAAGGAACTAATGTGTGTACCTCAACAATTAATAATAATAATTGCTTACACTTATATAGTGCTTTTCTGGACACTTCACTCAAAGCACTTTACAGGTAATGGGGATCCCCTCCACCACCACCAGTGTGGAGCCCCACCTGGATGATGCGACGGCAGCCATAGTGCGCCAGAACACTCACCACATATCAGCTATCAGTGGGGAGGAGAACAGAGTGATGAAGCCAATTCATAGATGGGGATTATTAGGAGGTCATGATTGGTAATGGACAATGGGGATTTTGACTAGGATGCCGGGGTAACACCTCAAATCTTTTCAAGACAGAGCCTTTTTACAGCATAGCGTCCCCCGTCACTATACTGGGGCATTAAGACCCACACACACCGCAGGGTGAGCGCCTCCAACTGGCCCCACTAACACCTCTTCCAGCAACAACCTCAGTTTTTCCCAGGAGGTCTTGCATCCAGGTACTGATTGGACTCACACTTGCTTAGCTTCTGTAGGCTGCCAGTTGTGAATTGCAGGGAGATATGGGTTCTATTACCTAATTTAGCAACTTCCTGTTTCCCTAGGGTTTAAAAATGACTAAACACAAACAGAAAAACCTTTTGTCATCAATCAGCATGGGGAAGGTAAAAAAACTAACAGAATTTGGCAGACCACTGGTGACCTTTACAAAGCAAATAATGGGTACATGAAATAAGTAAAACCTTAAAAATAACAATATCAGCTGTCAGAACAATAATTAAAAAAATCAACACCACTGGAACAGTGGTTAATTTTCCAGGAAGAGGATGCAAGCCCATCTTGTCCCCATGCACAGTGAGAAGGATGGTGAGCATGGCAAACAAAATCCACAGGTTTCAGTTAAAGAAATACAAGGATTGGTCGCATCATGGAGTCATCCCATCTCAAAAACGACTATTAGATGACACGTCCATAGAAACAATTTATTTGGAAGGGTTGCCAAAAGAAAGCCACTACTGTTGTGGAGGAAAAAATTGAAGAGCCTGAAGTTTGCCAAACACTATTGGCACTTTGACTGGCAGCTGCCGCTGTGGTCAGATGAGACTAAAATTGAACATTTTGGCCACAGTCATCACAGGTATGCTTGGCGTAAGAAGAGGGATGAATATACCAAAAAGAGAATCACATACTGTAAAATATGGTGTGGTATCTGCTCTGGGGCCGTTTTGCTGCCTTGTTAAGATCGATGGCATCATGAATTCTTTTTTGCCATGGCCGTCTGTGCCCTGACTTCAACCCTATTGAAAGCCTGTGGTCTGAGCTAATGAGGGCTGTCCTTAAGAGCACAACAACAAACCTCAAGGATCTGGAAAGGTTCTGCATTGAGGAATGGTCTAGGATCCCTTCCAATGTGTTCAACAACCTGATAAAGCATTACAGGTAAAGACTTACTGCCATTATCCTTGCCAAGGGAGGCTCCACCAAGTACTAAAAACAGGGGTGTCAATAATTGTTTCTTTTAATTTGAGGAAATATAATCTATTATAATATAATATATTTTTCATCTTGGTTGATCCTATTGAATTATTAATTCAGGATAATTAATTCCTTATGTTGGAAATATATTTCATTGTTTAATTAACTCATCATTGGTTTTATACTGTTTTTTTTCTTTATATTTATCAAGAGGTGCCAATAATTCCGGAGTCCACTGTACTTTCTCACACACTGAGCCAATAAACATCTTACAAAGTGCAAACTTTGTGCAAATAGGCTCAACCCTGCAATGCAATGTTAAATTAGTAACGTTAATAATAAATACAAATTTGTGTGAACCACAATCAGCTACAGTAAATGTTTTTAAGCAGTACACATCGAGGAAATCAATTTTGCCTGCCATCTTAAATGCTCATCCAAAGAGTACTCCTCGAAATCAGACATTACTACACACACTTCCTCTCTCTGCTTTTTTTCTGAAAATGCCATCTCAGAGGGTTCAGTTCTATCCTGGGTCATTCTTTAAGCTCAGTCTCCCAGTTCAGCAGATTCAGGAAACTGAGAAAGTGTCCTTTATCAAAATTATTTTCCAAAATTAATATATTTAAATAGTTGAAGATAAATCAACTTTCAATTTTAAAAGAGAATAATATCCCTAGGACTTCTTAGTGCTTTCTTCACATTGTTCTGAAATGTCTTTTTTTTCTGATCATTGATGAATATCTATATCAACAGTAAAAAACACAGAAGACAAACAGCAGTAGAACAATCAAAGAATGATTAGAGATCTATGAAATAATACACAAAGAGATGTTTGTAATATTGCTCTTTTAAAACTTGACTTTATAAGTTTTAATGGCATGAAAGTGGTCTATTTTGGTGTTGGAAGTTTCATCTTTAAAATGCCAAAAATATCTGATTGTGACTATTGTGACGTTATTGTGATGAATGTGATAGTTTAACAAGAAGTGACAGCTATTCTAGATCTTCATGCCATTGTGTAAAAGTTTAAGGAAGGAAAATGTAATTTGTTCCACGGCTTCAGCTATTAAAACAAAAATGACAAAAGCCTTTTGGAATACTCTGAGAAAACATTTTGCTTAAGAGAAAAAAAGTAAATATATTAATAAAAATATATAAATAAGAATTAAACACTATTGCATATGTTTGGCCTTTCTGTGATTAAAGAAGAGGATTTTTCTGCAGTGAATGCAGCATTGAAGTGTAAGTACTTACGGGCCAGGGTGTGGACTCAGCAGTTCTGTGTCTGGGGAAGATGTTGCAATCCCATTGCCAGACACTGGGCACAGCACAGGGGAAAAGCTCTGGGATTCAGAGTCTAAGGCACTGTTAGGGCTGTGGGTCCCCTCTGTGGTGGCTGTGTGCTTGGGGTGTTTGAAGGACGGAGGCACAATCAGGGCACATGTCTGGTCAGGGCTTGGCCTCTTGGTGGCTGGGCTGCAAAAATCAGAGGAGGTGGGGCTGCTGGGAGCTGCCAACAGCTCTGGCAAGTTCTGGCCAGATGCCCTTCGGCTCTTCCGGCCCTCCTCCGCACTTGGGGCCAGTTTTCGCCGGTCCTTTCGTATGTGTGGAGAAGCTTCATCCAGCTCGCCGTCCTCATACCGCAGGGCATTCTGAGCACCCAGAACACACACACTTTCAGACAAGCACATCAGTTTGTAGACACTTTGAATTCAGGAGACTCTGCCTAACAAGTCAGTTGTTCACCAAAAAGAAAATACACATTAACTACACAAAAAGGATGGCTTAAAATAATGAATCAATGGAAATTAATAATAATGTCTCTGCAATATTAACACTCTGAGAAAGGACATTTCTAAAAAAAACAGCACTCTTTCATGTATCAGTGTACCACACAGTAATGCGTGCTTCAGTTACTATATGATCACATACATACTGTACAGTGCCCTAAAATGACAAAGTAAAATATATTAGACATTATTATAATGAGCTTATTTGTGTCTGAAAAAACTGCTGTGATGCATCACCATGGTGACAAAGCAAATGTTTCCGACTCATCACCATGGTTATGCACAGTATCCTGCTCTGACTCATGGCCATGGTCACACAGCAAACCGCTGACTTACCCATAGTGAACAACCTGACACCAACAACCAAGGAAATCTCTTTTCCATTCATCTAATCACACAAGAGAACAGACTACCATTCCATATACTTCATAAAATGAAGTACTTTGAAACAAACATCAACTAGCAGAGGAATTCAGGTGTCTAAACATTATTTGTAAAAAACTGCTGACATCAGTTTTAATGCAAAATCAACAACATTAATGCCAATCAGCCCTCATGAATAAAAGAATGAGATCTGTTACAAAATCTGTCAACCTCATTTACAAAAATATCTAATAGGATTATGGCAAATAGTGTGTATGGAATAGCGCCAATTAAACTGTATGTTATCATACACATAATTATGTATGTATACTGTCTAAAACCTCAGTAACTCAGTTGGTTGTAAAAGTATAACAGTCAAATTAGAGCAGACACTGAGTCCTACCTCATATATAGCAAATTGGTTTTTTAAGTCTGGGTCTGTGCCTTTGCTGTTGATGTGCTTCTGCATGATTCTCTCCATGCCCTGCTGTTCCAGACAGTCCGTAACATCATAGAAAGAGTCTTGATCTGGGAGGGCTGCTAAGATCTAACACAAGACCACAGGAGAGAGGGATAATAAGAGTTGTGTAGAGTCATTTGTGGAGGTAGAACCACGTTGATCAATGTCTAATTTAAAACTACACATGATTTTTGTAAAGCTGGAAAAACTGGCTAAACATTCAAATTTTCATAAACCTATCCTATAACCACTGATGAAAACGTACATTTATGCGTTATAAGATCAATTACAGTACCATGCTTATAATAAACTGTTTTAGTAAAAGTGACATTAAGTGACACTATCCAAACCCTAGTTAAAACATTTAAAAAACAGTGGATAGAAAGTAAGGGTCAGGCCAATCTGTGGACCAGGAAATCACTGGGAAGAAGCAAGTTACATCACTGCACCGCACTCTTCAATACAGTAAACAACTGTTTTTAACTGCAGGATTTCTCAACAGGAGAAAATCTGTGTTGTTTGCCCTCTTGTAAAGACAACAACTAAAACTAAACACTGAGAGTACCTTGTTGATGAGGGACATTGTGAACACAAGAAGCTCGCTGTCTGCTCCATTCTTCTCCTCCAAGATCTCCATCAAGTAGGACCAAGGCTTGGCATCTGGAAAACACATATGATCTTATATCAAGTGAGGTACAAAATAAGATAAGATCACTTTATTAGCCATATACAATTTCTTGCATTAGGAATTCATCTTTTTGCATACCCCAGCTTGCTCTTGGATTTCACGTTCCAGAATAACATGTCTTAAAACACAAAGTGTTTTAAGATTTTTAGTATATATAGATTTTAGATAGAAGCAATCTAAAAAATACAATTCTGTTAAAATAAGCATCAAAACATCATACACTTCATATGCAAGATCTCCAACAAAACAGTTAGGGAAGTGGTATTAACTGTACATACATTTGAGTTAAAATAACCAAGTTATTCAGATACTTAAAACTGTATATGCACAAACAGATATTAGATTAAGTGAGGTGTGCAGCTGTTCAACAAGAACAAAATTTCTGCCTGGTAGCAGAAATCCATTTTAATTTATTGGAAAGAATTCTCTGTGCTTATGTAAAAAAAAGGAATGCATTATGTGGATATGAACAATGCTAGCTTCATCTACAGTAATTATGTTCACGAAATCACACATAACTATAATACAGTGGTCAGACAGGCCGTTGATGAAATTGCCCCATTAAAGACTAAGATAGTCACAACCACTAGATACTCTCCATGGTATAATGATCACGCATGATCCCTTAAACAGGAGTTCCATAAAGTAGAGTGCAAAATGGAGGTCTACCGGTTTGCAAGTATTCAAGTCGGCATGGACTGATAGCCTACAACAACATAAGAAAGTCCTATATAGAGCTCATTCAGCTTACTATTCTGAACTTATGGAAATCAATACAAATAACCCTCTCTACCTATTTAAGACAATAGCTGAGTTTGAGGTATGCTTATGTGGAACCATCCTTAAGTGGTTTACTTCTACTATATTTAACTAAATCGTTTTCATTATGCTCAAATATCTAATAATTGTACCACTTCGTCAATGTCACCAGTTCAATTTGGGGTACCACAGGGATCAGTGCCTGGACCAATATTGTTCTCTCTCTACATGCTGCCGCTAGGTAGGATAATACGAAAACATAATATTAACTTTCATTCATATGCTGATGACACTCAAATATACATTTTGTTTACACCTAGTGACAAACTCTTCGATTATCACTTTAGTTAAATGCATTAATGATGTAAAGACTTGGATGTGTGAAAACTTTGTTTCTCAACTCTGTTGGTTCTGTTGTTTGGAGGCAACAATACTGATAGGACTACTATAACTTCAGCACTTAACTCAGAGGATTTAAAAAATTGCCTCAAAGACCCAGAATGTAACCTAGGCATCATATTATACACAAGGCTCTTGTTTAACTCTCATGTTAAAACAATATTGAAAACATACTTTCTACAGTTCAGAAATATTGCAAAACTAAGGCTGTTTCTCTCCACTCAAGACACAGAGAAATTAATACATGCTCTTGTATACAGTAGGTTAGACTACTGCAATGCCCTACTATCAGAGAATTCAGAATGCAGCAGCTAGAATTGTTACTAGGAGCAGAAAGTACGACCATATAACACCCATATTTAGCTCTCTTCACCGGCTTCCTGACAGGTACAGGGCAGACTTCAAAATCATTGTACTTACTTACTAGGCTCTCAGAGGTCAGGCACATCAGGCCAGGTAGATGCATCTGTTCTGACCAAACCATCCTATTCTCCTCCCCACATGTCCGGATAGTGCCCGGACATACATATATACATATGGTATAACGAAATGCTATTTTAAACAGGCAATGTGCAAAACAACAACAGGACACAGGTAATGTGCAACACACCAGCTATCAGTGGGGAGGAGAGCAGAGTAATGAAGCCAATTCATAGATGGGGATTATTAGGAGGCCATGATTGGTAAGGGCCAATGGGAAATTTTTGGCCAGGACGCCGGGGTTACACCCCTACTCTGTTGTTGTTTTGCACATTGTTGTCTCTGTCTGTCTTTCTTTCTTATACAATTGTATTGTTGTTTTTTGTACTACTTACCGTCTGGGAGCTAGCTAAATAGCATTTAGTTACACCATATGTTAGCAGCCATATCACCGTGCAACTCACAACTGGCAACCCACTGAAGCTAAGCAGGTGTGAGCCTGGTCAGTACCTGGGTACTGACATCCAGGGAAAAACTAAGGTTGCTGCTGGAAGAGGTGTTAGTGGGGCCAGCAGGGGGCGCTCACCCTGCGGTCCATGTTGGTCCTAATGCCCCAGTATAGTGATGGTGACACTATACTGTAAACGGGCGCCGTCCTTCGGATGAGACGTAAAACCGAGGTCCTGACTCTCTGTGGTCATTAAAAATCCCAAGGTGTTTCTCGAAAAGAGTAGGGGTGTAATCCTGGTGTCCTGGCCAAAAATTTCCCATTGGCCCTTACCAATCATAGCCTCCTAATAATCCCCATCCATGAATTGGCTTCATTACTCTGCTCTCCTCCCCACTGATAGCTGGTGTGTGGTGAGCATTCTAGCACACTATGGCTGCTGTCGCATCATCCAGGTGGATGCTGCACATTGGTGGTAGAAGGAAATCCCAATTACCTGTAAAGCGCTTTGAGTGGAGTGTCACGAAAAGCGCTATGTAAGCAATTATTTTTATTATTATTAAACCAACAATAATCATACTGTACATGCAAAATCATACTGTACATCAACAGATTGAAATAAAGGATTGAAAATTATGGGGAGTGAACTTCTTGACGTGAGGTAGAGGTAGATTTCAATGTGTGTTTGAGTTTTGATAAAGAGAGAAGGCACAGCAAGGGTTCAGATTGTGGACGAGAGAGGCTGGGAGTTTAATAGTTTGATAGTGCGAGGGTAAAAACTGTCACCGAGTCTGGCAGTCCGGGCCCAGATGCTCCGGTACCATTTTCCAGATGATAGAGGGTCAAACAGTCTGTAACTGGGGTGTGGGAAGTCTTTGATGATGCTTAGAGCTTTTCTCAAGCACCATCTGTCATACTGTAAATGTCCTGGATGGATGGGAGAGCAACCCCAGTAATGGACTGGGCAGATTTCACCACCCGCTATAGGGCTTTGCAGTCAGCAATACTGCATTTGCAATACCACACAGTGATGTAACCTGTCAGTATGCTTTCTGTAGTGCATCTGTAAAAGTTAGTGAGGATCTGGGGACATATCTTGGCCTTCTTCAACTGCCAGTATAGCATAGCTGTATAGTCCTTATAAAGCAACATTTTTTAGGTAACGTCAAAACCATACATTATAGGATGCAGAATATTTTAAATCTAAAGTATTTTTCCAACATGAAAAACCCTAAGAGAAGGATTTCTGTTTGGCTGATCCTCTATCAGCTGGTATCACACAGCATTGAGTGGGGCTTACCTCCACTGCTGTCTGCAGTATTGACAGCCTGAATGAAAAGCTGGGCATTGGACTCTTTGTATTCCACAAATACAATCAGAAGCTTGAGAGCAGTTTTCACCACCAGGCGAGACTGATAAAAGAGAGAAATAGAGCAATATCTGAATAATCCAGTGTTTTCAAGACTTCCAGTATAAATGGAAAGACAATAACACTCGCTTTCCAGCAGGGGTCATTAAACACTCAACACAAACCACATCAACTTAGTCCCAAGCTAAAAATAGACAGACTTTGGCAATTTCTAAAACATTATTTGCACAGCCAAGGGACCCCCTCTGTACAATTGAATAGCGTAGTCTTAATAAATGTTTGCACATTGTAGGATATCAAAGAACAAACAAAAATAGTTGTTTTTTTAATCCATCAGATTACTTTCAATCAAACGCAAAACATAAGAAAAACATGAAACTACATTGCCATCTACTATGTATCTACCAGGAAATCACAATATATCACAATCATAACATGACCCAGTACAAACCCTCATTCACTGCCACCATTGTCCTAGTTTTTCATTTTTAATACAGGTCTACCACTGCACAGCTCTAATGTCATTCCACTCGATTCCCTTCTGATTTCAGGGGATGAAACTGTGTATGCAGTCACTTTAGTGCCACTGTGCATGGTCAGTGGCTTCAGTATACTCACCACACTACCCGTAAGTGTGTAAAGCCACTGGACAGTTTCATTATGGTTTATAATTCCATTCATTCCATCAACGAAGAGCATTATCTGACTGAGAGCTGTCGAGACACAAAAGATACTTAAAAATACATAAGATACATAAAAAAGGATTATTTTATTTAGTCTGTTGAAGACTTATTAATCAGCAGCTTTTTTTACTTAATGAACAACAATCTTTTAATCAAGCATTACACTCTCTTTATTGTAAATGCTTCAATAAATGTTTGGAATTTGAATGATAAGCAACACATTTCCACTATGGATTAGTTTCCTCTGTAAAGCACATAGAGAAAACAGGCTTTATCTCAAGATGTTCCCTTATTTATGCTAACAAGGGGATATTGAAATAATATAACAAAAAAATCAGTTTATTCTCCAGGGACACTGTCCTGGATTGTCCCACACCTGCACAGAGTACTTGGAAGCCCATACCTCTCAGAATGTAGTTTTGGTAGTTGTGGTCTGCCTCAGTACCAACTTTAATGAAGCAGGTTAACCCCTCAGAGCTGACAAACTCTGGCACCAAGTCTTTGTCATCCTAGATGAGAGACTGTCATTAGTGTTTAATAAAACATTTTGTTTTGTTTTTCATATGACATCAGAAAGCATTCCAGATAACAATATCCACAGACAAGCATAAATGTGTTTCATAGTTTCCAACCAGGGCTCAACTGAGCATGAGAAGCAGCCCTTCCTGTTGGCACTGTTCTCAAAAGCCCACACCTGCAAGGCTGTACTATTTGCTGCTATTCACCCTCCCTGCCAAGGCTGACAAAACCAGTCTCAATGTTGACTACAGTGAGACATTTGCAGCATAGAATTACTTTTTAATTTACTCCTTCTGTAGCCATCTGAGGTTATTACAACAAAGTTCAAGTCAGTTGAGGCAGCACTACAAAACATTGTTAAATCAAAGAACATTATTCAATAGGAAGGGAAAACACTATTGGCATACGATTGGTAGTTACAGTAGAACTCAACAGTATTTTCACTAACTTATTATCAGTACTTTGATAGAACAAAGCAGTATTTAGGATTATTGTGGTACAGTTTAAGATGTTCAAAATCAACACTTTTGTTTGCCTTTAAAGAAGTCCCTTTCTCAAAATCAAACCAAAGATGAAAATTTCATATTTCGTATCAAAGCTTTCACCTCCACTGAGCAGATTGACACTGACAAAGATTTATCCAAAAGATTACCGCACACAAACACCGCAATGCACAGGAACGAGACAGCCCATCACTAGTACCAACAAGAGGGCCCCAAAATAAAGCGATATATTTATTTTGTTGTGTAGAGCTATTAGAAAGGTATTAACTTCAACAAATTATTAGCAAATTATTCATTGCTAAGGATTTTATCCATTAATTTATAATTTTGTACTGAATGTTAAATGTTAAATGTTAGATATCATGAGCATTTTTAAGAGGGGGTATAACTAAAATGTTCAGAATTTGTGAGTGACAAATTCTCTATCATTAAGGTTTTTCAATTCAGAAGCTGTACCACAACCCACCTCAGATACAACACCCGTCATGATTAAATAATTCTGATAGGTCAGTTTATGAAAAAAGCTAGGGTGCATTAAATTATCAATTAATAGATCATATATCACTTCACTTCCTAGCTTGACTATGAATATAAGGTATAGGTTAATAAAAGAAAATTGAGACATTAAAAATCCAAGAGAGATAATTATATATCTTGCATATCGTGGTGGGTATCTAAATCTATGTTGTAGAGTTGTATGGAGTGTGAAATGTAGATAACCAAATTCCCAGATAATAGTTTGATCGAGACATTTTATACAGAAGAGAATTGTTTTATAGAACTCATTTTCTTACCTGAAATAACTGTTTCAGAGAGAAGAGGGACCTCCTCAGCTCTGGTCCTTGAGAGTTGTATAATTTTTCTAAAAAAAAAAAGAGAAGGAAAAATGTTTAATTGCTACAGATGCAGCCATTCAAAATGGGTGAGGTATTTTGCGGCATACCCCGGTGGGCGTGTCGCGGTATCACGCAGTTCACGTGTGTCACGTGACTAACTATCCGGCGTCGCCTTGTAAAACCGCCAGGGGGAGCTTAACCTCTCATGTACAGCATTTGAGCCTTTGATTTTGAACTGTGTATTACAGCATGTTAATCATCAGTCATTAAAATGTTGGTATATTTTATGAAAGCAAGATTGCTCAGTTGGACAAAAGTACACAACCTACCTTTATCAGAAATATTTATGCATCAAAGCCTTTACTGAAGATATTACTAATAGTATTAATAATGGATGACTTTGGACAAGCTGTATACTCAAAGTATAATTTCTTTAGCACATTTGTACAAGCACTTGGAATCTGTCCAAGCCATACTTTGTCAGGCATTTTGTTTTAATTCAACGGGCATAAAAACTTCCTTGCTTTTAACAGGGCGTTTCATAATTTCTAGCTACGAAAATGATTTAAAATGTGACACCTATCATTCAACTAGAGCTTAAAATATCACAAGGAAAAATACACACCGGTATTCCATTTCTCCCTAAACATTGTAAGCTTCGAAGTCTTTAACTAACGTGATACCGGAGTCAACAAGCATACTTTTAGAATTTGATTGAAAGGGAATATTATATGGAATCGTGTATCTAAAGAATTTAATAACGGTATGATTATATCCGTGTACTGCGACAGGGCTGTGTAGGGCTGTTTCGCCTGCCTGATCATGCGAGCTGTCTTGTAGCCTACTGGTCTAGGTGCGTGACTACCAACTGGCAGGTTGTGTGTTCGAATCCAGCTCGTGCTGGACTTTTCATTTTTATTTATTTATTTATATCGCGTAACATAAACATATTACCGTATGCAAACTGTACTGTATACAGTATGTATATGTATATTTAATGTCTTAACTGTGCCCGTTTAATTGAATTTAAAAAAAATATTTAACACGAACATTAAGCTGTTTACATCTTCCGCCTGAGAACAGTCACCCGTTGCTACCCAACGCAGAATGGTGTTTGGCTGACACCATCTGACACCCCTCTGATTGGAGAAAAAAGACGTGCTGGTTTGCTATACATACTGTACCGGGAAGAGGATTTCTTTCTATTCAAAACGTGTATTTTAAAAGTTTAAGAAGTAAAAACCTTACAGCGTACACAGATTTCTAAACTGATCAGGATCGTTATCTTTGTCTTATGCATAATAATGTTCACCGCTCTGTCCAGCAAATTAATAATAAACTTTATTTTATATAGCGTTTTAAACGAATAAGTAATTAGATTGCTCATAAACCTAATCACTTGCTTTTTCTTTTTATTTAGGCTCAGATTTCAACTATAGATCGTATTATTAATAACCATAATAACAACCAACCAACAAAAACAACCATATAAACATAATGGTGGTACTGGACCTTCCAGTTTTATTTATTTATTTTTTAATCGCGTAACATAAACATATTACCGTATGCAAACTGTACTGTATACAATATGTATAAGTATATTTAATGTCTTAACTGTGCCCGTTTAAGTATTGAATATTCATATCTAATTTTACCACTGAAGGGAAATCTTAACATAAACATACAGTATATGGCTGGTCTCGGTACTTTAAAGAAAAAAATACACACCGGTATTCCATTTCTCCCTAAACATTGTAAGCTTCGAAGTCTTTAACTAACGTGATACCGGAGTCAACAAGCATACTTTTAGAATTCGATTAAAAGGGAATATAATATGGAATCGCGTATCTCAAGAAATTAATAACGATATAATTATATTCATGTTGCAAAAGAACTGCAACGGACATAAAAACTCCCTTGGATGGTTTCATTACGACCAGAATCGGTCTTGAGATATTTTTAACTTGATTTACAGTATTTGAGAGGTATGTCTTAACTCCAATACTACAGTGCTTAAGTACTGCTCACGTATATGTTTCTAGGTTTATATTATGCATTTCATACGGTCAAATTACTTTTGAGCAAATAATAAGAAGCCCGAAACGGTATGCGTTTTACTTTCGTTTTGTGCTGGGACCCGTGGATTGATTAGAGATATCAAGTACATACGAGTCATATTTTAAATGTTGTAGTTCGTCTTGAAAAAATGTTACGAGTACATCATCTATCAACAATTACACAGGTTCTGTTTCCATATTGCGGATTTTGGTTACGTAATACTATTTTCTAGATTTCACGTTGTGAATATGATGGGATGTCTGATGGGATGTTTCTAAAAATCCATCCTCTGTAAAACGTCTTCTCTAGTTGTCCTGCATATGTATTCGCTAATGAAGCTGTGTGTTCTGAGCCTGGATCTCTACATTTCTGTATGAACCAGCTTGGGGGGCTAAAGACAGCTTGTGTTTAAATTGAGTGTAAGGCAATTTATGCTTCTAAAGTCATGGTCAGCATTTATTTTTGTACTGTGTTGTAAACTTGTTCTGTGCCAAGTCACATTATTTTATAGCGTTTTTATAGCGTTATCAAATACGGTGTTACTGTAGTTTACTGAGTCCCATGTCACATGGTCTGTGATTGAAACCTGTAAAACCGGTTTAATTCGTCACAGCCAGCACTCTTCAGGTGTGAGGGTCTTCTGCTCAGAGTGAAACGCTAAAATGTTTGTGTATATTCTAATGGTAGTGGGGGCGGGGTGTGTGTGAACAGGTTTGGTTGAAATTGCATTGGAGATCTGTTCTTCACACCTGAAACATTTTCTCTGAAAGCATTTTCTTCGCAGTTTAACCGATCTTGTTACAGCATGTTACAGTTTACTACTATTAACCATATTAATTTTAAGTGCTTAATGTAAAATCTTGTAAAAATATATTTTCATTGTTCAAATATACATTAAGTCTGACTATCATATAATAAGTTAAATACAAAACTAAAGAAAAAATAGGGTTAAATATAATTCAAAATATGTTGCTAACAATGTTAACTGTTTATGAATAATAAAATGTATTAACTAAGGAGTAGGATGGCACAGTTGTTAGTATGTTTTTTGTTTTGTTTCTTTTTCATAAATACAACAGTAGTACCTGATGTCTCAGTGGCTTTCAAAATTAAATTATGCATGCAAACCTGTGAACTAGAAAGATAACTAAGATATCCATCCATTATATTCCATAATATCCATGAAATATATGGCGCTGAAATACAGTATGTGTGACGCATAAAAGACACCAAGGGATTGGGTGAGCTCCCATCACAAAAAAAAAAACTGCGAACCTGCACTACAGCGACCATAGTACAGTATGGAGACCAAGGCGTTTTACGGGAAGAGGCGGGGTGCTTCTGCCGCCCCAGCTTCCAAAGAGCGAAGGGTAAGCAAATACAGCAGACTTCGCGAAATACGCGAAATACGCGATTACAGCGCATATTACAAGGTATTATTGCCGTTTTGAATTTTAAATTCAATTATAATTATTTCTTCGTAGCCTGTTCTTCAAGAAAACACCGCACGGGCGAAACGATCTATCACCAGGACAGTAAAAAAGAAAGCGGTAAGACGGAAAAAAAGAAAAGTTTATTTTGACTTCTGTTCCGCGACTGATGAATACTACTGTGTGACTTTATTTCTTACATGAATTATGTTATTTTGCCACAGGCCGTGGGTCTCTGCTCTCGGCCACTGGCCAGGGTGCCAACCTGTAGAAGCAGCACCTGTATGGAGACATTTGGGCAGCAGCGGGAGCATTACGATGCATTACTGGGGAGGACTGGGAGGGTAAAGTTCCAGCAGTCAAACAGTTGAGCAGCTGTCTCCCAAAAAGTGCCTCTCCCCACCGCGCAGGCTGCAATGCCTGGCGGAAGCTCTGCCCCCCGCAGAGCACACACCGCCTCAGGACACTCCATCCCGGCCTCTCAGTTCACCACCGCGCAGGAATCTGTTCATGCTGTCCCCGCCGGCTATCTCCCCCCAGGAAGCACAGCGGAATTCACAGATGCCAGTGGGACGAATAATTCTCCCAGATGTCCAACTGCTACCCATCACCCAGGAGATGGAGGGGGGGTTGTACTTGCAGTGCATCGGCATAGACGGGAAAGCAAGAGCCGACCGCTACGCAGCCCTCGTGTTTCGAAATCTTGTGACTTTTGAAATTTACTGGGGGTGGACCACGTCTGTAAATTTCGATGGGTCCAGAGGCAGAAGTGCCTTGCCTTGCAATCTCCGGGAAACCATTAGTACGATGGTGAATCGGAGATTCTCAACCCTTGCTGCGTACGACTGGAAAAGAATTCGTGATCGGATCAACGAAATGCTTCGTAGGAGGAGGCGGTCTTTTCCTCTTGTCTAACAGTCTGTCCACAAACAAAACATTCCTGTTAGACAAGAGGAATTGAAAAAAAATTTTGTCAATGAAAACCGGTGTGTGTGTCTCTCCCTGCTGGATGTCCCTCTCACAAACTGCTGAATGAATACAATAATTTTATTGAAAACGAGTTTGCGATTGTCTGGTCTTTAAATTCTTGATATACGTGATTCCATATTATATTCCCTTTTAATCAAATTCTAAAAGTATGCTTGTTGACTCCGGTATCGTGTTAGTTAAAGACTTCGATGCTTAAAATGTTTAGGGAGAAATGGAATACTGGTGTGTATGTTTTCTTTAAAGTACCGAGACCAGCCATATACTGTATGTTTAAGTTCCAAAATTAATATCGTTTATGGCCTTCACACGCATTACAGTATGCTCCTATTCTTTTTATGCTCAGCTACTAAGATTTCCCTTCAGTGGTAAAATTCAATATCTACAACGGGCACAGTAAAGACATTTACAGTAAGTCTTTCTACGACAGACCAACGGACCACGAGTGCCCCTGTCGGTCAACCAATCACGCACCGCGGTACCCCGTGTCATCTTACCTGCGGTACGTGTCTGTACCGCTCACTTTGAATGGCTGCATCTGTAGAAAGCCTCACAAAGCAGCACAGAAATGAAATGGCAGAAAGACCACTTCCTTTTATTTCTAATGAACCTTAGATGTACACATGTACATATATACACAAAACTGAATGGAAAAACTTGTTGATTGAAGCTCCGATTTGTTAATGTTGTCAGATGTTTGGAATGGATTAAAACTCTACTGAAAATAACTGCTGAAATGCCTGAGTTTTATGAAAATCCCTACAAATGTTAAGCTTGAATGGTTAAAGTAAAATAAATTTAGAATTAAACGGTACTGTTCATAAATAATTGTACTTTTCTCACACACAAAAGTGTTTGCTGTACTTAAAATTTGCATCTCACATGCAAACATTTGTACTTGAAGAGGGTTACAGTGATGTCAGTTATCTCAATGCTGGTTTTCTTAGCAATATACAATAATCCATCAGTATGGTTGGTATCTGCTTCACTGGCAGTACAGATATTAGTGTTACAGTAGTTTTAGAACAGGATACAGTACTGATAAAAGATGTCAATGGATGTGTAGCAGCCCAGAAATACTGGCTGAAGATTCATCAAGTGCTTTAATTCATTGTCCTATCATGTACAGAACATACCTGGAACAACTCAATGCCACTTTTGGATAGTCTGGGCTTTCTGTCTTGACCACCTTAAATACAAACAGTACCTGTATTGTGGACCTCTGTCAGTTTTGCGTCTACTCCCACTGAAACATGAATTATATTTGACCAGCTGAGACTTGATCTTCATACTTGATATTACCTTTCCAGTATTTACCACACTAAAGTGGTATCATTGCAGATACTTTTACATTATCGTTATTATAGTCTTTTCTGGTTTACAGAGCTTTTTGACTGCTTTGCATAACTTTAGCAACACACTGTACTAAGATGCATTCCATTTCACACAAAATGGATTTTCATCACATCTATATTTTTTAATCAACCTTTTAATTCTCAGTTTACACATTTACTTCTTATACAGCATCTATAATGTATAAATTGAAGTTATAAAAATGCATACCACACCCAGCCCTTTATTATATGACAATATGAATTTATCTGAAACATTTTAAAAACTGAATTGCTGAATTGACTGTCTTGAAAAAGCCTCCTTTAAGCGTGACCAGTGTCATGCAAGTCCTGTGCTCCTTTCCCTTTCATCGTGAGCTCTTGCAAGAGGAAGGAAGCCTGTGAGAGTCAGCGACAGCCATGTGGGCAAGTCTGCTGTAGAAGCTGCCTCATGCTGATAGAACAAAGACATTGCTATCTTTGGTTCCTGCCACTGTACAGACTTAATTTATATTTTATGTGTATTTCTCACAGTACACACACACACACTCTTCTTTAGCACAGAGCTTAACTTCCTAAATAACAAACAAAAAGATCTAATTGGATTGATAGTTCAAGCATATCATTGTATATTATACTGTAGTAGTACTGTGGATTTTAAATATCTTTGTACAGTTTTTATTTTTCTGGCATTACAGGTTAATGGCAGGTGATGGGGAAGAAAGAAACCCTTTAAAGTTCTGAAATCATGTTTAAACATGATGGTGAGCCAGTGAGCTTGAACATGAAGGGCTATATTGGTGCAACAATTCTCCAGTAAACTCTCTGTGAAGTCAACTCAGGTGCTACCCTCAGCACTCATCCAGCCTCTGTCCTAAACAGTTAATGGCTGTAATGACTTAGTATTTGCACTTGACTTTATTCTCTCGTTCCAGGATACACCCCCTCTGACCCTAATTTTACAATTTTATCTGGATTTTATCACAACTCAGCAATACAAGATATTGCTATGACACATATTCCCAGAGTGCAAAACAAAATGATGGGACAGCACCATATTCAACTATGTTTTAAAAGTTCTATAGACTCATCTCCCCAACTTGCCAATTTAAAGTATTTTGAAATTGGGTTACTAAATGAAGAAACAGTATGAAATCCAAAAGTATTAAAAAGAAGATAAAAATTGTAAATGAATGGAGTCCATTCAGCTCATCTTGATCATTTAGCAATTTAGTAGCTAAACAAAACTAGAGTTTTGTCCAACTATTTCTTAAAAGTTGCCAGTTATAAATCACCATTGTCTAACAAAGCAGATTTTAGGTGGCATAATCTCAAACGTTTAACTGTATTATTACATTAGTCAAAGAATGCAAAAAAAAGTGTAAATCTACACTCATATCCAACTTTCCTTTGCAGTTCCTTTGAAAACATGGCTTCCCATAACTTCTGAGGTTGTACAATTACTCTATATAGAATAACAAAGTTACTTTTCTGAAACAGATGATAATCACCATTAGTTACTCCTGAGGTGTTCTAAATAAAATCCAAATGATTACCATCATTTGAAGCTAGAGTTACATGGGTCTCAAAAAGTGTGAGGGTAACACAAAGCCACTTAATTTGCAGAAAACAACTTCTTAATTAAAGGCTTAATTATATCACAGAGCATAGTACAAAGGTTAAAAGTCAGAAGTAAAATGTTGCTTAAGAGCCTTCTCAAGTGTAAACACAAGAAGCACAGGATTTACTGTTCGTAATCCACATTCTACAAATCATCCTCATAAACCATAGTAGAGTTGTAGTGATGGATCTGGTTGTATTTTCAAACAGAGAGCAGTACTGCTGTTGTACCAATGGGCAATGTGCTCCAGTAAAAAACACCCTATTATGTAATGGGCACTTTCCAGATTGTCACTGTTAATGGGAATTTGTCAGTTGATATTCAGTTTAAAAACAAGTTTTGTATGCTAATTTCAATTACCAATTCATAAATGCGGACTAGATTTGTATTGTAACTCTAAAATCTAATGTTGACACAGAAAAGTATGACCAATTATTTTAGACTAGTTTGAGAGAAAGACCTACATGCTAGATAATACTGATTGCTTCAGGCCAGCAGTTAAAGATTAAAGTTAATCCCCTGCACTGGCTCAGGACTGGTGATAAGGGGATAGAAGTACAAACAAGAAGGACTGGTTCTAACATTAACATGCTTTTTTCTAAGCCTCATTTCAGAATACAGAACAAATTTGATTAAATATGAAGACATGTGCCATTGTATAACACATACTTATGAAACACACTTTATGTTCTTTATGAAACCCTATAACACCCAGAGCTGTATTGTATTTCTAAAGCAGCACTACTTGTACAGAGGATGAAAGGCTAATACTGAGCAGGACATTATTTCTGAAGTTATTAAAAACAATGGGAACCATATTTTCTTAGTTAACAAAAGACAGGATGACTGGAGTTTCCCAACATTCTTATTAGCTTTCATGTTTAATCACACTTTCGTCACCAATATATTGTGAATTTAAATCCTAACTAACACCTAACGTCTAAAGTTAACCAATTTTCAATTATATCTTACAGAGAACATTCACTAAAGCTGCTTGTAAAAGTTCAGTGGGTGGGACCCTCAGGCAATGCAACAAACAACCAAACTAAAATAATTCAATTCCCAGGGCAAGACAGGGGGATGGGCTTTCAGGAAGTAGAATACAGGGAAAATAGGAGTGCAGTACTGGAGGTGATTAAATCAGGTATAGTATCCTTCACATGGTCTGCTTTGGAGATTTAGTTAATAACTGCTCTTACCCAGGGAAACCAAGATCTCCAGGTCCATATAAGGTCATCTACAAAATACACTGAATTGCACCATTAACGTAGTTGGTACTGCAGAACACATTCTTGCACATGCTGCCAGTAATCTTAATTACTCCCAGGAGCACCAGAACAGCTACAGTCTGATCCTAAAAATGTACAGACTCCCTAGGATTATCAGTTCATGACTTTGCTGTATCTTACAGTTCACAGCCCCAGCTTCCCCACCTTGGCTGCTTATTTTGTAGGCAAAAGCATACACAAAACCATTACAGTAAAATAAAAGCATCTGCTTCTGTGTCTTCTTGTGATAAATGTGACTCCTTACACAATTCTATAATAATGTCATAAATGAGACAAAATGTTTCATAAGATGTAATTGTTAGAAAGTCAACACCATGCATAGCTTATTGACTATCACTCCAATGCAACACTGTGTAGTCAACAACGTAACATTATTAGCTTTGAAAAGATCTTTAAACAATTATTCCTAAAAAGTTCTCATGACCTTTGGTATCTAAAGTCCTCTAAACAGGCAAGTGTTTTCACACAAAAAAATACTTAACTAGTGTCGTCATGGGTACTATGGATGTTTGCCCCTTATGCTTTCCGGCATGTAGGGGTATCAGTTTTTTACGGGACAGGGTTGTCAGCCTTGTGCCCAAGCTCCAGCATGGAGGACCTGGTGCCCGACGTGGGACACAAACCCACTACCCTGAGATTAGAGTCTCATGCTCTACCAACAGAGCTAGCCGGGGACTTAGGTACTATACTTGGTATTAATTTGAATTAAGGTAGGAAGTCTAGGCCTGTCACTAACTAGAGTCTGTGAAATCACCTATTTTGAGAGCATCGAATTTTATATGCTTGAGTCCAGAATGCTAATAACTTAACCTTGAGGCCTGCTGTTTCTTTCACAGGTAAAAGTCCTAATGATAGGGTTTCTCTATTTATAACCTTTATAGCACTCTAAAAAAAATTTAATCTATGATGGCAAGTACAGTCCATTCTTTTCACAAGTTATAACAAAGCTTGAACTTCAATAATAACCACTTTTAACCTACAGTATGTACTAGACAGACTACAGAATGCTTACAGATATTACTGACAAAAACAGAACTTGGAGAAAGGACCGCCAGGCCATGTACAGTAGATGTGGAATCCTGAACACTGTGAGAAACCAAAAGGCTGCAACATGGGGGGCACAGCTGTGCACAGAGGGTGTGGAGAAGGTCTGAGAAGGCTGTCTAGATACCAGTATTTACAGCTCTCAGAAGGCAAGCAATTGACAGCAATTTTCATTCCAAACCCTTGTGATGAGCTCAACTTTAACATCCAATGCCCACTCTATAATTAATCTGAAAACTCCTATATAACAATCTTGAATGTCCAGAGTGAAACCACTTAACCCCATGTGCTGAGGGCTGTGAGTCATTGCCCACAGATAGATGAAGTACTGCTGCACACGGGGTCAGGAATGAAGATCAGTTTCACAGGGCTAAGCTTGGGTTGTGACTTTCAGCAGAGAGATATTGCATGACATTAGGAGTGTGCTTTCAAAATGTATACCACGGGGTTAAAATGAGAGGATATGAAAAGCAGGACTATTAATGGAGTACAATAAGAATGTACCTGCCACACAAGGTTAAACAACAGCCAACTGTCATAAACCACAGAATGGAAAGTCATCACATGTGGATAATCTATACAGTACTCACAAGTACTTACAGCAGATGTTGAAAAGTACCATTTTAATCATTACTGTTCTATAAATATTATGCAACATCAGTGCAGGACACCAGAAATCCAACACAACAGCAGTGATGTCTGAGGATGTGAAACTGCCCATTAGCCCTCTGCAGTAATTTTAATATTACACAGCTACTTTAATATTAAAACATCCATCAGCGCAGGAGAAAATGTCACTTTTTAAAAAATATGGTGAAAGTCAAAATTGCTGAACAATCACGTTTCTATGCTCAAAAATGTATTTTATATTTACATAAACACTGAAGAAATAATATAGATTCTAAGGGTTTCGAGGACAATTGTTGTGCTGTGGAAATGTAGAAGATTCAAGACTGCTGCTTCCATCTGCAAAGGCTGCTATAAAGACAAGACTGTCTTATTAGTATTTAGAGCTAAACTGGAAGGGATGTAGTTTATAGATGATGGCTTACCTGCTATTTTTTTAGTTTTCCTTTGTTCCCAAAATCTAAGAATATTTAAACATTTGTCCCCTTTTGTTCTGTACTGAGTAACTTTTGAACCTGCACTGTAATTTTCATGAAATGACAAATTTTCCTGATGAGTGGTTTCTAAATATACTTTTACAATTTATAAAAACAATAAATACATGTGTATAATAAATACAAATATTATTAAATAGTCTATATATATGGTATAAAAATGATCATTTTATTATGTTCTGCTCAATTTAAAAATGTAAGTAAAAGCGAACATAAGGAAAGTTATGTAATAGTCACACTTCACCATTGGTTAAACTTTATGTATAAAAAAAATCATTAATGAAAGCCTGCCAACACTTGCTAAGAGGTCTTCTACTGGGAACAGAAATACTGACAGCTGTGAAAATTAAAAAATATATACTGAATAACTTTTAGATGTGTCAGATTCCTATAACTCGCTCTAGATCTTGTTTGTACTCTATGGTACACTTGTATGCAGGTCTCTGTTTGGGTGTAGTTTCAAGTATGTAATGATCCCATACTCACAAGCAATTCATGTTTCCTTTTAAGACCGTTTATATCATGAAACATTTTTTCCCCCAACATTGTAGAAAGAAAATGGAAAGACTGCATTATGCTGGTGAAAAAGAAGCTATTTTCCATAACTGGTCCACTCCTGAAATAACAGTGGCAAATCTAATGAGCAGGCAAGAGCAGAGGGGATGTTTTCCATGTTGGCTGACTGCAAAGATCTTCAATAAAGGACTTGAAATGTGTGATTTCAAAGAAATGAGAGGAGAGTGTTCTGCAAATAATTAATAGGTTACCACTGGGTTTTCACTATTGAGACAGAAAATTAAATAACAGCACACCAAGATACTTCATAGAAACAAACATCCATATTACATTAAATGGGAAGAGAAATGTGGCTCCTGAACAACTGGATTACTAGAGCAATGCGCTGAGAGAAGCAAGGAATATTTTTACTCCGAGATGGATTATTAACAGCAGTAGTGCTCAGTAAAAACAAAAGTGAAAAAGTGAAATCATTTTGTGATAAACAAAGTCTGTGACAGGAACCCTTCAGCTCTCATGAACCTGAGCTTATGTTGGAAGAGTAATAGAAAGCTTATAAACATGATACAATACTGCAACCAAGAGAAAAAAAAAGATTTACTACTACCGTTATAAATGGTATACTGTAAGCATGATTAAAAAAAACTCTAGATTTCTGCTTTAATGTTTGTAAACAGCGGGTATGCTAAGAGAATACGTGACTATATGATTAATGTAAAAGTCACAAATTAGAGTTAATACTCAAACTCAGTACTCACAAAGTGCTTCCTAAACCCTTGATGACCAAAGTAAATGTTATAAATGAGAGAAAGACATTTTTGACTTTTCACATTTTCAGATCTAGCTTGGCTTGGTTGCTCGCTGAGAAAGGTCTCATCCAAATGTTTCCTAAAGTAAAAACAGCTTTAACAAAACTTTGTATAAAACTCCCAGAACTAAGGTGACTGAGGGACTCTAAAGGTAATGCGGAGAATGCAAATTAAAGAACACATAACTGGTCACATCTTAATTGTGGCAACAGTTAAAAAAATACTGATTTAAAAAAGGTATTTTAAACTAATCGGTTGGTATACTAAGTAATAAAACAAAACCACATAAATCTGGGTATAAAAGGCATTTAAAACAGATATGAGATATTTTCCAAAGTCAAACAAACACAAATGTTCTACTTGGTACAGTAACGTGCAGCTGTAGATAAAGTAGATTCCAAAATGGAAGTATATCAAATTCCAAAAAGCAGATCTTGACATAACACTTTTGTAAGCAAAAGAAAAACAGGATACTGTGTCACTAACCAAGACGTTAAAAGAACAAAGTAATGCAGCCCTGCCTCCTGCAAGTCGGAAAGCACTCCAGGCTACTACATCTGAATCATCTCCTTCCTGCATCTCCTTCTCCAAGTCTACTCAGGCAGTAGCATGTGCCCTGGAAGTTTGCCACTAGTGCGAGTCTGTTTACATCTTCAGAACAAACTGGTGTTATGGGAAAAACTCAAGCTAGTCTGACAATTAACCAGAATTCTGAAAGTTAAGCTGTAAATGTTACATACTGTAACTGTTTTGTACAGGAACTGATTTCAAATATAACAAATGGACAAAAATATATTAGGAGCTTTGTTTGCTTGGAGTAAGTACACTAGAATTGATTGAGGTGTCTTAATCCAAAGTGTAGATTATCTATGCTAACAGTGATTTCAGATGGGAATTTGCCATGTGAAATATCTTAATATTTTCACAGCTTGTTATTCCCACATTGTTCACGGCACTGTAAGTAATCTGGACAGTACTGTGGTGAACTGATTAAAGTATAGATATTTTTGCAAGTCTAACTGCAGCCAAAATCTGTTTCCTGACAAAATTCTTCCTCCACACTGAGCTGCTGCATTCACTTACCGAAACAGTTCCTTATCACTGCTAGATCACATTTCCCTAGTACAGAAACTGACAGGATTTGCCCTAGGTTTCCTTTTTTTGTGAGTTTCTATTCTTTATATATCCGCTTTTATAAAATCTAAGATATAAACAAAAAGTAAACATTAGAATGAGTTGTACAAGAGCCATGTATTTTAATCATTTCAATTACATTGTTGACTTAAAGCTTAAGCTTTTTGTATTATAAACATAAAAAAACATATGGTGACATTCACATTTTCAAAACTGGGTTATTTAATAGAGGTTGCTAATTACCAATATTGGAAAGACCAATCAGAGTTTTAAACACAAACTGACGTAAAGTTTCCTTCTGACATTCAGGGGATAAGTGAGCTCTATTCTTACTGCTGCTGGACTTTGCTTTATTGTAGTTGATGTCAATCTGTTTTTGTTCCCCGAAAGGAGACAATACAACCCTTGGATAAAAAACATGACACATTTCATTATCTTCACCTTAATGACATGTGAATATCATAAATGAATAATAAAAGCATGTGAATGAATTTCAAAATTCCAACATGGTTACAACACTTAAATTTAAAGTTCTTATATAGGTTTCACTTCTCTAGATGATGTTCGGAATGTTAGAAGAAACTGAATAATTCAACAAACTTAATGCTTATTGCCCACACTGAAAAAGGAGCTTTCTTGTACATGACTGATTGAAATAAAAAAGAGCTATTATTAAATGAGGCTTAATCTGCATAGGACAGATATTTTTCCTGTTAATGCTGTAACAGATAGTTACAAAATAAATAAAAAAATCATTGCATTTCGGAAGGCTTAAGATTTTATTATATTAATTGATTCTGTAATTAATTATTCTGTATATAAGAAGCTAAAATTCAAAGCATTTACCTAGTATGGAGTGAACCCGAACAGACAACTGGGTCCTCAGAATAAGAATTGGCTTTTTCCCTTTGCTGTAAAAACAGAGAAAAATACCATTAATTTGAAAAAAAAAATTACTTGCAGATCAGAAATAAGTCTGATTTTATTTGGAAACATACAAATATGTAATTAAAAACTAAAAATTCACAAGTCAATAATATAATTTTTTTAACCATGATGTTGTGCTCATCTCATCTGATAACATCAGCATAAAACATCAACCATGCTATTAAATATAATTCTAATAAATCAGTAAGTGCATAAGAAAAAATCTGTTTTATTAATTGGGTTCTAGAGGTCTGCAAAAATATCAACATTGCAAGCACTACCAGAACCGAAAACTCAATATGACCTGACAGTTAGTGAGTGATTTTCTTTCTCCTCTAAGCAATGAGCGCAGTGTTAACAG
Organism: Lepisosteus oculatus; assembly: GCF_040954835.1. Taxonomy (NCBI): domain Eukaryota; kingdom Metazoa; phylum Chordata; class Actinopteri; order Semionotiformes; family Lepisosteidae; genus Lepisosteus; species Lepisosteus oculatus. The sequence goes on along the minus strand of NC_090715.1, from coordinate 296,375 downwards.
AACTTTATCCCAACTGTAAGAACTCATCTTCAGAAAGGCACTCAAAATCACGTGAAAGTTACAGTATGTAATGCAGCCAAGCTGTTGCTGCCCTTTCCAGATTGGAAGCGTTAATTCTCTGTTGCCAAAAAACTGACCAATTCATATGGAAACTGCCATGCATATGATTTGCTAAGCAAGATAGAAATACTGTATGCTATGGAAATGTACAGAGAAAACATACATGGTGAAAAAAGCCTTAGTTGTTCAGTAGATCTTTGTAAATCATAATAGAATCATTCATATTTACAAGGACTGGCATTTTTGGGCCAAGTAAAAGACCACAGGCATCTTTCCTCTCATTATTCATCAATCTAGAACTGTTTCAGAAAGGCTCTTTACATATGCGTTTGACGCTCACTATATCAGCAAACTCATACAATTTTAAAAGTCAATACATTGACAGAGAAATTTGGTACATCTGAATCACTGCTGTTCCATAGGGTGCTATAGCTAGAAGTGATAAAACATCAGTGCTTGTATAGAACACTATAAGGTAATTTTGTTGTGTGCTAAAATGTTGCAAAGATTGGGAGGAAAACCCAGCAGAGTGGAAATGACATATTCCAGAATCCAATTTGTTTGAGATAAAGCAAGAAAATAAGAAATTTTCTGCAAGCTTTTGTCCAACTTAAAATATTTTTAAATGTTATTTTAGTTCACTATCCACTTACAGAACACAAACAAAAAATGTCAGTCGCCTTAGCAACTTACCTGATGTCTTCATAAAACTGCTGCAGATCATCACGCTGCTCTGCCAGGGATAACTCCAGGTCCAGATAGTTCCCACTTGGAGCCAACTGCAGGGCGCAGTCTTCCAACTGTGGTAAAAAACAAATCATCAATTAATATTAAACAATGAGTTTTCAACAATGTAACTCCAACACTCTTGACATGCTACTGTGAGGAATAATGTGTGGTTCGCCAATTAGCAAACAAAACAAGAAAATGAAATATACAGAATAAAAACTGACCAAAAATAAAATTGTGTAATATGCAATAAACAGAATACTTGTCAGGGTCAAATTTATTTTGGCACTTGGTAAAAGATCAGAGTGCAACGGCACTCACAAACACATCACATTTGTATTTATTGTATGTACAATCAATTGGATTATTGTTTATAATAATATGTTGAAGTAGTTCAAGTAGGGAGCTGTGTCAGCATGCATAGGCTGCAAAGGAACAAGTAAAGGTTTTAATTACATGCTGAAAAGAGAAGAAAAGAATCAACATTTCAGCTGTGTAGCCTTCTTCAGGTGTGACCTGTGTGAAGAACACGTTGAATGAAAAACACGAAGAAAAGCAACACAGCCGAAACCTTTCTTCACTTTTCAGCGTGGAATAAACCTTTACTTGCTCATTTGCATAATAATATACTATTGAAAAGCATTCTACAAAACTGTTCTGTGGAGACTTTTACACAATGTAATGAGTCAGTCCAATTGTTACATTCACCTGCCTTGAGCATAAAAAAAACAATACAATGCATGTCCTGCCTGCATATAAAAATCCAGAGGTTATTAACAATTTGGCGTGCTACTGAAAAGTTCTATTTGTGAACATGATGAATTCCTTTATGAGCCGAAAGAATGCTGTGCTGTATGTATTAACTCATTAAATTTAATCTGTCTTTACCACATAAATATTAGGACCTATTTTAAAAATGTCACTATTCTCCTCCTCCCCAGTGAAGAGTTGTAGAACCAGCCAAGATCCTTATCTGGTGTTTACACCACCCACCTTAAATCAAAATGAAACTTGATCTAATAACAATAGTGACTTATGCTATATTTGTAACATTTCTTAAGATATGATGTCTGAACTAAATCAATTATCTAACAGTTATCTAACTGCTGCCTAAATCTCAGAGCTATCCATTTACCATATCACGTAACCTACAATCTTAATAAAATTATCACCCTTAACATTTTTAATATTTCATTATTAATATTTCCCCCCCTTAACCTAATGTGCAAATTTCGATCGCCACTGGATCAAATTATAAATCTTATGAGTTCTTGCTCTCCAGCTCTAAAGTACCTGTCAGGTGGCACAGATAATTAATATTCACAATTTGATGGCCTCAGAATTTCACCACCTTACAATTAGCAATACTGATGCACAAAATACATTCTGGTGTATTTTTACAACATCAGGGATTTGTCCGTTAAATGCCAGCAGCTCTGAATCATTTGAAGGGCTTTAAATGTCCCATTGCGTAAGCAGCCATAGCTATTAAAGTGTGAAAGCAACAGGTGGTCCCCAACTACTCATTACACTAAAGTGAGTTTTAATTGGTAAAACAAACTGAGAGTTAATCTGGAAATGGTAAGAGATGGCTAGACTGATGGACTGAATATTTTAACAACCCTACATTATGACAAGGTTTGAGCTGGGAGCTGCTTGAGAATGTGGGCTGTGAAAGAACAGGTAATAGTTTATATCAGGTGGGTAGCTGCGTCAGCATGCGTAGGCTGCAAAGGAACAAGTAATAGGTTTATTCCATGCTGAAAAAAAGAAGAAAGAGAACACAACGTTTCGGCCGTGGAGCCTTCTTCAGACACCTGAAGAAGGCTCCACGGCCGAAACGTTGTGTTCTCTTTCTTCTTTTTTTCAGCATGGAATAAACCTATAGTTTATATCAGGCTGAAAAGTAAAAAGAAACAACACATTTTGCTGTTGAGCTGTCATGTGTGAGGGAGAGAGAAAGTGTGGGGATATAAAGCCTGGAATTTACCTCTTCCTGTTCCTTTACATTATGACATTGCTATAACATTCTTACAACATGTCCCCTCTGGTTTTCGTTGAGCAGATGCATCGTTAAATGTCATTAAAGCCAGAAAAAACGACTGTGCCTTTCATGTGCTGAAACATTATTTGCAAAGTGCATCATGCACCACAGTTCTTACCACCTTCATTTACATTGTTTCCTTCTCACGAAAAAAATGACAATAAAAAGAAATAAAAAGCAATGGACACTTTAATTAGGTTTGTACTAGGAGAGGGTTAGGAACCACTGCTGTCAGGTAATTTAACACAGCTGATTACAACATAGTTGAACTGGGAGGGACCGACTGCATACAGTATATGCAGGACACCCCCAACACTTAATATTTCTTCTTCAGGAATCGTCACTTTTTTTAGTAATTGAATGGAAAAATGCGATAATGTGTAACAAAACATAAAAAAAAAGCTTTTAAAAGTGAAAAATGTAAGGTTACAGTAAATCCTATAGCAGTGGTTCCAAACCCTGATCCTGGTACACACCTCCCAGTGTCTTATTTTGTAGACAAATGTTTAATCACGTGCCGACAGACTTCTGTTTTCTATTTAAAGTCTATTTTCAAATTTGAGGTCAGCTCTAAAAAGGTCAAATAAGTTTTGCAATTGGTATCAAATCTTTGCCAATTCCTGAGTTTCAGAATTGCCTTAGTTTGTCTTAGCTGAAATCTAACCGTTGGGCCACTCCAAAAAAAAAAGGTGTTTGGTACAGTCATTCTCACATATCTTTCACAAATTCGTTATTTATTAAATCAATAAAAAATACGTGTACGCGTTTAGGAAATGCTCCTTAAAGTTCGGTACACTGACATTATCGGAAACGGTATTCTTAAACAAGGATACAGTATTTCTAAAATTCAATACCTGAGCACTGAAATAATTAAAACAAAAGCAAAACAATTCTCGTTTAGCAATGGAGATTTAGAGCTCAGCTCCAAATGACATGGACTGAGGTTGGGCACAAGGAGCCGGTCTACTTTCTCATAGAAAAAAACTTTTACTAAACTGCGTCTTACATTCTTATATGCAAAAACAGTAATTCAGGATATAGAACAACATGCTGCAAAAGACATAAAAAATAAAGAAAAACTTACTTTTTGAGGAGCTTCTAACAGTTTATGCACCCCGGCAACTTGCTCAATCAAAGAGATATTTTCGTAAAAAGTGTAAGGCGGCGGTCTCCTTGGCTCAGGGAAGTTTGTGCTAACGAAGGGGTCTATGTCGTCCAGGTACTGGACTCGGCAAATTACTGTCGCCATAGTTTGGTCCAAATCAGTTGAAACTGAGTGTAAATGCTTCTGCGGTAATATACTGTATTACACATCCATTGGTAAAGCAGGAGAGACTGTCCAAGCAGGGATCAGGCAGGACAAGAATCCCCGGGCGAGAGTGACACAACTGGAAAGGCAGCTCCCACCCACGTGTGACGTTCCAGGAAGCTGCACCGAGCGCAGAGCAGCAACTGCTTCCTCGCAGCCGGCGGCGCCACCTCCTAAGCAATTGGTGATCTCCTTCAGGTTGTGATTTCTTCTCTGTAGAAAATAAAATTGAATATGTGAGATAACCTCATTATAAGAGGACCCTGTTATCGATCTCCCAAGGTGTGCTTAATTTACACGTACTGTAACATTAATCGTCCATGACCATAGACAGTAATCCTTCGGGTTTTACCGAGAAAGAAAGTACCTCGTGCTTTTCTAGCATTTCGAGAGACTGCCGAAGGTGTTTCGTTAATTACCAATAAATGTGACCTCGTTTCCTGAAATACCATCAGAATACCATGGTAGAATACCATCAGGGCGCGGAAAGGTGTTTAAATTTCTAGCATGTTAAATACCTTTCACTCTCTCGAGGTCTGTTATCCTTTTTAAAGTATGTTTGTAGTTTATTGTCCTTTACGTGAATTGAAGTAGATGTTTTCTGTTTCTTTCACTCTAACCTGATTGCTCGAAAATATTTTATTAATATAAACATTACTAGTCAAGTGCGTGTGCGTGTTGTAACAAACGGAGTAAAAAGTTCTCCAAATTTAGCTTTGAGGAAAGTTAAAATCTACTTCACACATACATTACTAATTTAATGGTATAAGACTGCATTAATTTTGGAAATCTGAATAATTCTGATGGACTGCTAACACTATGCACTTTGATCATTTAAGGAGAGCACTGTAGATTGAGACCTGATTTATCCAGATTAAGTTATTGACCAGAATGCTACTTAAGTGTAGGATTTCTTTCCCCTGACTTTCCTGTAAATGAAATGGGAGTTTCAGGGGAAGGAAGATGCTGGCTTATTTTACAGATTTGTCTGCATTTCTATTGATCTGGTCTTTATCTTTTTGTATTCTTTCCCTGTCCGCATTCCATGACTCTCTAAATAGATAGAAACTTTATTGATCCTGTGAGGGAAATTGCAGTGCAACAGCAGCTTAGCACAGTCAACACAGCACAGTGTAACGAAATAATACAAAAATACAATACATACAATACTGTCAGTACAGTCAGTGAGAACTGCACTAAAAAACGTTGCTCACAGTACAGAATATACAAAAAACAGAACAGTACACAAAAAGTTGTATTGCACATTATAAATATAAAAAATGTATTGCACAAGTCCCTAGCATATATTGCACAAAAAACAGTTGTAAACAGAAAAACAGATGTAAGCAGAGAGTTTAATGTTTAGTCCAAAAACAGGTCAATGTCAATGTTGCCCCTGCCCAGACACACAATGGATGAGTTGTACAGTCTTATGGTAGAAGGCAAGAATGACCTGAAGCGACCCTGTTATTCAGAGAGGGGACAGATTCTGTTTAAAAAAATGAGCTGCTATTAAAAAGACTAGGATAAACACTGAATTATATTTTAAAATCTTGAATGAACAAGTTATTAGAACAGTAAATTGATTGTCATTATTCATAAACCCAATAATTAATTTACAGGACAAGCAGCCATATCACCCTGCAACTCACAACTGGCAACCCACTGAAGCTAAGCAGTTGTGAGCCTTGTCAGTACCTGGATAGAAGACCTGGGAAAAACTAAGGTTGCTGCTGGAAGAGGTGTGGGTCCTAATGCCCCAGTATAGTGACGGGGACACTATACTGTAAACAGGCGCTGTCCTTCGGATGAGACGTAAAACCGAGGTCCTGACTCTCTGTGGTTATTAAAAATCCCAGGGTGTTTCTCGAAAAGAGTAGGGGTGTAACCCTGGCGTCCTGGCCAAATTTCCCATTGGCCCTTACCAATCATGGCCTCCTTATAATGCCCATCTATGAATTGGCTTCATCACTCTGCTCTCCCCACTAATAGCTGATGTGTGGTGAGCATTCTGGTGCACTACGGCTGCTGTAGCATCATCCAAGTGGATGCTGCACATTAGTGGTGGTGGAGGGGATCCCCATTACCTGTAAAGTGATTTGAGTGGAGTGTCCAGAAAAGCGCTATATAAGTGTAAGCAATTATAATAATAATAATTGTTATTATTTTTATATGGCGTGTTTCAGTGCTCTTCCTGCTCATTTTATCCTGCACTGCCACCTAGTGTTCACTTATCGTAAATGTGCGTAGAAAACAGACCTTTTCAGATGATATTCTGTGCAAAACAGAAACATTTCCAGTATAGGCCCGTGTAAGAATATAACGAGCAGTTGTTGTAGTACCACAGCTATGTTAGGGGCTTAATTTCCTCCTGTTTTCTCTATAACAGGTGGGCCTGCAGGGAAGTGAAGATGCACTGGTCTTCTTGCTACAAGTGGTATTTCTTGCAAAACTGGGAAACTGGAACTCCTAATTCAGCTCACTACACAGAAGTCCAAACGTTTCAGTCCTGCTTGGAATTTTAAAATCCACTTCTTTCCTCTTCCTGTCTTTCCAGTGTTGATTTCTCTGCACTCCCAAGAAGCTCAAGTCTTGTAGCCCATAGTGAACAAAGTTCTACATTTCTGCAGGTCTGGAGGGTTCCTGCATGCTAAGAGTAGTACTTGTGTGGTTAATTTGTGTTTGATGATTGTGTTAGCTACTGAAATTGAAATCAATAAAGTTGAGATTGTTTTTAATTGCATTATTTCTACTACGCTCTTTTATACCATATTGTAACGCAACGGGGGCTCAGGCGGGCACCCTTGCCGCATCTGGTCGGCCCCATCCCGACTGGAGGCTCAAACCCGGGACTTCCGCGTCTCTCTGCAGCGACCTAGCCCCGTGAGCTAAAGAGAGATCTCTCCACAGCCCAGTAGCTGTGGTCCTGCTATCACAGGGAAGGGCGGTGACGTCACCCGCTCTGGTACGCCGGCTCTTACACACAGTGCTTGTCGGCCGTAAGCGTTACACTCTCCCCCGCTTAAATCGCCGTCCCCGGCGAAGGGCTATCCCACCCCGCTCTGACACCAATGTAACACAACGGGGGCTCAGGCGGGCGCCCTTGCCGCATCTGGTCGGCCCCATCCCGACTGGAGGCTCAAACCCGGGACTTCCGCGTCTCTCTGCAGCGACCTAGCCCCGTGAGCTAAAGAGAGATCTCTCCACAGCCCAGTAGCTGTGGTCCTGCTATCACAGGGAAGGGCGGTGACGTCACCCGCTCTGGTACGCCGGCTCTTACACACAGTGCTTGTCGGCCGTAAGCGTTACACTCTCCCCCGCTTAAATCGCCGTCCCCGGCGAAGGGCTATCCCACCCCGCTTCTGACACCAATGTAACACAACGGGGGCTCAGGCGGGCGCCCTTGCCGCATCTGGTCGGCCCCATCCCGACTGGAGGCTCAAACCCGGGACTTCCGCGTCTCTCTGCAGCGACCTAGCCCCGTGAGCTAAAGAGAGATCTCTCCACAGCCCAGTAGCTGTGGTCCTGCTATCACAGGGAAGGGCGGTGACGTCACCCGCTCTGGTACGCCGGCTCTTACACACAGTGCTTGTCGGCCGTAAGCGTTACAATATAATGAGTTTAGGTTTTTGATTTTTGTTGGAGTAGGTCTGTGAGTCAGCTTCTTCTCTCTGAGATGCCTTGTTCCGTCAGTAGTGATCATTTTAGGTTGTGTAACTGGGTCCTTTAGTTTTGGCTATTGCTAAATATTCAGCTATCCTCACTTATTACGTTTTAGCCAGAGCTCCACCAGAGAATAAAGGCCTAATCTGCTTCTATTATTCTGTCTCATTTTCTTAACGCCTATTTCTAAAATAATTTAATAAAATAACCACAATCAACAATACACACACTTCTTACTATCCTTACAACGAAAATGCTTGTTATGTGAGTTTTACTGTATATCCTTACAACAAAAATGTGGTGTGATTGAGAAGAAATTTTAATTTAAATAATTTTTCAAAGTGTGGATGCATAAATTCAAGACATAGTGAGGATATAATTACCACTATATTCAGGACATTCTAATGTAACCCAGTGTTGCACTTAATATGCTACTAAAGTTTCTTAAAACCATGTGAAGAGATGGTTTCAGTTAGTCCCACAATTAATTAACCTCAAGACAGCAGCTGCTGTTAGTTTGGGTTCATTGCCATTGAAAACAGGTTTATTATTGTGCTGCAGACTAATTTCAGTGGCCATGTTTGAAGCAATTTTTAAAATACTTTGTTGAAGATTTGAATACATATGAAAGTGTGAAAAAATCGTTAGTGTAGGATAAGTGTTGGTTATAATCACACGTTAAGAAAGAATGTACTGTGAAGTGACTGCTAAAATGTTTCTGCATTCAGAGTTATGGGAATGATATAGTTTTTCTCAGGTGTTTCCGGAGAAGGGTGCTTCGGTGGCACAATGTTAGCATTGCTGCCTCATGGCACTGGACCCCTGGGTTCATTTCAGGACCTGGGTTGTGTCACTAATCGCACACGGGCATGTAAGCGCTCCCACATTCCCACGAGCTCTTCTCTCTCTAAACGTCCACACACCAATCTACTCAGCGCTATTTAAACCCTCACTAGTCTTCCCTTCTTCGCTCACGATTGAGGTCTCCTCCCTGAGCTGCGTAGTCATACATTTCCTACCCTGCTTTACTAGTTGTTAGACCACCGGTATTCCGACTCAACGCCTCCCTTCGACTACGTCTTTGCCTCCCGATTTGGTAGTTATGAACTATCGACTCCTTCCCGGATTTTGGACCCCAGCACTTGTACTTGACCACGCCTTCGCCTACCGACTCAACTCCTAACCTTTGCCATTGGAAGCACCTCGCATGGCTCAGCTTTGGAAGATGGATTCCTGGAAGCCCGCCTACCAGCGGGTCCAGGAGAGACCTGACAGCATCGGCTTCACCACGGCGTCCTGACCATCTGGGTCCGGGGCTTGGAGCGCCTGGTCCCTTCAAGTTTTTAGTTCCCGTTCCTGTTCCTGTGCCAGTTCCGACCCGGTTCCCATTTTTAATTCCCTTTGTCTTCGTTTCGCCTGGCTCTGGAGTTTTGCCTTGTCTCGGATTTCCCTTTGGACTCACCCAGTTTTGGACTGTTTGCCTCGGCCACACCTCCCCCAAACACCAGTGCACCATGGACATGCCACCTATTTTCATTCCTGACCCCTGCATGCTTTTTTCCCCGTGTTTTCCTCACTCTACCCCGGATTGTGTCATCTGCCTAGGGTCCTGAAAGAACGCTTCGTTACAGGTTGTTCTGTGTGTGGAATTTGTTTGTTCTCTCCATGGGTCTCCTCCCACTGTCCAAAGATAGGTTAATTGGCTTCTGCAACACTGTGCGTGTCTGTGTTCATTATGAAGGGCTGAAATTCGTACCCTGTAGGCAAGTAGTTAGAAGTTGAATAGGAGGGATTGGCATTCAATAACTTCTGTTTCAAAGTGTGCTGTTTATGGAAAGATCTGTCAACGAAACTACACTGAATAGTTGGATATGAGTGTAGATGTATTTATACTTCTTTTCCGTTCTTTGTCAGAGGCACTAATAACAAAAAGTTTGAGATCTTGCCATCTAAATTGTTTAGTGCCATAAGTTTATCTTATTACAACTGTCAAAATTTGGAAAATGTCTGGACAAAATTCTAGTTTTGTTTAGTTATTGAACTGGTAAATGAGCAAGATGGGGTGAATGGACTCCTTGTTTGCAACATTTTGGAATTCATTTAATAATACTGTATTTTTTAATTGTTTACCATTTAGCTTTAGTTTAGAAACCCAGTTTTATAAATGTTAAAGTTGGCCTTTGGGGAGATAATAATAATAAAAATTTGCTTACACTTATATAGTGCGTTTCTGGACACTCCACTCACAGCGGTTTATAGGTAATGGAGACTCCCCTCCATCACCACCAATGTGATTGATTTGAAGTTGATTTTGCCACTTGTTGCTCTCCTTAAGCATGAGAAAGTGGGGATGAACAGGATTGGACTATGGTTATCCCTGTCTTTCTTCTTTTTGTTTTTGTTGCCTTCTGTAATATTTTAGTCCTCTGTGAGCTACTGCAAAAACAGAGCTTTCATCCAAAGACCATGATATTTTTGCTTTTGTAGGTGGTGGTATCTCAAAAAATATTATGTAATATTAGTTATGTATGGTGTATTTAACCTTAATTGACTGTGGTGTGTGCTGAGTGTGTTAGTAAGATCTTTGAATTGGTCTATGTCCATGTTTCCCATATATAATCTAGGTATCTAAAATAGTGTGAAGGTTTGTAAGTACATTTGAGAAGACAGATTATTCTCAGTCTGTCACGTAAATGTATGCATATCCTGGTGCAAAGCACTTACCCATTGCTGTACCCTTTACCTGTAAATAGAATATGTTGTCAAAGAAAAAGTCATTCTTGATTAGACTGATTTCCAGGAGTTGTAGACGTTGTTTGTCTGGCCTGTCCCTGTGTGGATATTTGTCCAGCAATTTTTGAATTGCTTATATACCCTGTTGTGTATCTATGTTGGTGTTTAGGGTGTTGATTGTCTATTGTCTAGAGTGGTTGTTGGTTGTATTGTGATGGATTTGAATATCTCCACAGAGTCATAGTTATCGCCGATGTAGCTGCTGTGCTTTGTGGAATTTGAATTAAGGTGTAAGTCAATGATTTCCGCTATCCTGTAAGTCTCACTGTTGCAGTCTGAAACAATGGGTCGTCCACTCAGGACTTCATGTGGTATTGTCTAGCTCTCTGGGTTCTTTTGTATTTTTGGCAGGATGTAGAAGATGTGATCTCAGATTGTCTGCTCCCGCAAGGTAGTTACTTTTGTTTATCTGTGATTTGCTTGTTGACCGTCATTGTTTGTGATTTTCTGTAAGACCCTTCCTTCCAGTGCTCTCAGGTTGACTTATTTTTCTACCTGGTCTGCGTGGAGGTTTTGTATCGTGGAGATTATCCATTTGTATGAGCTCTTGTATTTTTTCTGGGATTTGCCACTTTCTAGATTCCAAGATGGATTTCACAAGAAGAGGAATAAATTCCTTTTCCTTATGGTGTTCGAAAGGCTGCAAGCTTCACCCTCCTGTGGTATACTTGTACATCTGCCAGCAGGTTGGCATTCCGGTTTTGTTGGTGTCTGGTTGTTGGGATGAAGGAGAGCACTCTGTTTAATAGGCTGTCTTCTTATGCTCTATGAATTACTGGTTTTGACAGGTTTACTGTACTTGATTTCCCGTCAGTGGTTTGTTGTTTAGGGCTGTTGGTTCTCAGAAGTTTAAACACTGCTATTCAGAGTGTGTTTTATTTGATAAATGTGTTGATCTGGTGTAGATTGTCCTTTCTGACTGCAATGAGGTTTTCCATGGAGTTAAGTGGGATATGAATCCCTACCTCTGGAAAGGTTCTCCTGTCTTCCCTGTATGTGGCCTATGGTTGCTTGATGGCTATTTCCTTGACCTTCTGGGCCATGTTGTTCATGCCGAATGACAAGATGACCTATTGCACCTCCTTATTCTCTTATTCTATTCTTTCTAATAGCACCGCTGCATTGCTGAATGTTGCTCCTGGGTAGCTGTAAATCTGGATGTTGTGCTGCATGTGCTCTAGGTTTCTACTCCGGTTTGAGTCTCCCAGGATGAGGTAGGTAGGTCCCTTTTCAGGCCATGGAGGCCCATGGGGAATAAAGGGCAGGGGCCATGTGACAGAGTGCTCATTATTTTTTCTTTCTTTCTGAATGTGAAATACTTCAATACTTCCCCCTACCCTTCTGGTATGTTTGAGATAGTGTATGTGATACGAATGAAGTGTGAATGATACTTACCCTTTTGTTGTTTCCCAAAAAATCACTGCAGTGTTTTTCCCCGGCGTTGGAGTATTGTATTGTTTTGTGTTGATCAAGATGGCCACCAGTCACCTTTCCTATTTGTAGTATCACACAAATGATCTTAAAGGGAAAGGTTATTGGTGAGCCATCTATAAATAACCGATGTAAGGTTAGTTGTTTTGTTTAAGTGAATATATCACAGTTGCATGACTCTGTTAAAATTTATAAGTTATTTTGGGATGGCTAAATACTTTATTTTGATCAATCTGCCCATCTCTGTTAACAAAAATGTGAGTGAGTCCCTTTAAGGGGATGGTCCTTAGAAGAGGAGGGGCTATAAAAGGGACTGGAGAGCTCAGTATGGAGGAGGGTGCCTTGGAGGAAAGGTGTGGAGAGTACGGCGGCGGCGGCGGCGGCGGCGGCGGCGGCGGCGGCGGCGGCGGCGGCGGCGGCGGCGGCGGCGGCGGCGGCGGCGGCGGCGGCGGCGGCGGCGGCGGCGGCGGCGGCGGCGGCCTGTGATAGGTAGTGGACCCTGGGCTGCATTTAAGGTTAGGATTAGAGTTAAGATAAGACTCCGGATAAGTGGTAGGGTTAGGGGTAGGATAGGTTTCTCTTGGGAAAAAGATCTATCTTCCCAAACATCTTGGGTTATGGTTCTCTCTGTAACTTCACACAGTCAGTGGTAGCTTGTTGCTTCTCCTGTCCTTTTTTACATCTCCCCTGGGAAAGATTCAGACTGATTGCATGTCTTGTGCTATTGTGTGCCTTCTAGTACTGCTCTCTGTGGCAGTCTGATCTTTTCTTCCCTTCTCCTGTCTGTGCTTGCACCTGCCTCCGCTTTTCGGTGGTTTCCTTCTGTCCCTTCCCTTTCCCAAGGACCATGTCTGGTGGAACTGAGCTGAGATTTGTTTTTCTCCTTCCTTCCTCCCTGACTGTTGTTGTTTTTGGGGTTCTATTTTGACGGTCCCCGCTTCTGACACCCACTTTCCTCTTCCTCTTGTTGGGGTACATTACACAGAATTTCACTGTTCTTGTTCCAGTATTGTGCTCAAACTGTACAACTTGACAAACACCAGCCAATTTGTTCTTAGAATCATTGCATATCAGGCTGGATCTTCAGAAACCAGATACCAGAGCCGTTTGGAAGAAGCAATACCAACACAAATACTACTATGATATACGATCTGCAAACGTCTTTTGAAATCGATGCTGCTTTGTACTTCAGAAACATCACAGGGTTCACAATAGTGTGGATTCCAAGGCCTGTGAGTAAGTACACTGGACCTGGATCTTACAAAGTCAGGAGTGAAAATGACACCAACATACAGTATACTGAAGACCGTGATCAGCTGTGCTCCACAGTTCCCGTTAACATTCCTACAGTGAACCTGCTTGACAATCTGCCAAAATCCTTACTTGACAGCTCATCTAAAAGTAGCTTCTGAAGAATTAAGCATGCTAGCCAGTCAAATCAGTTCCAAAACATAAAGCTCAGGTTTCTACATCACTACACAGGTCAAAGACAAATCATGAAAACTTCCCAAGAATTAGAAATATTAGTTCTAAAACAAATAGAGACTGTTAAAAAGAGTTAGTGTCACGAACCGCATTGCTACAAGCACCTCTCGCTGCCAACACCCGCGCACTAATTAATCAATTGTCATTCCTCACGCTCTTCCCTATTTATGCCCTCTCACTCCACTCACTCCCCACTCACTATTGAGAATAACCTTTGGCTTTCTCTTGTGCGCTTTTACGATTATCGACCTGATTTCTGGCTAACCGGCCTTGTTTTTTCTCCGGCTTTAACTTTCTCTTACGTTTTGGATTTGGATACTCACGACCTGACTCTTTTGATACCTGACCTAGCTTTCCTACCTCGACTACTACTTTCACCTTTTGCCCTTGGGATTTGGATACCAAATACTAGCTGCCTACAGTCTCAGTGCTGCATAGGGTCCAACCAGGTACTCTTAACGTCACCCTTGACAGGTAGATGTTCCAGTTTGGGGAAAAAGGCAGCAGAGCGGAAAAAGACCCATATGCGTAGCGGCAGAACGGGGATTAGCCCGGGCTCAGCAGTTCAGGAGTCACATAGAAACCAATGACCTCAGGCAGCGGACGTGGGGCGACCTGCTGATAGGCGGGTCTCAGGACATCCGAACATCAATGAAGAGCGAAGGAGAATCAGTGACCCAGAAATATATACCCCCAGAGAGAGAGACACCGGAAGGACAGCAAAGCACCGGAAACTCGGGACAGGACAGAGTAGAGGCGCCCTCTGGCTGCAGAGGGCGTGACACTAAGAGATATACATAAATTCTGTAGGCTGTCATTTTAAATGCAAGCAACAGTATTAAAATTAATTGAAGCAGATATTATCCTTGGCTAGGTCATTGATTTATTTCAGATGAAGCATTTGGCTACTCCCTGCAAAACAAACTACAAAACCAGACGACTAACCACCTGGCTTAGGCAGGATAAGGACAATCTCCGACAGTATATCTTACAAAGGGTGAGTGGTGATTATGTCTCCCACCAACAGCACTCCTGTGTTTTGTGAGTCCTGCAGCATGTACAGTGTAGACTGTTCCATCAACAATATAGATAATTTTAAATGCCAGAAATGTTTAATTATAGTACAGTTGGAGGACAGAATTTGAGTTTTGGAGGGGCGCATTACCACACTATTAGATATTAAACAGATTGAGGGATGGATAGATTCAGCCCAGTCGGATCAATTCAGAATTGGCTGCAGTCCCTCCCAGCGCCGGCACCAGCAGCGACCACATGCAAGCCCTGGGTCACAGTCAGATAGAGGTCTAAGAGCTCAAAGACTAGACCCCTGCACACCAGTCACCAATCCGACTCAGCAACAGGTTCTCTGCTTTAGGCAGCGCGGATAAGATAATTGGTGACTGGAAAATCAGGAATGTTAGAATTCATAACCATCACAAAGCAGCAGTCTCTGTCTGACATTGAGGCGAAACTAGACACATTTTCCAGTAATGAAGTCTCCACCTTGGTTGTTCACGCTGGAACTAATGATATAAAGTACCAACAATCCGAGGTCTTAAAGAGCAACTTCATTTCTATCTGCAAAAGAGCACAAAGAAAATGTCGGAATTTAATTGTCTGGTCCCTTACCAATCCTATACAGAGGGGACGTACCCTATACTAGGCTATACTCCTTAAATTGCTGGTTAGAGAGTTAGTGTACATCTAATAGAATAACATTTATTAATAATTGGGACATTTTGGGGGAATGGTCTGGCTTTTATAAATGGTATGGTCTCCACCTTAACAAGAGGGAATCATTAATTCTATCCCAAAATATAGCAGATAAATTGCTTGCTTGACTGCTAAGAGCACTACCCAGGCCTCAGCCATGTGATCTTAAATTGCGTGCCGTCTGTACTCCCACCTCTATTTCACCTCCTGTACCAACCCAGGTTCTCTACCACAAGACCTCCCATCAATCACATTCAGAACCAGATTTGAGTGTAAACAGAAAGAGTATTGCAACTATCACTAGACCTAGATTAGAATTCAGATGTTCCTTTAGGGGCTCTTGTGTTGACAATTTAATCTTCATTCCACTGGTAAACCTAAATCAGTTAAAACATGAAACTACCATAAAATGCTCACTGTTAAGTATTCGCTCACTAGGCAAAAAATCAGTTCTGGTTAATGATATGGTGCTTGACACCAATTCTGACCTGTGCCTTCTAACAGAAACCTGGCTTAGACCCACTGATACTATCCTTTAGTTGAAGCCTCACCTAATGGCTGTGCTTTTTTACAGAAAGCTCGTTGCTCAGGGTGTGGATGTGGTCTACCAACCATCATCAGTGATTCTCTGAGAAGTTAATTAAAAATTAGCAATACTTCTTAAAATAGCACCTGAATCATCTACATACATTCTTTTAGTGTGAGGACCCCAGGACCATATGGATTGTTTCTTGCCGAATTTGGTGAACTGCTCTCTGATTTGGTTATTATTTTAGACAAGTTGTAATATTAGGCGACGTACATACATACGGATATACAGAGAGACACCTTCAGTAAAAATGTATTGTCTGTTCTTGATTCTGTAGGTTGTAATCAGCATATAACAGGACCAACACACAAACACTAGACTTAGTTATCACTCATAGAGCTGATATTCATCATGCACTAGGCCATCCCATCAATAACTCTTTTTCCTACCACTCTTTATTTACTTTTGAGATTTGACTGCCCTTGATAGCTGCCAATGAGGAGACTATTACAACACATCAACGTGGGTTCTCCATAATAATGTTGACGAAATGACACATAACTACAGTATAATACAGTGGTCAGACAGTCCCTTGATGATTGCCTCATTAAGACTAGGGTAGTCAAAACCACTAGACACTCTCCATGGTATAATGATCACACATGATCCCTTAAACAGGAGTTCCACAAAGTAGAGTGCAAAATGGAGGTCTACTGGTTTGCAAGTATTCAAGTCGGCATGGACTGATAGCCTACAACAATATAAGAAAGCCCTATATAGAGCTCATTCAGCTTAATACTCTGAACTTATAGAAAGCAATAAAAATAACCTATTTAAGACAATAGCTAATCTTACAAATAAGACCAATTCAATAGCACCATCTAACTTCAGTAGTGATGATTTCATGAACGTCTTTAACGATAAAATTAACACCATCAGACTTCAAACACAATAAAATAAGCTGCAGTCAGATACAGAAACAATATGAGCACCTCTTTAGTTTTTTTTCCGATTAATGAACAAGAACTCAAGAAATTACTTATTAAGACAAAGTCAACCACCTTTCCCCTAGATCCCATCCCCACTCAGCAAGTCAAAGATTCCCTCAAAGTACTGGCAGGAACTATAATTAGTATAATTAACACATCCCTTGCATCAGGCATTGTACCTGATCAATTTAAGGTAGCGGTTGTTAGACCACTCCTTAAGAAGCCAAATTTGGATCCACAAGTTCTGAACAATACAGAACACATGTCCCATTTCTATCTGTCTTGAAAGAATAGTTCTTCAATCGTATCTGGATTCAAATATTATACTTGAGAAATTCCAGTCTGGTTTTCGCCCAGGCCACAGCACTGAAACTACATAGACAAGAGTCGTAAACGATATTCTGCTAGATACTGACGTGGGGAATGCAACAGTGCTTGTGCTTCTAGATCTTAGTGCTGCCTTTGACATGGTTGACCACTCTGTTTTGTTACACAGGCTTGAGTTTGAGGTTGGCTTATGTGGAAATGTTCTTAAGTGGTTTACTTCATATTTAACTAATTGTTTTCATTATGTTCAAATATCTAATAATTGTACTGCTTCGTCAATGTCACCAGTTCAATTTGGGGTACCACAGGGATCAGTGCTGGGACATGCTGCTGCTAGGTAAGATAATATGAAAACATAATATTAACTTTCATTCATATGCTGATGACACTCAAATATACATTTCGTTTACACCTAGCATCAACTCTTCTATTATCACTTTAGTTAATTGCATTAATGATGTAAAGACTTGGATGTGTGAAAACTTTTTGTTACTCAACTCAGATAAAACTGAGGTTCTGTTGTTTGGAGTCAACAATACTGATAGGACTACTATAACTTCAGCACTTAACAGAGGATTTAAAAATGTGCCTCAGAGACTCAGCATGTAACCTAGGCATCATATTAGACACAAGGGTCTCATTTAACTCTCATGTTAAAACAGTACCAAAAACATGCTTCCTACTGTTAAGAAATATTGCAAAACTAAGGCAGTTTCTCTCCACTCAAGACAGAGAAATGAATACATGCTCTTGTATACAGCAGCCTAGACTACTGCAATGCCTTACTATCAGGGAGCACCTACCACTCTTTCAAAACCTTACAGTGAATTCAGAATGCAGCAGCTAGAATTGTTGATAGGAGCAGAAAGTATGACCATATAACCCCCATACTTAGCTCTCTTCATTAGCGTCCTGTCAGGTACAGGGTGGACTTCAAAATCGAATGCTCTAAGAGGTCAGGCACCTGTCTCTCTAATGGAGCTTATTAATTTAAACCATCCATTTCACCCGCTTAGATTACAGAATGCAGGTCTTCTTCATATTCCGTGCATTAATAAAAAACAGTTGACGGTAAAGCCTTTAGTTAAGGGCCCTCTAGCTTATGGAACACTCCCCCACCCCATGTTTGGGATGCCAAGTCTCAGTATTCAAATCCAGATTGAAAACCTATTACTTCACATCTTACATTATAGCCTGCTGTACCCAGGGCTGCTGGTGCTGCTGTACATGCCCACCAGGTAGATACATCTGTTCTGACCAAACTATCCTATTCTGCTCCCCATATGTCAGGCTGGGCACTATCTGAGTTGGATGCTGAATCACTGCCATGGATCCAAGAGGGACATTGTAGATATAGCTATCTTTTAGGAGGATTTTGCTGGTCTACAGAGATCTGCATGGAGTACTGACATACAGAAGACATGATGAATGGATTAATCCCCTCATTCATTTAATTATTTTTTAATTGTGTAATGTTAGCATACCACAGGGGTTGGGCAGCCAGTTGACCTTGGACCCCTAGTGTTATCATTCTCCTTACTAAGGAGTTTTTGGTTCCTCTCCTCCATTGTCTTCCCGTCTTTTCTGTTCTGTATTCACACCATGTATGGTCACTTGCATTGTTAAGTGCCTTGGAGCAACCTTGTTGTGAAAGGTGCTATATAAAAATAAATTGAATTGAATTTAGATTAATAATTTAACTTTGTCATGAAGAAGGAGACTTAGTTAAGTATTTTTTAGTTGATGGAGCTTCAATCTATGAAATTTCAAACTTGTACTCTTATACACTCACTAGCTCACCACTTTTATATTGAACAGAAAGGGAACTACAGCCTCTCTTGACAGATCACAACATAGTAATAAACAAATAATAATTCCTTTCACTTATATAGGTAATGGGGACTCCCCTCTACCAATGTGCAGTGGGGAGGACATAATGATAAAGCCAATTCATAGATGGGGGCTATTAAGAGGCCAAGATTGGTAAAGGTCAATGGGAACTTTGGCCAGGGTAACAACCCTACTCTTTTCAAGCAACGCCCTGGGATTTTTAAAGACCACAGAGAGTCAGGACCTCGGTTTTATGTCTCATGCGATTGATCACTATAGTGAGGCATTAGGACCCACACAGGCTTCAGGGTGAGTACCCCCTGCTGGCCCCACTAACAGCTCTTCCAGCAGTAACCTTAATTTTTCCTAGCAGGTCTGATATCTAGGTACTGAACAGGCTCACACCTGCTTAGCTTCAGTGGGTTGCCAGCTGTGAGTTTCAGGGTGACATGGCTGCTGGCAAGTTGAGTTACCAACTGTCATTTGAAAACCATAAAATAGAACTAACATGAGAAGTGAATATAATTTGACTAAATGCATGCTAGTAATTGAAAGTAATTGATACAAAGAAGACCAACATGTCTCCTTGTTTGACATAATCAGCTGTGTGGATTCCTGGTCTTGGCCCCCAATAAGACACACTTAATCTAGATGTTCTCATGAAAAATGATCATCTAGGACAGATGAAATCTCAGCAACCTGTTATCAAAGACAAAGGTGGTAGATTTCAGGAAAAAGGTCAAACCTTCTCCTGTCTACATCCATGGGAGTGGTGTGGAGATGGTGGACTCATACAAGTACCTGGGAGTGCACATCGACGATAGATTGGAATGGTCTAAGAACATCGAGGCCATCTATAAGAAGGGACAGAGACGACTTTACTTCTTGAGGAGGCTCAGGTCCTTCAATGTGTGTAGTAAGATGCTACATATGTTCTATCAGTCGGTGGTAGCGAGTGCCATTTTCTACGCAGTGGTGTGCTGGGGCTCTGGGATTAGAGCAGTGGATTCTAACAGGCTGAACAAGCTCATCAGGAGAGCAAGCTCTGTCATTGGGTCTGACCTGGACCCCTTGGAGGTAGTGGCTGAGAGGAGAATGATGTCCAAACTAGAGGCCATTATGGACAACATCTCCCACCCCCTCTATGACAGGCTTGCAGAAATGAAGAGCAATAGACTGATTCATCTACGGTGCGACAGGGAGTGCTACAGGAGGTCATTCTTGCCTTCTGGCATAAGACTGTACAACGCATCCACCTTGCGTCTAGGCAGAGGCAACATCGACAGTGACCTGTTTCTGGACTGAATGCATCTACACATCTACTGCTACATCTGTTCTCTTTCTTTTTCTTTTTCCCATTTTCAACCGTTTTTGTGCAATATATGCCAGGGACCTGTGCAATACATTTATATCTATATTTATATCTATATCTATATTTACATCTATATTTATATTCATATGTGTGATAAGATTTTTCTGTGTACTGTTCTGTTCTAGTTTGTTCTTTGTGTGTTCGGACTGTGAGTAACTCTTGTATTGTATTGTACTATTATTATATAATTTGTTACACTGTGGCTGTGTTGTCTGTGTTAAGCTGCTGTTGCACTGCAATTTTCCTCAGGGGATCAATAAAGTATCTATCTATCCACCAAGCATCTGTTCCCTGGCAAGTCTTTGAGCACCTTGCTTTGTTTGACATTAACTAAAGGGATCATGGAGTTTAAAAGGAAAGAGTGATGACGGGTCCAGTTGAAATATTGACTGTATCTCAAGTGTGGAGCTTAAATTTCATAGTCTTTCATGGTTCTCACATTTCAGGAGGATTTGATTCTTATGAAACAGATTGTATACTTCAGTAGGTTTAAATGATCTCAGAACCAACACATATTACATGTATTTTTGAAATGCTTTTCTATTTTTTCTATTTTCCTATTATTTTTTTCTATTTTTGTTTCACTCAGATTCAAATTCTTTTTAGGATCTGCTTCCTTTTATAGTCTTATGCCAATCAGTGCAATATCTGACAGAAATAGTAGTTCAGGTGGGTAGCTGCGTCAGCATGCGTAGGCTGCAAAGGAACAAGTAATAGGTTTATTCCACGCTGAAAAAAAGAAGAAAGAGAACACAACGTTTTGGCCGTGGAGCCTTCTTCAGGTGTGAGAGAGACAGGGCAGTAGGCAAAGGTAAAATAGCGGGAGAACAAAGGTTGGGAGGGAGGAGGAGTGAGAGGCGGGAGCAGGGGACAGAAAGAGAGGCCAATCAAGAGGTGTGAGGTCAGAATGGGTGCAGACAGGTGTGAAATGAAACTTCCAATGAATGGAGAAAAATTTAAAAGAACAGTAGTCTGTCTTTAAGAGAAGGGAGAATGTGTGATCCTAGCTGCAGAATTATTTTAGTTTCGGTGGTCTTTCTGATGTATGAGTTCGGAAAACCGTCTTTGAGAACAGAGATGGAGAGATTAGAGTGGTGGTGGCCCGACAGAGGTGAAATGAGAAACAATGGACTTGGAGAGATCTTTAATCTTCACAGCCCTGACTTGTTCTCTGAAGTGGTCTCTGAGTCTCCTTCCTGTTTCTCCAATGTAGATGGCTGGGCATTTACTGCAAGAGATACAGTAAATAAGGTTGCTGGAGGTACAAGATGCTGTCTGGGTGATCCGGAATTGTCCTGAGGGGCCTTGAATGAGTGTGGTGGTGGATGTGTACTTGCAGGTGATACAGCGAGCTCCCAAATGGGGATGCACTTAGCTAAGCCTGGCTATCATGATCAATGGTCATCCATTGGTGCCTATCTGTCTAGGGAGTGCCAGATGGACATCTGGACTGCATTCCTAAGTGTCAGGAGTAAGTGACTCATATCTCACCTTGATCAACCAATCAGGGACTGGTAGGGCCGAGTAACCCACGTGGGACTCTGATGCCCATGGAACTTTCAGCCAATGAATGAGCTGAAGTTCCTCCAGGTAAAAACAGGCAACACAGAGCTCCAGTGGAATTCTGTGGACTTTTCTAAAGGGAATTCAAAGGAGAATTCCAGGACAGGACGGCCCAGGAGCAGAAGGCTCCCAAGGGATCTGAATCCCCAGAGATTGGATGAGTATTCAACTTCACTGCATTACTGCTCGAGAATTCAATTGTTATCCCAACCAGTTGATATCAATTTAATTCCTAAGAGTTCTGTACTTGTATTGAGTATCTAATGTAGAAGTTATAACCAAGTTCATTTACGAAACAGTCTAAATGAATGATATACTGAACGTATGTCCTCTTGATATATGTAACTCTTTGTAACTGACTGAATATATACCTTTTGTATTCTGATAACCCTCTCGATAAGATCTGTTAGGTTTATATGCATATTCTATGTATTAATGAATGTATCCTCGTGTATTAGTACCTGTGTGTGTGCGTTGTTTGAGTTATATCGCATGGTTGGATTCTAAGGCCATCAAAAGAATCATTTTGTGATTTACTGCTACAATTAATAATTGTCTCAGTAAATGCCCAAACCCTACAGAACTGGTGCCTTCAGAGAGCACACTACAATGTGAACCTCTTGATTTTTACATTATAAACAAACAAAACATGTAGTATAACGTACTGTACACTGTAAAATCTGCTTTTACTGTTTTCCTGCTTCCATCTTGTGGTTTATACACGCATTGCAGATACACTAGGTGATGTAGAAGTGGAGAAGAGTAAAGTAAAGCATGAGTTTCATTTGGGAGCTCTGGTTTCTTCCCACAGTCCCAAGACCTACTGGTAGATTAATTGGTTCCTGGGAAAACTGCACATGTATGTTTGTGTCTGTGTGTGCTCTGTGATTAACTGGAATGCAGACCAGTAATCCTGTATTGATCCTGTTGCTTGCCAGGACACATTTCAGCTCCCCCATGACCCTATATTGGATAAAGTGGTTAGAAAATACAGTAGATGGATGCACAGGCGTTACACTTATTCATAATTCTAAATAAAACAAATACATTTATTCATACTTCTAAATATTAATTTAAATAATGCTTAACAAAAGAAAATCTACAATACCTTTTGGGTATCTGGATGTTCAATGGTAGTCTTAAAGACAATATAGAGGTCTACAAAGTTGTTGTTGTTTCCCTGGGGTATAGAAGGAAGTACCACATGGAAAACATTTAGATAGATAGATACTTTATTGATCCCGTGAGGGAAATTGCAGTGCAACAGCAGCTTAACACAGACAACACAGCCACAGTGTAACGAATTATGTAATAATAGTACAATACATACAATACAATACAAGAGTTACTCACAGTCCGGACACACAAAGAACAAACTAGAACAGAACAGTACACAGAAAAATCTTCATTTCTGCAAGCCTGTCATAGACGGGATGGGAGAAGTTGTCCATGATGGCCTCTAGTTTGAACATCATTCTCCTCTCAGCCACTACCTCCAAGGGGTCCAGGTCAGATCCAATGATCTCTCCTGATGAGCTTGTTCAGCCTTTTAGTAGCAGTATGCATACAGTAACTTTACCAATATCCACCCATCTCTACAATTCCCTGTCAGTGCATTCTCCACTGCTCTTCCTTTTCTGGACATACTGTAAGCCCATGATCTACCCAGGATGAAAACATCTGTTTATTACAAACCATTCCGTTCTATTCATTTATCATTCCTTTACATCTCCTTCTATTCCAAACTCTAAGAATGTTAATTTCCCCCATAATTAAGACATTAAAATTATCTTTTTTAATTGACAGGATGCTCACCTCCGCCAAAAGCTCTCAGAACATCACCCACAGAAGGAATTTCTGAACCCAGAACCCAGGTGTAGAAAGTATTCAAATGTGTTGTTGAGCCACACTTCTATGTGAAAAATATGTTTTTAACTAAAAGTTTCCTTCTAGAAAACTATTTGAATAAAAGTACAAAAGTAAAGTACAACCACCCTTCTCCATGGATGAAATCTGTTATAACCATCCTAAAAACTGTCAGGCCAAATGAGCTTAACAAATACAGGCCAGTTCCTCTCACAGTGAAAAGTCTGAAGATAATCGTGAAGCAACACATCACAAAGAACACAGGGGTCCTTACTTGCATACTGTACATAGAGTATATGATAATACTCACTTTGTTAAATATGGTCTGTCAGCACCTTGATCAAGTAAAATATTTCTTAGAATCTTATTTGTTGCATTTTTATCTGCTTTACATACAATACAAGTACTCTTGCTAGCACATGAGTAGTATAAGGTGAAACTTTTTATCATTTTTTTTGGGACAGGTACCACACCCCCTTTTTCAGCCAATGGGTGTCCACGGTGTGTGGATGTCCCGCCCCCATGCTAGCCAATGGTGGGTTGTTATGGGTGCATGCCCCGCCCTCTCAGGAGCCAATGGTGTGTCGTTAAGGGTCGGAACTCCCACCTTCCCCCTGCCGGTCGGGCTGGAGCCTCAGGGTCCAAAAGCCCCAGCCGCCACATCCCTCAATTTAAGTGTGTGAAAGCGTGTATTGGTTTGGATGGGGATCATGTCTTCTGCGGGGTTGAGTACACTCTATTATAAACCTAGGGAATCGGGGTGTTAAGGCGGCGTGGATGGTCAATCAAACAGGCCGGGCATTCATCAATCAGAACCCTCTTTAAACAGTGTTTGAAGATGCAATACACTACTGCTTTCACAATCTGGGCCATAACATCGGGCTCATTAGGGACATAGTTAGTTAAACCTGTTTGGGCATCAGCTTTATTAACATTTGGATGGACACACAAGCATAGACACGAAACATTCAGGCGCGATGGTAGTTTGAAGATTGATGCGTCGACCTCTTCGTTATTCTATTAAAGGTCAAAGAAAAGGAAGGCTTAACAAAATAAATAGACATGCTTTGTACCTAAAATATCTATCATTTAACGCCTCTTTTGTGTTAGGGTTTTTCGTTAATATTTACCATTTGAAGTGAGGTATCGTCACCACCACCAGGCAGTTCTTCATTACCAGGTTCCCCATCTGAACTCACACGACAGCCGCTGTCACACATCGCAGAGGGCGGGGTCGGGTTTTGCTTAAAAGAAGACCAAATATTAAAATGACATACGCTAAGCGCCGATTGAAACAACAATTCCATGATTAGAAAAAATATTTTAGCAGCCTACCTCTTCACTTTGTAGAGCAGTGGACCCAGATGTTTCTCCACACAAAGAAGTCATCCTTGTAGCTACCAACACCGGGGTGATGTCTGAGAGATCCAGGGACACGCTGCGCCAGTGTCAAGCCGGAGCATTTAAGAATATGAACCAAGGGTGTAACCACGCCTACATAACACAAGACATTTTTCAATTGGTTGTGGTGTCACATCTGATACTCCCCACCCCCCAAAGCTGCATGTGTTTTATCGAGAGCGAAAAGTATTCACTTATCAGCTTATAAGTTATAAACTTTAAAAGTATTAACACACAACAAAAACACAAATGATGTGTTTGCTCAAAAAATAAATTTTTAAACACGCAGTGTTGGCCTTAAAGTTTTAAAATAATGTAAAAAGACACAGCTTATTTTTAATAACACATTCGCGACAGCTTTTTCAAAAGTTTGAAATAATTTTCCATGCACCACGTGCTTAAAAGTCTTTAAAGTATTAGCCCCATTGTGCAGAAGTTGTCAAAACGTGTTTTCAGCCGTGATAAACACGTTTTTGCAAATCCTGGCTACACAATGTAACTGCCTGGCTCAGAAGAGCCCACTGAGTCAGCCCTTAACCCCAGTGTGCAGACGTTGTCAAAACGTGTTTTTCAGCAGAAATAAACACGTTTTGGCAACTTTGGTCACCCCCATGTAACTTATGGGGCAGGAACAGCACACATTTCAAAACGTGTTTTTCAGCCGAAATAAACGCGCTTTTTCAAACTTTGGAATCCCAATGTAACTGTTAGGTAGGGCTGCTAGGGCAATAGGATCCTATGCAGGACTAAAAACTAGAGAATGACACTGCGCAGATACGCTAGGCAAAAACGAAAACCAGGAGGCAGGTGAGTAAGTCGGCACACAGAGAGACAAGCAGGAAGCAACAATCCAAAACAGTAGGCAAAATCGAATACAGGAAGCAGGCGAGAAGATCGGAACACGGAAGCACGATCGAGGAAGCAGCAATCCAAATCACAAGACGAAACCGAAAACGAAAGGCAGACTAGGAGATCGAAAACCAGACAGAAGCAAGAGTTAACCGCGCACTAGGGAGCTCGAAGAGAATCTGCAATAGTGAGCGGGGAAGTGAGGAAAAGGGAGAACTAAAATAGAGACGGGAGAGAAAGGCGATTGGCGTTTACTTGCGGCGTGAGCTTGTCTTACAGGGTGTGCACCCGGGAATGCAAGATGGAAGAGCGGCGCGAGTGGAATGCGTAACAGTACCCCCCCCCCACAGGATCGGCTCCTGACGACCAGATAGACGGCTCGGGATGGGTGTGAAGGAAGTCTCAAATAAGGTTTTGGTCCAGGATATCCACTTCAGAAACCCAGGAACGTTCCTCTGGACCATAACCCTCCCAGTCAATCAAAAACTGGCGGATACCTCTACGCCATCGGGTGTCCAAGATCTTATTCACAGTATAGGTGGGAAATCCATCCATCAGTCGGGGAGGAGGTGGGCGAGGTTGCCGAGCAGAAAGTGGGGATTTTTGGTAAGGCTTCAAGAGGGAAACATGGAAGGTGGGGTGAATCCTGAGGGTGGGGGGGAGGGCGAGGCCGTAAGAAACAGGGGTAACACGGGATAGAATTCTGAAGGGGCCAATGAAGCGAGGACCCAGCTTGCGGGAAGGCTGCTGGAGTGGAATATTCTTGGATGACAACCAGACGAATTGGCCTCGACGTAAATGGGGAAAGGGGCGTCCTAGTCTATCAGCAGAGGCTTTCTGTCTCCTAGAGGTCTTAAGCAGAGCAGTCCTGGCCTTCTTCCAGAGTTCCGGGAGGGAAGAAAAATATGCCCGAACAGCAGGGACATCAGAGTCGGGAATAGTGTTGGGGAAGAGCGAGGGTTGATAGCCCAGTGAACAGAGGAATGGAGACATATTAGTGGAGGAGGTATAAAGAGCATTGTGGGCATATTCAGCCCAGGGGAGAAGGGAAGCCCAGTTATCATGGGCAGCAGAGACATAGGACCTGAGGTAAATCAGCAGGTCCTGGTTAATCCTCTCCGCCTGACCATTGGCTTCGGGGTGGTAACCAGAAGTGAGGGAGGAGGATGCCCCTAAGGTCTGGCAGAAAGCCATCCAAAATTTAGATATAAACTGCGGACCCCTGTCAGAAACAAAATCCTTTGGAATGCCATGGAAGCGGAAAACATGTTGGACGAAAAGGTCTGCCATTTCCCGGGCTGTTGGGAGGGCTGGAAGAGGAACAAAATGCGCAGCTTTAGAGAAATGGTCGATGACCACCATGATTGTTGTTTTACCGTGGCTTTTCGGGAGATCCGTCAGGAAGTCGACCGAGAGATGAGACCAAGGCCGTGAAGGAATGGGAAGAGGTTGTAAGAGACCAGCCCTCTTCTGCCGAGGGGTCTTGCTCCTAGCACAGGTGGGGCAGGCTCGTACGTATTCTGTTACATCAGACTTCGAAATGAATTCGATGGAACGACGGGTGCCAGAGTGAGCAGCGAAGCGGGAGTCATGGCACCATTGAAGAACTGCAGAGCACACTGAATCAGGAACAAAGAGTCGGTCTGGGGGGCACTGGGGAGGAACTGTGAGGTTCCGAAGAGCCCGTCTCACCTTGTCTTCGATGTCCCAATGTACAGCTGCGAGAAACCTGTCAGGTGGCACGATGGGCGCTGGAGGTTCTTCAGAGTCCATGGGGTCGTGAATGCGGGAAAGGGCATCATCTTTGATATTCTTGGAGCCTGGAGTATAGGTAATGAAAAAAGGGAACCTGGAGAAGAACAGGGACCACCTAGCCTGGCGGGGGTTGAGGCGTTTAGCAGATTGCAAGTAGGTCAAGTTCTTGTGGTCAGTGAGGATAGTAAAGGGATGGATGGTCCCTTCCAGCCAGTGTCTCCATTCCTCCAAGGCAAGCTTGATGGCCAAAAGTTCCCTGTTCCCAACATCATAATTCATCTCGGCAGGGGATAGGCGTCTTGAAAAAAAGGCGCACGGATGGAGCGTGCCCTTCGGACCATGGCGTTGAGATAAAATGGCACCAACCCCAAGAGCAGAGGCATTGACCTCAAGCACAAAAGGAAGAGAGGGATCGGGATGACGGAGAGCTGGGGCTGAAGAGAAGTTCTGCTTGAGACGAAGAAAGGCCCTATCAGCCTCTGGGGACCACCTTCCCTGTCCTGGACCTTTACGAGTAAGGGAGGTGATGGATGCTACAACAGAACTAAAGTTTCGGATGAAACGGCGGTAAAAGTTGGCAAAGCCTAGGAAATGCTGCACTTGTTTCAGGTTCTTGGGTGTGGGCCAGTCCAGGACAGCAGAGACCTTAGCAGGGTCCATCTCGACACCCAGAGAGGAGATTATGTATCCTAGAAAGTGGATCCTGGACGTATGGAAAGTACACTTCTCCAACTTGGCATAAAGATGGTTCTTGATGAGTTGGGTGAGCACTTCGCGGACATGAAGGACATGATCATCCATGTTGCGAGAAAAAATTAAAATATCATCAAGGTAAACCAAAACATACTTCTGAACGATGTCCTTAAAAATGTCATTCATAAAACCCTGGAATACAGCAGGAGCATTAGCCAGGCCAAAGGGCATGACCTGATATTCATAATGACCCAGAAGGCTGTCTTCCACTCGTCACCTTCACGGATGCGAATGAGGTTGTAGGCACCCCGTAGGTCAAGTTTGGTGAAGACAGAGGCACCCTGAAGAGATTCCAATGCAGAATTAATGAGTGGAAGGGGATACCGGTTCTTTGTGGTAATCTCATTAAGACCTCTATAATCGATGCAGGGCCGCAGGGATCCGTCCTTCTTCTCCACGAAGAAGAAACCTGCACAGGCTGGAGTAGACGGGCGAATGAAACCAGATTCCAAGGAATCACGGATGTAGGACTCCAGGGCGTCAGATTCATTAATAGAAAGAGGGTAGATTTGTCCTCTTGGAGGGAGGGTTCCAGGCAGTAGGTCAATGGTGCAATCGGAGGGACAGTGTGCCGGCAAGGAGAATGCTTTTTGCTTGCTGAAGGCGAGGTGCAGGTCAGAATATACAGAAGGGATTCCGCTGGTGTCCTCCTGGGAGACGTGAACAGAGGAAAGTCTGAGAGGCAACTGCAGACAAAGATGATGACAATTGGAGACCCCACGCGAGTAGTTCACTGTTGGACCAGTGAAAGTGGGGGTTGTGCATCTTCAACCAAAGGTATCCAAGAACCAGAGGATGGGATGGAGAGTGGAGGAGTAGGAACTAGATGCTCTCAGTGTGGAGGGCGCAATGCAGAGAGTAAGGGGAATTGTTTGCCATTCAACAAGAGAGAGGGGGGATCCGTCCAGGGTGAGGAGGCGAATAGGGGGAGAAACAGGGATGCGAGGAATATTCCAAGTGGCGGCGAGTCCGGAGTCTAGGAAGTTTTCCTCTGCGCCTGAATCAACAAAAGCCAGAAGAGATTCTTTGAATCCATCCCCTGAAACCAGTGCGGGCAAAAAGAGGCCAGAAGAGGCAGAAGGGGCAAGAATACCGACCTTGACAGAGGGCAGGGAAGTACGGGGGGGGGGGGGGGGCAGAGAGGGCATGAAGCTCGGAGATGGCCAGCAGCCCCGCAATAAAGGCAACAACCCTGGGAGAGTCGCTCCTCAGAAGACAGCTTGGAGAAGGAGGTCGGGCGGGAGGTGGCAGGAGGGGGTAGAAGCCGGGAGCGTTGTTATTGGAGCCTGATGTCAATTTCAGCCAGACGGGAGATGAGGTGCTCCAAGGAGGGAAAGTCCAAAGGGAGATATGTGAGGTGGTCCTGGAAAGCAGAAGACAAGCCCTGGCAGAACTGGTGGATAAGAGCCTCTTCATTCCAGGGGACTTGGGAGGCCAGGAGGCGGAATTCCATGGCATAATCTTGAAAAGAACGGGAACCCTGGGTGAGAGAGGTGAGTCGGGAGATGGCAATATGGTGGGAGTGGAGCTGACCAAAAATGGACTGCATGGCAGCAGCGAACTGGTTGACATCAGCAGTCACAGGGAGATTCCGAGCGAGGAGGGAGGTAGCCCAGTCTAGGGCTCGACCGGAGAGGTGGGAGACCATGAAGGCAATCTTCTCTTTGTCAGAGGGAAAACAGTCTGGTCGAAGGTGGAAGGCCATCCAGCACTGGGTTAAAAAATTCTGAAGCTTTGCTGGGTCACCCTCAAATTTCTCCGGGGTGGGAAGGGACAAGCAGCAGCAGCCAGGGGAGGGACAGGCACAGGAGCCACTGGAGGGGGTGGTGGCCGGGTGGTGTGGTCCACTAGGCGTTGAACTGCAGAGGTAAGTTGCAGAAGAGCCTGGGACTGCTGCAAAAAGGTGGTGGTGGAGTTCTGGCCACTGGATCCATGTCGGCTCACTATTCTTTTAGGTAGGGCTGCTAGGGCAATAGGATCCTATGCAGGACTAAAAACTAGACAATGACACTGAGCAGATACGCTAGGCAAAAACGAAAACCAGCAGGCAGGTGAGTAAGTCGGCACACAGAGAGACAAGCAGGAAGCAACAATTCAAAACACTAGGCAAAATCGAATCCAGGAAGAGGGCGAGAAGATCGGAACACGGCAGCACAAACGAGGAAGCAGCAATACAAATCACAGGACGAAACCGAAAACGAAAGGCAGACTAGGAGATCGAAAACCAGAGAGAAGCAAGACTTAACCGCGCACTAGGGAGCTCGAATAGAATCTGCAATAGTGAGCGGGGAAGTGAGGAAAAGGGAGAACTAAAACAGAGACGGGAGAGAAAGGTGATTGGCGTTTACTTGCGGTGAGCTTGTCTTACAGGGTGTGCACGTGGGAATGCAAGAAGGAAGAGCGGCGCGAGTGGAATACGTAACAGTAACTGCCTGGCTCAAAAGAGCCCACTGAGTAAGCCCTTAACCCCAGTGTGCAGAAGTTGTCAAAACGTGTTTTTCAGCAGAAATAAACACGTTTTGGAAACTTTGGTCACCCCCATGTAACTTATGGGTCAGGAACAGCACACTTTTCAAAACGTGTTTTTCAGCCTGAAATAAACGCGTTTTTTCAAACTGTTGAATCCCAATGTAACTGCCTGGCTCAGAAGAGCCCACTGAGTCAGCCCTTAACCCCAGTGTGCAGAAAGTGTCAAAACATGTTTTTCAGCAGAAATAAACATGTTTCTGCAACTTTGGTCAACCCCATGTAACGTATGGGCCAGGAACAGCACACTTTTCAAAACGTGTTTTACAGCCAGAAATATACGTGTTTTTTCAAACCTTGGAATCTCAATGTTACTGCTAGGCCCAGAAGAGCTCAATGACTCAACTCTTAACCCCAGTGTGCAGAAGTGGTCAAAATGTGTTTTTCAGCTGAAATAAACACGTTTGGGCAACGTTGGTAAACCCCATGTAACTTATAGGTCAGGAACAGCACACTTTTCAAAACGTGTTTTTCAGCCCGAAATAAAAGTGTTTTTTCAGAGTGTTGAATCCCAATGTAACTGCCTGGCTCAGAAGAGCCCACTGAGTCAGCCCTTAACCCCAGTGTGCAGAAAGTGTCAAAACGTGTTTTTCAGCAGAAATAAACATGTTTCTGCAACTTTGGTCAACCCCATGTAACTTATGGGCCAGGAACAGCACACTTTTCAAAACGTGTTTTATAGCCAGAAATAAACGCGTTTTTTCAAACCTTGGAATCTCAATGTTACTGCTAGGCCCAGAAGAGCTCAATGACTCAACTCTTAACCCCAGTGTGCAGAAGTGGTCAAAATGTGTTTTTCAGCTGAAATAAACACGTTTGGGCAACGTTGGTAAACCCAATGTAACTTATAGGTCAGGAACAGCACACTTTTCAAAACGTGTTTTTCAGCCCGAAATAAAAGTGTTTTTTCAGAGTGTTGAATCCCAATGTAACTGCCTGGCTCAGAAAAGCCAACTGAGTCAGCCTTTTACCCCAGTGTGAAAAAAGTGTCAAAACGTGTTTTTCAGCCCGAAATAAACACGTTTTTTCAGACTGTTGAATCCCAATGTAACTGCCTGGCTCAGAAGACCCACTGAGTCAGCCCTTAACCCCAGTGTGCAGAAAGTGTCAAAACGTGTTTTTTAACAGAAATAAACATGTTTCTGAAACTTTGGTCAACCCAATGTAACTTATGGGTCAGGAACAGCACACTTTTCAAAACGTGTTTTTCAGCCCGAAATGAGCGCGTTTTGTCAGAGTGTTGAATTCCAATGTAACTGCCTGGCTCAGAAGAGCCCACTGAGTCAGCTCTTAACCCCAGTGTGCAGAAAGTGTCAAAACGTGTTTTTCAGCAGAAATAACCATGTTTCTGCAACTTTGGTCATCCCAATGTAACTTATGGGTCAGGAACAGCACACATTACAAAACATGTTTTTCAGCCCGAAATGAACGAGTTTTTTCAGACTGTTGAATCCCTATGTAACTGCCGGCTCAGAAGAGCCCACTGAGTCAGCTTTTTACCCCAGTGTGCAAAAAGTGTCAAAACGTGTTTTTCAGCAGAAATAAACGTGTTTTTTCAAACCTTGGAATCTCAATGTGACTGCTAGGGTCAGAAGAGCTAACTGACTCAAGTCTTAACCCCAGTGTGCAGAAGTGGTCAAAACGTTTTTTTCAGCAGAAATAAACATGTTTCTGTATCTTTGGTTAAAAAAATGTTACTTATGGGTCAGGAACAGCACACTTTTCAAAACTTGTTTTTCAGCCCGAAATAAACACGTTTTTTCAGACTGTTGAATCCCAATGTAACTGCCTGGCTCAGAAGACCCACTGAGTCAGCCCTTAACCCCAGTGTGCAGAAAGTGTCAAAACGTGTTTTTCAGCAGAAATAAACATGTTTCTGCAACTTTGGTCAACCCCATGTAACTTATTGGTCAAGAACAGCACACTTTTCAAAACGTTTTTTTCAGCCCGAAATAAATGCGTTTTTTCAAACCTTGGATTCTTAATGTTACTGCTAGGATCAGAAGAGCTCACTGACTCAAGTCTTAACCCCAGTGTGCAGAAGTGGTCAAAACGTGTTTTTCAGCAGAAATAAACATGTTTCTGCAACTTTGGTCAACACCATGTAATTTATGGGTCACGAACAGCACACTTTTCAAAACGTGTTTTTCAGACGAAATAAACGCGTTTTTTCAAACCTTGGAATCTAAATGTTACTGCTAGGGTCAGAAGAGCTAACTGACTCAAGTCTTAACCCCAGTGTGCAGATGTGGTCAAAACGTGTTTTTCAGCAGAAATAAACATGTTTCTGCAACTTTGGTTAACCCCATGTAACTTATGGGGCAGTAACAGTACACTTTTCAAAACGTGTTTTTCAGCCCGAAATAAACTCAGAAGAGCCCACACACTCAGATCTTAACCCCAGTGTGCAGAAAGGGTCAAAACGTGTTTTTCTGCAGAAATAAACATGTTTCTGCAAGTTTGGTCAACCCCATGTAAGTTATGGGGCAGTAACAGCACCCTTTTCAAAACTTGTTTTTCAGCCCGAAATAAACGCGTTTTTTCAGACAACTGAATCCCCATGTAACAGCAAAACTCAGAAGAGCCCACACACTCAGATCTTAACCCCAGTGTGCAGAAAGGGTCAAAACGTGTTTTTCAGCAGAAATAAACATGTTTCTGCAAGTTTGGTCAACCCCATGTAAGTTATGGGGCAGTAACAGCACCCTTTTCAAAACTTGTTTTTCAGCCCGAAATAAACGCGTTTTTTCAGACAACTGAATCCCCATGTAACAGCAAAACTCAGAAGAGCCCACACACTCAGCTCTTAACCCCAGTGTGCAGAAAGGGTCAAAACATGTTTTTCAGCAGAAATAAACATGTTTCTGCAAGTTTGGTCAACCCCATGTAAGTTATGGGGCAGTAACAGCACACTTTTCAAAACGTGTTTTTCAGCCCGAAATAAACGCGTTTTTTCAGACAACTGAATCCCCATGTAACAGCAAAACTCAGAAGAGCCCACACACTCAGATCTTAACCCCACTGTGCAGAAAGTGTCAAAACATGTTTTTCAGCAGAAATAAACATGTTTCTGCAAGTTTGGTCAACCCCATGTAAGTTATGGGGCAGTAACAGCACTTTTTTCAAAACGTGTTTTTCAGGCCGAAATAAACGCGTTTTTTCAGACAACTGAATCCCTATGTAACTGCCTGGCTCAGAAGAGCCCACTGAGTCAGCCCTTAACCCCAGTGTGCAAAAAGTGTCAAAACGTGTTTTTCAGCAGAAAAAAACATGTTTCTGCAACTTTGGTCAACCCCATGTAAGTTATGGCGCAGTAACAGCACACTTTTCAAAAAGTGTTTTTCAGGCCGAAATAAACGCGTTTTTTCAGACATCTGAATCCCCATGTAACTACAAGGCTC
Organism: Lepisosteus oculatus; assembly: GCF_040954835.1. Lineage (NCBI taxonomy): Eukaryota > Metazoa > Chordata > Actinopteri > Semionotiformes > Lepisosteidae > Lepisosteus > Lepisosteus oculatus. The sequence continues at coordinate 261,987 of NC_090715.1, read as the reverse complement.
AGAAGAGCCCACACACTCAGCTCTTCACCCCAGTGTGTTGAAAGTGTCAAAACATGTTTTTCAGTAGAAATAAACATGTTTCTGCAAGTGTGGTCAACCCCATGTAACTTATGGGACAGTAATAGCACACTTTTCAAAACGTGTTTTTCAGCTCGAAATAAACGCGTTTTTTCAGACAGCTGAATCCCCATGTAACTGCAAGGCTCAGAAGAGCCCACACACTCAGCTCTTAACCCCAGTGTGCTGAAAGTGTCAAAACGTGTTTTTCAGCAGAAATAAACATGTTTCTGCAAGTTTGGTCAACGCCATGTAACTTATGGGGCAGTAACAGTACACTTTTCAAAACGTGTTTTTCAGCCCGAAATAAACGCGTTTTTTCAGACAACTGAATCCCCATGTAACAGCAAAACTCAGAAGAGCCCACACACTCAGATCTTAACCCCAGTGTGCATAAAGGGTCAAAACGTGTTTTTCAGCAGAAATAAACATGTTTCTGCAAGTTTGGTCAACCCCATGTAAGTTATGGGGCAGTAACAGCACCCTTTTCAAAACTGTTTTTTCAGCCCGAAATAAACGCGTTTTTTCAGACAACTGAATCCCCATGTAACAGCAAAACTCAGAAGAGCCCACACACTCAGCTCTTAACCCCAGTGTGCAGAAAGGGTCAAAACGTGTTTTTCAGCAGAAATAAACATGTTTCTGCAAGTTTGGTCAACCCCATGTAAGTTATGGGGCAGTAACAGCAGACTTTTCAAAACGTGTTTTTCAGCCCGAAATAAACACGTTTTTTCAGACAACTGAATCCCCATGTAACAGCAAAACTCAGAACAGTCCACACACTCAGATCTTAACCCCAGTGTGCAGAAAGGGTCAAAACGTGTTTTTCAGCAGAAATAAACATGTTTCTGCAAGTTTGGTCAACCCCATGTAAGTTATGGGTCAGTAACAGCACACTTTTCAAAACGTGTTTTTCAGCCCGAAATAAAAGCTTTTTTTCAGACAACTGAATCCCCAAGTAACAGCAAGTCTCAGAAGAGCCCACACACTCAGCTCTTAACCCCAGTGTGCAGAAAGGGTCAAAACGTGTTTTTCAGCAGAAATAAACATGTTTCTGCAAGTTTGGTCAACCCCATGTAAGTTATGGGGCAGTAACAGCACACTTTTCAAAACGTGTTTTTCAGCCCGAAATAAACGCGTTTTTTCAGACAACTGAATCCCCATGTAACAGCAAGGCTCAGAAGAGCCCACACACTCAGCTCTTAACCCCAGTGTGCAGAAAGTGTCAAAACGTGTTTTTCAGCAGAAATAAACATGTTTCTGCAAGTTTGGTCAACCCCATGTAAGTTATGGGGCAGTAACAGCACACTTTTCAAAACGTGTTTGTCAGCCCGAAATAAACGCTTTTTTTCAAACAACTGAATCCCCAAGTAACAGCAAGTGTCAGAGGAGCCCACACACTCAGCTCTTAACCCCAGTGTGCAGAAAGGGTCAAAACGTGTTTTTCAGCAGAAATAAACATGTTTCTGCAAGTTTGGTCCACCCCATGTAAGTTATGGGGCAGTTACAGCACAGTTTTCAAAACGTGTTTTTCAGCCCGAAATAAACGCGTTTTTTCAGACTTCATAATCCCAATATAACTACAAGGCTCAGAAGAGCCCACACACTCTGCTCTTAACCCCAGGGTGCTGAAAGTGTCAAAACATGTTTTTCAGTAGAAATAAACATGTTTCTGCAAGTTTGGTCAACCCCATGTAAGTTATGGGGCAGTAACAGCACACTTTTCAAAACGTGTTTTTCACCCCGAAATAAACGCGTTTTTTCAGACTTCAGAATTCCAATGTAACTGCAAGGCTCAGAAGAGCCCACACACTCAGCTCTTAACCCCAGTGTGCTGAAAGTTTCAAAACGTGTTTTTCAGCAGAAATAAACATGTTTCTGCAAGTTTGGTCAACCCCGTGTAAGTAATGGGGCAGTAACAGCACACTTTTCAAAACGTGTTTTTCAGCCCGAAATAAACGCGTTTTTTCAGACAACTGAATCCCCATGTAACAGCAAAACTCAGAAGAGCCCACACACTCAGATCTTAACCCCAGTGTGCAGAAAGGGTCAAAACGTGTTTTTCAGCAGAAATAAACATGTTTCTGCAAGCTTGGTCAATCCCATGTAAGTTATGGGGCAGTAACAGCACACTTTTCAAAACGTGTTTTTCAGCCCGAAATAAACGCGTTTTTTCAGACAACTGAATCAACATGTAACAGCAAGGCTCAGAAGAGCCCACACACTCAGCTCTTAACCCCAGAGTGCAGAAAGGGTCAAAACGTGTTTTTCAGCAGAAATAAACATGTTTCTGCAAGTTTGGTCAACCCCATGTAAGTTATGGGGCAGTAACAGCACCCTTTTCAAAACGTGTTTTTCAGCCCGAAATAAACGCGTTTTTTCAGACAACTGAATCCCCATGTAACAGCAAAACTCAGAAGAGCCCACACACTTAGATCTTAACCCCAGTGTGCAGAAAGGGTCAAAACGTGTTTTTCAGCAGAAATAAACATGTTTCTGCAAGTTTGGTCAACACCATGTAAGTTAAGGGGCAGTAACAGCACACTTTTCAAAACGTGTTTTTCAGCCCGAAATAAACGTGTTTTTTCAGACAACTGAATCCCCATGTAACAGCAAAACTCAGAAGAGCCCACACACTCAGCTCTTAACCCCAGTGTGCAGAATGTGCCAAAACTTGTTTTTCAGCAGAAATAAACATGTTTCTGCAAGCTTGGTCAATCCCATGTAAGTTATGGGGCAGTAACAGCACACTTTTCAAAACGTGTTTTTCAGCCCGAAATAAACGCGTTTTTTCAGACAACTGAATCAACATGTAACAGCAAGGCTCAGAAGAGCCCACACACTCAGCTCTTAACCCCAGTGTGCAGAAAGGGTCAAAACGTGTTTTTCAGCAGAAATAAACATGTTTCTGCAAGTTTGGTCAACCCCATGTAAGTTATGGGGCAGTAACAGCACCCTTTTCAAAACGTGTTTGTCAGCCCGAAATAAACGCGTTTTTTCAGACAACTGAATCCCCATGTAACAGCAAAACTCAGAAGAGCGCACACACTCAGATCTTAACCCCAGTGTGCAGAAAGGGTCAAAACGTGTTTTTCAGCAGAAATAAACATGTTTCTGCAAGTTTGGTCAACACCATGTAAGTTATGGGGCAGTAACAGCACACTTTTCAAAACGTGTTTTTCAGCCCGAAATAAACGCTTTTTTTCAGACAACTGAATCCCCAAGTAACAGCAAGTCTCAGAAGAGCCCACACACTCAGCTCTTAACCCCAGTGTGCAGAAAGGGTCAAAACGTGTTTTTCAGCAGAAATAAACATGTTTCTGCAAGTTTGGTCAACCCCATGTAAGTTATGGGGCAGTAACAGCACACTTTTCAAAACGTGTTTTTCAGCCCGAAATAAACGCTTTTTTTCAGACAACTGAATCCCCATGTAACAGCAAAACTCAGAAGAGCCCACACACTCAGATCTTAACCCCACTGTGCAGAAAGGGTCAAAACGTGTTTTTCAGCAGAAATAAACATGTTTCTGCAAGTTTGGTCAACACCATGTAAGTTATGGGGCAGTAACAGCACACTTTTCAAAACGTGTTTTTCAGCCCGAAATAAACGCTTTTTTTCAGACAACTGAATCCCCAAGTAACAGCAAGTCTCAGAAGAGCCCACACACTCAGCTCTTAACCCCAGTGTGCAGAAAGGGTCAAAACGTGTTTTTCAGCAGAAATAAACATGTTTCTGCAAGTTTGGTCAACCCCATGTAAGTTATGGGGCAGTAACAGCACACTTTTCAAAACGTGTTTTTCAGCCCGAAATAAACGCTTTTTTTCAGACAACTGAATCCCCATGTAACAGCAAAACTCAGAAGAGCCCACACACTCAGATCTTAACCCCACTGTGCAGAAAGGGTCAAAACATGTTTTTCAGCAGAAATAAACATATTTCTGCAAGTTTGGTCAACCCCATGTAAGTTATGGGGCAGTAACAGCACCCTTTTCAAAACGTGTTTTTCAGCCCGAAATAAACGCGTTTTTTCAGACAACTGAATCAACATGTAACAGCAAGGCTCAGAAGAGCCCACACAATCAGCTCTTAACCCCAGTGTGCAGAAAGGGTCAAAACGTGTTTTTAGGCAGAAATAAACATGTTTCTGCAAGTTTGGTCAACCCCATGTAAGTTATGGGGCAATAACAGCACACTTTTCAAAACGTTTTTTTCAGCCCGAAATAAACGCGTTTTTTCAAACAACTGAATCAACAAGTAACAGCAAGGCTCAGAAGAGCCCACACACTCAGCTCTTAACCCCAGTGTGCAGAAAGGGTCAAAACGTGTTTTTCAGCAGAAATAAACATGTTTCTGCAAGTTTGGTCAACCCCATGTAAGTTATGGGGCAGTAACAGCACCCTTTTCAAAACGTGTTTGTCAGCCCGAAATAAACGCTTTTTTTCAGACAACTGAATCCCCAAGTAACAGCAAGTCTAAGAAGAGCCCACACACTCAGCTCTTAACCCCAGTGTGCAGAAAGGGTCAAAACGTGTTTTTCAGCAGAAATAAACATGTTTCTGCAAGTTTGGTCCACCCCATGTAAGTTATGGGGCAGTTACAGCACACTTTTCAAAACGTGTTTTTCAGCCCGAAATAAACGCGTTTTTTCAGACAACTGAATCAACATGTAACAGCAAGGCTCAGAAGAGCCCACACACTCAGCTCTTAACCCCAGTGTGCAGAAAAGGTCAAAACGTGTTTTTAGGCAGAAATAAACATGTTTCTGCAAGTTTGGTCAACCCCATGTAAGTTATGGGGCAGTAACAGCACACTTTTCAAAACGTGTTTTTCAGCCCGAAATAAACGAGTTTTTTCAGACAACTGAATCCCCAGGTAACAGCAAGGCTCAGAAGAGCCCACACACTCAGCTCTTATCCCCAGTGTGCAGAAAGGGTCAAAACGTGTTTTTCAGCAGAAATAAACATGTTTCTGCAAGTTTGGTCAACCCCATGTAAGTTATGGGGCAGTAACAGCACACTTTTCAAAACGTGTTTTTCAGCCCGAAATAAACGCTTTTTTTCAGACAACTGAATCCCCATGTAACAGCAAAACTCAGAAGAGCCCACACACTCAGATCTTAACCCCACTGTGCAGAAAGGGTCAAAACATGTTTTTCAGCAGAAATAAACATATTTCTGCAAGTTTGGTCAACCCCATGTAAGTTATGGGGCAGTAACAGCACCCTTTTCAAAACGTGTTTTTCAGCCCGAAATAAACGCGTTTTTTCAGACAACTGAATCAACATGTAACAGCAAGGCTCAGAAGAGCCCACACACTCAGCTCTTAACCCCAGTGTGCAGAAAGGGTCAAAACGTGTTTTTAGGCAGAAATAAACATGTTTCTGCAAGTTTGGTCAACACCATGTAAGTTATGGGGCAGTAACAGCACCCTTTTCAAAACGTTTTTTTCAGCCCGAAATAAACGCATTTTTTCAGACAACTGAATCAACAAGTAACAGCAAAACTCAGAAGAGTCCACACACTCAGATCTTAACCCCAGTGTGCAGAAAGGGTCAAAACGTGTTTTTCAGCAGAAATAAACATGTTTCTGCAAGTTTGGTCAACACCATGTAAGTTATGGGGCAGTAACAGCACACTTTTCAAAACGTGTTTTTCAGCCCGAAATAAACGCTTTTTTTCAGACAACTGAATCCCCAAGTAACAGCAAGTCTCAGAAGAGCCCACACACTCAGCTCTTAACCCCAGTGTGCAGAAAGGGTCAAAACGTGTTTTTCAGCAGAAATAAACATGTTTCTGCAAGTTTGGTCAACCCCATGTAAGTTATGGGGCAGTAACAGCACCCTTTTCAAAACGTGTTTTTCAGCCCGAAATAAACGCGTTTTTTCAGACAACTGAATCCCAAGGTAACAGCAAGGCTCAGAAGAGCCGACACACTCAGCTCTTAACCCCAGTGTGCAGAAAGGGTCAAAACGTGTTTTTCAGCAGAAATAAACATGTTTCTGCAAGTTTGGTCAACCCCATGTAAGTTATGGGGCAGTAACAGCACACTTTTCAAAACGTGTTTTTCAGCCCGAAATAAACGCTTTTTTTCAGACAACTGAATCCCCATGTAACAGCAAAACTCAGAAGAGCCCACACACTGAGCTCTTAACCCCACTGTGCAGAAAGGGTCAAAACGTGTTTTTCAGAAGAAATAAACATGTTTCTGCAAGTTTGGTCAACCCCATGTAAGTTATGGGGCAGTAACAGCACCCTTTTCAAAACGTGTTTTTCAGCCCAAATTAAACGCGTTTTTTCAGACAACTGAATCAAGATGTAACAGCAAGGCTCAAAAGAGCCCACACACTCAGCTCTTAACCCCAGTGTGCAGAAAGGGTCAAAACGTGTTTTTGAGCAGAAATAAACATGTTTCTGCAAGTTTGGTCAACCCCATGTAACTTATGTTGCAGTAACAGCTCACTTTTCAAAACGTGTTTTTCAGCCCGAAATAAACGCGTTTTTTCTGACAGCTGTATCCCTATGTAACTGCAAGGCTCAGAAGAGCCCACACACTCAGGTCTTAACCCCAGTGTGCTGAAAGTGTCAAAACATGTTTTTCAGCAGAAATAAACATGTTTCTGCATGTTTGGTCAACCCCATGTAAGTTATGGGTAGTAACAGCTCACTTTTCAAAACGTGTTTTTCAGCCCGAAATAAACGCGTTTTTTCAGACAGCTGTATCCCTATGTAACTGCAAGGCTCAGAAGAGCCCACACACTCAGGTCTTAACCCCAGTGTGCTGAAAGTGTCAAAACATGTTTTTCAGCAGAAATAAACATGTTTCTGCATGTTTGGTCAACCCCATGTAAGTTATGGGTCAGTAACAGCTCACTTTTCAAAACGTGTTTTTCAGCCCGAAATAAACGCGTTTTTTCAGACATCTGTATCCCTATGTAACTGCAAGGCTCAGAAGAGCCCACACACTCAGGTCTTAACCCCAGTGTGCTGAAAGTGTCAAAACATGTTTTTCAGCAGAAATAAACATGTTTCTGCAAGTTTGGTCAACCCCATGTAACTTATGGGGCAGTAACAGCTCACTTTTCAAAACGTGTTTTTCAGCCCGAAATAAACGCGTTTTTTCAGACAGCTGTATCCCTATGTAACTGCAAGGCTCAGAAGAGCCCACACACTCAGGTCTTAACCCCAGTGTGCTGAAAGTGTCAAAACATGTTTTTCAGCAGAAATAAACATGTTTCTGCAAGTTTGGTCAACCCCATGCAACTTATGTTGCAGTAACAGCTCACTTTTCAAAACGTGTTTTTCAGCCCGAAATAAACACGTTTTTTCATACAGCTGTATCCCTATGTAACTGCAAGGCTCAGAAGAGCCCACACACTCAGGTCTTAACCCCAGTGTGCTGAAAGTGTCAAAACATGTTTTTCAGCAGAAATAAACATGTTTCTGCAAGTTTGGTCAACCCCATGTAACTTATGTTGCAGTAACAGCTCACTTCTCAAAACGTGTTTTTCAGCCCGAAATAAACACGTTTTTTCAGACAGCTGTATCCCTATGTAACTGCAAGGCTCAGAAGAGCCCACACACTCAGGTCTTAACCCCAGTGTGCTGAAAGTGTCAAAACATGTTTTTCAGCAGAAATAAACATGTTTCTGCAAGTTTGGTCAACCTCATGTAACTTATGGGGCAGTAACAGCTCACTTTTCAAAACGTGTTTTTCAGCCTGAAATAAACGCGTTTTTTCAGACAGCTGTATCGCCATGTATCTGCAAGGCTCAGAAGAGCCCACACACTCAGGTCTTAACCCCAGTGTGCTGAAAGTGTCAAAACGTGTTTTTCAGCAAAAATAAACATGTTTCTGCAAGTTTGGTCAACCCCATGTAAGTTATGGGGCAGTAACAGCACCCTTTTCAAAACGTGTTTTTCAGCCCGAAATAAACGCGTTTTTTCAGACAACTGAATCCCAAGGTAACAGCAAGGCTCAGAAGAGCCGACACACTCAGCTCTTAACCCCAGTGTGCAGAAAGGGTCAAAACGTGTTTTTCAGCAGAAATAAACATGTTTCTGCAAGTTTGGTCCACCCCATGTAAGTTATGGGGCAGTTACAGCACACTTTTCAAAACGTGTTTTTCAGCCCGAAATAAACGAGTTTTTTCAGACAACTGAATCCCCAGGTAACAGCAAGGCTCAGAAGAGCCCACACACTCAGCTCTTATCCCCAGTGTGCAGAAAGGGTCAAAACGTGTTTTTCAGCAGAAATAAACATGTTTCTGCAAGTTTGGTCAACCCCATGTAAGTTATGGGGCAGTAACAGCACACTTTTCAAAACGTGTTTTTCAGCCCGAAATAAACGCTTTTTTTCAGACAACTGAATCCCCATGTAACAGCAAAACTCAGAAGAGCCCACACACTCAGATCTTAACCCCACTGTGCAGAAAGGGTCAAAACATGTTTTTCAGCAGAAATAAACATATTTCTGCAAGTTTGGTCAACCCCATGTAAGTTATGGGGCAGTAACAGCACCCTTTTCAAAACGTGTTTTTCAGCCCGAAATAAACGCGTTTTTTCAGACAACTGAATCAACATGTAACAGCAAGGCTCAGAAGAGCCCACACACTCAGCTCTTAACCCCAGTGTGCAGAAAGGGTCAAAACGTGTTTTTAGGCAGAAATAAACATGTTTCTGCAAGTTTGGTCAACACCATGTAAGTTATGGGGCAGTAACAGCACCCTTTTCAAAACGTTTTTTTCAGCCCGAAATAAACGCATTTTTTCAGACAACTGAATCAACAAGTAACAGCAAAACTCAGAAGAGTCCACACACTCAGATCTTAACCCCAGTGTGCAGAAAGGGTCAAAACGTGTTTTTCAGCAGAAATAAACATGTTTCTGCAAGTTTGGTCAACACCATGTAAGTTATGGGGCAGTAACAGCACACTTTTCAAAACGTGTTTTTCAGCCCGAAATAAACGCTTTTTTTCAGACAACTGAATCCCCAAGTAACAGCAAGTCTCAGAAGAGCCCACACACTCAGCTCTTAACCCCAGTGTGCAGAAAGGGTCAAAACGTGTTTTTCAGCAGAAATAAACATGTTTCTGCAAGTTTGGTCAACCCCATGTAAGTTATGGGGCAGTAACAGCTCACTTTTCAAAACGTGTTTTTCAGCCCGAAATAAACGCGTTTTTTCAGACAGCTGTATCCCTATGTAACTGCAAGGCTCAGAAGAGCCCACACACTCAGGTCTTAACCCCAGTGTGCTGAAAGTGTCAAAACATGTTTTTCAGCAGAAATAAACATGTTTCTGCAAGTTTGGTCAACCCCATGCAACTTATGTTGCAGTAACAGCTCACTTTTCAAAACGTGTTTTTCAGCCCGAAATAAACACGTTTTTTCATACAGCTGTATCCCTATGTAACTGCAAGGCTCAGAAGAGCCCACACACTCAGGTCTTAACCCCAGTGTGCTGAAAGTGTCAAAACATGTTTTTCAGCAGAAATAAACATGTTTCTGCAAGTTTGGTCAACCCCATGTAACTTATGTTGCAGTAACAGCTCACTTCTCAAAACGTGTTTTTCAGCCCGAAATAAACACGTTTTTTAATACAGCTGTATCCCTATGTAACTGCAAGGCTCAGAAGAGCCCACACACTCAGGTCTTAACCCCAGTGTGCTGAAAGTGTCAAAACATGTTTTTCAGCAGAAATAAACATGTTTCTGCAAGTTTGGTCAACCTCATGTAACTTATGGGGCAGTAACAGCTCACTTTTCAAAACGTGTTTTTCAGCCTGAAATAAACGCGTTTTTTCAGACAGCTGTATCGCCATGTATCTGCAAGGCTCAGAAGAGCCCACACACTCAGGTCTTAACCCCAGTGTGCTGAAAGTGTCAAAACGTGTTTTTCAGCAAAAATAAACATGTTTCTGCAAGTTTGGTCAACCCCATGTAAGTTATGGGGCAGTAACAGCACCCTTTTCAAAACGTGTTTTTCAGCCCGAAATAAACGCGTTTTTTCAGACAACTGAATCCCAAGGTAACAGCAAGGCTCAGAAGAGCCGACACACTCAGCTCTTAACCCCAGTGTGCAGAAAGGGTCAAAACGTGTTTTTCAGCAGAAATAAACATGTTTCTGCAAGTTTGGTCCACCCCATGTAAGTTATGGGGCAGTTACAGCACACTTTTCAAAACGTGTTTTTCAGCCCGAAATAAACGAGTTTTTTCAGACAACTGAATCCCCAGGTAACAGCAAGGCTCAGAAGAGCCCACACACTCAGCTCTTATCCCCAGTGTGCAGAAAGGGTCAAAACGTGTTTTTCAGCAGAAATAAACATGTTTCTGCAAGTTTGGTCAACCCCATGTAAGTTATGGGGCAGTAACAGCACACTTTTCAAAACGTGTTTTTCAGCCCGAAATAAACGCTTTTTTTCAGACAACTGAATCCCCATGTAACAGCAAAACTCAGAAGAGCCCACACACTCAGATCTTAACCCCACTGTGCAGAAAGGGTCAAAACATGTTTTTCAGCAGAAAAAAAACATATTTCTGCAAGTTTGGTCAACCCCATGTAAGTTATGGGGCAGTAACAGCACCCTTTTCAAAACGTGTTTTTCAGCCCGAAATAAACGCGTTTTTTCAGACAACTGAATCAACATGTAACAGCAAGGCTCAGAAGAGCCCACACACTCAGCTCTTAACCCCAGTGTGCAGAAAGGGTCAAAACGTGTTTTTAGGCAGAAATAAACATGTTTCTGCAAGTTTGGTCAACACCATGTAAGTTATGGGGCAGTAACAGCACCCTTTTCAAAACGTTTTTTTCAGCCCGAAATAAACGCATTTTTTCAGACAACTGAATCAACAAGTAACAGCAAAACTCAGAAGAGTCCACACACTCAGATCTTAACCCCAGTGTGCAGAAAGGGTCAAAACGTGTTTTTCAGCAGAAATAAACATGTTTCTGCAAGTTTGGTCAACACCATGTAAGTTATGGGGCAGTAACAGCACACTTTTCAAAACGTGTTTTTCAGCCCGAAATAAACGCTTTTTTTCAGACAACTGAATCCCCAAGTAACAGCAAGTCTCAGAAGAGCCCACACACTCAGCTCTTAACCCCAGTGTGCAGAAAGGGTCAAAACGTGTTTTTCAGCAGAAATAAACATGTTTCTGCAAGTTTGGTCAACCCCATGTAAGTTATGGGGCAGTAACAGCACCCTTTTCAAAACGTGTTTTTCAGCCCGAAATAAACGCGTTTTCTCAGACAACTGAATCCCAAGGTAACAGCAAGGCTCAGAAGAGCCGACACACTCAGCTCTTAACCCCAGTGTGCAGAAAGGGTCAAAACGTGTTTTTCAGCAGAAATAAACATGTTTCTGCAAGTTTGGTCAACCCCATGTAAGTTATGGGGCAGTAACAGCACACTTTTCAAAACGTGTTTTTCAGCCCGAAATAAACGCTTTTTTTCAGTCAACTGAATCCCCATGTAACAGCAAAACTCAGAAGAGCCCACACACTGAGCTCTTAACCCCACTGTGCAGAAAGGGTCAAAACGTGTTTTTCAGAAGAAATAAACATGTTTCTGCAAGTTTGGTCAACCCCATGTAAGTTATGGGGCAGTAACAGCACCCTTTTCAAAACGTGTTTTTCAGCCCAAATTAAACGCGTTTTTTCAGACAACTGAATCAACATGTAACAGCAAGGCTCAGAAGAGCCCACACACTCAGCTCTTAACCCCAGTGTGCAGAAAGGGTCAAAACGTGTTTTTCAGCAGAAATAAACATGTTTCTGCAAGTTTGGTCAATACCATGTAACTTATGTTGCAGTAACAGCTCACTTTTCAAAACGTGTTTTTCAGCCCGAAATAAACGCGTTTTTTCTGACAGCTGTATCCCTATGTAACTGCAAGGCTCAGAAGAGCCCACACACTCAGGTCTTAACCCCAGTGTGCTGAAAGTGTCAAAACATGTTTTTCAGCAGAAATAAACATGTTTCTGCATGTTTGGTCAACCCCATGTAAGTTATGGGTAGTAACAGCTCACTTTTCAAAACGTGTTTTTCAGCCCGAAATAAACGCGTTTTTTCAGACAGCTGTATCCCTATGTAACTGCAAGGCTCAGAAGAGCCCACACACTCAGGTCTTAACCCCAGTGTGCTGAAAGTGTCAAAACATGTTTTTCAGCAGAAATAAACATGTTTCTGCATGTTTGGTCAACCCCATGTAAGTTATGGGTCAGTAACAGCTCACTTTTCAAAACGTGTTTTTCAGCCCGAAATAAACGCGTTTTTTCAGACATCTGTATCCCTATGTAACTGCAAGGCTCAGAAGAGCCCACACACTCAGGTCTTAACCCCAGTGTGCTGAAAGTGTCAAAACATGTTTTTCAGCAGAAATAAACATGTTTCTGCAAGTTTGGTCAACCCCATGTAACTTATGGGGCAGTAACAGCTCACTTTTCAAAACGTGTTTTTCAGCCCGAAATAAACGCGTTTTTTCAGACAGCTGTATCCCTATGTAACTGCAAGGCTCAGAAGAGCCCACACACTCAGGTCTTAACCCCAGTGTGCTGAAAGTGTCAAAACATGTTTTTCAGCAGAAATAAACATGTTTCTGCAAGTTTGGTCAACCCCATGCAACTTATGTTGCAGTAACAGCTCACTTTTCAAAACGTGTTTTTCAGCCCGAAATAAACACGTTTTTTCATACAGCTGTATCCCTATGTAACTGCAAGGCTCAGAAGAGCCCACACACTCAGGTCTTAACCCCAGTGTGCTGAAAGTGTCAAAACATGTTTTTCAGCAGAAATAAACATGTTTCTGCAAGTTTGGTCAACCCCATGTAACTTATGTTGCAGTAACAGCTCACTTCTCAAAACGTGTTTTTCAGCCCGAAATAAACACGTTTTTTAATACAGCTGTATCCCTATGTAACTGCAAGGCTCAGAAGAGCCCACACACTCAGGTCTTAACCCCAGTGTGCTGAAAGTGTCAAAACGTGTTTTTCAGCAGAAATAAACATGTTTCTGCAAGTTTGGTCAACCCCATTTAACTTATGGGGCAGTAACAGCTCACTTTTCAAAACGTGTTTTTCAGCCCAAAATAAACGCGTTTTTTCTGACAGCTGTATCCCTATGTAACTGCAAGGCTCAGAAGAGCCCACACACTCAGGTCTTAACCCCAGTGTGCTGAAAGTGTCAAAACATGTTTTTCAGCAGAAATAAACATGTTTCTGCAAGTTTGGTCAACCCCATGTAACTTATGTTCCAGTAACAGCTCACTTTTCAAAACGTGTTTTTCAGCCCGAAATAAACACGTTTTTTCATACAGCTGTATCCCTAAGTAACTGCAAGGCTCAGAAGAGCCCACACACTCAGGTCTTAACCCCAGTGTGCTGAAAGTGTCAAAACATGTTTTTCAGCAGAAATAAACATGTTTCTGCAAGTTTGGTCAACCTCATGTAACTTATGGGGCAGTAACAGCTCACTTTTCAAAACGTGTTTTTCAGCCCGAAATAAACGCGTTTTTTCAGACAGCTGTATCCCTATGTAACTGCAAGGCTCAGAAGAGCCCACACACTCAGGTCTTAACCCCAGTGTGCTGAAAGTGTCAAAACGTGTTTTTCAGCAGAAATAAACATGTTTCTGCAAGTTTGGTCAACCCCATGTAACTTATGGGGCAGTAACAGCTCACTTTTCAAAACGTGTTTTTCAGCCCGAAATAAACGCGTTTTTTCAGACAGCTGTATCCCTATGTAACTGCAAGGCTCAGAAGAGCCCACACACTCAGGTCTTAACCCCAGTGTGCTGAAAGTGTCAAAACATGTTTTTCAGCAGAAATAAACATGTTTCTGCATGTTTGGTCAACCCCATGTAAGTTATGGGTCAGCAACAGCTCACTTTTCAAAACGTGTTTTTCAGCCCGATATAAACGCGTTTTTTCAGACATCTGTATCCCTATGTAACTGCAAGGCTCAGAAGAGCCCACACACTCAGGTCTTAACCCCAGTGTGCTGAAAGTGTCAAAACATGTTTTTCAGCAGAAATAAACATGTTTCTGCAAGTTTGGTCAACCCCATGTAACTTATGGGGCAGTAACAGCTCACTTTTCAAAACGTGTTTTTCAGCCCGAAATAAACGCGTTTTTTCAGACAGCTGTATGCCTATGTAACTGCAAGGCTCAGAAGAGCCCACACACTCAGGTCTTAACCCCAGTGTGCTGAAAGTGTCAAAACATGTTTTTCAGCAGAAATAAACATGTTTCTGCAAGTTTGGTCAGCCCCATGTAAGTTATAGGTCAGTAACAGCTCACTTTTCAAAACGTGTTTTTCAGCCCGAAATAAACGCGTTTTTTCAGACAGCTGTATCCCTATGTAACTGCAAGGCTCAGAAGAGCCCACACACTCAGGTCTTAACTCCAGTGTGCTGAAAGTGTCAAAACATGTTTTTCAGCAGAAATAAACATGTTTCTGCAAGTTTGGTCCACCCCATGTAAGTTATGGGGCAGTAACAGCTCACTTTTCAAAACGTGTTTTTCAGCCCGAAATAAACGCGTTTTTTCAGACAACTGAATCCCAAGGTAACAGCAAGGCTCAGAAGAGCCGACACACTCAGCTCTTAACCCCAGTGTGCAGAAAGGGTCAAAACGTGTTTTTCAGCAGAAATAAACATGTTTCTGCAAGTTTGGTCCACCCCATGTAAGTTATGGGGCAGTTACAGCACACTTTTCAAAACGTGTTTTTCAGCCCGAAATAAACGAGTTTTTTCAGACAACTGAATCCCCAGGTAACAGCAAGGCTCAGAAGAGCCCACACACTCAGCTCTTATCCCCAGTGTGCAGAAAGGGTCAAAACGTGTTTTTCAGCAGAGATAAACATGTTTCTGCAAGTTTGGTCAACCCCATGTAAGTTATGGGGCAGTAACAGCACACTTTTCAAAACGTGTTTTTCAGCCCGAAATAAACGCGTTTTTTCAGACAGCTGTATCCCTATGTAACTGCAAGGCTCAGAAGAGCCCACACACTCAGGTCTTAACCCCAGTGTGCTGAAAGTGTCAAAACATGTTTTTCAGCAGAAATAAACATGTTTCTGCAAGTTTGGTCAGCCCCATGTAAGTTATGGGTCAGTAACAGCTCACTTTTCAAAACGTGTTTTTCAGCACGAAATAAACGCGTTTTTTCAGACATCTGTATCCCTATGTAACTGCAAGGCTCAGAAGAGCCCACACACTCAGGTCTTAACGCCAGTGTGCTGAAAGTGTCAAAACATGTTTTTCAGCAGAAATAAACATGTTTCTGCAAGTTTGGTCAACCTCATGTAACTTATGGGGCAGTAACAGCTCACTTTTCAAAACGTGTTTTTCAGCCTGAAATAAACGCGTTTTTTCAGACAGCTGTATCGCCATGTATCTGCAAGGCTCAGAAGAGCCCACACACTCAGGTCTTAACCCCAGTGTGCTGAAAGTGTCAAAACGTGTTTTTCAGCAGAAATAAACATGTTTCTGCAAGTTTGGTCAACCCCATGTAACTTATGTTGCAGTAACAGCTCACTTTTCAAAACGTGTTTTTCAGCCCGAAATAAATGCGTTTTTTCTGACAGCTGTATCCCTATGTAACTGCAAGGCTCAGAAGAGCCCACACACTCAGGTCTTAACCCCAGTGTGCTGAAAGTGTCAAAACATGTTTTTCAGCAGAAATAAACATGTTTCTGCATGTTTGGTCAACCCCATGTAAGTTATGGGTAGTAACAGCTCACTTTTCAAAACGTGTTTTTCAGCCCGAAATAAACGCGTTTTTTCAGACAGCTGTATCCCTATGTAACTGCAAGGCTCAGAAGAGCCCACACACTCAGGTCTTAATCCCAGTGTGCTGAAAGTGTCAAAACATGTTTTTCAGCAGAAATAAACATGTTTCTGCAAGTTTGGTCAACCCCATGTAACTTATGTTGCAGTAACAGCTCACTTTTCAAAACGTGTTTTTCAGCCCGAAATAAACGCGTTTTTTCAGACAGCTGTATCCCTATGTAACTGCAAGGCTCAGAAGAGCCCACACACTCAGGTCTTAACCCCAGTGTGCTGAAAGTGTCAAAACATGTTTTTCAGCAGAAATAAACATGTTTCTGCATGTTTGGTCAACCCCATGTAAGTTATGGGTCAGTAACAGCTCACTTTTCAAAACGTGTTTTTCAGCCCGAAATAAACGCGTTTTTTCTGACAGCTGTATCCCTATGTAACTGCAAGGCTCAGAAGAGCCCACACACTCAGGTCTTAACCCCAGTGTGCTGAAAGTGTCAAAACATGTTTTTCAGCAGAAATAAACATGTTTCTGCATGTTTGGTCAACCCCATGTAAGTTATGGGTAGTAACAGCTCACTTTTCAAAACGTGTTTTTCAGCCCGAAATAAACGCGTTTTTTCAGACAGCTGTATCCCTATGTAACTGCAAGGCTCAGAAGAGCCCACACACTCAGGTCTTAACCCCAGTGTGCTGAAAGTGTCAAAACATGTTTTTCAGCAGAAATAAACATGTTTCTGCATGTTTGGTCAACCCCATGTAAGTTATGGGTCAGTAACAGCTCACTTTTCAAAACGTGTTTTTCAGCCCGAAATAAACGCGTTTTTTCAGACATCTGTATCCCTATGTAACTGCAAGGCTCAGAAGAGCCCACACACTCAGGTCTTAACCCCAGTGTGCTGAAAGTGTCAAAACATGTTTTTCAGCAGAAATAAACATGTTTCTGCAAGTTTGGTCAACCCCATGTAACTTATGGGGCAGTAACAGCTCACTTTTCAAAACGTGTTTTTCAGCCCGAAATAAACGCGTTTTTTCAGACAGCTGTATCCCTATGTAACTGCAAGGCTCAGAAGAGCCCACACACTCAGGTCTTAACCCCAGTGTGCTGAAAGTGTCAAAACATGTTTTTCAGCAGAAATAAACATGTTTCTGCAAGTTTGGTCAACCCCATGCAACTTATGTTGCAGTAACAGCTCACTTTTCAAAACGTGTTTTTCAGCCCGAAATAAACACGTTTTTTCATACAGCTGTATCCCTATGTAACTGCAAGGCTCAGAAGAGCCCACAAACTCAGGTCTTAACCCCAGTGTGCTGAAAGTGTCAAAACATGTTTTTCAGCAGAAATAAACATGTTTCTGCAAGTTTGGTCAACCCCATGTAACTTATGTTGCAGTAACAGCTCACTTCTCAAAACGTGTTTTTCAGCCCGAAATAAACACGTTTTTTCATACAGCTGTATCCCTAAGTAACTGCAAGGCTCAGAAGAGCCCACACACTCAGGTCTTAACCCCAGTGTGCTGAAAGTGTCAAAACGTGTTTTTCAGCAGAAATAAACATGTTTCTGCAAGTTTGGTCAACCCCATTTAACTTATGGGGCAGTAACAGCTCACTTTTCAAAACGTGTTTTTCAGCCCAAAATAAACGCGTTTTTTCTGACAGCTGTATCCCTATGTAACTGCAAGGCTCAGAAGAGCCCACACACTCAGGTCTTAACCCCAGTGTGCTGAAAGTGTCAAAACATGTTTTTCAGCAGAAATAAACATGTTTCTGCAAGTTTGGTCAACCCCATGTAACTTATGTTCCAGTAACAGCTCACTTTTCAAAACGTGTTTTTCAGCCCGAAATAAACACGTTTTTTCATACAGCTGTATCCCTAAGTAACTGCAAGGCTCAGAAGAGCCCACACACTCAGGTCTTAACCCCAGTGTGCTGAAAGTGTCAAAACATGTTTTTCAGCAGAGATAAACATGTTTCTGCAAGTTTGGTCAACCCCATGTAAGTTATGGGGCAGTAACAGCACACTTTTCAAAACGTGTTTTTCAGCCCGAAATAAACACGTTTTTTCATACAGCTGTATCCCTAAGTAACTGCAAGGCTCAGAAGAGCCCACACACTCAGGTCTTATCCCCAGTGTGCAGAAAGGGTCAAAACGTGTTTTTCAGCAGAGATAAACATGTTTCTGCAAGTTTGGTCAACCCCATGTAAGTTATGGGGCAGTAACAGCACACTTTTCAAAACGTGTTTTTCAGCCCGAAATAAACGCTTTTTTTCAGACAACTGAATCCCCATGTAACAGCAAAACTCAGAAGAGCCCACACACTCAGATCTTAACCCCACTGTGCAGAAAGGGTCAAAACATGTTTTTCAGCAGAAATAAACATATTTCTGCAAGTTTGGTCAACCCCATGTAAGTTATGGGGCAGTAACAGCACCCTTTTCAAAACGTGTTTTTCAGGCCGAAATAAACGCGTTTTTTCAGACAACTGAATCAACATGTAACAGCAAGGCTCAGAAGAGCCCACACACTCAGCTCTTAACCCCAGTGTGCAGAAAGGGTCAAAACGTGTTTTTAGGCAGAAATAAACATGTTTCTGCAAGTTTGGTCAACACCATGTAAGTTATGGGGCAGTAACAGCACCCTTTTCAAAACGTGTTTTTCAGCCCGAAATAAACGCGTTTTTTCAGACAGCTGTATCACCATGTATCTGCAAGGCTCAGAAGAGCCCACACACTCAGGTTTTAACCCCAGTGTGCTGAAAGTGTCAAAACGTGTTTTTCAGCAGAAATAAACATGTTTCTGCAAGTTTGGTCAACCCCATGTAACTTATGTTGCAGTAACAACTCACTTTTCAAAACGTGTTTTTCAGCCCGAAATAAACACGTTTTTTCAGACATCTGTATCCCTATGTAACTGCAAGGCTCAGAAGAGCCCACACACTCAGGTCTTAACCCCAGTGTGCTGAAAGTGTCAAAACATGTTTTTCAGCAGAAATAAACATGTTTCTGCAAGTTTGGTCAACCCCATGTAACTTATGGGGCAGTAACAGCTCACTTTTCAAAACGTGTTTTTCAGCCCGAAATAAACGCGTTTTTTCAGACAGCTGTATCCCTATGTAACTGCAAGGCTCAGAAGAGCCCACACACTCAGGTCTTAACCCAAGTGTGCTGAAAGTGTCAAAACATGTTTTTCAGCAGAAATAAACATGTTTCTGCATGTTTGGTCAACCCCATGTAAGTTATGGGTAGTAACAGCTCACTTTTCAAAACGTGTTTTTCAGCCCGAAATAAACGAGTTTTTTCAGACAGCTGTATCCCTATGTAACTGCAAGGCTCAGAAGAGCCCACACACTCAGGTCTTAACCCCAGTGTGCTGAAAGTGTCAAAACATGTTTTTCAGCAGAAATAAACATGTTTCTGCAAGTTTGGTCAGCCCCATGTAAGTTATGGGTCAGTAACAGCTCACTTTTCAAAACGTGTTTTTCAGCACGAAATAAACGCGTTTTTTCAGACATCTGTATCCCTATGTAACTGCAAGGCTCAGAAGAGCCCACACACTCAGGTCTTAACCCCAGTGTGCTGAAAGTGTCAAAACATGTTTTTCAGCAGAAATAAACATGTTTCTGCAAGTTTGGTCAACCCCATGTAACTTATGGGGCAGTAACAGCTCACTTTTCAAAACGTGTTTTTCAGCCTGAAATAAACGCGTTTTTTCAGACAGCTGTATCGCCATGTATCTGCAAGGCTCAGAAGAGCCCACACACTCAGGTCTTAACCCCAGTGTGCTGAAAGTGTCAAAACGTGTTTTTCAGCAGAAATAAACATGTTTCTGCAAGTTTGGTCAACCCCATGTAAGTTATGGGGCAGTAACAGCACCCTTTTCAAAACGTGTTTTTCAGCCCGAAATAAACGCGTTTTTTCAGACAACTGAATCCCAAGGTAACAGCAAGGCTCAGAAGAGCCGACACACTCAGCTCTTAACCCCAGTGTGCAGAAAGGGTCAAAACGTGTTTTTCAGCAGAAATAAACATGTTTCTGCAAGTTTGGTCCACCCCATGTAAGTTATGGGGCAGTTACAGCACACTTTTCAAAACGTGTTTTTCAGCCCGAAATAAACGAGTTTTTTCAGACAACTGAATCCCCAGGTAACAGCAAGGCTCAGAAGAGCCCACACACTCAGCTCTTATCCCCAGTGTGCAGAAAGGGTCAAAACGTGTTTTTCAGCAGAAATAAACATGTTTCTGCAAGTTTGGTCAACCCCATGTAAGTTATGGGGCAGTAACAGCACACTTTTCAAAACGTGTTTTTCAGCCCGAAATAAACGCTTTTTTTCAGACAACTGAATCCCCATGTAACAGCAAAACTCAGAAGAGCCCACACACTCAGATCTTAACCCCACTGTGCAGAAAGGGTCAAAACATGTTTTTCAGCAGAAATAAACATATTTCTGCAAGTTTGGTCAACCCCATGTAAGTTATGGGGCAGTAACAGCACCCTTTTCAAAACGTGTTTTTCAGCCCGAAATAAACGCGTTTTTTCAGACAACTGAATCAACATGTAACAGCAAGGCTCAGAAGAGCCCACACACTCAGCTCTTAACCCCAGTGTGCAGAAAGGGTCAAAACGTATTTTTAGGCAGAAATAAACATGTTTCTGCAAGTTTGGTCAACACCATGTAAGTTATGGGGCAGTAACAGCACCCTTTTCAAAACGTTTTTTTCAGCCCGAAATAAACGCATTTTTTCAGACAACTGAATCAACAAGTAACAGCAAAACTCAGAAGAGTCCACACACTCAGATCTTAACCCCAGTGTGCAGAAAGGGTCAAAACGTGTTTTTCAGCAGAAATAAACATGTTTCTGCAAGTTTGGTCAACACCATGTAAGTTATGGGGCAGTAACAGCACACTTTTCAAAACGTGTTTTTCAGCCCGAAATAAACGCTTTTTTTCAGACAACTGAATCCCCAAGTAACAGCAAGTCTCAGAAGAGCCCACACACTCAGCTCTTAACCCCAGTGTGCAGAAAGGGTCAAAACGTGTTTTTCAGCAGAAATAAACATGTTTCTGCAAGTTTGGTCAACCCCATGTAAGTTATGGGGCAGTAACAGCACCCTTTTCAAAACGTGTTTTTCAGCCCGAAATAAACGCGTTTTTTCAGACAACTGAATCCCAAGGTAACAGCAAGGCTCAGAAGAGCCGACACACTCAGCTCTTAACCCCAGTGTGCAGAAAGGGTCAAAACGTGTTTTTCAGCAGAAATAAACATGTTTCTGCAAGTTTGGTCAACCCCATGTAAGTTATGGGGCAGTAACAGCACACTTTTCAAAACGTGTTTTTCAGCCCGATTTAAACGCTTTTTTTCAGACAACTGAATCCCCATGTAACAGCAAAACTCAGAAGAGCCCACACACTGAGCTCTTAACCCCACTGTGCAGAAAGGGTCAAAACGTGTTTTTCAGAAGAAATAAACATGTTTCTGCAAGTTTGGTCAACCCCATGTAAGTTATGGGGCAGTAACAGCACCCTTTTCAAAACGTGTTTTTCAGCCCAAATTATACGCGTTTTTTCAGACAACTGAATCAACATGTAACAGCAAGGCTCAGAAGAGCCCACACACTCAGCTCTTAACCCCAGTGTGCAGAAAGGGTCAAAACGTGTTTTTCAGCAGAAATAAACATGTTTCTGCAAGTTTGGTCAACCCCATGTAACTTATGTTGCAGTAACAGCTCACTTTTCAAAACGTGTTTTTCAGCCCGAAATAAACGCGTTTTTTCTGACAGCTGTATCCCTATGTAACTGCAAGGCTCAGAAGAGCCCACACACTCAGGTCTTAACCCCAGTGTGCTGAAAGTGTCAAAACATGTTTTTCAGCAGAAATAAACATGTTTCTGCATGTTTGGTCAACCCCATGTAAGTTATGGGTAGTAACAGCTCACTTTTCAAAACGTGTTTTTCAGCCCGAAATAAACGCGTTTTTTCAGACAGCTGTATCCCTATGTAACTGCAAGGCTCAGAAGAGCCCACACACTCAGGTCTTAACCCCAGTGTGCTGAAAGTGTCAAAACATGTTTTTCAGCAGAAATAAACATGTTTCTGCAAGTTTGGTCAACGTCATGTAACTTATGGGGCAGTAACAGCTCACTTTTCAAAACGTGTTTTTCAGCCTGAAATAAACGCGTTTTTTCAGACAGCTGTATCGCCATGTATCTGCAAGGCTCAGAAGAGCCCACACACTCAGGTCTTAACCCCAGTGTGCTGAAAGTGTCAAAACGTGTTTTTCAGCAGAAATAAACATGTTTCTGCAAGTTTGGTCAACCCCATGTAACTTATGTTGCAGTAACAGCTCACTTTTCAAAACGTGTTTTTCAGCCCGAAATAAATGCGTTTTTTCTGACAGCTGTATCCCTATGTAACTGCAAGGCTCAGAAGAGCCCACACACTCAGGTCTTAACCCCAGTGTGCTGAAAGTGTCAAAACATGTTTTTCAGCAGAAATAAACATGTTTCTGCATGTTTGGTCAACCCCATGTAAGTTATGGGTAGTAACAGCTCACTTTTCAAAACGTGTTTTTCAGCCCGAAATAAACGCGTTTTTTCAGACAGCTGTATCCCTATGTAACTGCAAGGCTCAGAAGAGCCCACACACTCAGGTCTTAATCCCAGTGTGCTGAAAGTGTCAAAACATGTTTTTCAGCAGAAATAAACATGTTTCTGCAAGTTTGGTCAACCCCATGTAACTTATGGGGCAGTAACAGCTCACTTTTCAAAACGTGTTTTTCAGCCCGAAATAAACGCGTTTTTTCAGACAGCTGTATCCCTATGTAACTGCAAGGCTCAGAAGAGCCCACACACTCAGGTCTTAACGCCAGTGTGCTGAAAGTGTCAAAACATGTTTTTCAGCAGAAATAAACATGTTTCTGCAAGTTTGGTCAACCTCATGTAACTTATGGGGCAGTAACAGCTCACTTTTCAAAACGTGTTTTTCAGCCTGAAATAAACGCGTTTTTTCAGACAGCTGTATCGCCATGTATCTGCAAGGCTCAGAAGAGCCCACACACTCAGGTCTTAACCCCAGTGTGCTGAAAGTGTCAAAACGTGTTTTTCAGCAGAAATAAACATGTTTCTGCAAGTTTGGTCAACCCCATGTAACTTATGTTGCAGTAACAGCTCACTTTTCAAAACGTGTTTTTCAGCCCGAAATAAATGCGTTTTTTCTGACAGCTGTATCCCTATGTAACTGCAAGGCTCAGAAGAGCCCACACACTCAGGTCTTAACCCCAGTGTGCTGAAAGTGTCAAAACATGTTTTTCAGCAGAAATAAACATGTTTCTGCATGTTTGGTCAACCCCATGTAAGTTATGGGTAGTAACAGCTCACTTTTCAAAACGTGTTTTTCAGCCCGAAATAAACGCGTTTTTTCAGACAGCTGTATCCCTATGTAACTGCAAGGCTCAGAAGAGCCCACACACTCAGGTCTTAATCCCAGTGTGCTGAAAGTGTCAAAACATGTTTTTCAGCAGAAATAAACATGTTTCTGCAAGTTTGGTCAACCCCATGTAACTTATGTTGCAGTAACAGCTCACTTTTCAAAACGTGTTTTTCAGCCCGAAATAAACGCGTTTTTTCAGACAGCTGTATCCCTATGTAACTGCAAGGCTCAGAAGAGCCCACACACTCAGGTCTTAACCCCAGTGTGCTGAAAGTGTCAAAACATGTTTTTCAGCAGAAATAAACATGTTTCTGCATGTTTGGTCAACCCCATGTAAGTTATGGGTCAGTAACAGCTCACTTTTCAAAACGTGTTTTTCAGCCCGAAATAAACGCGTTTTTTCTGACAGCTGTATCCCTATGTAACTGCAAGGCTCAGAAGAGCCCACACACTCAGGTCTTAACCCCAGTGTGCTGAAAGTGTCAAAACATGTTTTTCAGCAGAAATAAACATGTTTCTGCAAGTTTGGTCAACCCCATGTAACTTATGGGGCAGTAACAGCTCACTTTTCAAAACGTGTTTTTCAGCCCGAAATAAACGCGTTTTTTCAGACAGCTGTATCCCTATGTAACTGCAAGGCTCAGAAGAGCCCACACACTCAGGTCTTAACCCCAGTGTGCTGAAAGTGTCAAAACATGTTTTTCAGCAGAAATAAACATGTTTCTGCAAGTTTGGTCAACCCCATGCAACTTATGTTGCAGTAACAGCTCACTTTTCAAAACGTGTTTTTCAGCCCGAAATAAACACGTTTTTTCATACAGCTGTATCCCTATGTAACTGCAAGGCTCAGAAGAGCCCACAAACTCAGGTCTTAACCCCAGTGTGCTGAAAGTGTCAAAACATGTTTTTCAGCAGAAATAAACATGTTTCTGCAAGTTTGGTCAACCCCATGTAACTTATGTTGCAGTAACAGCTCACTTCTCAAAACGTGTTTTTCAGCCCGAAATAAACACGTTTTTTCATACAGCTGTATCCCTAAGTAACTGCAAGGCTCAGAAGAGCCCACACACTCAGGTCTTAACCCCAGTGTGCTGAAAGTGTCAAAACGTGTTTTTCAGCAGAAATAAACATGTTTCTTCAAGTTTGGTCAACCCCATTTAACTTATGGGGCAGTAACAGCTCACTTTTCAAAACGTGTTTTTCAGCCCAAAATAAACGCGTTTTTTCTGACAGCTGTATCCCTATGTAACTGCAAGGCTCAGAAGAGCCCACACACTCAGGTCTTAACCCCAGTGTGCTGAAAGTGTCAAAACATGTTTTTCAGCAGAAATAAACATGTTTCTGCAAGTTTGGTCAACCCCATGTAACATATGTTCCAGTAACAGCTCACTTTTCAAAACGTGTTTTTCAGCCCGAAATAAACACGTTTTTTCATACAGCTGTATCCCTAAGTAACTGCAAGGCTCAGAAGAGCCCACACACTCAGGTCTTAACCCCAGTGTGCTGAAAGTGTCAAAACATGTTTTTCAGCAGAAATAAACATGTTTCTGCAAGTTTGGTCAACCTCATGTAACTTATGGGGCAGTAACAGCTCACTTTTCAAAACGTGTTTTTCAGCCCGAAATAAACGCGTTTTTTCAGACAGCTGTATCCCTATGTAACTGCAAGGCTCAGAAGAGCCCACACACTCAGGTCTTAACCCCAGTGTGCTGAAAGTGTCAAAACGTGTTTTTCAGCAGAAATAAACATGTTTCTGCAAGTTTGGTCAACCCCATGTAACTTATGGGGCAGTAACAGCTCACTTTTCAAAACGTGTTTTTCAGCCCGAAATAAACGCGTTTTTTCAGACAGCTGTATCCCTATGTAACTGCAAGGCTCAGAAGAGCCCACACACTCAGGTCTTAACCCCAGTGTGCTGAAAGTGTCAAAACATGTTTTTCAGCAGAAATAAACATGTTTCTGCATGTTTGGTCAACCCCATGTAAGTTATGGGTCAGCAACAGCTCACTTTTCAAAACGTGTTTTTCAGCCCGATATAAACGCGTTTTTTCAGACATCTGTATCCCTATGTAACTGCAAGGCTCAGAAGAGCCCACACACTCAGGTCTTAACCCCAGTGTGCTGAAAGTGTCAAAACATGTTTTTCAGCAGAAATAAACATGTTTCTGCAAGTTTGGTCAACCCCATGTAACTTATGGGGCAGTAACAGCTCACTTTTCAAAACGTGTTTTTCAGCCCGAAATAAACGCGTTTTTTCAGACAGCTGTATGCCTATGTAACTGCAAGGCTCAGAAGAGCCCACACACTCAGGTCTTAACCCCAGTGTGCTGAAAGTGTCAAAACATGTTTTTCAGCAGAAATAAACATGTTTCTGCAAGTTTGGTCAGCCCCATGTAAGTTATAGGTCAGTAACAGCTCACTTTTCAAAACGTGTTTTTCAGCCCGAAATAAACGCGTTTTTTCAGACAGCTGTATCCCTATGTAACTGCAAGGCTCAGAAGAGCCCACACACTCAGGTCTTAACCCCAGTGTGCTGAAAGTGTCAAAACATGTTTTTCAGCAGAAATAAACATGTTTCTGCAAGTTTGGTCAACCCCATGTAACATATGTTGCAGTAACAGCTCACTTTTCAAAACGTGTTTTTCAGCCCGAAATAAACACGTTTTTTCATACAGCTGTATCCCTATGTAACTGCAAGGCTCAGAAGAGCCCACACACTCAGGTCTTAACAGCAGTGTGCTGAAAGTGTCAAATCGTGTTTTTCAGCAGAAATAAACATGTTTCTGCAAGTTTGGTCAGCCCCATGTAAGTTATGGGTCAGTAACAGCTCACTTTTCAAAACGTGTTTTTCAGCCCGAAATAAACGCGATTTTTCAGACAGCTGTATCCCTATGTAACTGCAAGGCTCAGAAGAGCCCACACACTCAGGTCTTAACCCCAGTGTGCTGAAAGTGTCAAAACATGTTTTTCAGCAGAAATAAACATGTTTCTGCAAGTTTGGTCAACCTCATGTAACTTATGGGGCAGTAACAGCTCACTTTTCAAAACGTGTTTTTCAGCCCGAAATAAACGCGTTTTTTCAGACAGCTGTATCACCATGTATCTGCAAGGCTCAGAAGAGCCCACACACTCAGGTCTTAACCCCAGTGTGCTGAAAGTGTCAAAACGTGTTTTTCAGCAGAAATAAACATGTTTCTGCAAGTTTGGTCAACCCCATGTAACTTATGTTGCAGTAACAACTCACTTTTCAAAACGTGTTTTTCAGCCCGAAATAAACACGTTTTTTCAGACAGCTGTATCCCTATGTAACTGCAAGGCTCAGAAGAGCCCACACACTCAGGTCTTAACCCCAGTGTGCTGAAAGTGTCAAAACGTGTTTTTCAGCAGAAATAAACATGTTTCTGCAAGTTTGGTCAACCCCATGTAACTTATGGGGCAGTAACAGCTCACTTTTCAAAACGTGTTTTTCAGCCCGAAATAAACGCGTTTTTTCAGACAGCTGTATCCCTATGTAACTGCAAGGCTCAGAAGAGCCCACACACTCAGGTCTTAACCCCAGTGTGCTGAAAGTGTCAAAACATGTTTTTCAGCAGAAATAAACATGTTTCTGCATGTTTGGTCAACCCCATGTAAGTTATGGGTAGTAACAGCTCACTTTTCAAAACGTGTTTTTCAGCCCGAAATAAACGCGTTTTTTCAGACAGCTGTATCCCTATGTAACTGCAAGGCTCAGAAGAGCCCACACACTCAGGTCTTAACCCCAGTGTGCTGAAAGTGTCAAAACATGTTTTTCAGCAGAAATAAACATGTTTCTGCAAGTTTGGTCAGCCCCATGTAAGTTATGGGTCAGTAACAGCTCACTTTTCAAAACGTGTTTTTCAGCCCGAAATAAACGCGTTTTTTCAGACATCTGTATCCCTATGTAACTGCAAGGCTCAGAAGAGCCCACACACTCAGGTCTTAACCCCAGTGTGCTGAAAGTGTCAAAACATGTTTTTCAGCAGAAATAAACATGTTTCTGCAAGTTTGGTCAACCCCATGTAACTTATGGGGCAGTAACAGCTCACTTTTCAAAACGTGTTTTTCAGCCCGAAATAAACGCGTTTTTTCAGACAGCTGTATCCCTATGTAACTGCAAGGCTCAGAAGAGCCCACACACTCAGGTCTTAACCCAAGTGTGCTGAAAGTGTCAAAACATGTTTTTCAGCAGAAATAAACATGTTTCTGCATGTTTGGTCAACCCCATGTAAGTTATGGGTAGTAACAGCTCACTTTTCAAAACGTGTTTTTTAACCTGAAATAAACGCGTTTTTTCAGACAGCTGTATCCCTATGTAACTGCAAGGCTCAGAAGAGCCCACACACTCAGGTCTTATCCCCAGTGTGCTGAAAGTGTCAAAACATGTTTTTCAGCAGAAATAAACATGTTTCTGCAAGTTTGGTCAGCCCCATGTAAGTTATGGGTCAGTAACAGCTCACTTTTCAAAACGTGTTTTTCAGCACAAAATAAACGCGTTTTTTCAGACATCTGTATCCCTATGTAACTGCAAGGCTCAGAAGAGCCCACACACTCAGGTCTTAACTCCAGTGTGCTGAAAGTGTCAAAACATGTTTTTCAGCAGAAATAAACATGTTTCTGCAAGTTTGGTCAACCCCATGTAACTTATGGAGCAGTAACAGCTCACTTTTCAAAACGTGTTTTTCAGCCCGAAATAAACGCGTTTTTTCAGACAGCTGTATCCCTATGTAACTGCAAGGCTCAGAAGAGCCCACACACTCAGGTCTTAACCCCAGTGTGCTGAAAGTGTCAAAACATGTTTTTCAGCAGAAATAAACATGTTTCTGCAAGTTTGGTCAACCCCATGTAACTTATGTTGCAGTAACAGCTCACTTTTCAAAACGTGTTTTTTAGCCCGAAATAAACACGTTTTTTCATACAGCTGTATCCCTATGTAACTGCAAGGCTCAGAAGAGCCCACACACTCAGGTCTTAACCCCAGTGTGCTGAAAGTGTCAAAACATGTTTTTCAGCAGAAATAAACATGTTTCTGCAAGTTTGGTCAACCCCATGTAACTTATGTTGCAGTAACAGCTCACTTTTCAAAACGTGTTTTTCAGCCCGAAATAAACACGTTTTTTTATACAGCTGTATCCCTATGTAACTGCAAGGCTCAGAAGAGCCCACACACTCAGGTCTTAACCCCAGTGTGCTGAAAGTGTCAAAACGTGTTTTTCAGCAGAAATAAACATGTTTCTGCAAGTTTGGTCAACCCCATTTAACTTATGGGGCAGTAACAGCTCACTTTTCAAAACGTGTTTTTCAGCCCGAAATAAACGCGTTTTTTCTGACAGCTGTATCCCTATGTAACTGCAAGGCTCAGAAGAGCCCACACACTCAGGTCTTAACCCCAGTGTGCTGAAAGTGTCAAAACATGTTTTCTCAGCAGAAATAAACATGTTTCTGCAAGTTTGGTCAACCCCATGTAACTTATGTTGCAGTAACAGCTCACTTTTCAAAACGTGTTTTTCAGCCCGAAATAAACACGTTTTTTCATACAGCTGTATCCCTAAGTAACTGCAAGGCTCAGAAGAGCCCACACACTCAGGTCTTAACCCCAGTGTGCTGAAAGTGTCAAAACATGTTTTTCAGCAGAAATAAACATGTTTCTGCAAGTTTGGTCAACCTCATGTAACTTATGGGGCAGTAACAGCTCACTTTTCAAAACGTGTTTTTCAGCCCGAAATAAACGCGTTTTTTCAGACAGCTGTATGCCTATGTAACTGCAAGGCTCAGAAGAGCCCACACACTCAGGTCTTAACCCCAGTGTGCTGAAAGTGTCAAAACATGTTTTTCAGCAGAAATAAACATGTTTCTGCAAGTTTGGTCAGCCCCATGTAAGTTATGGGTCAGTAACAGCTCACTTTTCAAAACGTGTTTTTCAGCCCGAAATAAACGCGTTTTTTCAGACAGCTGTATCCCTATGTAACTGCAAGGCTCAGAAGAGCCCACACACTCAGGTCTTAACCCCAGTGTGCTGAAAGTGTCAAAACATGTTTTTCAGCAGAAATAAACATGTTTCTGCAAGTTTGGTCAACCCCATGTAACTTATGTTGCAGTAACAGCTCACTTTTCAAAACGTGTTTTTCAGCCCGAAATAAACGCGTTTTTTCATACAGCTGTATCCCTATGTAACTGCAAGGCTCAGAAGAGCCCACACACTCAGGTCTTAACCCCAGTGTGCTGCAAGTGTCAAATCGTGTTTTTCAGCAGAAATAAACATGTTTCTGCAAGTTTGGTCAGCCCCATGTAAGTTATGGGTCAGTAACAGCTCACTTTTCAAAACGTGTTTTTCAGCCCGAAATAAACGCGTTTTTTCAGACAGCTGTATCCCTATGTAACTGCAAGGCTCAGAAGAGCCCACACACTCAGGTCTTAACCCCAGTGTGCTGAAAGTGTCAAAACATGTTTTTCAGCAGAAATAAACATGTTTCTGCAAGTTTGGTCAACCTCATGTAACTTATGGGTCAGTAACAGCTCACTTTTCAAAACGTGTTTTTCAGCCCGAAATAAACGCGTTTTTTCAGACAGCTGTATCGCCATGTATCTGCAAGGCTCAGAAGAGCCCACACACTCAGGTCTTAACCCCAGTGTGCTGAAAGTGTCAAAACGTGTTTTTCAGCAGAAATAAACATGTTTCTGCAAGTTTGGTCAACCCCATGTAACTTATGTTGCAGTAACAGCTCACTTTTCAAAACGTGTTTTTCAGCCCGAAATAAACACGTTTTTTCAGACAGCTGTATCCCTATGTAACTGCAAGGCTCAGAAGAGCCCACACACTCAGGTCTTAACCCCAGTGTGCTGAAAGTGTCAAAACGTGTTTTTCAGCAGAAATAAACATGTTTCTGCAAGTTTGGTCAACCCCATGTAACTTATGGGGCAGTAACAGCTCACTTTTCAAAACGTGTTTTTCAGCCCGAAATAAACGCGTTTTTTCAGACAGCTGTATCCCTATGTAACTGCAAGGCTCAGAAGAGCCCACACACTCAGGTCTTAACCCCAGTGTGCTGAAAGTGTCAAAACATGTTTTTCAGCAGAAATAAACATGTTTCTGCATGTTTGGTCAACCCCATGTAAGTTATGGGTAGTAACAGCTCACTTTTCAAAACGTGTTTTTCAGCCCGAAATAAACGCGTTTTTTCTGACAGCTGTATCCCTAAGTAACTGCAAGGCTCAGAAGAGCCCACACACTCAGGTCTTAACCCCAGTGTGCTGAAAGTGTCAAAACATGTTTTTCAGCAGAAATAAACATGTTTCTGCATGTTTGGTCAACCCCATGTAAGTTATGGGTCAGTAACAGCTCACTTTTCAAAACGTGTTTTTCAGCCCGAAATAAACGCGTTTTTTCAGACATCTGTATCCCTATGTAACTGCAAGGCTCAGAAGAGCCCACACACTCAGGTCTTAACCCCAGTGTGCTGAAAGTGTCAAAACATGTTTTTCAGCAGAAATAAACATGTTTCTGCAAGTTTGGTCAACCCCATGTAACTTATGGGGCAGTAACAGCTCACTTTTCAAAACGTGTTTTTCAGCCCGAAATAAACGCGTTTTTTCAGATAGCTGTATGCCTATGTAACTGCAAGGCTCAGAAGAGCCCACACACTCAGGTCTTAACCCCAGTGTGCTTAAAGTGTCAAAACATGTTTTTCAGCAGAAATAAACATGTTTCTGCAAGTTTGGTCAGCCCCATGTAAGTTATGGGTCAGTAACAGCTCACTTTTCAAAACGTGTTTTTCAGCCCGAAATAAACGCGTTTTTTCAGACAGCTGTATCCCTATGTAACTGCAAGGCTCAGAAGAGCCCACACACTCAGGTCTTAACCCCAGTGTGCTGAAAGTGTCAAAACATGTTTTTCAGCAGAAATAAACATGTTTCTGCAAGTTTGGTCAACCCCATGTAACTTATTTTGCAGTAACAGCTCACTTTTCAAAACGTGTTTTTCAGCCCGAAATAAACACGTTTTTTCATACAGCTGTATCCCTATGTAACTGCAAGGCTCAGAAGAGCCCACACACTCAGGTCTTAACCCCAGTGTGCTGAAAGTGTCAAATCGTGTTTTTCAGCAGAAATAAACATGTTTCTGCAAGTTTGGTCAGCCCCATGTAAGTTATGGGTCAGTAACAGCTCACTTTTCAAAACGTGTTTTTCAGCCCGAAATAAACGCGTTTTTTCAGACAGCTGTATCCCTATGTAACTGCAAGGCTCAGAAGAGCCCACACACTCAGGTCTTAACCCCAGTGTGCTGAAAGTGTCAAAACGTGTTTTTCAGCAGAAATAAACATGTTTCTGCAAGTTTGGTCAACCCCATGTAACTTATGGGGCAGTAACAGCTCACTTTTCAAAACGTGTTTTTCAGCCCGAAATAAACGCGTTTTTTCAGACAGCTGTATCCCTATGTAACTGCAAGGCTCAGAAGAGCCCACACACTCAGGTCTTAACCCCAGTGTGCTGAAAGTGTCAAAACATGTTTTTCTGCAGAAATAAACATGTTTCTGCATGTTTGGTCAACCCCATGTAAGTTATGGGTAGTAACAGCTCACTTTTCAAAACGTGTTTTTCAGCCCGAAATAAACGCGTTTTTTCAGACAGCTGTATCCCTATGTAACTGCAAGACTCAGAAGAGCCCACACACTCAGGTCTTAACCCCAGTGTGCTGAAAGTGTCAAAACATGTTTTTCAGCAGAAA
This sequence comes from Lepisosteus oculatus, assembly GCF_040954835.1. Taxonomy (NCBI): domain Eukaryota; kingdom Metazoa; phylum Chordata; class Actinopteri; order Semionotiformes; family Lepisosteidae; genus Lepisosteus; species Lepisosteus oculatus. The sequence continues at coordinate 229,997 of NC_090715.1, read as the reverse complement.
TAAACATGTTTCTGCAAGTTTGGTCAACCCCATGTAACTTATGGGGCAGTAACAGCTCACTTTTCAAAACGTGTTTTTCAGCCCGAAATAAACGCGTTTTTTCAGACAGCTGTATCCCTATGTAACTGCAAGGCTCAGAAGAGCCCACACACTCAGGTCTTAACCCCAGTGTGCTGAAAGTGTCAAAACATGTTTTTCAGCAGAAATAAACATGTTTCTGCATGTTTGGTCAACCCCATGTAACTTATGTTGCAGTAACAGCTCACTTTTCAAAACGTGTTTTTCAGCCCGAAATAAACACGTTTTTTCATACAGCTGTATCCCTATGTAACTGCAAGGCTCAGAAGAGCCCACACACTCAGGTCTTAACCCCAGTGTGCTGAAAGTGTTAAATCGTGTTTTTCAGCAGAAATAAACATGTTTCTGCAAGTTTGGTCAGCCCCATGTAAGTTATGGGTCAGTAACAGCTCACTTTTCAAAACGTGTTTTTCAGCCCGAAATAAACGCGTTTTTTCAGACAGCTGTATCCCTATGTAACTGCAAGGCTCAGAAGAGCCCACACACTCAGGTCTTAACCCCAGTGTGCTGAAAGTGTCAAAACATGTTTTTCAGCAGAAATAAACATGTTTCTGCAAGTTTGGTCAACCTCATGTAACTTATGGGGCAGTAACAGCTCACTTTTCAAAACGTGTTTTTCAGCCCGAAATAAACGCGTTTTTTCAGACAGCTGTATCGCCATGTATCTGCAAGGCTCAGAAGAGCCCACACACTCAGGTCTTAACCCCAGTGTGCTGAAAGTGTCAAAACGTGTTTTTCAGCAGAAATAAACATGTTTCTGCAAGTTTGGTCAACTCCATGTAACTTATGTTGCAGTAACAGCTCACTTTTCAAAACGTGTTTTTCAGCCCGAAATAAACACGTTTTTTCAGACAGCTGTATCCCTATGTAACTGCAAGGCTCAGAAGAGCCCACACACTCAGGTCTTAACCCCAGTGTGCTGAAAGTGTCAAAACATGTTTTTCAGCAGAAATAAACATGTTTCTGCAAGTTTGGTCAGCCCCATGTAAGTTATGGGTCAGTAACAGCTCACTTTTCAAAACGTGTTTTTCAGCCCGAAATAAACGCGTTTTTTCAGACATCTGTATCCCTATGTAACTGCAAGGCTCAGAAGAGCCCACACACTCAGGTCTTAACCCCAGTGTGCTGAAAGTGTCAAAACATGTTTTTCAGCAGAAATAAACATGTTTCTGCAAGTTTGGTCAACCCCATGTAACTTATGGGGCAGTAACAGCTCACTTTTCAAAACGTGTTTTTCAGTCCGAAATAAACGCGTTTTTTCAGACAGCTGTATCCCTATGTAACTGCAAGGCTCAGAAGAGCCCACACACTCAGGTCTTAACCCAAGTGTGCTGAAAGTGTCAAAACATGTTTTTCAGCAGAAATAAACATGTTTCTGCATGTTTGGTCAACCCCATGTAAGTTATGGGTAGTAACAGCTCACTTTTCAAAACGTGTTTTTCAGCCCGAAATAAACGCGTTTTTTCAGACAGCTGTATCCCTATGTAACTGCAAGGCTCAGAAGAGCCCACACACTCAGGTCTTAACCCCAGTGTGCTGAAAGTGTCAAAACATGTTTTTCAGCAGAAATAAACATGTTTCTGCAAGTTTGGTCAGCCCCATGTAAGTTATGGGTCAGTAACAGCTCACTTTTCAAAACGTGTTTTTCAGCACGAAATAAACGCGTTTTTTCAGACATCTGTATCCCTATGTAACTGCAAGGCTCAGAAGAGCCCACACACTCAGGTCTTAACTCCAGTGTGCTGAAAGTGTCAAAACATGTTTTTCAGCAGAAATAAACATGTTTCTGCAAGTTTGGTCAACCCCATGTAACTTATGGGGCAGTAACAGCTCACTTTTCAAAACGTGTTTTTCAGCCTGAAATAAACGCGTTTTTTCAGACAGCTGTATCGCCATGTATCTGCAAGGCTCAGAAGAGCCCACACACTCAGGTCTTAACCCCAGTGTGCTGAAAGTGTCAAAACGTGTTTTTCAGCAGAAATAAACATGTTTCTGCAAGTTTGGTCAACCCCATGTAAGTTATGGGGCAGTAACAGCACCCTTTTCAAAACGTGTTTTTCAGCCCGAAATAAACGCGTTTTTTCAGACAACTGAATCCCAAGGTAACAGCAAGGCTCAGAAGAGCCGACACACTCAGCTCTTAACCCCAGTGTGCAGAAAGGGTCAAAACGTGTTTTTCAGCAGAAATAAACATGTTTCTGCAAGTTTGGTCCACCCCATGTAAGTTATGGGGCAGTTACAGCACACTTTTCAAAACGTGTTTTTCAGCCCGAAATAAACGAGTTTTTTCAGACAACTGAATCCCCAGGTAACAGCAAGGCTCAGAAGAGCCCACACACTCAGCTCTTATCCCCAGTGTGCAGAAAGGGTCAAAACGTGTTTTTCAGCAGAAATAAACATGTTTCTGCAAGTTTGGTCAACCCCATGTAAGTTATGGGGCAGTAACAGCACACTTTTCAAAACGTGTTTTTCAGCCCGAAATAAACGCTTTTTTTCAGACAACTGAATCCCCATGTAACAGCAAAACTCAGAAGAGCCCACACACTCAGATCTTAACCCCACTGTGCAGAAAGGGTCAAAACATGTTTTTCAGCAGAAATAAACATATTTCTGCAAGTTTGGTCAACCCCATGTAAGTTATGGGGCAGTAACAGCACCCTTTTCAAAACGTGTTTTTCAGCCCGAAATAAACGCGTTTTTTCAGACAACTGAATCAACATGTAACAGCAAGGCTCAGAAGAGCCCACACACTCAGCTCTTAACCCCAGTGTGCAGAAAGGGTCAAAACGTGTTTTTAGGCAGAAATAAACATGTTTCTGCAAGTTTGGTCAACACCATGTAAGTTATGGGGCAGTAACAGCACCCTTTTCAAAACGTTTTTTTCAGCCCGAAATAAACGCATTTTTTCAGACAACTGAATCAACAAGTAACAGCAAAACTCAGAAGAGTCCACACACTCAGATCTTAACCCCAGTGTGCAGAAAGGGTCAAAACGTGTTTTTCAGCAGAAATAAACATGTTTCTGCAAGTTTGGTCAACACCATGTAAGTTATGGGGCAGTAACAGCACACTTTTCAAAACGTGTTTTTCAGCCCGAAATAAACGCTTTTTTTCAGACAACTGAATCCCCAAGTAACAGCAAGTCTCAGAAGAGCCCACACACTCAGCTCTTAACCCCAGTGTGCAGAAAGGGTCAAAACGTGTTTTTCAGCAGAAATAAACATGTTTCTGCAAGTTTGGTCAACCCCATGTAAGTTATGGGGCAGTAACAGCACCCTTTTCAAAACGTGTTTTTCAGCCCGAAATAAACGCGTTTTTTCAGACAACTGAATCCCAAGGTAACAGCAAGGCTCAGAAGAGCCGACACACTCAGCTCTTAACCCCAGTGTGCAGAAAGGGTCAAAACGTGTTTTTCAGCAGAAATAAACATGTTTCTGCAAGTTTGGTCAACCCCATGTAAGTTATGGGGCAGTAACAGCACACTTTTCAAAACGTGTTTTTCAGCCCGAAATAAACGCTTTTTTTCAGACAACTGAATCCCCATGTAACAGCAAAACTCAGAAGAGCCCACACACTGAGCTCTTAACCCCACTGTGCAGAAAGGGTCAAAACGTGTTTTTCAGAAGAAATAAACATGTTTCTGCAAGTTTGGTCAACCCCATGTAAGTTATGGGGCAGTAACAGCACCCTTTTCAAAACGTGTTTTTCAGCCCAAATTAAACGCGTTTTTTCAGACAACTGAATCAACATGTAACAGCAAGGCTCAGAAGAGCCCACACACTCAGCTCTTAACCCCAGTGTGCAGAAAGGGTCAAAACGTGTTTTTCAGCAGAAATAAACATGTTTCTGCAAGTTTGGTCAACCCCATGTAACTTATGTTGCAGTAACAGCTCACTTTTCAAAACGTGTTTTTCAGCCCGAAATAAACGCGTTTTTTCTGACAGCTGTATCCCTATGTAACTGCAAGGCTCAGAAGAGCCCACACACTCAGGTCTTAACCCCAGTGTGCTGAAAGTGTCAAAACATGTTTTTCAGCAGAAATAAACATGTTTCTGCATGTTTGGTCAACCCCATGTAAGTTATGGGTAGTAACAGCTCACTTTTCAAAACGTGTTTTTCAGCCCGAAATAAACGCGTTTTTTCAGACAGCTGTATCCCTATGTAACTGCAAGGCTCAGAAGAGCCCACACACTCAGGTCTTAACCCCAGTGTGCTGAAAGTGTCAAAACATGTTTTTCAGCAGAAATAAACATGTTTCTGCAAGTTTGGTCAACCTCATGTAACTTATGGGGCAGTAACAGCTCACTTTTCAAAACGTGTTTTTCAGCCTGAAATAAACGCGTTTTTTCAGACAGCTGTATCGCCATGTATCTGCAAGGCTCAGAAGAGCCCACACACTCAGGTCTTAACCCCAGTGTGCTGAAAGTGTCAAAACGTGTTTTTCAGCAGAAATAAACATGTTTCTGCAAGTTTGGTCAACCCCATGTAACTTATGTTGCAGTAACAGCTCACTTTTCAAAACGTGTTTTTCAGCCCGAAATAAATGCGTTTTTTCTGACAGCTGTATCCCTATGTAACTGCAAGGCTCAGAAGAGCCCACACACTCAGGTCTTAACCCCAGTGTGCTGAAAGTGTCAAAACATGTTTTTCAGCAGAAATAAACATGTTTCTGCATGTTTGGTCAACCCCATGTAAGTTATGGGTAGTAACAGCTCACTTTTCAAAACGTGTTTTTCAGCCCGAAATAAACGCGTTTTTTCAGACAGCTGTATCCCTATGTAACTGCAAGGCTCAGAAGAGCCCACACACTCAGGTCTTAATCCCAGTGTGCTGAAAGTGTCAAAACATGTTTTTCAGCAGAAATAAACATGTTTCTGCAAGTTTGGTCAACCTCATGTAACTTATGGGGCAGTTACAGCTCACTTTTCAAAACGTGTTTTTCAGCCCGAAATAAACGCGTTTTTTCAGACAGCTGTATCGCCATGTATCTGCAAGGCTCAGAAGAGCCCACACACTCAGGTCTTAACCCCAGTGTGCTGAAAGTGTCAAAACGTGTTTTTCAGCAGAAATAAACATGTTTCTGCAAGTTTGGTCAACCCCATGTAACTTATGTTGCAGTAACAGCTCACTTTTCAAAACGTGTTTTTCAGCCCGAAATAAACGCGTTTTTTCTGACAGCTGTATCCCTATGTAACTGCAAGGCTCAGAAGAGCCCACACACTCAGGTCTTAACCCCAGTGTGCTGAAAGTGTCAAAACATGTTTTTCAGCAGAAATAAACATGTTTCTGCATGTTTGGTCAACCCCATGTAAGTTATAGGTAGTAACAGCTCACTTTTCAAAACGTGTTTTTCAGCCCGAAATAAACGCGTTTTTTCAGACAGCTGTATCCCTATGTAACTGCAAGGCTCAGAAGAGCCCACACACTCAGGTCTTAACCCCAGTGTGCTGAAAGTGTCAAAACATGTTTTTCAGCAGAAATAAACATGTTTCTGCATGTTTGGTCAACCCCATGTAAGTTATGGGTCAGTAACAGCTCACTTTTCAAAACGTGTTTTTCAGCCCGAAATAAACGCGTTTTTTCAGACATCTGTATCCCTATGTAACTGCAAGGCTCAGAAGAGCCCACACACTCAGGTCTTAACCCCAGTGTGCTGAAAGTGTCAAAACATGTTTTTCAGCAGAAATAAACATGTTTCTGCAAGTTTGGTCAACCCCATGTAACTTATGGGGCAGTAACAGCTCACTTTTCAAAACGTGTTTTTCAGCCCGAAATAAACGCGTTTTTTCAGACAGCTGTATCCCTATGTAACTGCAAGGCTCAGAAGAGCCCACACACTCAGGTCTTAACCCCAGTGTGCTGAAAGTGTCAAAACATGTTTTTCAGCAGAAATAAACATGTTTCTGCAAGTTTGGTCAACCTCATGTAACTTATGGGGCAGTAACAGCTCACTTTTCAAAACGTGTTTTTCAGCCTGAAATAAACGCGTTTTTTCAGACAGCTGTATCGCCATGTATCTGCAAGGCTCAGAAGAGCCCACACACTCAGGTCTTAACCCCAGTGTGCTAAAAGTGTCAAAACGTGTTTTTCAGCAGAAATAAACATGTTTCTGCAAGTTTGGTCAACCCCATGTAACTTATGTTGCAGTAACAGCTCACTTTTCAAAACGTGTTTTTCAGCCCGAAATAAATGCGTTTTTTCTGACAGCTGTATCCCTATGTAACTGCAAGGCTCAGAAGAGCCCACACACTCAGGTCTTAACCCCAGTGTGCTGAAAGTGTCAAAACATGTTTTTCAGCAGAAATAAACATGTTTCTGCATGTTTGGTCAACCCCATGTAAGTTATGGGTAGTAACAGCTCACTTTTCAAAACGTGTTTTTCAGCCCGAAATAAACGCGTTTTTTCAGACAGCTGTATCCCTATGTAACTGCAAGGCTCAGAAGAGCCCACACACTCAGGTCTTAATCCCAGTGTGCTGAAAGTGTCAAAACATGTTTTTCAGCAGAAATAAACATGTTTCTGCAAGTTTGGTCAACCTCATGTAACTTATGGGGCAGTTACAGCTCACTTTTCAAAACGTGTTTTTCAGCCCGAAATAAACGCGTTTTTTCAGACAGCTGTATCGCCATGTATCTGCAAGGCTCAGAAGAGCCCACACACTCAGGTCTTAACCCCAGTGTGCTGAAAGTGTCAAAACGTGTTTTTCAGCAGAAATAAACATGTTTCTGCAAGTTTGGTCAACCCCATGTAACTTATGTTGCAGTAACAGCTCACTTTTCAAAACGTGTTTTTCAGCCCGAAATAAACGCGTTTTTTCTGACAGCTGTATCCCTATGTAACTGCAAGGCTCAGAAGAGCCCACACACTCAGGTCTTAACCCCAGTGTGCTGAAAGTGTCAAAACATGTTTTTCAGCAGAAATAAACATGTTTCTGCATGTTTGGTCAACCCCATGTAAGTTATGGGTAGTAACAGCTCACTTTTCAAAACGTGTTTTTCAGCCCGAAATAAACGCGTTTTTTCAGACAGCTGTATCCCTATGTAACTGCAAGGCTCAGAAGAGCCCACACACTCAGGTCTTAACCCCAGTGTGCTGAAAGTGTCAAAACATGTTTTTCAGCAGAAATAAACATGTTTCTGCATGTTTGGTCAACCCCATGTAAGTTATGGGTCAGTAACAGCTCACTTTTCAAAACGTGTTTTTCAGCCCGAAATAAACGCGTTTTTTCAGACATCTGTATCCCTATGTAACTGCAAGGCTCAGAAGAGCCCACACACTCAGGTCTTAACCCCAGTGTGCTGAAAGTGTCAAAACATGTTTTTCAGCAGAAATAAACATGTTTCTGCAAGTTTGGTCAACCCCATGTAACTTATGGGGCAGTAACAGCTCACTTTTCAAAACGTGTTTTTCAGCCCGAAATAAACGCGTTTTTTCAGACAGCTGTATCCCTATGTAACTGCAAGGCTCAGAAGAGCCCACACACTCAGGTCTTAACCCCAGTGTGCTGAAAGTGTCAAAACATGTTTTTCAGCAGAAATAAACATGTTTCTGCAAGTTTGGTCAACCCCATGCAACTTATGTTCCAGTAACAGCTCACTTTTCAAAACGTGTTTTTCAGCCCGAAATAAACACGTTTTTTCATACAGCTGTATCCCTATGTAACTGCAAGGCTCAGAAGAGCCCACACACTCAGGTCTTAACCCCAGTGTGCTGAAAGTGTCAAAACATGTTTTTCAGCAGAAATAAACATGTTTCTGCAAGTTTGGTCAACCCCATGTAACTTATGTTGCAGTAACAGCTCACTTCTCAAAACGTGTTTTTCAGCCCGAAATAAACACGTTTTTTCATACAGCTGTATCCCTAAGTAACTGCAAGGCTCAGAAGAGCCCACACACTCAGGTCTTAACCCCAGTGTGCTGAAAGTGTCAAAACGTGTTTTTCAGCAGAAATAAACATGTTTCTGCAAGTTTTGTCAACCCCATTTAACTTATGGGGCAGTAACAGCTCACTTTTCAAAACGTGTTTTTCAGCCCAAAATAAACGTGTTTTTTCTGACAGCTGTATCCCTATGTAACTGCAAGGCTCAGAAGAGCCCACACACTCAGGTCTTAACCCCAGTGTGCTGAAAGTGTCAAAACATGTTTTTCAGCAGAAATAAACATGTTTCTGCAAGTTTGGTCAACCCCATGTAACTTATGTTCCAGTAACAGCTCACTTTTCAAAACGTGTTTTTCAGCCCGAAATAAACACGTTTTTTCATACAGCTGTATCCCTAAGTAACTGCAAGGCTCAGAAGAGCCCACACACTCAGGTCTTAACCCCAGTGTGCTGAAAGTGTCAAAACATGTTTTTCAGCAGAAATAAACATGTTTCTGCAAGTTTGGTCAACCTCATGTAACTTATGGGGCAGTAACAGCTCACTTTTCAAAACGTGTTTTTCAGCCCGAAATAAACGCGTTTTTTCAGACAGCTGTATCCCTATGTAACTGCAAGGCTCAGAAGAGCCCACACACTCAGGTCTTAACCCCAGTGTGCTGAAAGTGTCAAAACGTGTTTTTCAGCAGAAATAAACATGTTTCTGCAAGTTTGGTCAACCCCATGTAACTTATGGGGCAGTAACAGCTCACTTTTCAAAACGTGTTTTTCAGCCCGAAATAAACGCGTTTTTTCAGACAGCTGTATCACCACGTATCTGCAAGGCTCAGAAGAGCCCACACACTCAGGTCTTAACCCCAGTGTGCTGAAAGTGTCAAAACGTGTTTTTCAGCAGAAATAAACATGTTTCTGCAAGTTTGGTCAACCCCATGTAACTTATGTTGCAGTAACAACTCACTTTTCAAAACGTGTTTTTCAGCCCGAAATAAACACGTTTTTTCAGACAGCTGTATCCCTATGTAACTGCAAGGCTCAGAAGAGCCCACACACTCAGGTCTTAACCCCAGTGTGCTGAAAGTGTCAAAACGTGTTTTTCAGCAGAAATAAACATGTTTCTGCAAGTTTGGTCAACCCCATGTAACTTATGGGGCAGTAACAGCTCACTTTTCAAAACGTGTTTTTCAGCCCGAAATAAACGCGTTTTTTCAGACAGCTGTATCCCTATGTAACTGCAAGGCTCAGAAGAGCCCACACACTCAGGTCTTAACCCCAGTGTGCTGAAAGTGTCAAAACATGTTTTTCAGCAGAAATAAACATGTTTCTGCATGTTTGGTCAACCCCATGTAAGTTATGGGTAGTAACAGCTCACTTTTCAAAACGTGTTTTTCAGCCCGAAATAAACGCGTTTTTTCAGACAGCTGTATCCCTATGTAACTGCAAGGCTCAGAAGAGCCCACACACTCAGGTCTTAACCCCAGTGTGCTGAAAGTGTCAAAACATGTTTTTCAGCAGAAATAAACATGTTTCTGCAAGTTTGGTCAGCCCCATGTAAGTTATGGGTCAGTAACAGCTCACTTTTCAAAACGTGTTTTTCAGCCCGAAATAAACGCGTTTTTTCAGACATCTGTATCCCTATGTAACTGCAAGGCTCAGAAGAGCCCACACACTCAGGTCTTAACCCCAGTGTGCTGAAAGTGTCAAAACATGTTTTTCAGCAGAAATAAACATGTTTCTGCAAGTTTGGTCAACCCCATGTAACTTATGGGGCAGTAACAGCTCACTTTTCAAAACGTGTTTTTCAGCCCGAAATAAACGCGTTTTTTCAGACAGCTGTATCCCTATGTAACTGCAAGGCTCAGAAGAGCCCACACACTCAGGTCTTAACCCAAGTGTGCTGAAAGTGTCAAAACATGTTTTTCAGCAGAAATAAACATGTTTCTGCATGTTTGGTCAACCCCATGTAAGTTATGGGTAGTAACAGCTCACTTTTCAAAACGTGTTTTTCAGCCCGAAATAAACGCGTTTTTTCAGACAGCTGTATCCCTATGTAACTGCAAGGCTCAGAAGAGCCCACACACTCAGGTCTTAATCCCAGTGTGCTGAAAGTGTCAAAACATGTTTTTCAGCAGAAATAAACATGTTTCTGCAAGTTTGGTCAACCTCATGTAACTTATGGGGCAGTTACAGCTCACTTTTCAAAACGTGTTTTTCAGCCCGAAATAAACGCGTTTTTTCAGACAGCTGTATCGCCATGTATCTGCAAGGCTCAGAAGAGCCCACACACTCAGGTCTTAACCCCAGTGTGCTGAAAGTGTCAAAACGTGTTTTTCAGCAGAAATAAACATGTTTCTGCAAGTTTGGTCAACCCCATGTAACTTATGTTGCAGTAACAGCTCACTTTTCAAAACGTGTTTTTCAGCCCGAAATAAACGCGTTTTTTCTGACAGCTGTATCCCTATGTAACTGCAAGGCTCAGAAGAGCCCACACACTCAGGTCTTAACCCCAGTGTGCTGAAAGTGTCAAAACATGTTTTTCAGCAGAAATAAACATGTTTCTGCATGTTTGGTCAACCCCATGTAAGTTATGGGTAGTAACAGCTCACTTTTCAAAACGTGTTTTTCAGCCCGAAATAAACGCGTTTTTTCAGACAGCTGTATCCCTATGTAACTGCAAGGCTCAGAAGAGCCCACACACTCAGGTCTTAACCCCAGTGTGCTGAAAGTGTCAAAACATGTTTTTCAGCAGAAATAAACATGTTTCTGCATGTTTGGTCAACCCCATGTAAGTTATGGGTCAGTAACAGCTCACTTTTCAAAACGTGTTTTTCAGCCCGAAATAAACGCGTTTTTTCAGACATCTGTATCCCTATGTAACTGCAAGGCTCAGAAGAGCCCACACACTCAGGTCTTAACCCCAGTGTGCTGAAAGTGTCAAAACATGTTTTTCAGCAGAAATAAACATGTTTCTGCAAGTTTGGTCAACCCCATGTAACTTATGGGGCAGTAACAGCTCACTTTTCAAAACGTGTTTTTCAGCCCGAAATAAACGCGTTTTTTCAGACAGCTGTATCCCTATGTAACTGCAAGGCTCAGAAGAGCCCACACACTCAGGTCTTAACCCCAGTGTGCTGAAAGTGTCAAAACATGTTTTTCAGCAGAAATAAACATGTTTCTGCAAGTTTGGTCAACCCCATGCAACTTATGTTCCAGTAACAGCTCACTTTTCAAAACGTGTTTTTCAGCCCGAAATAAACACGTTTTTTCATACAGCTGTATCCCTATGTAACTGCAAGGCTCAGAAGAGCCCACACACTCAGGTCTTAACCCCAGTGTGCTGAAAGTGTCAAAACATGTTTTTCAGCAGAAATAAACATGTTTCTGCAAGTTTGGTCAACCCCATGTAACTTATGTTGCAGTAACAGCTCACTTCTCAAAACGTGTTTTTCAGCCCGAAATAAACACGTTTTTTCATACAGCTGTATCCCTAAGTAACTGCAAGGCTCAGAAGAGCCCACACACTCAGGTCTTAACCCCAGTGTGCTGAAAGTGTCAAAACGTGTTTTTCAGCAGAAATAAACATGTTTCTGCAAGTTTTGTCAACCCCATTTAACTTATGGGGCAGTAACAGCTCACTTTTCAAAACGTGTTTTTCAGCCCAAAATAAACGCGTTTTTTCTGACAGCTGTATCCCTATGTAACTGCAAGGCTCAGAAGAGCCCACACACTCAGGTCTTAACCCCAGTGTGCTGAAAGTGTCAAAACATGTTTTTCAGCAGAAATAAACATGTTTCTGCAAGTTTGGTCAACCCCATGTAACTTATGTTCCAGTAACAGCTCACTTTTCAAAACGTGTTTTTCAGCCCGAAATAAACACGTTTTTTCATACAGCTGTATCCCTAAGTAACTGCAAGGCTCAGAAGAGCCCACACACTCAGGTCTTAACCCCAGTGTGCTGAAAGTGTCAAAACATGTTTTTCAGCAGAAATAAACATGTTTCTGCAAGTTTGGTCAACCTCATGTAACTTATGGGGCAGTAACAGCTCACTTTTCAAAACGTGTTTTTCAGCCCGAAATAAACGCGTTTTTTCAGACAGCTGTATCCCTATGTAACTGCAAGGCTCAGAAGAGCCCACACACTCAGGTCTTAACCCCAGTGTGCTGAAAGTGTCAAAACGTGTTTTTCAGCAGAAATAAACATGTTTCTGCAAGTTTGGTCAACCCCATGTAACTTATGGGGCAGTAACAGCTCACTTTTCAAAACGTGTTTTTCAGCCCGAAATAAACGCGTTTTTTCAGACAGCTGTATCACCACGTATCTGCAAGGCTCAGAAGAGCCCACACACTCAGGTCTTAACCCCAGTGTGCTGAAAGTGTCAAAACGTGTTTTTCAGCAGAAATAAACATGTTTCTGCAAGTTTGGTCAACCCCATGTAACTTATGTTGCAGTAACAACTCACTTTTCAAAACGTGTTTTTCAGCCCGAAATAAACACGTTTTTTCAGACAGCTGTATCCCTATGTAACTGCAAGGCTCAGAAGAGCCCACACACTCAGGTCTTAACCCCAGTGTGCTGAAAGTGTCAAAACGTGTTTTTCAGCAGAAATAAACATGTTTCTGCAAGTTTGGTCAACCCCATGTAACTTATGGGGCAGTAACAGCTCACTTTTCAAAACGTGTTTTTCAGCCCGAAATAAACGCGTTTTTTCAGACAGCTGTATCCCTATGTAACTGCAAGGCTCAGAAGAGCCCACACACTCAGGTCTTAACCCCAGTGTGCTGAAAGTGTCAAAACATGTTTTTCAGCAGAAATAAACATGTTTCTGCATGTTTGGTCAACCCCATGTAAGTTATGGGTAGTAACAGCTCACTTTTCAAAACGTGTTTTTCAGCCCGAAATAAACGCGTTTTTTCAGACAGCTGTATCCCTATGTAACTGCAAGGCTCAGAAGAGCCCACACACTCAGGTCTTAACCCCAGTGTGCTGAAAGTGTCAAAACATGTTTTTCAGCAGAAATAAACATGTTTCTGCAAGTTTGGTCAGCCCCATGTAAGTTATGGGTCAGTAACAGCTCACTTTTCAAAACGTGTTTTTCAGCCCGAAATAAACGCGTTTTTTCAGACATCTGTATCCCTATGTAACTGCAAGGCTCAGAAGAGCCCACACACTCAGGTCTTAACCCCAGTGTGCTGAAAGTGTCAAAACATGTTTTTCAGCAGAAATAAACATGTTTCTGCAAGTTTGGTCAACCCCATGTAACTTATGGGGCAGTAACAGCTCACTTTTCAAAACGTGTTTTTCAGCCCGAAATAAACGCGTTTTTTCAGACAGCTGTATCCCTATGTAACTGCAAGGCTCAGAAGAGCCCACACACTCAGGTCTTAACCCAAGTGTGCTGAAAGTGTCAAAACATGTTTTTCAGCAGAAATAAACATGTTTCTGCATGTTTGGTCAACCCCATGTAAGTTATGGGTAGTAACAGCTCACTTTTCAAAACGTGTTTTTCAGCCCGAAATAAACGCGTTTTTTCAGACAGCTGTATCCCTATGTAACTGCAAGGCTCAGAAGAGCCCACACACTCAGGTCTTATCCCCAGTGTGCTGAAAGTGTCAAAACATGTTTTTCAGCAGAAATAAACATGTTTCTGCAAGTTTGGTCAGCCCCATGTAAGTTATGGGTCAGTAACAGCTCACTTTTCAAAACGTGTTTTTCAGCACGAAATAAACGCGTTTTTTCAGACATCTGTATCCCTATGTAACTGCAAGGCTCAGAAGAGCCCACACACTCAGGTCTTAACTCCAGTGTGCTGAAAGTGTCAAAACATGTTTTTCAGCAGAAATAAACATGTTTCTGCAAGTTTGGTCAACCCCATGTAACTTATGGGGCAGTAACAGCTCACTTTTCAAAACGTGTTTTTCAGCCCGAAATAAACGCGTTTTTTCAGACAGCTGTATCCCTATGTAACTGCAAGGCTCAGAAGAGCCCACACACTCAGGTCTTAACCCCAGTGTGCTGAAAGTGTCAAAACATGTTTTTCAGCAGAAATAAACATGTTTCTGCAAGTTTGGTCAACCCCATGTAACTTATGTTGCAGTAACAGCTCACTTTTCAAAACGTGTTTTTCAGCCCGAAATAAACACGTTTTTTTATACAGCTGTATCCCTATGTAACTGCAAGGCTCAGAAGAGCCCACACACTCAGGTCTTAACCCCAGTGTGCTGAAAGTGTCAAAACGTGTTTTTCAGCAGAAATAAACATGTTTCTGCAAGTTTGGTCAACCCCATTTAACTTATGGGGCAGTAACAGCTCACTTTTCAAAACGTGTTTTTCAGCCCGAAATAAACGCGTTTTTTCTGACAGCTGTATCCCTATGTAACTGCAAGGCTCAGAAGAGCCCACACACTCAGGTCTTAACCCCAGTGTGCTGAAAGTGTCAAAACATGTTTTCTCAGCAGAAATAAACATGTTTCTGCAAGTTTGGTCAACCCCATGTAACTTATGTTGCAGTAACAGCTCACTTTTCAAAACGTGTTTTTCAGCCCGAAATAAACACGTTTTTTCATACAGCTGTATCCCTAAGTAACTGCAAGGCTCAGAAGAGCCCACACACTCAGGTCTTAACCCCAGTGTGCTGAAAGTGTCAAAACATGTTTTTCAGCAGAAATAAACATGTTTCTGCAAGTTTGGTCAACCTCATGTAACTTATGGGGCAGTAACAGCTCACTTTTCAAAACGTGTTTTTCAGCCCGAAATAAACGCGTTTTTTCAGACAGCTGTATCCCTATGTAACTGCAAGGCTCAGAAGAGCCCACACACTCAGGTCTTAACCCCAGTGTGCTGAAAGTGTCAAAATGTGTTTTTCAGCAGAAATAAACATGTTTCTGCAAGTTTGGTCAACCCCATGTAACTTATGGGGCAGTAACAGCTCACTTTTCAAAACGTGTTTTTCAGCCCGAAATAAACGCGTTTTTTCAGACATCTGTATCCCTATGTAACTGCAAGGCTCAGAAGAGCCCACACACTCAGGTCTTAACCCCAGTGTGCTGAAAGTGTCAAAACATGTTTTTCAGCAGAAATAAACATGTTTCTGCAAGTTTGGTCAACCCCATGTAACTTATGGGGCAGTAACAGCTCACTTTTCAAAACGTGTTTTTCAGCCCGAAATAAACGCGTTTTTTCAGACAGCTGTATGCCTATGTAACTGCAAGGCTCAGAAGAGCCCACACACTCAGGTCTTAACCCCAGTGTGCTGAAAGTGTCAAAACATGTTTTTCAGCAGAAATAAACATGTTTCTGCAAGTTTGGTCAGCCCCATGTAAGTTATGGGTCAGTAACAGCTCACTTTTCAAAACATGTTTTTCAGCCCGAAATAAACGCGTTTTTTCAGACAGCTGTATCGCCATGTATCTGCAAGGCTCAGAAGAGCCCACACACTCAGGTCTTAACCCCAGTGTGCTGAAAGTGTCAAAACGTGTTTTTCAGCAGAAATAAACATGTTTCTGCAAGTTTGGTCAACCCCATGTAACTTATGTTGCAGTAACAGCTCACTTTTCAAAACGTGTTTTTCAGCCCGAAATAAACACGTTTTTTCAGACAGCTGTATCCCTATGTAACTGCAAGGCTCAGAAGAGCCCACACACTCAGGTCTTAACCCCAGTGTGCTGAAAGTGTTAAAACGTGTTTTTCAACAGAAAAAAACATGTTTCTGCAAGTTTGGTCAACCCCATGTAACTTATGGGGCAGTAACAGCTCACTTCTCAAAACGTGTTTTTCAGCCCGAAATAAACGCGTTTTTTCAGACAGCTGTATCCCTATGTAACTGCAAGGCTCAGAAGAGCCCACACACTCAGGTCTTAACCCCAGTGTGCTGAAAGTGTCAAAACATGTTTTTCAGCAGAAATAAACATGTTTCTGCATGTTTGGTCAACCCCATGTAAGTTATGGGTAGTAACAGCTCACTTTTCAAAACGTGTTTTTCAGCCCGAAATAAACGCGTTTTTTCAGACAGCTGTATCCCTATGTAACTGCAAGGCTCAGAAGAGCCCACACACTCAGGTCTTAACCCCAGTGTGCTGAAAGTGTCAAAACATGTTTTTCAGCAGAAATAAACATGTTTCTGCAAGTTTGGTCAGCCCCATGTAAGTTATGGGTCAGTAACAGCTCACTTTTCAAAACGTGTTTTTCAGCCCGAAATAAACGCGTTTTTTCAGACATCTGTATCCCTATGTAACTGCAAGGCTCAGAAGAGCCCACACACTCAGGTCTTAACCCCAGTGTGCTGAAAGTGTCAAAACATGTTTTTCAGCAGAAATAAACATGTTTCTGCAAGTTTGGTCAACCCCATGTAACTTATGGGGCAGTAACAGCTCACTTTTCAAAACGTGTTTTTCAGCCCGAAATAAACGCGTTTTTTCAGACATCTGTATCCCTATGTAACTGCAAGGCTCAGAAGAGCCCACACACTCAGGTCTTAACCCCAGTGTGCTGAAAGTGTCAAAACATGTTTTTCAGCAGAAATAAACATGTTTCTGCAAGTTTGGTCAACCCCATGTAACTTATGGGGCAGTAACAGCTCACTTTTCAAAACGTGTTTTTCAGCCCGAAATAAACGCGTTTTTTCAGACATCTGTATCCCTATGTAACTGCAAGGCTCAGAAGAGCCCACACACTCAGGTCTTAACCCCAGTGTGCTGAAAGTGTCAAAACATGTTTTTCAGCAGAAATAAACATGTTTCTGCAAGTTTGGTCAACCCCATGTAACTTATGTTGCAGTAACAGCTCACTTTTCAAAACGTGTTTTTCAGCCCGAAATAAACACGTTTTTTCATACAGCTGTATCCCTATGTAACTGCAAGGCTCAGAAGAGCCCACACACTCAGGTCTTAACCCCAGTGTGCTGAAAGTGTCAAAACATGTTTTTCAGCAGAAATAAACATGTTTCTGCAAGTTTGGTCAACCCCATGTAACTTATGTTGCAGTAACAGCTCACTTTTCAAAACGTGTTTTTCAGCACGAAATAAACGCGTTTTTTCAGACATCTGTATCCCTATGTAACTGCAAGGCTCAGAAGAGCCCACACACTCAGGTCTTAACCCCAGTGTGCTGAAAGTGTCAAAACATGTTTTTCAGCAGAAATAAACATGTTTCTGCAAGTTTGGTCAACCCCATGTAACTTATGGGGCAGTAACAGCTCACTTTTCAAAACGTGTTTTTCAGCCCGAAATAAACGCGTTTTTTCAGACAGCTGTATCCCTATGTAACTGCAAGGCTCAGAAGAGCCCGCACACTCAGGTCTTAACCCCAGTGTGCTGAAAATGTCAAAACATGTTTTTCAGCAGAAATAAACATGTTTCTGCAAGTTTGGTCAACCCCATGTAACTTATGTTGCAGTAACAGCTCACTTTTCAAAACGTGTTTTTCAGCCCGAAATAAACACGTTTTTTCATACAGCTGTATCCCTATGTAACTGCAAGGCTCAGAAGAGCCCACACACTCAGGTCTTAACCCCAGTGTGCTGAAAGTGTCAAAACGTGTTTTTCAGCAGAAATAAACATGTTTCTGCAAGTTTGGTCAACCCCATTTAACTTATGGGGCAGTAACAGCTCACTTTTCAAAACGTGTTTTTCAGCCCGAAATAAACGCGTTTTTTCTGACAGCTGTATCCCTATGTAACTGCAAGGCTCAGAAGAGCCCACACACTCAGGTCTTAACCCCAGTGTGCTGAAAGTGTCAAAACATGTTTTTCAGCAGAAATAAACATGTTTCTGCAAGTTTGGTCAACCCCATGTAACTTATGTTCCAGTAACAGCTCACTTTTCAAAACGTGTTTTTCAGCCCGAAATAAACACGTTTTTTCATACAGCTGTATCCCTAAGTAACTGCAAGGCTCAGAAGAGCCCACACACTCAGGTCTTAACCCCAGTGTGCTGAAAGTGTCAAAACATGTTTTTCAGCAGAAATAAACATGTTTCTGCAAGTTTGGTCAACGTCATGTAACTTATGGGGCAGTAACAGCTCACTTTTCAAAACGTGTTTTTCAGCCCGAAATAAACGCGTTTTTTCAGACAGCTGTATCCCTATGTAACTGCAAGGCTCAGAAGAGCCCACACACTCAGGTCTTAACCCCAGTGTGCTGAAAATGTCAAAACATGTTTTTCAGCAGAAATAAACATGTTTCTGCAAGTTTGGTCAACCCCATGTAACTTATGTTGCAGTAACAGCTCACTTTTCAAAACGTGTTTTTCAGCCCGAAATAAACACGTTTTTTCATACAGCTGTATCCCTATGTAACTGCAAGGCTCAGAAGAGCCCACACACTCAGGTCTTAACCCCAGTGTGCTGAAAGTGTCAAAACGTGTTTTTCAGTAGAAATAAACATGTTTCTGCAAGTTTGGTCAACCCCATTTAACTTATGGGGCAGTAACAGCTCACTTTTCAAAACGTGTTTTTCAGCCCGAAATAAACGCGTTTTTTCTGACAGCTGTATCCCTATGTAACTGCAAGGCTCAGAAGAGCCCACACACTCAGGTCTTAACCCCAGTGTGCTGAAAGTGTCAAAACATGTTTTTCAGCAGAAATAAACATGTTTCTGCAAGTTTGGTCAACCCCATGTAACTTATGTTCCAGTAACAGCTCACTTTTCAAAACGTGTTTTTCAGCCCGAAATAAACACGTTTTTTCATACAGCTGTATCCCTAAGTAACTGCAAGGCTCAGAAGAGCCCACACACTCAGGTCTTAACCCCAGTGTGCTGAAAGTGTCAAAACATGTTTTTCAGCAGAAATAAACATGTTTCTGCAAGTTTGGTCAACGTCATGTAACTTATGGGGCAGTAACAGCTCACTTTTCAAAACGTGTTTTTCAGCCCGAAATAAACGCGTTTTTTCAGACAGCTGTATCCCTATGTAACTGCAAGGCTCAGAAGAGCCCACACACTCAGGTCTTAACCCCAGTGTGCTGAAAGTGTCAAAACGTGTTTTTCAGCAGAAATAAACATGTTTCTGCAAGTTTGGTCAACCCCATGTAACTTATGGGGCAGTAACAGCTCACTTTTCAAAACGTGTTTTTCAGCCCGAAATAAACGCGTTTTTTCAGACAGCTGTATCCCTATGTAACTGCAAGGCTCAGAAGATCCCACACACTCAGGTCTTAACCCCAGTGTGCTGAAAGTGTCAAAACATGTTTTTCAGCAGAAATAAACATGTTTCTGCATGTTTGGTCAACCCCATGTAAGTTATGGGTCAGTAACAGCTCACTTTTCAAAACGTGTTTTTCAGCCCGAAATAAACGCGTTTTTTCAGACATCTGTATCCCTATGGAACTGCAAGGCTCAGAAGAGCCCACACACTCAGGTCTTAACCCCAGTGTGCTGAAAGTGTCAAAACATGTTTTTCAGCAGAAATAAACATGTTTCTGCAAGTTTGGTCAACCCCATGTAACTTATGGGGCAGTAACAGCTCTCTTTTCAAAACGTGTTTTTCAGCCCGAAATAAACGCGTTTTTTCAGACAGCTGTATGCCTATGTAACTGCAAGGCTCAGAAGAGCCCACACACTCAGGTCTTAACCCCAGTGTGCTGAAAGTGTCAAAACGTGTTTTTCAGCAGAAAAAAACATGTTTCTGCAAGTTTGGTCAACCCCATGTAACTTATGGGGCAGTAACAGCTCACTTTTCAAAACGTGTTTTTCAGCCCGAAATAAACGCGTTTTTTCAGACAGCTGTATGCCTATGTAACTGCAAGGCTCAGAAGAGCCCACACACTCAGGTCTTAACTCCAGTGTGCTGAAAGTGTCAAAACGTGTTTTTCAGCAGAAATAAACATGTTTCTGCAAGTTTGGTCAACCCCATTTAACTTATGGGGCAGTAACAGCTCACTTTTCAAAACGTGTTTTTCAGCCCGAAATAAACGCGTTTTTTCTGACAGCTGTATCCCTATGTAACTGCAAGGCTCAGAAGAGCCCACACACTCAGGTCTTAACCCCAGTGTGCTGAAAGTGTCAAAACATGTTTTTCAGCAGAAATAAACATGTTTCTGCAAGTTTGGTCAACCCCATGTAACTTATGTTCCAGTAACAGCTCACTTTTCAAAACGTGTTTTTCAGCCCGAAATAAACACGTTTTTTCATACAGCTGTATCCCTAAGTAACTGCAAGGCTCAGAAGAGCCCACACACTCAGGTCTTAACCCCAGTGTGCTGAAAGTGTCAAAACATGTTTTTCAGCAGAAATAAACATGTTTCTGCAAGTTTGGTCAACGTCATGTAACTTATGGGGCAGTAACAGCTCACTTTTCAAAACGTGTTTTTCAGCCCGAAATAAACGCGTTTTTTCAGACAGCTGTATCCCTATGTAACTGCAAGGCTCAGAAGAGCCCACACACTCAGGTCTTAACCCCAGTGTGCTGAAAGTGTCAAAACGTGTTTTTCAGCAGAAATAAACATGTTTCTGCAAGTTTGGTCAACCCCATGTAACTTATGGGGCAGTAACAGCTCACTTTTCAAAACGTTTTTTTCAGCCCGAAATAAACGCGTTTTTTCAGACATCTGTATCCCTATGGAACTGCAAGGCTCAGAAGAGCCCACACACTCAGGTCTTAACCCCAGTGTGCTGAAAGTGTCAAAACATGTTTTTCAGCAGAAATAAACATGTTTCTGCAAGTTTGGTCAACCCCATGTAACTTATGGGGCAGTAACAGCTCTCTTTTCAAAACGTGTTTTTCAGCCCGAAATAAACGCGTTTTTTCAGACAGCTGTATGCCTATGTAACTGCAAGGCTCAGAAGAGCCCACACACTCAGGTCTTAACTCCAGTGTGCTGAAAGTGTCAAAACATGTTTTTCAGCAGAAATAAACATGTTTCTGCAAGTTTGGTCAACCCCATGTAACTTATGGGGCAGTAACAGCTCACTTTTCAAAACGTGTTTTTCAGCCCGAAATAAACGCGTTTTTTCAGACAGCTGTATCCCTATGTAACTGCAAGGCTCAGAAGAGCCCACACACTCAGGTCTTAACCCCAGTGTGCTGAAAGTGTCAAAACATGTTTTTCAGCAGAAATAAACATGTTTCTGCAAGTTTGGTCAACCCCATGTAACTTATGTTGCAGTAACAGCTCACTTTTCAAAACGTGTTTTTTAGCCCGAAATAAACACGTTTTTTCATACAGCTGTATCCCTATGTAACTGCAAGGCTCAGAAGAGCCCACACACTCAGGTCTTAACCCCAGTGTGCTGAAAGTGTCAAAACATGTTTTTCAGCAGAAATAAACATGTTTCTGCAAGTTTGGTCAACCCCATGTAACTTATGTTGCAGTAACAGCTCACTTTTCAAAACGTGTTTTTCAGCCCGAAATAAACACGTTTTTTTATACAGCTGTATCCCTATGTAACTGCAAGGCTCAGAAGAGCCCACACACTCAGGTCTTAACCCCAGTGTGCTGAAAGTGTCAAAACGTGTTTTTCAGCAGAAATAAACATGTTTCTGCAAGTTTGGTCAACCCCATGTAACTTATGGGGCAGTAACAGCTCACTTTTCAAAACGTGTTTTTCAGCCCGAAATAAACGCGTTTTTTCAGACATCTGTATCCCTATGTAACTGCAAGGCTCAGAAGAGCCCACACACTCAGGTCTTAACCCCAGTGTGCTGAAAGTGTCAAAACATGTTTTTCAGCAGAAATAAACATGTTTCTGCAAGTTTGGTCAACCCCATGTAACTTATGGGGCAGTAACAGCTCACTTTTCAAAACGTGTTTTTCAGCCCGAAATAAACGCGTTTTTTCAGACAGCTGTATGCCTATGTAACTGCAAGGCTCAGAAGAGCCCACACACTCAGGTCTTAACCCCAGTGTGCTGAAAGTGTCAAAACATGTTTTTCAGCAGAAATAAACATGTTTCTGCATGTTTGGTCAACCCCATGTAAGTTATGGGTAGTAACAGCTCACTTTTCAAAACGTGTTTTTCAGCCCGAAATAAACGCGTTTTTTCAGACAGCTGTATGCCTATGTAACTGCAAGGCTCAGAAGAGCCCACACACTCAGGTCTTAACCCCAGTGTGCTGAAAGTGTCAAAACATGTTTTTCAGCAGAAATAAACATGTTTCTGCAAGTTTGGTCAACCCCATGTAACTTATGGGGCAGTAACAGCTCACTTTTCAAAACGTGTTTTTCAGCCCGAAATAAACGCGTTTTTTCAGATAGCTGTATGCCTATGTAACTGCAAGGCTCAGAAGAGCCCACACACTCAGGTCTTAACCCCAGTGTGCTTAAAGTGTCAAAACATGTTTTTCAGCAGAAATAAACATGTTTCTGCAAGTTTGGTCAGCCCCATGTAAGTTATGGGTCAGTAACAGCTCACTTTTCAAAACGTGTTTTTCAGCCCGAAATAAACGCGTTTTTTCAGACAGCTGTATCCCTATGTAACTGCAAGGCTCAGAAGAGCCCACACACTCAGGTCTTAACCCCAGTGTGCTGAAAGTGTCAAAACATGTTTTTCAGCAGAAATAAACATGTTTCTGCAAGTTTGGTCAACCCCATGTAACTTATGTTGCAGTAACAGCTCACTTTTCAAAACGTGTTTTTCAGCCCGAAATAAACACGTTTTTTCATACAGCTGTATCCCTATGTAACTGCAAGGCTCAGAAGAGCCCACACACTCAGGTCTTAACCCCAGTGTGCTGAAAGTGTCAAATCGTGTTTTTCAGCAGAAATAAACATGTTTCTGCAAGTTTGGTCAGCCCCATGTAAGTTATGGGTCAGTAACAGCTCACTTTTCAAAACGTGTTTTTCAGCCCGAAATAAACGCGTTTTTTCAGACAGCTGTATCCCTATGTAACTGCAAGGCTCAGAAGAGCCCACACACTCAGGTCTTAACCCCAGTGTGCTGAAAGTGTCAAAACGTGTTTTTCAGCAGAAATAAACATGTTTCTGCAAGTTTGGTCAACCCCATGTAACTTATGGGGCAGTAACAGCTCACTTTTCAAAACGTGTTTTTCAGCCCGAAATAAACGCGTTTTTTCAGACAGCTGTATCCCTATGTAACTGCAAGGCTCAGAAGAGCCCACACAATCAGGTCTTAACCCCAGTGTGCTGAAAGTGTCAAAACATGTTTTTCTGCAGAAATAAACATGTTTCTGCATGTTTGGTCAACCCCATGTAAGTTATGGGTAGTAACAGCTCACTTTTCAAAACGTGTTTTTCAGCCCGAAATAAACGCGTTTTTTCAGACAGCTGTATCCCTATGTAACTGCAAGGCTCAGAAGAGCCCACACACTCAGGTCTTAACCCCAGTGTGCTGAAAGTGTCAAAACATGTTTTTCAGCAGAAATAAACATGTTTCTGCATGTTTGGTCAACCCCATGTAACTTATGGGGCAGTAACAGCTCACTTTTCAAAACGTGTTTTTCAGCCCGAAATAAACGCGTTTTTTCAGACATCTGTATCCCTATGTAACTGCAAGGCTCAGAAGAGCCCACACACTCAGGTCTTAACCCCAGTGTGCTGAAAGTGTCAAAACATGTTTTTCAGCAGAAATAAACATGTTTCTGCAAGTTTGGTCAACCCCATGTAACTTATGTTGCAGTAACAGCTCACTTTTCAAAACGTGTTTTTCAGCCTGAAATAAACACGTTTTTTCATACAGCTGTATCCCTATGTAACTGCAAGGCTCAGAAGAGCCCACACACTCAGGTCTTAACCCCAGTGTGCTGAAAGTGTTAAATCGTGTTTTTCAGCAGAAATAAACATGTTTCTGCAAGTTTGGTCAGCCCCATGTAAGTTATGGGTCAGTAACAGCTCACTTTTCAAAACGTGTTTTTCAGCCCGAAATAAACGCGTTTTTTCAGACAGCTGTATCCCTATGTAACTGCAAGGCTCAGAAGAGCCCACACACTCAGGTCTTAACCCCAGTGTGCTGAAAGTGTCAAAACATGTTTTTCAGCAGAAATAAACATGTTTCTGCAAGTTTGGTCAACCTCATGTAACTTATGGGGCAGTAACAGCTCACTTTTCAAAACGTGTTTTTCAGCCCGAAATAAACGCGTTTTTTCAGACAGCTGTATCGCCATGTATCTGCAAGGCTCAGAAGAGCCCACACACTCAGGTCTTAACCCCAGTGTGCTGAAAGTGTCAAAACGTGTTTTTCAGCAGAAATAAACATGTTTCTGCAAGTTTGGTCAACCCCATGTAACTTATGTTGCAGTAACAGCTCACTTTTCAAAACGTGTTTTTCAGCCCGAAATAAACACGTTTTTTCAGACAGCTGTATCCCTATGTAACTGCAAGGCTCAGAAGAGCCCACACACTCAGGTCTTAACCCCAGTGTGCTGAAAGTGTCAAATCGTGTTTTTCAGCAGAAATAAACATGTTTCTGCAAGTTTGGTCAGCCCCATGTAAGTTATGGGTCAGTAACAGCTCACTTTTCAAAACGTGTTTTTCAGCCCGAAATAAACGCGTTTTTTCAGACAGCTGTATCCCTATGTAACTGCAAGGCTCAGAAGAGCCCACACACTCAGGTCTTAACCCCAGTGTGCTGAAAGTGTCAAAACGTGTTTTTCAGCAGAAATAAACATGTTTCTGCAAGTTTGGTCAACCCCATGTAACTTATGGGGCAGTAACAGCTCACTTTTCAAAACGTGTTTTTCAGCCCGAAATAAACGCGTTTTTTCAGACAGCTGTATCCCTATGTAACTGCAAGGCTCAGAAGAGCCCACACAATCAGGTCTTAACCCCAGTGTGCTGAAAGTGTCAAAACATGTTTTTCTGCAGAAATAAACATGTTTCTGCATGTTTGGTCAACCCCATGTAAGTTATGGGTAGTAACAGCTCACTTTTCAAAACGTGTTTTTCAGCCCGAAATAAATGCGTTTTTTCAGACAGCTGTATCCCTATGTAACTGCAAGGCTCAGAAGAGCCCACACACTCAGGTCTTAACCCCAGTGTGCTGAAAGTGTCAAAACATGTTTTTCAGCAGAAATAAACATGTTTCTGCATGTTTGGTCAACCCCATGTAACTTATGGGGCAGTAACAGCTCACTTTTCAAAACGTGTTTTTCAGCCCGAAATAAACGCGTTATTTCAGACATCTGTATCCCTATGTAACTGCAAGGCTCAGAAGAGCCCACACACTCAGGTCTTAACCCCAGTGTGCTGAAAGTGTCAAAACATGTTTTTCAGCAGAAATAAACATGTTTCTGCAAGTTTGGTCAACCCCATGTAACTTATGTTGCAGTAACAGCTCACTTTTCAAAACGTGTTTTTCAGCCTGAAATAAACACGTTTTTTCATACAGCTGTATCCCTATGTAACTGCAAGGCTCAGAAGAGCCCACACACTCAGGTCTTAACCCCAGTGTGCTGA
This sequence comes from Lepisosteus oculatus, assembly GCF_040954835.1. NCBI lineage: Eukaryota > Metazoa > Chordata > Actinopteri > Semionotiformes > Lepisosteidae > Lepisosteus > Lepisosteus oculatus. The sequence goes on along the minus strand of NC_090715.1, from coordinate 204,702 downwards.
AAGTGTTAAATCGTGTTTTTCAGCAGAAATAAACATGTTTCTGCAAGTTTGGTCAGCCCCATGTAAGTTATGGGTCAGTAACAGCTCACTTTTCAAAACGTGTTTTTCAGCCCGAAATAAACGCGTTTTTTCAGACAGCTGTATCCCTATGTAACTGCAAGGCTCAGAAGAGCCCACACACTCAGGTCTTAACCCCAGTGTGCTGAAAGTGTCAAAACATGTTTTTCAGCAGAAATAAACATGTTTCTGCAAGTTTGGTCAACCTCATGTAACTTATGGGGCAGTAACAGCTCACTTTTCAAAACGTGTTTTTCAGCCCGAAATAAACGCGTTTTTTCAGACAGCTGTATCGCCATGTATCTGCAAGGCTCAGAAGAGCCCACACACTCAGGTCTTAACCCCAGTGTGCTGAAAGTGTCAAAACGTGTTTTTCAGCAGAAATAAACATGTTTCTGCAAGTTTGGTCAACCCCATGTAACTTATGTTGCAGTAACAGCTCACTTTTCAAAACGTGTTTTTCAGCCCGAAATAAACACGTTTTTTCAGACAGCTGTATCCCTATGTAACTGCAAGGCTCAGAAGAGCCCACACACTCAGGTCTTAACCCCAGTGTGCTGAAAGTGTCAAAACGTGTTTTTCAGCAGAAAAAAACATGTTTCTGCAAGTTTGGTCAACCCCATGTAACTTATGGGGCAGTAACAGCTCACTTTTCAAAACGTGTTTTTCAGCCCGAAATAAACGCGTTTTTTCAGACAGCTGTATCCCTATGTAACTGCAAGGCTCAGAAGAGCCCACACACTCAGGTCTTAACCCCAGTGTGCTGAAAGTGTCAAAACATGTTTTTCAGCAGAAATAAACATGTTTCTGCATGTTTGGTCAACCCCATGTAAGTTATGGGTAGTAACAGCTCACTTTTCAAAACGTGTTTTTCAGCCCGAAATAAACGCGTTTTTTCAGACAGCTGTATCCCTATGTAACTGCAAGGCTCAGAAGAGCCCACACACTCAGGTCTTAACCCCAGTGTGCTGAAAGTGTCAAAACATGTTTTTCAGCAGAAATAAACATGTTTCTGCAAGTTTGGTCAACCCCATGTAACTTATGGGGCAGTAACAGCTCACTTTTCAAAACGTGTTTTTCAGCCCGAAATAAACGCGTTTTTTCAGACAGCTGTATCCCTATGTAACTGCAAGGCTCAGAAGAGCCCACACACTCAGGTCTTAACCCCAGTGTGCTGAAAGTGTCAAATCGTGTTTTTCAGCAGAAATAAACATGTTTCTGCAAGTTTGGTCAGCCCCATGTAAGTTATGGGTCAGTAACAGCTCACTTTTCAAAACGTGTTTTTCAGCCCGAAATAAACGCGTTTTTTCAGACAGCTGTATCCCTATGTAACTGCAAGGCTCAGAAGAGCCCACACACTCAGGTCTTAACCCCAGTGTGCTGAAAGTGTCAAAACGTGTTTTTCAGCAGAAATAAACATGTTTCTGCATGTTTGGTCAACCCCATGTAACTTATGGGGCAGTAACAGCTCACTTTTCAAAACGTGTTTTTCAGCCCGAAATAAACGCGTTTTTTCAGACATCTGTATCCCTATGTAACTGCAAGGCTCAGAAGAGCCCACACACTCAGGTCTTAACCCCAGTGTGCTGAAAGTGTCAAAACATGTTTTTCAGCAGAAATAAACATGTTTCTGCAAGTTTGGTCAACCCCATGTAACTTATGTTGCAGTAACAGCTCACTTTTCAAAACGTGTTTTTCAGCCCGAAATAAACACGTTTTTTCATACAGCTGTATCCCTATGTAACTGCAAGGCTCAGAAGAGCCCACACACTCAGGTCTTAACCCCAGTGTGCTGAAAGTGTCAAAACATGTTTTTCAGCAGAAATAAACATGTTTCTGCAAGTTTGGTCAACCCCATGTAACTTATGTTGCAGTAACAGCTCACTTTTCAAAACGTGTTTTTCAGCACGAAATAAACGCGTTTTTTCAGACATCTGTATCCCTATGTAACTGCAAGGCTCAGAAGAGCCCACACACTCAGGTCTTAACCCCAGTGTGCTGAAAGTGTCAAAACATGTTTTTCAGCAGAAATAAACATGTTTCTGCATGTTTGGTCAACCCCATGTAAGTTATGGGTAGTAACAGCTCACTTTTCAAAACGTGTTTTTCAGCCCGAAATAAACGCGTTTTTTCAGACAGCTGTATCCCTATGTAACTGCAAGGCTCAGAAGAGCCCACACACTCAGGTCTTAACCCCAGTGTGCTGAAAGTGTCAAAACATGTTTTTCAGCAGAAATAAACATGTTTCTGCAAGTTTGGTCAGCCCCATGTAAGTTATGGGTCAGTAACAGCTCACTTTTCAAAACGTGTTTTTCAGCCCGAAATAAACGCGTTTTTTCAGACATCTGTATCCCTATGTAACTGCAAGGCTCAGAAGAGCCCACACACTCAGGTCTTAACCCCAGTGTGCTGAAAGTGTCAAAACATGTTTTTCAGCAGAAATAAACATGTTTCTGCAAGTTTGGTCAACCCCATGTAACTTATGTTGCAGTAACAGCTCACTTTTCAAAACGTGTTTTTCAGCACGAAATAAACGCGTTTTTTCAGACATCTGTATCCCTATGTAACTGCAAGGCTCAGAAGAGCCCACACACTCAGGTCTTAACCCCAGTGTGCTGAAAGTGTCAAAACATGTTTTTCAGCAGAAATAAACATGTTTCTGCATGTTTGGTCAACCCCATGTAAGTTATGGGTAGTAACAGCTCACTTTTCAAAACGTGTTTTTCAGCCCGAAATAAACGCGTTTTTTCAGACAGCTGTATCCCTATGTAACTGCAAGGCTCAGAAGAGCCCACACACTCAGGTCTTAACCCCAGTGTGCTGAAAGTGTCAAAACATGTTTTTCAGCAGAAATAAACATGTTTCTGCAAGTTTGGTCAGCCCCATGTAAGTTATGGGTCAGTAACAGCTCACTTTTCAAAACGTGTTTTTCAGCCCGAAATAAACGCGTTTTTTCAGACATCTGTATCCCTATGTAACTGCAAGGCTCAGAAGAGCCCACACACTCAGGTCTTAACCCCAGTGTGCTGAAAGTGTCAAAACATGTTTTTCAGCAGAAATAAACATGTTTCTGCAAGTTTGGTCAGCCCCATGTAAGTTATGGGTCAGTAACAGCTCACTTTTCAAAACGTGTTTTTCAGCACGAAATAAACGCGTTTTTTCAGACATCTGTATCCCTATGTAACTGCAAGGCTCAGAAGAGCCCACACACTCAGGTCTTAACCCCAGTGTGCTGAAAGTGTCAAAACATGTTTTTCAGCAGAAATAAACATGTTTCTGCAAGTTTGGTCAACCCCATGTAACTTATGGGGCAGTAACAGCTCACTTTTCAAAACGTGTTTTTCAGCCCGAAATAAACGCGTTTTTTCAGACATCTGTATCCCTATGTAACTGCAAGGCTCAGAAGAGCCCACACACTCAGGTCTTAACCCCAGTGTGCTGAAAGTGTCAAAACATGTTTTTCAGCAGAAATAAACATGTTTCTGCAAGTTTGGTCAACCCCATGTAACTTATGTTGCAGTAACAGCTCACTTTTCAAAACGTGTTTTTCAGCCCGAAATAAACACGTTTTTTCATACAGCTGTATCCCTATGTAACTGCAAGGCTCAGAAGAGCCCACACACTCAGGTCTTAACCCCAGTGTGCTGAAAGTGTCAAAACATGTTTTTCAGCAGAAATAAACATGTTTCTGCAAGTTTGGTCAACCCCATGTAACTTATGTTGCAGTAACAGCTCACTTTTCAAAACGTGTTTTTCAGCACGAAATAAACGCGTTTTTTCAGACATCTGTATCCCTATGTAACTGCAAGGCTCAGAAGAGCCCACACACTCAGGTCTTAACCCCAGTGTGCTGAAAGTGTCAAAACATGTTTTTCAGCAGAAATAAACATGTTTCTGCATGTTTGGTCAACCCCATGTAAGTTATGGGTAGTAACAGCTCACTTTTCAAAACGTGTTTTTCAGCCCGAAATAAACGCGTTTTTTCAGACAACTGTATCCCTATGTAACTGCAAGGCTCAGAAGAGCCCACACACTCAGGTCTTAACCCCAGTGTGCTGAAAGTGTCAAAACATGTTTTTCAGCAGAAATAAACATGTTTCTGCATGTTTGGTCAACCCCATGTAAGTTATGGGTCAGTAACAGCTCACTTTTCAAAACGTGTTTTTCAGCCCGAAATAAACACGTTTTTTCATACAGCTGTATCCCTATGTAACTGCAAGGCTCAGAAGAGCCCACACACTCAGGTCTTAACCCCAGTGTGCTGAAAGTGTTAAATCGTGTTTTTCAGCAGAAATAAACATGTTTCTGCAAGTTTGGTCAGCCCCATGTAAGTTATGGGTCAGTAACAGCTCACTTTTCAAAACGTGTTTTTCAGCCCGAAATAAACGCGTTTTTTCAGACAGCTGTATCCCTATGTAACTGCAAGACTCAGAAGAGCCCACACACTCAGGTCTTAACCCCAGTGTGCTGAAAGTGTCAAAACATGTTTTTCAGCAGAAATAAACATGTTTCTGCAAGTTTGGTCAACCCCATGTAACTTATGGGGCAGTAACAGCTCACTTTTCAAAACGTGTTTTTCAGCCCGAAATAAACGCGTTTTTTCAGACAGCTGTATCCCTATGTAACTGCAAGGCTCAGAAGAGCCCACACACTCAGGTCTTAACCCCAGTGTGCTGAAAGTGTCAAAACATGTTTTTCAGCAGAAATAAACATGTTTCTGCATGTTTGGTCAACCCCATGTAAGTTATGGGTAGTAACAGCTCACTTTTCAAAACGTGTTTTTCAGCCCGAAATAAACGCGTTTTTTCAGACAGCTGTATCCCTATGTAACTGCAAGGCTCAGAAGAGCCCACACACTCAGGTCTTAACCCCAGTGTGCTGAAAGTGTCAAAACATGTTTTTCAGCAGAAATAAACATGTTTCTGCATGTTTGGTCAACCCCATGTAAGTTATGGGTCAGTAACAGCTCACTTTTCAAAACGTGTTTTTCAGCCCGAAATAAACGCGTTTTTTCAGACATCTGTATCCCTATGTAACTGCAAGGCTCAGAAGAGCCCACACACTCAGGTCTTAACCCCAGTGTGCTGAAAGTGTCAAAACATGTTTTTCAGCAGAAATAAACATGTTTCTGCAAGTTTGGTCAACCCCATGTAACTTATGTTGCAGTAACAGCTCACTTTTCAAAACGTGTTTTTCAGCCCGAAATAAACACGTTTTTTCATACAGCTGTATCCCTATGTAACTGCAAGGCTCAGAAGAGCCCACACACTCAGGTCTTAACCCCAGTGTGCTGAAAGTGTTAAATCGTGTTTTTCAGCAGAAATAAACATGTTTCTGCAAGTTTGGTCAGCCCCATGTAAGTTATGGGTCAGTAACAGCTCACTTTTCAAAACGTGTTTTTCAGCCCGAAATAAACGCGTTTTTTCAGACAGCTGTATCCCTATGTAACTGCAAAACTCAGAAGAGCCCACACACTCAGGTCTTAACCCCAGTGTGCTGAAAGTGTCAAAACATGTTTTTCAGCAGAAATAAACATGTTTCTGCAAGTTTGGTCAACCCCATGTAACTTATGGGGCAGTAACAGCTCACTTTTCAAAACGTGTTTTTCAGCCCGAAATAAACACGTTTTTTCAGACATCTGTATCCCTATGTAACTGCAAGGCTCAGAAGAGCCCACACACTCAGGTCTTAACCCCAGTGTGCTGAAAGTGTCAAAACATGTTTTTCAGCAGAAATAAACATGTTTCTGCAAGTTTGGTCAACCCCATGTAACTTATGTTGCAGTAACAGCTCACTTTTCAAAACGTGTTTTTCAGCCCGAAATAAACACGTTTTTTCATACAGCTGTATCCCTATGTAACTGCAAGGCTCAGAAGAGCCCAAACACTCAGGTCTTAACCCCAGTGTGCTGAAAGTGTCAAAACATGTTTTTCAGCAGAAATAAACATGTTTCTGCAAGTTTGGTCAACCCCATGTAACTTATGTTGCAGTAACAGCTCACTTTTCAAAACGTGTTTTTCAGCACGAAATAAACGCGTTTTTTCAGACATCTGTATCCCTATGTAACTGCAAGGCTCAGAAGAGCCCACACACTCAGGTCTTAACCCCAGTGTGCTGAAAGTGTCAAAACATGTTTTTCAGCAGAAATAAACATGTTTCTGCATGTTTGGTCAACCCCATGTAAGTTATGGGTAGTAACAGCTCACTTTTCAAAACGTGTTTTTCAGCCCGAAATAAACGCGTTTTTTCAGACAGCTGTATCCCTATGTAACTGCAAGGCTCAGAAGAGCCCACACACTCAGGTCTTAACCCCAGTGTGCTGAAAGTGTCAAACATGTTTTTCAGCAGAAATAAACATGTTTCTGCATGTTTGGTCAACCCCATGTAAGTTATGGGTCAGTAACAGCTCACTTTTCAAAACGTGTTTTTCAGCCCGAAATAAACACGTTTTTTCATACAGCTGTATCCCTATGTAACTGCAAGGCTCAGAAGAGCCCACACACTCAGGTCTTAACCCCAGTGTGCTGAAAGTGTTAAATCGTGTTTTTCAGCAGAAATAAACATGTTTCTGCAAGTTTGGTCAGCCCCATGTAAGTTATGGGTCAGTAACAGCTCACTTTTCAAAACGTGTTTTTCAGCCCGAAATAAACGCGTTTTTTCAGACAGCTGTATCCCTATGTAACTGCAAGACTCAGAAGAGCCCACACACTCAGGTCTTAACCCCAGTGTGCTGAAAGTGTCAAAACATGTTTTTCAGCAGAAATAAACATGTTTCTGCAAGTTTGGTCAACCCCATGTAACTTATGGGGCAGTAACAGCTCACTTTTCAAAACGTGTTTTTCAGCCCGAAATAAACGCGTTTTTTCAGACAGCTGTATCCCTATGTAACTGCAAGGCTCAGAAGAGCCCACACACTCAGGTCTTAACCCCAGTGTGCTGAAAGTGTCAAAACATGTTTTTCAGCAGAAATAAACATGTTTCTGCAAGTTTGGTCAACCCCATGTAACTTATGGGGCAGTAACAGCTCACTTTTCAAAACGTGTTTTTCAGCCCGAAATAAACGCGTTTTTTCAGACAGCTGTATCCCTATGTAACTGCAAGGCTCAGAAGAGCCCACACACTCAGGTCTTAACCCCAGTGTGCTGAAAGTGTCAAAACATGTTTTTCAGCAGAAATAAACATGTTTCTGCATGTTTGGTCAACCCCATGTAACTTATGTTGCAGTAACAGCTCACTTTTCAAAACGTGTTTTTCAGCCCGAAATAAACGCGTTTTTTCAGACAGCTGTATCCCTATGTAACTGCAAGGCTCAGAAGAGCCCACACACTCAGGTCTTAACCCCAGTGTGCTGAAAGTGTCAAAACATGTTTTTCAGCAGAAATAAACATGTTTCTGCAAGTTTGGTCAGCCCCATGTAAGTTATGGGTCAGTAACAGCTCACTTTTCAAAACGTGTTTTTCAGCCCGAAATAAACGCATTTTTTCAGACATCTGTATCCCTATGTAACTGCAAGGCTCAGAAGAGCCCACACACTCAGGTCTTAACCCCAGTGTGCTGAAAGTGTCAAAACATGTTTTTCAGCAGAAATAAACATGTTTCTGCAAGTTTGGTCAACCCCATGTAACTTATGGGGCAGTAACAGCTCACTTTTCAAAACGTGTTTTTCAGCCCGAAATAAACGCGTTTTTTCAGACAGCTGTATCCCTATGTAACTGCAAGGCTCAGAAGAGCCCACACACTCAGGTCTTAACCCCAGTGTGCTGAAAGTGTCAAAACATGTTTTTCAGCAGAAATAAACATGTTTCTGCAAGTTTGGTCAGCCCCATGTAAGTTATGGGTCAGTAACAGCTCACTTTTCAAAACGTGTTTTTCAGCACGAAATAAACGCGTTTTTCAGACATCTGTATCCCTATGTAACTGCAAGGCTCAGAAGAGCCCACACACTCAGGTCTTAACCCCAGTGTGCTGAAAGTGTCAAAACGTGTTTTTCAGCAGAAAAAAACATGTTTCTGCAAGTTTGGTCAACCCCATGTAACTTATGGGGCAGTAACAGCTCACTTTTCAAAACGTGTTTTTCAGCCCGAAATAAACGCGTTTTTTCAGACAGCTGTATCCCTATGTAACTGCAAGGCTCAGAAGAGCCCACACACTCAGGTCTTAACCCCAGTGTGCTGAAAGTGTCAAAACATGTTTTTCAGCAGAAATAAACATGTTTCTGCATGTTTGGTCAACCCCATGTAAGTTATGGGTAGTACAGCTCACTTTTCAAAACGTGTTTTTCAGCCCGAAATAAACGCGTTTTTTCAGACAGCTGTATCCCTATGTAACTGCAAGGCTCAGAAGAGCCCACACACTCAGGTCTTAACCCCAGTGTGCTGAAAGTGTCAAAACATGTTTTTCAGCAGAAATAAACATGTTTCTGCAAGTTTGGTCAGCCCCATGTAAGTTATGGGTCAGTAACAGCTCACTTTTCAAAACGTGTTTTTCAGCCCGAAATTAACGCGTTTTTCAGACATCTGTATCCCTATGTAACTGCAAGGCTCAGAAGAGCCCACACACTCAGGTCTTAACCCCAGTGTGCTGAAAGTGTCAAAACATGTTTTTCAGCAGAAATAAACATGTTTCTGCAAGTTTGGTCAACCCCATGTAACTTATGGGGCAGTAACAGCTCACTTTTCAAAACGTGTTTTTCAGCCCGAAATAAACGCGTTTTTTCAGACATCTGTATCCCTATGTAACTGCAAGGCTCAGAAGAGCCCACACACTCAGGTCTTAACCCCAGTGTGCTGAAAGTGTCAAAACATGTTTTTCAGCAGAAATAAACATGTTTCTGCAAGTTTGGTCAACCCCATGTAACTTATGTTGCAGTAACAGCTCACTTTTCAAAACGTGTTTTTCAGCCCGAAATAAACACGTTTTTTCATACAGCTGTATCCCTATGTAACTGCAAGGCTCAGAAGAGCCCACACACTCAGGTCTTAACCCCAGTGTGCTGAAAGTGTCAAAACATGTTTTTCAGCAGAAATAAACATGTTTCTGCAAGTTTGGTCAACCCCATGTAACTTATGTTGCAGTAACAGCTCACTTTTCAAAACGTGTTTTTCAGCACGAAATAAACGCGTTTTTTCAGACATCTGTATCCCTATGTAACTGCAAGGCTCAGAAGAGCCCACACACTCAGGTCTTAACCCCAGTGTGCTGAAAGTGTCAAAACATGTTTTTCAGCAGAAATAAACATGTTTCTGCATGTTTGGTCAACCCCATGTAAGTTATGGGTAGTAACAGCTCACTTTTCAAAACGTGTTTTTCAGCCCGATATAAACGCGTTTTTTCAGACAACTGTATCCCTATGTAACTGCAAGGCTCAGAAGAGCCCACACACTCAGGTCTTAACCCCAGTGTGCTGAAAGTGTCAAAACATGTTTTTCAGCAGAAATAAACATGTTTCTGCAAGTTTGGTCAGCCCCATGTAAGTTATGGGTCAGTAACAGCTCACTTTTCAAAACGTGTTTTTCAGCCCGAAATAAACGCGTTTTTTCAGACATCTGTATCCCTATGTAACTGCAAGGCTCAGAAGAGCCCACACACTCAGGTCTTAACCCCAGTGTGCTGAAAGTGTCAAAACATGTTTTTCAGCAGAAATAAACATGTTTCTGCAAGTTTGGTCAACCCCATGTAACTTATGGGGCAGTAACAGCTCACTTTTCAAAATGTGTTTTTCAGCCCGAAATAAACGCGTTTTTTCAGACAGCTGTATCCCTATGTAACTGCAAGGCTCAGAAGAGCCCACACACTCAGGTCTTAACCCCAGTGTGCTGAAAGTGTCAAAACATGTTTTTCAGCAGAAATAAACATGTTTCTGCATGTTTGGTCAACCCCATGTAAGTTATGGGTCAGTAACAGCTCACTTTTCAAAACGTGTTTTTCAGCCCGAAATAAACGCGTTTTTTCAGACATCTGTATCCCTATGTAACTGCAAGGCTCAGAAGAGCCCACACACTCAGGTTTTAACCCCAGTGTGCTGAAAGTGTCAAAACATGTTTTTCAGCAGAAATAAACATGTTTCTGCAAGTTTGGTCAACCCCATGTAACTTATGTTGCAGTAACAGCTCACTTTTCAAAACGTGTTTTTCAGCCCGAAATAAACACGTTTTTTCATACAGCTGTATCCCTATGTAACTGCAAGGCTCAGAAGAGCCCACACACTCAGGTCTTAACCCCAGTGTGCTGAAAGTGTCAAAACATGTTTTTCAGCAGAAATAAACATGTTTCTGCAAGTTTGGTCAACCCCATGTAACTTATGTTGCAGTAACAGCTCACTTTTCAAAACGTGTTTTTCAGCACGAAATAAACGCGTTTTTTCAGACATCTGTATCCCTATGTAACTGCAAGGCTCAGAAGAGCCCACACACTCAGGTCTTAACCCCAGTGTGCTGAAAGTGTCAAAACATGTTTTTCAGCAGAAATAAACATGTTTCTGCATGTTTGGTCAACCCCATGTAAGTTATGGGTAGTAACAGCTCACTTTTCAAAACGTGTTTTTCAGCCCGAAATAAACGCGTTTTTTCAGACAGCTGTATCCCTATGTAACTGCAAGGCTCAGAAGAGCCCACACACTCAGGTCTTAACCCCAGTGTGCTGAAAGTGTCAAAACATGTTTTTCAGCAGAAATAAACATGTTTCTGCAAGTTTGGTCAACCTCATGTAACTTATGGGGCAGTAACAGCTCACTTTTCAAAACGTGTTTTTCAGCCCGAAATAAACGCGTTTTTTCAGACAGCTGTATCGCCATGTATCTGCAAGGCTCAGAAGAGCCCACACACTCAGGTCTTAACCCCAGTGTGCTGAAAGTGTCAAAACGTGTTTTTCAGCAGAAATAAACATGTTTCTGCAAGTTTGGTCAACCCCATGTAACTTATGTTGCAGTAACAGCTCACTTTTCAAAACGTGTTTTTCAGCCCGAAATAAACACGTTTTTTCAGACAGCTGTATCCCTATGTAACTGCAAGGCTCAGAAGAGCCCACACACTCAGGTCTTAACCCCAGTGTGCTGAAAGTGTCAAAACGTGTTTTTCAGCAGCAAAAAACATGTTTCTGCAAGTTTGGTCAACCCCATGTAACTTATGTTGCAGTAACAGCTCACTTTTCAAAACGTGTTTTTCAGCCCGAAATAAACACGTTTTTTCATACAGCTGTATCCCTATGTAACTGCAAGGCTCAGAAGAGCCCACACACTCAGGTCTTAACCCCAGTGTGCTGAAAGTGTCAAAACATGTTTTTCAGCAGAAATAAACATGTTTCTGCAAGTTTGGTCAACCCCATGTAACTTATGTTGCAGTAACAGCTCACTTTTCAAAACGTGTTTTTCAGCACGAAATAAACGCGTTTTTTCAGACATCTGTATCCCTATGTAACTGCAAGGCTCAGAAGAGCCCACACACTCAGGTCTTAACCCCAGTGTGCTGAAAGTGTCAAAACATGTTTTTCAGCAGAAATAAACATGTTTCTGCATGTTTGGTCAACCCCATGTAAGTTATGGGTAGTAACAGCTCACTTTTCAAAACGTGTTTTTCAGCCCGAAATAAACGCGTTTTTTCAGACAGCTGTATCCCTATGTAACTGCAAGGCTCAGAAGAGCCCACACACTCAGGTCTTAACCCCAGTGTGCTGAAAGTGTCAAAACATGTTTTTCAGCAGAAATAAATATGTTTCTGCATGTTTGGTCAACCCCATGTAACTTATGTTGCAGTAACAGCTCACTTTTCAAAACGTGTTTTTCAGCCCGAAATAAACGCGTTTTTTCAGACATCTGTATCCCTATGTAACTGCAAGGCTCAGAAGAGCCCACACACTCAGGTCTTAACCCCAGTGTGCTGAAAGTGTTAAATCGTGTTTTTCAGCAGAAATAAACATGTTTCTGCAAGTTTGGTCAGCCCCATGTAAGTTATGGGTCAGTAACAGCTCACTTTTCAAAACGTGTTTTTCAGCCCGAAATAAACGCGTTTTTTCAGACAGCTGTATCCCTATGTAACTGCAAGGCTCAGAAGAGCCCACACACTCAGGTCTTAACCCCAGTGTGCTGAAAGTGTCAAAACATGTTTTTCAGCAGAAATAAACATGTTTCTGCAAGTTTGGTCAACCTCATGTAACTTATGGGGCAGTAACAGCTCACTTTTCAAAACGTGTTTTTCAGCCCGAAATAAACGCGTTTTTTCAGACAGCTGTATCGCCATGTATCTGCAAGGCTCAGAAGAGCCCACACACTCAGGTCTTAACCCCAGTGTGCTGAAAGTGTCAAAACGTGTTTTTCAGCAGAAATAAACATGTTTCTGCAAGTTTGGTCAACCCCATTTAACTTATGTTGCAGTAACAGCTCACTTTTCAAAACGTGTTTTTCAGCCCGAAATAAACACGTTTTTTCAGACAGCTGTATCCCTATGTAACTGCAAGGCTCAGAAGAGCCCACACACTCAGGTCTTAACCCCAGTGTGCTGAAAGTGTCAAAACGTGTTTTTCAGCAGAAAAAAACATGTTTCTGCAAGTTTGGTCAACCCCATGTAACTTATGGGGCAGTAACAGCTCACTTTTCAAAACGTGTTTTTCAGCCCGAAATAAACGCGTTTTTTCAGACAGCTGTATCCCTATGTAACTGCAAGGCTCAGAAGAGCCCACACACTCAGGTCTTAACCCCAGTGTGCTGAAAGTGTCAAAACATGTTTTTCAGCAGAAATAAACATGTTTCTGCATGTTTGGTCAACCCCATGTAAGTTATGGGTAGTAACAGCTCACTTTTCAAAACGTGTTTTTCAGCCCGAAATAAACGCGTTTTTTCAGACAGCTGTATCCCTATGTAACTGCAAGGCTCAGAAGAGCCCACACACTCAGGTCTTAACCCCAGTGTGCTGAAAGTGTCAAAACATGTTTTTCAGCAGAAATAAACATGTTTCTGCAAGTTTGGTCAGCCCCATGTAAGTTATGGGTCAGTAACAGCTCACTTTTCAAAACGTGTTTTTCAGCCCGAAATAAACGCGTTTTTTCAGACATCTGTATCCCTATGTAACTGCAAGGCTCAGAAGAGCCCACACACTCAGGTCTTAACCCCAGTGTGCTGAAAGTGTCAAAACATGTTTTTCAGCAGAAATAAACATGTTTCTGCAAGTTTGGTCAACCCCATGTAACTTATGGGGCAGTAACAGCTCACTTTTCAAAACGTGTTTTTCAGCCCGAAATAAACGCGTTTTTTCAGACATCTGTATCCCTATGTAACTGCAAGGCTCAGAAGAGCCCACACACTCAGGTCTTAACCCCAGTGTGCTGAAAGTGTCAAAACATGTTTTTCAGCAGAAATAAACATGTTTCTGCAAGTTTGGTCAGCCCCATGTAAGTTATGGGTCAGTAACAGCTCACTTTTCAAAACGTGTTTTTCAGCACGAAATAAACACGTTTTTTCAGACATCTGTATCCCTATGTAACTGCAAGGCTCAGAAGAGCCCACACACTCAGGTCTTAACCCCAGTGTGCTGAAAGTGTCAAAACATGTTTTTCAGCAGAAATAAACATGTTTCTGCAAGTTTGGTCAACCCCATGTAACTTATGGGGCAGTAACAGCTCACTTTTCAAAACGTGTTTTTCAGCCCGAAATAAACGCGTTTTTTCAGACATCTGTATCCCTATGTAACTGCAAGGCTCAGAAGAGCCCACACACTCAGGTCTTAACCCCAGTGTGCTGAAAGTGTCAAAACATGTTTTTCAGCAGAAATAAACATGTTTCTGCAAGTTTGGTCAACCCCATGTAACTTATGTTGCAGTAACAGCTCACTTTTCAAAACGTGTTTTTCAGCCCGAAATAAACACGTTTTTTCATACAGCTGTATCCCTATGTAACTGCAAGGCTCAGAAGAGCCCACACACTCAGGTCTTAACCCCAGTGTGCTGAAAGTGTCAAAACATGTTTTTCAGCAGAAATAAACATGTTTCTGCAAGTTTGGTCAACCCCATGTAACTTATGTTGCTGTAACAGCTCACTATTCAAAACGTGTTTTTCAGCACGAAATAAACGCGTTTTTTCAGACATCTGTATCCCTATGTAACTGCAAGGCTCAGAAGAGCCCACACACTCAGGTCTTAACCCCAGTGTGCTGAAAGTGTCAAAACATGTTTTTCAGCAGAAATAAACATGTTTCTGCATGTTTGGTCAACCCCATGTAAGTTATGGGTAGTAACAGCTCACTTTTCAAAACGTGTTTTTCAGCCCGAAATAAACGCGTTTTTTCAGACAGCTGTATCCCTATGTAACTGCAAGGCTCAGAAGAGCCCACACACTCAGGTCTTAACCCCAGTGTGCTGAAAGTGTCAAAACATGTTTTTCAGCAGAAATAAACATGTTTCTGCAAGTTTGGTCAACCTCATGTAACTTATGGGGCAGTAACAGCTCACTTTTCAAAACGTGTTTTTCAGCCCGAAATAAACGCGTTTTTTCAGACAGCTGTATCGCCATGTATCTGCAAGGCTCAGAAGAGCCCACACACTCAGGTCTTAACCCCAGTGTGCTGAAAGTGTCAAAACGTGTTTTTCAGCAGAAATAAACATGTTTCTGCAAGTTTGGTCAACCCCATGTAACTTATGTTGCAGTAACAGCTCACTTTTCAAAACGTGTTTTTCAGCCCGAAATAAACACGTTTTTTCAGACAGCTGTATCCCTATGTAACTGCAAGGCTCAGAAGAGCCCACACACTCAGGTCTTAACCCCAGTGTGCTGAAAGTGTCAAAACGTGTTTTTCAGCAGAAAAAAACATGTTTCTGCAAGTTTGGTCAACCCCATGTAACTTATGGGGCAGTAACAGCTCACTTTTCAAAACGTGTTTTTCAGCCCGAAATAAACGCGTTTTTTCAGACAGCTGTATCCCTATGTAACTGCAAGGCTCAGAAGAGCCCACACACTCAGGTCTTAACCCCAGTGTGCTGAAAGTGTCAAAACATGTTTTTCAGCAGAAATAAACATGTTTCTGCAAGTTTGGTCAGCCCCATGTAAGTTATGGGTCAGTAACAGCTCACTTTTCAAAACGTGTTTTTCAGCCCGAAATAAACGCGTTTTTTCAGACATCTGTATCCCTATGTAACTGCAAGGCTCAGAAGAGCCCACACACTCAGGTCTTAACCCCAGTGTGCTGAAAGTGTCAAAACATGTTTTTCCGCAGAAATAAACATGTTTCTGCAAGTTTGGTCAACCCCATGTAACTTATGGGGCAGGAACAGCTCACTTTTCAAAACGTGTTTTTCAGCCCGAAATAAACGCGTTTTTTCAGACAGCTGTATCCCTATGTAACTGCAAGGCTCAGAAGAGCCCACACACTCAGGTCTTAACCCCAGTGTGCTGAAAGTGTCAAAACATGTTTTTCAGCAGAAATAAACATGTTTCTGCAAGTTTGGTCAGCCCCATGTAAGTTATGGGTCAGTAACAGCTCACTTTTCAAAACGTGTTTTTCAGCACGAAATAAACGCGTTTTTTCAGACATCTGTATCCCTATGTAACTGCAAGGCTCAGAAGAGCCCACACACTCAGGTCTTAACCCCAGTGTGCTGAAAGTGTCAAAACATGTTTTTCAGCAGAAATAAACATGTTTCTGCAAGTTTGGTCAACCCCATGTAACTTATGGGGCAGTAACAGCTCACTTTTCAAAACGTGTTTTTCAGCCCGAAATAAACGCGTTTTTTCAGACAGCTGTATCCCTATGTAACTGCAAGGCTCAGAAGAGCCCACACACTCAGGTCTTAACCCCAGTGTGCTGAAAGTGTCAAAACATGTTTTTCAGCAGAAATAAACATGTTTCTGCAAGTTTGGTCAACCCCATGTAACTTATGTTGCAGTAACAGCTCACTTTTCAAAACGTGTTTTTCAGCACGAAATAAACGCGTTTTTTCAGACATCTGTATCCCTATGTAACTGCAAGGCTCAGAAGAGCCCACACACTCAGGTCTTAACCCCAGTGTGCTGAAAGTGTCAAAACATGTTTTTCAGCAGAAATAAACATGTTTCTGCATGTTTGGTCAACCCCATGTAAGTTATGGGTAGTAACAGCTCACTTTTCAAAACGTGTTTTTCAGCCCGAAATAAACGCGTTTTTTCAGACAGCTGTATCCCTATGTAACTGCAAGGCTCAGAAGAGCCCACACACTCAGGTCTTAACCCCAGTGTGCTGAAAGTGTCAAAACATGTTTTTCAGCAGAAATAAACATGTTTCTGCAAGTTTGGTCAGCCCCATGTAAGTTATGGGTCAGTAACAGCTCACTTTTCAAAACGTGTTTTTCAGCACGAAATAAACGCGTTTTTTCAGACATCTGTATCCCTATGTAACTGCAAGGCTCAGAAGAGCCCACACACTCAGGTCTTAACCCCAGTGTGCTGAAAGTGTCAAAACATGTTTTTCAGCAGAAATAAACATGTTTCTGCAAGTTTGGTCAACCCCATGTAACTTATGGGGCAGTAACAGCTCACTTTTCAAAACGTGTTTTTCAGCCCGAAATAAACGCGTTTTTTCAGACATCTGTATCCCTATGTAACTGCAAGGCTCAGAAGAGCCCACACACTCAGGTCTTAACCCCAGTGTGCTGAAAGTGTCAAAACATGTTTTTCAGCAGAAATAAACATGTTTCTGCAAGTTTGGTCAACCCCATGTAACTTATGTTGCAGTAACAGCTCACTTTTCAAAACGTGTTTTTCAGCCCGAAATAAACACGTTTTTTCATACAGCTGTATCCCTATGTAACTGCAAGGCTCAGAAGAGCCCACACACTCAGGTCTTAACCCCAGTGTGCTGAAAGTGTCAAAACATGTTTTTCAGCAGAAATAAACATGTTTCTGCAAGTTTGGTCAACCCCATGTAACTTATGTTGCAGTAACAGCTCACTTTTCAAAACGTGTTTTTCAGCACGAAATAAACGCGTTTTTTCAGACATCTGTATCCCTATGTAACTGCAAGGCTCAGAAGAGCCCACACACTCAGGTCTTAACCCCAGTGTGCTGAAAGTGTCAAAACATGTTTTTCAGCAGAAATAAACATGTTTCTGCATGTTTGGTCAACCCCATGTAAGTTATGGGTAGTAACAGCTCACTTTTCAAAACGTGTTTTTCAGCCCGAAATAAACGCGTTTTTTCAGACAGCTGTATCCCTATGTAACTGCAAGGCTCAGAAGAGCCCACACACTCAGGTCTTAACCCCAGTGTGCTGAAAGTGTCAAAACATGTTTTTCAGCAGAAATAAACATGTTTCTGCAAGTTTGGTCAGCCCCATGTAAGTTATGGGTCAGTAACAGCTCACTTTTCAAAACGTGTTTTTCAGCCCGAAATAAACGCGTTTTTTCAGACATCTGTATCCCTATGTAACTGCAAGGCTCAGAAGAGCCCACACACTCAGGTCTTAACCCCAGTGTGCTGAAAGTGTCAAAACATGTTTTTCAGCAGAAATAAACATGTTTCTGCAAGTTTGGTCAACCCCATGTAACTTATGGGGCAGTAACAGCTCACTTTTCAAAACGTGTTTTTCAGCCCGAAATAAACGCGTTTTTTCAGACAGCTGTATCCCTATGTAACTGCAAGGCTCAGAAGAGCCCACACACTCAGGTCTTAACCCCAGTGTGCTGAAAGTGTCAAAACATGTTTTTCAGCAGAAATAAACATGTTTCTGCATGTTTGGTCAACCCCATGTAAGTTATGGGTCAGTAACAGCTCACTTTTCAAAACGTGTTTTTCAGCCCGAAATAAACGCGTTTTTTCAGACATCTGTATCCCTATGTAACTGCAAGGCTCAGAAGAGCCCACACACTCAGGTCTTAACCCCAGTGTGCTGAAAGTGTCAAAACATGTTTTTCAGCAGAAATAAACATGTTTCTGCAAGTTTGGTCAACCCCATGTAACTTATGTTGCAGTAACAGCTCACTTTTCAAAACGTGTTTTTCAGCCCGAAATAAACCCGTTTTTTCATACAGCTGTATCCCTATGTAACTGCAAGGCTCAGAAGAGCCCACACACTCAGGTCTTAACCCCAGTGTGCTGAAAGTGTTAAATCGTGTTTTTCAGCAGAAATAAACATGTTTCTGCAAGTTTGTTCAGCCCCATGTAAGTTATGGGTCAGTAACAGCTCACTTTTCAAAACGTGTTTTTCAGCCCGAAATAAACGCGTTTTTTCAGACAGCTGTATCCCTATGTAACTGCAAGGCTCAGAAGAGCCCACACACTCAGGTCTTAACCCCAGTGTGCTGAAAGTGTCAAAACATGTTTTTCAGCAGAAATAAACATGTTTCTGCAAGTTTGGTCAACCTCATGTAACTTATGGGGCAGTAACAGCTCACTTTTCAAAACGTGTTTTTCAGCCCGAAATAAACGCGTTTTTTCAGACAGCTGTATCGCCATGTATCTGCAAGGCTCAGAAGAGCCCACACACTCAGGTCTTAACCCCAGTGTGCTGAAAGTGTCAAAACGTGTTTTTCAGCAGAAATAAACATGTTTCTGCAAGTTTGGTCAACCCCATGTAACTTATGTTGCAGTAACAGCTCACTTTTCAAAACGTGTTTTTCAGCCCGAAATAAACACGTTTTTTCAGACAGCTGTATCCCTATGTAACTGCAAGGCTCAGAAGAGCCCACACACTCAGGTCTTAACCCCAGTGTGCTGAAAGTGTCAAAACGTGTTTTTCAGCAGAAAAAAACATGTTTCTGCAAGTTTGGTCAACCCCATGTAACTTATGGGGCAGTAACAGCTCACTTTTCAAAACGTGTTTTTCAGCCCGAAATAAACGCGTTTTTTCAGACAGCTGTATCCCTATGTAACTGCAAGGCTCAGAAGAGCCCACACACTCAGGTCTTAACCCCAGTGTGCTGAAAGTGTCAAAACATGTTTTTCAGCAGAAATAAACATGTTTCTGCATGTTTGGTCAACCCCATGTAAGTTATGGGTAGTAACAGCTCACTTTTCAAAACGTGTTTTTCAGCCCGAAATAAACGCGTTTTTTCAGACAGCTGTATCCCTATGTAACTGCAAGGCTCAGAAGAGCCCACACACTCAGGTCTTAACCCCAGTGTGCTGAAAGTGTCAAAACATGTTTTTCAGCAGAAATAAACATGTTTCTGCAAGTTTGGTCAACCCCATGTAAGTTATGGGTCAGTAACAGCTCACTTTTCAAAACGTGTTTTTCAGCACGAAATAAACGCGTTTTTTCAGACATCTGTATCCCTATGTAACTGCAAGGCTCAGAAGAGCCCACACACTCAGGTCTTAACCCCAGTGTGCTGAAAGTGTCAAAACATGTTTTTCAGCAGAAATAAACATGTTTCTGCAAGTTTGGTCAACCCCATGTAACTTATGGGGCAGTAACAGCTCACTTTTCAAAACGTGTTTTTCAGCCCGAAATAAACGCGTTTTTTCAGACATCTGTATCCCTATGTAACTGCAAGGCTCAGAAGAGCCCACACACTCAGGTCTTAACCCCAGTGTGCTGAAAGTGTCAAAACATGTTTTTCAGCAGAAATAAACATGTTTCTGCAAGTTTGGTCAACCCCATGTAACTTATGTTGCAGTAACAGCTCACTTTTCAAAACGTGTTTTTCAGCCCGAAATAAACACGTTTTTTCATACAGCTGTATCCCTATGTAACTGCAAGGCTCAGAAGAGCCCACACACTCAGGTCTTAACCCCAGTGTGCTGAAAGTGTCAAAACATGTTTTTCAGCAGAAATAAACATGTTTCTGCAAGTTTGGTCAACCCCATGTAACTTATGTTGCAGTAACAGCTCACTTTTCAAAACGTGTTTTTCAGCACGAAATAAACGCGTTTTTTCAGACATCTGTATCCCTATGTAACTGCAAGGCTCAGAAGAGCCCACACACTCAGGTCTTAACCCCAGTGTGCTGAAAGTGTCAAAACATGTTTTTCAGCAGAAATAAACATGTTTCTGCAAGTTTGGTCAACCCCATGTAACTTATGTTGCAGTAACAGCTCACTTTTCAAAACGTGTTTTTCAGCCCGAAATAAACACGTTTTTTCATACAGCTGTATCCCTATGTAACTGCAAGGCTCAGAAGAGCCCACACACTCAGGTCTTAACCCCAGTGTGCTGAAAGTGTCAAAACGTGTTTTTCAGCAGAAATAAACATGTTTCTGCAAGTTTGGTCAACCCCATTTAACTTATGGGGCAGTAACAGCTCACTTTTCAAAACGTGTTTTTCAGCCCGAAATAAACGCGTTTTTTCTGACAGCTGTATCCCTATGTAACTGCAAGGCTCAGAAGAGCCCACACACTCAGGTCTTAACCCCAGTGTGCTGAAAGTGTCAAAACATGTTTTTCAGCAGAAATAAACATGTTTCTGCAAGTTTGGTCAACCCCATGTAACTTATGTTCCAGTAACAGCTCACTTTTCAAAACGTGTTTTTCAGCCCGAAATAAACGCGTTTTTTCTGACAGCTGTATCCCTATGTAACTGCAAGGCTCAGAAGAGCCCACACACTCAGGTCTTAACCCCAGTGTGCTGAAAGTGTCAAAACGTGTTTTTCAGCAGAAATAAACATGTTTCTGCAAGTTTGGTCAACCCCATGTAACTTATGGGGCAGTAACAGCTCACTTTTCAAAACGTGTTTTTCAGCCCGAAATAAACGCGTTTTTTCAGACAGCTGTATCCCTATGTAACTGCAAGGCTCAGAAGATCCCACACACTCAGGTCTTAACCCCAGTGTGCTGAAAGTGTCAAAACATGTTTTTCAGCAGAAATAAACATGTTTCTGCATGTTTGGTCAACCCCATGTAAGTTATGGGTCAGTAACAGCTCACTTTTCAAAACGTGTTTTTCAGCCCGAAATAAACGCGTTTTTTCAGACATCTGTATCCCTATGTAACTGCAAGGCTCAGAAGAGCCCACACACTCAGGTCTTAACCCCAGTGTGCTGAAAGTGTCAAAACATGTTTTTCAGCAGAAATAAACATGTTTCTGCAAGTTTGGTCAACCCCATGTAACTTATGGGGCAGTAACAGCTCTCTTTTCAAAACGTGTTTTTCAGCCCGAAATAAACGCGTTTTTTCAGACAGCTGTATGCCTATGTAACTGCAAGGCTCAGAAGAGCCCACACACTCAGGTCTTAACCCCAGTGTGCTGAAAGTGTCAAAACATGTTTTTCAGCAGACATAAACATGTTTCTGCAAGTTTGGTCAGCCCCATGTAAGTTATGGGTCAGTAACAGCTCACTTTTCAAAACGTGTTTTTCAGCCCGAAATAAACGCGTTTTTTCAGACAGCTGTATCCCTATGTAACTGCAAGGCTCAGAAGAGCCCACACACTCAGGTCTTAACCCCAGTGTGCTGAAAGTGTCAAAACATGTTTTTCAGCAGAAATAAACATGTTTCTGCAAGTTTGGTCAACCCCATGTAACTTACGTTGCAGTAACAGCTCACTTTTCAAAACGTGTTTTTCAGCCCGAAATAAACACGTTTTTTCATACAGCTGTATCCCTATGTAACTGCAAGGCTCAGAAGAGCCCACACACTCAGGTCTTAACCCCAGTGTGCTGAAAGTGTCAAATCGTGTTTTTCAGCAGAAATAAACATGTTTCTGCAAGTTTGGTCAGCCCCATGTAAGTTATGGGTCAGTAACAGCTCACTTTTCAAAACGTGTTTTTCAGCCCGAAATAAACCCGTTTTTTCAGACAGCTGTATCCCTATGTAACTGCAAGGCTCAGAAGAGCCCACACACTCAGGTCTTAACCCCAGTGTGCTGAAAGTGTCAAAACATGTTTTTCAGCAGAAATAAACATGTTTCTGCAAGTTTGGTCAGCCCCATGTAAGTTATGGGTCAGTAACAGCTCACTTTTCAAAACGTGTTTTTCAGCACGAAATAAACGCATTTTTTCAGACATCTGTATCCCTATGTAACTGCAAGGCTCAGAAGAGCCCACACACTCAGGTCTTAACCCCAGTGTGCTGAAAGTGTCAAAACATGTTTTTCAGCAGAAATAAACATGTTTCTGCAAGTTTGGTCAACCCCATGTAACCTATGGGGCAGTAACAGCTCACTTTTCAAAACGTGTTTTTCAGCCCGAAATAAACGCGTTTTTTCAGACAGCTGTATCCCTATGTAACTGCAAGGCTCAGAAGAGCCCACACACTCAGGTCTTAACCCCAGTGTGCTGAAAGTGTCAAAACATGTTTTTCAGCAGAAATAAACATGTTTCTGCAAGTTTGGTCAGCCCCATGTAAGTTATGGGTCAGTAACAGCTCACTTTTCAAAACGTGTTTTTCAGCCCGAAATAAACGCGTTTTTTCAGACATCTGTATCCCTATGTAACTGCAAGGCTCAGAAGAGCCCACACACTCAGGTCTTAACCCCAGTGTGCTGAAAGTGTCAAAACATGTTTTTCAGCAGAAATAAACATGTTTCTGCAAGTTTGGTCAACCCCATGTAACTTATGTTCCAGTAACAGCTCACTTTTCAAAACGTGTTTTTCAGCCCGAAATAAACACGTTTTTTCATACAGCTGTATCCCTAAGTAACTGCAAGGCTCAGAAGAGCCCACACACTCAGGTCTTAACCCCAGTGTGCTGAAAGTGTCAAAACATGTTTTTCAGCAGAAATAAACATGTTTCTGCAAGTTTGGTCAACCCCATGTAACTTATGTTGCAGTAACAGCTCAATTTTCAAAACGTGTTTTTCAGCCCGAAATAAACACGTTTTTTCATACAGCTGTATCCCTATGTAACTGCAAGGCTCAGAAGAGCCCACACACTCAGGTCTTAACCCCAGTGTGCTGAAAGTGTCAAATCGTGTTTTTCAGCAGAAATAAACATGTTTCTGCAAGTTTGGTCAGCCCCATGTAAGTTATGGGTCAGTAACAGCTCACTTTTCAAAACGTGTTTTTCAGCCCGAAATAAACGCGTTTTTTCAGACAGCTGTATCCCTATGTAACTGCAAGGCTCAGAAGAGCCCACACACTCAGGTCTTAACCCCAGTGTGCTGAAAGTGTCAAAACATGTTTTTCAGCAGAAATAAACATGTTTCTGCAAGTTTGGTCAGCCCCATGTAAGTTATGGGTCAGTAACAGCTCACTTTTCAAAACGTGTTTTTCAGCACGAAATAAACGCATTTTTTCAGACATCTGTATCCCTATGTAACTGCAAGGCTCAGAAGAGCCCACACACTCAGGTCTTAACCCCAGTGTGCTGAAAGTGTCAAAACATGTTTTTCAGCAGAAATAAACATGTTTCTGCAAGTTTGGTCAACCCCATGTAACTTATGGGGCAGTAACAGCTCACTTTTCAAAACGTGTTTTTCAGCCCGAAATAAACGCGTTTTTTCAGACAGCTGTATCCCTATGTAACTGCAAGGCTCAGAAGAGCCCACACACTCAGGTCTTAACCCCAGTGTGCTGAAAGTGTCAAAACATGTTTTTCAGCAGAAATAAACATGTTTCTGCAAGTTTGGTCAGCCCCATGTAAGTTATGGGTCAGTAACAGCTCACTTTTCAAAACGTGTTTTTCAGCCCGAAATAAACGCGTTTTTTCAGACATCTGTATCCCTATGTAACTGCAAGGCTCAGAAGAGCCCACACACTCAGGTCTTAACCCCAGTGTGCTGAAAGTGTCAAAACATGTTTTTCAGCAGAAATAAACATGTTTCTGCAAGTTTGGTCAACCCCATGTAACTTATGTTCCAGTAACAGCTCACTTTTCAAAACGTGTTTTTCAGCCCGAAATAAACACGTTTTTTCATACAGCTGTATCCCTAAGTAACTGCAAGGCTCAGAAGAGC
Organism: Lepisosteus oculatus; assembly: GCF_040954835.1. Lineage (NCBI taxonomy): Eukaryota > Metazoa > Chordata > Actinopteri > Semionotiformes > Lepisosteidae > Lepisosteus > Lepisosteus oculatus. The sequence continues at coordinate 180,858 of NC_090715.1, read as the reverse complement.
CCACACACTCAGGTCTTAACCCCAGTGTGCTGAAAGTGTCAAAACATGTTTTTCAGCAGAAATAAACATGTTTCTGCAAGTTTGGTCAACGTCATGTAACTTATGGGGCAGTAACAGCTCACTTTTCAAAACGTGTTTTTCAGCCCGAAATAAACGCGTTTTTTCAGACAGCTGTATCCCTATGTAACTGCAAGGCTCAGAAGAGCCCACACACTCAGGTCTTAACCCCAGTGTGCTGAAAGTGTCAAAACGTGTTTTTCAGCAGAAATAAACATGTTTCTGCAAGTTTGGTCAACCCCATGTAACTTATGGGGCAGTAACAGCTCACTTTTCAAAACGTGTTTTTCAGCCCGAAATAAACGCGTTTTTTCAGACATCTGTATCCCTATGTAACTGCAAGGCTCAGAAGAGCCCACACACTCAGGTCTTAACCCCAGTGTGCTGAAAGTGTTAAAACATGTTTTTCAGCAGAAATAAACATGTTTCTGCAAGTTTGGTCAGCCCCATGTAAGTTATGGGTCAGTAACAGCTCACTTTTCAAAACGTGTTTTTCAGCCCGAAATAAACGCGTTTTTTCAGACAGCTGTATCCCTATGTAACTGCAAGGCTCAGAAGAGCCCACACACTCAGGTCTTAACCCCAGTGTGCTGAAAGTGTCAAAACATGTTTTTCAGCAGAAATAAACATGTTTCTGCAAGTTTGGTCAACCCCATGTAAGTTATGTTGCAGTAACAGCTCACTTTTCAAAACGTGTTTTTCAGCCCGAAATAAACACGTTTTTTCATACAGCTGTATCCCTATGTAACTGCAAGGCTCAGAAGAGCCCACACACTCAGGTCTTAACCCCAGTGTGCTGAAAGTGTCAAAACATGTTTTTCAGCAGAAATAAACATGTTTCTGCATGTTTGGTCAACCCCATGTAAGTTATGGGTAGTAACAGCTCACTTTTCAAAACGTGTTTTTCAGCCCGAAATAAACGCGTTTTTTCAGACAGCTGTATCCCTATGTAACTGCAAGGCTCAGAAGAGCCCACACACTCAGGTCTTAACCCCAGTGTGCTGAAAGTGTCAAAACATGTTTTTCAGCAGAAATAAACATGTTTCTGCAAGTTTGGTCAGCCCCATGTAAGTTATGGGTCAGTAACAGCTCACTTTTCAAAACGTGTTTTTCAGCCCGAAATAAACGCGTTTTTTCAGACATCTGTATCCCTATGTAACTGCAAGGCTCAGAAGAGCCCACACACTCAGGTCTTAACCCCAGTGTGCTGAAAGTGTCAAAACATGTTTTTCAGCAGAAATAAACATGTTTCTGCAAGTTTGGTCAACCCCATGTAACTTATGGGGCAGTAACAGCTCACTTTTCAAAACGTGTTTTTCAGCCCGAAATAAACGCGTTTTTTCAGACAGCTGTATCCCTATGTAACTGCAAGGCTCAGAAGAGCCCACACACTCAGGTCTTAACCCCAGTGTGCTGAAAGTGTCAAAACATGCTTTTCAGCAGAAATAAACATGTTTCTGCATGTTTGGTCAACCCCATGTAAGTTATGGGTAGTAACAGCTCACTTTTCAAAACGTGTTTTTCAGCCCGAAATAAACGCGTTTTTTCAGACAGCTGTATCCCTATGTAACTGCAAGGCTCAGAAGAGCCCACACACTCAGGTCTTAACCCCAGTGTGCTGAAAGTGTCAAAACATGTTTTTCAGCAGAAATAAACATGTTTCTGCAAGTTTGGTCAGCCCCATGTAAGTTATGGGTCAGTAACAGCTCACTTTTCAAAACGTGTTTTTCAGCACGAAATAAACGCGTTTTTTCAGACATCTGTATCCCTATGTAACTGCAAGGCTCAGAAGAGCCCACACACTCAGGTCTTAACTCCAGTGTGCTGAAAGTGTCAAAACATGTTTTTCAGCAGAAATAAACATGTTTCTGCAAGTTTGGTCAACCCCATGTAACTTATGGGGCAGTAACAGCTCACTTTTCAAAACGTGTTTTTCAGCCCGAAATAAACGCGTTTTTTCAGACAGCTGTATCCCTATGTAACTGCAAGGCTCAGAAGAGCCCACACACTCAGGTCTTAACCCCAGTGTGCTGAAAGTGTCAAAACATGTTTTTCAGCAGAAATAAACATGTTTCTGCAAGTTTGGTCAACCCCATGTAACTTATGTTGCAGTAACAGCTCACTTTTCAAAACGTGTTTTTCAGCCCGAAATAAACACGTTTTTTCATACAGCTGTATCCCTATGTAACTGCAAGGCTCAGAAGAGCCCACACACTCAGGTCTTAACCCCAGTGTGCTGAAAGTGTCAAAACATGTTTTTCAGCAGAAATAAACATGTTTCTGCAAGTTTGGTCAACCCCATTTAACTTATGGGGCAGTAACAGCTCACTTTTCAAAACGTGTTTTTCAGCCCGAAATAAACGCGTTTTTTCTGACAGCTGTATCCCTATGTAACTGCAAGGCTCAGAAGAGCCCACACACTCAGGTCTTAACCCCAGTGTGCTGAAAGTGTCAAAACATGTTTTTCAGCAGAAATAAACATGTTTCTGCAAGTTTGGTCAACCCCATGTAACTTATGTTGCAGTAACAGCTCACTTTTCAAAACGTGTTTTTCAGCCCGAAATAAACACGTTTTTTCATACAGCTGTATCCCTAAGTAACTGCAAGGCTCAGAAGAGCCCACACACTCAGGTCTTAACCCCAGTGTGCTGAAAGTGTCAAAACATGTTTTTCAGCAGAAATAAACATGTTTCTGCAAGTTTGGTCAACCTCATGTAACTTATGGGGCAGTAACAGCTCACTTTTCAAAACGTGTTTTTCAGCCCGAAATAAACGCGTTTTTTCAGACAGCTGTATCCCTATGTAACTGCAAGGCTCAGAAGAGCCCACACACTCAGGTCTTAACCCCAGTGTGCTGAAAGTGTCAAAACGTGTTTTTCAGCAGAAATAAACATGTTTCTGCAAGTTTGGTCAACCCCATGTAACTTATGGGGCAGTAACAGCTCACTTTTCAAAACGTGTTTTTCAGCCCGAAATAAACGCGTTTTTTCAGACATCTGTATCCCTATGTAACTGCAAGGCTCAGAAGAGCCCACACACTCAGGTCTTAACCCCAGTGTGCTGAAAGTGTCAAAACATGTTTTTCAGCAGAAATAAACATGTTTCTGCAAGTTTGGTCAACCCCATGTAACTTATGGGGCAGTAACAGCTCACTTTTCAAAACGTGTTTTTCAGCCCGAAATAAACGCGTTTTTTCAGACAGCTGTATCGCCATGTATCTGCAAGGCTCAGAAGAGCCCACACACTCAGGTCTTAACCCCAGTGTGCTGAAAGTGTCAAAACGTGTTTTTCAGCAGAAATAAACATGTTTCTGCAAGTTTGGTCAACCCCATGTAACTTATGTTGCAGTAACAGCTCACTTTTCAAAACGTGTTTTTCAGCCCGAAATAAACACGTTTTTTCAGACAGCTGTATCCCTATGTAACTGCAAGGCTCAGAAGAGCCCACACACTCAGGTCTTAACCCCAGTGTGCTGAAAGTGTCAAAACGTGTTTTTCAGCAGAAATAAACATGTTTCTGCAAGTTTGGTCAACCCCATGTAACTTATGGGGCAGTAACAGCTCACTTTTCAAAACGTGTTTTTCAGCCCGAAATAAACGCGTTTTTTCAGACAGCTGTATCCCTATGTAACTGCAAGGCTCAGAAGAGCCCACACACTCAGGTCTTAACCCCAGTGTGCTGAAAGTGTCAAAACATGTTTTTCAGCAGAAATAAACATGTTTCTGCATGTTTGGTCAACCCCATGTAAGTTATGGGTAGTAACAGCTCACTTTTCAAAACGTGTTTTTCAGCCCGAAATAAACGCGTTTTTTCTGACAGCTGTATCCCTATGTAACTGCAAGGCTCAGAAGAGCCCACACACTCAGGTCTTAACCCCAGTGTGCTGAAAGTGTCAAAACATGTTTTTCAGCAGAAATAAACATGTTTCTGCATGTTTGGTCAACCCCATGTAAGTTATGGGTCAGTAACAGCTCACTTTTCAAAACGTGTTTTTCAGCCCGAAATAAACGCGTTTTTTCAGACATCTGTATCCCTATGTAACTGCAAGGCTCAGAAGAGCCCACACACTCAGGTCTTAACCCCAGTGTGCTGAAAGTGTCAAAACATGTTTTTCAGCAGAAATAAACATGTTTCTGCAAGTTTGGTCAACCCCATGTAACTTATGGGGCAGTAACAGCTCACTTTTCAAAACGTGTTTTTCAGCCCGAAATAAACGCGTTTTTTCAGACAGCTGTATGCCTATGTAACTGCAAGGCTCAGAAGAGCCCACACACTCAGGTCTTAACCCCAGTGTGCTGAAAGTGTCAAAACATGTTTTTCAGCAGAAATAAACATGTTTCTGCAAGTTTGGTCAGCCCCATGTAAGTTATGGGTCAGTAACAGCTCACTTTTCAAAACGTGTTTTTCAGCCCGAAATAAACGCGTTTTTTCAGACAGCTGTATCCCTATGTAACTGCAAGGCTCAGAAGAGCCCACACACTCAGGTCTTAACCCCAGTGTGCTGAAAGTGTCAAAACATGTTTTTCAGCAGAAATAAACATGTTTCTGCAAGTTTGGTCAACCCCATGTAACTTATGTTGCAGTAACAGCTCACTTTTCAAAACGTGTTTTTCAGCCCGAAATAAACACGTTTTTTCATACAGCTGTATCCCTATGTAACTGCAAGGCTCAGAAGAGCCCACACACTCAGGTCTTAACCCCAGTGTGCTGAAAGTGTCAAAACATGTTTTTCAGCAGAAATAAACATGTTTCTGCAAGTTTGGTCAACCCCATGTAACTTATGTTGCAGTAACAGCTCACTTTTCAAAACGTGTTTTTCAGCCCGAAATAAACACGTTTTTTTATACAGCTGTATCCCTATGTAACTGCAAGGCTCAGAATAGCCCACACACTCAGGTCTTAACCCCAGTGTGCTGAAAGTGTCAAAACGTGTTTTTCAGCAGAAATAAACATGTTTCTGCAAGTTTGGTCAACCCCATTTAACTTATGGGGCAGTAACAGCTCACTTTTCAAAACGTGTTTTTCAGCCCGAAATAAACGCGTTTTTTCTGACAGCTGTATCCCTATGTAACTGCAAGGCTCAGAAGAGCCCACACACTCAGGTCTTAACCCCAGTGTGCTGAAAGTGTCAAAACATGTTTTTCAGCAGAAATAAACATGTTTCTGCAAGTTTGGTCAACCCCATGTAACTTATGTTGCAGTAACAGCTCACTTTTCAAAACGTGTTTTTCAGCCCGAAATAAACACGTTTTTTCATACAGCTGTATCCCTAAGTAACTGCAAGGCTCAGAAGAGCCCACACACTCAGGTCTTAACCCCAGTGTGCTGAAAGTGTCAAAACATGTTTTTCAGCAGAAATAAACATGTTTCTGCAAGTTTGGTCAACCTCATGTAACTTATGGGGCAGTAACAGCTCACTTTTCAAAACGTGTTTTTCAGCCCGAAATAAACGCGTTTTTTCAGACAGCTGTATCCCTATGTAACTGCAAGGCTCAGAAGAGCCCACACACTCAGGTCTTAACCCCAGTGTGCTGAAAGTGTCAAAACGTGTTTTTCAGCAGAAATAAACATGTTTCTGCAAGTTTGGTCAACCCCATGTAACTTATGGGGCAGTAACAGCTCACTTTTCAAAACGTGTTTTTCAGCCCGAAATAAACGCGTTTTTTCAGACATCTGTATCCCTATGTAACTGCAAGGCTCAGAAGAGCCCACACACTCAGGTCTTAACCCCAGTGTGCTGAAAGTGTCAAAACATGTTTTTCAGCAGAAATAAACATGTTTCTGCAAGTTTGGTCAGCCCCATGTAAGTTATGGGTCAGTAACAGCTCACTTTTCAAAACGTGTTTTTCAGCCCGAAATAAACGCGTTTTTTCAGACAGCTGTATCCCTATGTAACTGCAAGGCTCAGAAGAGCCCACACACTCAGGTCTTAACCCCAGTGTGCTGAAAGTGTCAAAACATGTTTTTCAGCAGAAATAAACATGTTTCTGCAAGTTTGGTCAGCCCCATGTAAGTTATGGGTCAGTAACAGCTCACTTTTCAAAACGTGTTTTTCAGCCCGAAATAAACGCGTTTTTTCAGACAGCTGTATCGCCATGTATCTGCAAGGCTCAGAAGAGCCCACACACTCAGGTCTTAACCCCAGTGTGCTGAAAGTGTCAAAACGTGTTTTTCAGCAGAAATAAACATGTTTCTGCAAGTTTGGTCAACCCCATGTAACTTATGTTGCAGTAACAGCTCACTTTTCAAAACGTGTTTTTCAGCCCGAAATAAACACGTTTTTTCAGACAGCTGTATCCCTATGTAACTGCAAGGCTCAGAAGAGCCCACACACTCAGGTCTTAACCCCAGTGTGCTGAAAGTGTCAAAACGTGTTTTTCAGCAGAAATAAACATGTTTCTGCAAGTTTGGTCAACCCCATGTAACTTATGGGGCAGTAACAGCTCACTTTTCAAAACGTGTTTTTCAGCCCGAAATAAACGCGTTTTTTCAGACAGCTGTATCCCTATGTAACTGCAAGGCTCAGAAGAGCCCACACACTCAGGTCTTAACCCCAGTGTGCTGAAAGTGTCAAAACATGTTTTTCAGCAGAAATAAACATGTTTCTGCATGTTTGGTCAACCCCATGTAAGTTATGGGTAGTAACAGCTCACTTTTCAAAACGTGTTTTTCAGCCCGAAATAAACGCGTTTTTTCTGACAGCTGTATCCCTATGTAACTGCAAGGCTCAGAAGAGCCCACACACTCAGGTCTTAACCCCAGTGTGCTGAAAGTGTCAAAACATGTTTTTCAGCAGAAATAAACATGTTTCTGCAAGTTTGGTCAGCCCCATGTAAGTTATGGGTCAGTAACAGCTCACTTTTCAAAACGTGTTTTTCAGCCCGAAATAAACGCGTTTTTTCAGACAGCTGTATCCCTATGTAACTGCAAGGCTCAGAAGAGCCCACACACTCAGGTCTTAACCCCAGTGTGCTGAAAGTGTCAAAACATGTTTTTCAGCAGAAATAAACATGTTTCTGCAAGTTTGGTCAACCCCATGTAACTTATGTTGCAGTAACAGCTCACTTTTCAAAACGTGTTTTTCAGCCCGAAATAAACACGTTTTTTCATACAGCTGTATCCCTATGTAACTGCAAGGCTCAGAAGAGCCCACACACTCAGGTCTTAACCCCAGTGTGCTGAAAGTGTCAAAACATGTTTTCAGCAGAAATAAACATGTTTCTGCAAGTTTGGTCAACCCCATGTAACTTATGTTGCAGTAACAGCTCACTTTTCAAAACGTGTTTTTCAGCCCGAAATAAACACGTTTTTTTATACAGCTGTATCCCTATGTAACTGCAAGGCTCAGAAGAGCCCACACACTCAGGTCTTAACCCCAGTGTGCTGAAAGTGTCAAAACGTGTTTTTCAGCAGAAATAAACATGTTTCTGCAAGTTTGGTCAACCCCATTTAACTTATGGGGCAGTAACAGCTCACTTTTCAAAACGTGTTTTTCAGCCCGAAATAAACGCGTTTTTTCTGACAGCTGTATCCCTATGTAACTGCAAGGCTCAGAAGAGCCCACACACTCAGGTCTTAACCCCAGTGTGCTGAAAGTGTCAAAACATGTTTTTCAGCAGAAATAAACATGTTTCTGCAAGTTTGGTCAACCCCATGTAACTTATGTTGCAGTAACAGCTCACTTTTCAAAACGTGTTTTTCAGCCCGAAATAAACACGTTTTTTCATACAGCTGTATCCCTAAGTAACTGCAAGGCTCAGAAGAGCCCACACACTCAGGTCTTAACCCCAGTGTGCTGAAAGTGTCAAAACATGTTTTTCAGCAGAAATAAACATGTTTCTGCAAGTTTGGTCAACCTCATGTAACTTATGGGGCAGTAACAGCTCACTTTTCAAAACGTGTTTTTCAGCCCGAAATAAACGCGTTTTTTCAGACAGCTGTATCCCTATGTAACTGCAAGGCTCAGAAGAGCCCACACACTCAGGTCTTAACCCCAGTGTGCTGAAAGTGTCAAAACGTGTTTTTCAGCAGAAATAAACATGTTTCTGCAAGTTTGGTCAACCCCATGTAACTTATGGGGCAGTAACAGCTCACTTTTCAAAACGTGTTTTTCAGCCCGAAATAAACGCGTTTTTTCAGACATCTGTATCCCTATGTAACTGCAAGGCTCAGAAGAGCCCACACACTCAGGTCTTAACCCCAGTGTGCTGAAAGTGTCAAAACATGTTTTTCAGCAGAAATAAACATGTTTCTGCAAGTTTGGTCAACCCCATGTAACTTATGGGGCAGTAACAGCTCACTTTTCAAAACGTGTTTTTCAGCCCGAAATAAACGCGTTTTTTCAGACAGCTGTATGCCTATGTAACTGCAAGGCTCAGAAGAGCCCACACACTCAGGTCTTAACCCCAGTGTGCTGAAAGTGTCAAAACATGTTTTTCAGCAGAAATAAACATGTTTCTGCAAGTTTGGTCAGCCCCATGTAAGTTATGGGTCAGTAACAGCTCACTTTTCAAAACGTGTTTTTCAGCCCGAAATAAACGCGTTTTTTCAGACAGCTGTATCCCTATGTAACTGCAAGGCTCAGAAGAGCCCACACACTCAGGTCTTAACCCCAGTGTGCTGAAAGTGTCAAAACATGTTTTTCAGCAGAAATAAACATGTTTCTGCAAGTTTGGTCAACCCCATGTAACTTATGTTGCAGTAACAGCTCACTTTTCAAAACGTGTTTCTCAGCCCGAAATAAACGCGTTTTTTCAGACAGCTGTATCCCTATGTAACTGCAAGGCTCAGAAGAGCCCACACACTCAGGTCTTAACCCCAGTGTGCTGAAAGTGTCAAATCGTGTTTTTCAGCAGAAATAAACATGTTTCTGCAAGTTTGGTCAGCCCCATGTAAGTTATGGGTCAGTAACAGCTCACTTTTCAAAACGTGTTTTTCAGCCCGAAATAAACGCGTTTTTTCAGACAGCTGTATCCCTATGTAACTGCAAGGCTCAGAAGAGCCCACACACTCAGGTCTTAACCCCAGTGTGCTGAAAGTGTCAAAACATGTTTTTCAGCAGAAATAAACATGTTTCTGCAAGTTTGGTCAACCTCATGTAACTTATGGGGCAGTAACAGCTCACTTTTCAAAACGTGTTTTTCAGCCCGAAATAAACCCGTTTTTTCAGACAGCTGTATCGCCATGTATCTGCAAGGCTCAGAAGAGCCCACACACTCAGGTCTTAACCCCAGTGTGCTGAAAGTGTCAAAACGTGTTTTTCAGCAGAAATAAACATGTTTCTGCAAGTTTGGTCAACCCCATGTAACTTATGTTGCAGTAACAGCTCACTTTTCAAAACGTGTTTTTCAGCCCGAAATAAACACGTTTTTTCAGACAGCTGTATCCCTATGTAACTGCAAGGCTCAGAAGAGCCCACACACTCAGGTCTTAACCCCAGTGTGCTGAAAGTGTCAAAACGTGTTTTTCAGCAGAAATAAACATGTTTCTGCAAGTTTGGTCAACCCCATGTAACTTATGGGGCAGTAACAGCTCACTTTTCAAAACGTGTTTTTCAGCCCGAAATAAACGCGTTTTTTCAGACAGCTGTATCCCTATGTAACTGCAAGGCTCAGAAGAGCCCACACACTCAGGTCTTAACCCCAGTGTGCTGAAAGTGTCAAAACATGTTTTTCAGCAGAAATAAACATGTTTCTGCATGTTTGGTCAACCCCATGTAAGTTATGGGTAGTAACAGCTCACTTTTCAAAACGTGTTTTTCAGCCCGAAATAAACGCGTTTTTTCTGACAGCTGTATCCCTATGTAACTGCAAGGCTCAGAAGAGCCCACACACTCAGGTCTTAACCCCAGTGTGCTGAAAGTGTCAAAACATGTTTTTCAGCAGAAATAAACATGTTTCTGCAAGTTTGGTCAACCCCATGTAACTTATGTTGCAGTAACAGCTCACTTTTCAAAACGTGTTTTTCAGCCCGAAATAAACACGTTTTTTTATACAGCTGTATCCCTATGTAACTGCAAGGCTCAGAAGAGCCCACACACTCAGGTCTTAACCCCAGTGTGCTGAAAGTGTCAAAACGTGTTTTTCAGCAGAAATAAACATGTTTCTGCAAGTTTGGTCAACCCCATTTAACTTATGGGGCAGTAACAGCTCACTTTTCAAAACGTGTTTTTCAGCCCGAAATAAACGCGTTTTTTCTGACAGCTGTATCCCTATGTAACTGCAAGGCTCAGAAGAGCCCACACACTCAGGTCTTAACCCCAGTGTGCTGAAAGTGTCAAAACATGTTTTTCAGCAGAAATAAACATGTTTCTGCAAGTTTGGTCAACCCCATGTAACTTATGTTGCAGTAACAGCTCACTTTTCAAAACGTGTTTTTCAGCCCGAAATAAACACGTTTTTTCATACAGCTGTATCCCTAAGTAACTGCAAGGCTCAGAAGACCCCACACACTCAGGTCTTAACCCCAGTGTGCTGAAAGTGTCAAAACATGTTTTTCAGCAGAAATAAACATGTTTCTGCATGTTTGGTCAACCCCATGTAAGTTATGGGTAGTAACAGCTCACTTTTCAAAACGTGTTTTTCAGCCCGAAATAAACGCGTTTTTTCTGACAGCTGTATCCCTATGTAACTGCAAGGCTCAGAAGAGCCCACACACTCAGGTCTTAACCCCAGTGTGCTGAAAGTGTCAAAACATGTTTTTCAGCAGAAATAAACATGTTTCTGCAAGTTTGGTCAGCCCCATGTAAGTTATGGGTCAGTAACAGCTCACTTTTCAAAACGTGTTTTTCAGCCCGAAATAAACGCGTTTTTTCAGACAGCTGTATCCCTATGTAACTGCAAGGCTCAGAAGAGCCCACACACTCAGGTCTTAACCCCAGTGTGCTGAAAGTGTCAAAACATGTTTTTCAGCAGAAATAAACATGTTTCTGCAAGTTTGGTCAACCCCATGTAACTTATGTTGCAGTAACAGCTCACTTTTCAAAACGTGTTTTTCAGCCCGAAATAAACACGTTTTTTCATACAGCTGTATCCCTATGTAACTGCAAGGCTCAGAAGAGCCCACACACTCAGGTCTTAACCCCAGTGTGCTGAAAGTGTCAAAACATGTTTTCAGCAGAAATAAACATGTTTCTGCAAGTTTGGTCAACCCCATGTAACTTATGTTGCAGTAACAGCTCACTTTTCAAAACGTGTTTTTCAGCCCGAAATAAACACGTTTTTTTATACAGCTGTATCCCTATGTAACTGCAAGGCTCAGAAGAGCCCACACACTCAGGTCTTAACCCCAGTGTGCTGAAAGTGTCAAAACGTGTTTTTCAGCAGAAATAAACATGTTTCTGCAAGTTTGGTCAACCCCATTTAACTTATGGGGCAGTAACAGCTCACTTTTCAAAACGTGTTTTTCAGCCCGAAATAAACGCGTTTTTTCTGACAGCTGTATCCCTATGTAACTGCAAGGCTCAGAAGAGCCCACACACTCAGGTCTTAACCCCAGTGTGCTGAAAGTGTCAAAACATGTTTTTCAGCAGAAATAAACATGTTTCTACAAGTTTGGTCAACCCCATGTAACTTATGTTGCAGTAACAGCTCACTTTTCAAAACGTGTTTTTCAGCCCGAAATAAACACGTTTTTTCATACAGCTGTATCCCTAAGTAACTGCAAGGCTCAGAAGAGCCCACACACTCAGGTCTTAACCCCAGTGTGCTGAAAGTGTCAAAACATGTTTTTCAGCAGAAATAAACATGTTTCTGCAAGTTTGGTCAACCTCATGTAACTTATGGGGCAGTAACAGCTCACTTTTCAAAACGTGTTTTTCAGCCCGAAATAAACGCGTTTTTTCAGACAGCTGTATCCCTATGTAACTGCAAGGCTCAGAAGAGCCCACACACTCAGGTCTTAACCCCAGTGTGCTGAAAGTGTCAAAACGTGTTTTTCAGCAGAAATAAACATGTTTCTGCAAGTTTGGTCAACCCCATGTAACTTATGGGGCAGTAACAGCTCACTTTTCAAAACGTGTTTTTCAGCCCGAAATAAACGCGTTTTTTCAGACATCTGTATCCCTATGTAACTGCAAGGCTCAGAAGAGCCCACACACTCAGGTCTTAACCCCAGTGTGCTGAAAGTGTCAAAACATGTTTTTCAGCAGAAATAAACATGTTTCTGCAAGTTTGGTCAACCCCATGTAACTTATGGGGCAGTAACAGCTCACTTTTCAAAACGTGTTTTTCAGCCCGAAATAAACGCGTTTTTTCAGACAGCTGTATGCCTATGTAACTGCAAGGCTCAGAAGAGCCCACACACTCAGGTCTTAACCCCAGTGTGCTGAAAGTGTCAAAACATGTTTTTCAGCAGAAATAAACATGTTTCTGCAAGTTTGGTCAGCCCCATGTAAGTTATGGGTCAGTAACAGCTCACTTTTCAAAACGTGTTTTTCAGCCCGAAATAAACGCGTTTTTTCAGACAGCTGTATCCCTATGTAACTGCAAGGCTCAGAAGAGCCCACACACTCAGGTCTTAACCCCAGTGTGCTGAAAGTGTCAAAACATGTTTTTCAGCAGAAATAAACATGTTTCTGCAAGTTTGGTCAACCCCATGTAACTTATGTTGCAGTAACAGCTCACTTTTCAAAACGTGTTTCTCAGCCCGAAATAAACGCGTTTTTTCAGACAGCTGTATCCCTATGTAACTGCAAGGCTCAGAAGAGCCCACACACTCAGGTCTTAACCCCAGTGTGCTGAAAGTGTCAAATCGTGTTTTTCAGCAGAAATAAACATGTTTCTGCAAGTTTGGTCAGCCCCATGTAAGTTATGGGTCAGTAACAGCTCACTTTTCAAAACGTGTTTTTCAGCCCGAAATAAACGCGTTTTTTCAGACAGCTGTATCCCTATGTAACTGCAAGGCTCAGAAGAGCCCACACACTCAGGTCTTAACCCCAGTGTGCTGAAAGTGTCAAAACATGTTTTTCAGCAGAAATAAACATGTTTCTGCAAGTTTGGTCAACCTCATGTAACTTATGGGGCAGTAACAGCTCACTTTTCAAAACGTGTTTTTCAGCCCGAAATAAACCCGTTTTTTCAGACAGCTGTATCGCCATGTATCTGCAAGGCTCAGAAGAGCCCACACACTCAGGTCTTAACCCCAGTGTGCTGAAAGTGTCAAAACGTGTTTTTCAGCAGAAATAAACATGTTTCTGCAAGTTTGGTCAACCCCATGTAACTTATGTTGCAGTAACAGCTCACTTTTCAAAACGTGTTTTTCAGCCCGAAATAAACACGTTTTTTCAGACAGCTGTATCCCTATGTAACTGCAAGGCTCAGAAGAGCCCACACACTCAGGTCTTAACCCCAGTGTGCTGAAAGTGTCAAAACGTGTTTTTCAGCAGAAATAAACATGTTTCTGCAAGTTTGGTCAACCCCATGTAACTTATGGGGCAGTAACAGCTCACTTTTCAAAACGTGTTTTTCAGCCCGAAATAAACGCGTTTTTTCAGACAGCTGTATCCCTATGTAACTGCAAGGCTCAGAAGAGCCCACACACTCAGGTCTTAACCCCAGTGTGCTGAAAGTGTCAAAACATGTTTTTCAGCAGAAATAAACATGTTTCTGCATGTTTGGTCAACCCCATGTAAGTTATGGGTAGTAACAGCTCACTTTTCAAAACGTGTTTTTCAGCCCGAAATAAACGCGTTTTTTCTGACAGCTGTATCCCTATGTAACTGCAAGGCTCAGAAGAGCCCACACACTCAGGTCTTAACCCCAGTGTGCTGAAAGTGTCAAAACATGTTTTTCAGCAGAAATAAACATGTTTCTGCAAGTTTGGTCAACCCCATGTAACTTATGTTGCAGTAACAGCTCACTTTTCAAAACGTGTTTTTCAGCCCGAAATAAACACGTTTTTTTATACAGCTGTATCCCTATGTAACTGCAAGGCTCAGAAGAGCCCACACACTCAGGTCTTAACCCCAGTGTGCTGAAAGTGTCAAAACGTGTTTTTCAGCAGAAATAAACATGTTTCTGCAAGTTTGGTCAACCCCATTTAACTTATGGGGCAGTAACAGCTCACTTTTCAAAACGTGTTTTTCAGCCCGAAATAAACGCGTTTTTTCTGACAGCTGTATCCCTATGTAACTGCAAGGCTCAGAAGAGCCCACACACTCAGGTCTTAACCCCAGTGTGCTGAAAGTGTCAAAACATGTTTTTCAGCAGAAATAAACATGTTTCTGCAAGTTTGGTCAACCCCATGTAACTTATGTTGCAGTAACAGCTCACTTTTCAAAACGTGTTTTTCAGCCCGAAATAAACACGTTTTTTCATACAGCTGTATCCCTAAGTAACTGCAAGGCTCAGAAGACCCCACACACTCAGGTCTTAACCCCAGTGTGCTGAAAGTGTCAAAACATGTTTTTCAGCAGAAATAAACATGTTTCTGCAAGTTTGGTCAACCTCATGTAACTTATGGGGCAGTAACAGCTCACTTTTCAAAACGTGTTTTTCAGCCCGAAATAAACGCGTTTTTTCAGACAGCTGTATCCCTATGTAACTGCAAGGCTCAGAAGAGCCCACACACTCAGGTCTTAACCCCAGTGTGCTGAAAGTGTCAAAACATGTTTTTCAGCAGAAATAAACATGTTTCTGCAAGTTTGGTCAACCCCATGTAACTTATGTTGCAGTAACAGCTCACTTTTCAAAACGTGTTTCTCAGCCCGAAATAAACGCGTTTTTTCAGACAGCTGTATCCCTATGTAACTGCAAGGCTCAGAAGAGCCCACACACTCAGGTCTTAACCCCAGTGTGCTGAAAGTGTCAAATCGTGTTTTTCAGCAGAAATAAACATGTTTCTGCAAGTTTGGTCAGCCCTATGTAAGTTATGGGTCAGTAACAGCTCACTTTTCAAAACGTGTTTTTCAGCCCGAAATAAACGCGTTTTTTCAGACAGCTGTATCCCTATGTAACTGCAAGGCTCAGAAGAGCCCACACACTCAGGTCTTAACCCCAGTGTGCTGAAAGTGTCAAAACATGTTTTTCAGCAGAAATAAACATGTTTCTGCAAGTTTGGTCAACCTCATGTAACTTATGGGGCAGTAACAGCTCACTTTTCAAAACGTGTTTTTCAGCCCGAAATAAACCCGTTTTTTCAGACAGCTGTATCCCTATGTAACTGCAAGGCTCAGAAGAGCCCACACACTCAGGTCTTAACCCCAGTGTGCTGAAAGTGTCAAAACGTGTTTTTCAGCAGAAATAAACATGTTTCTGCAAGTTTGGTCAACCCCATGTAACTTATGTTGCAGTAACAGCTCACTTTTCAAAACGTGTTTTTCAGCCCGAAATAAACACGTTTTTTCAGACAGCTGTATCCCTATGTAACTGCAAGGCTCAGAAGAGCCCACACACTCAGGTCTTAACCCCAGTGTGCTGAAAGTGTCAAAACGTGTTTTTCAGCAGAAATAAACATGTTTCTGCAAGTTTGGTCAACCCCATGTAACTTATGGGGCAGTAACAGCTCACTTTTCAAAACGTGTTTTTCAGCCCGAAATAAACGCGTTTTTTCAGACAGCTGTATCCCTATGTAACTGCAAGGCTCAGAAGAGCCCACACACTCAGGTCTTAACCCCAGTGTGCTGAAAGTGTCAAAACATGTTTTTCAGCAGAAATAAACATGTTTCTGCATGTTTGGTCAACCCCATGTAAGTTATGGGTAGTAACAGCTCACTTTTCAAAACGTGTTTTTCAGCCCGAAATAAACGCGTTTTTTCTGACAGCTGTATCCCTATGTAACTGCAAGGCTCAGAAGAGCCCACACACTCAGGTCTTAACCCCAGTGTGCTGAAAGTGTCAAAACATGTTTTTCAGCAGAAATAAACATGTTTCTGCAAGTTTGGTCAACCCCATGTAACTTATGTTGCAGTAACAGCTCACTTTTCAAAACGTGTTTTTCAGCCCGAAATAAACACGTTTTTTTATACAGCTGTATCCCTATGTAACTGCAAGGCTCAGAAGAGCCCACACACTCAGGTCTTAACCCCAGTGTGCTGAAAGTGTCAAAACGTGTTTTTCAGCAGAAATAAACATGTTTCTGCAAGTTTGGTCAACCCCATTTAACTTATGGGGCAGTAACAGCTCACTTTTCAAAACGTGTTTTTCAGCCCGAAATAAACGCGTTTTTTCTGACAGCTGTATCCCTATGTAACTGCAAGGCTCAGAAGAGCCCACACACTCAGGTCTTAACCCCAGTGTGCTGAAAGTGTCAAAACATGTTTTTCAGCAGAAATAAACATGTTTCTGCAAGTTTGGTCAACCCCATGTAACTTATGTTGCAGTAACAGCTCACTTTTCAAAACGTGTTTTTCAGCCCGAAATAAACACGTTTTTTCATACAGCTGTATCCCTAAGTAACTGCAAGGCTCAGAAGACCCCACACACTCAGGTCTTAACCCCAGTGTGCTGAAAGTGTCAAAACATGTTTTTCAGCAGAAATAAACATGTTTCTGCAAGTTTGGTCAACCTCATGTAACTTATGGGGCAGTAACAGCTCACTTTTCAAAACGTGTTTTTCAGCCCGAAATAAACGCGTTTTTTCAGACAGCTGTATCCCTATGTAACTGCAAGGCTCAGAAGAGCCCACACACTCAGGTCTTAACCCCAGTGTGCTGAAAGTGTCAAAACGTGTTTTTCAGCAGAAATAAACATGTTTCTGCAAGTTTGGTCAACCCCATGTAACTTATGGGGCAGTAACAGCTCACTTTTCAAAACGTGTTTTTCAGCCCGAAATAAACGCGTTTTTTCAGACATCTGTATCCCTATGTAACTGCAAGGCTCAGAAGAGCCCACACACTCAGGTCTTAACCCCAGTGTGCTGAAAGTGTCAAAACATGTTTTTCAGCAGAAATAAACATGTTTCTGCAAGTTTGGTCAACCCCATGTAACTTATGGGGCAGTAACAGCTCACTTTTCAAAACGTGTTTTTCAGCCCGAAATAAACGCGTTTTTTCAGACAGCTGTATGCCTATGTAACTGCAAGGCTCAGAAGAGCCCACACACTCAGGTCTTAACCCCAGTGTGCTGAAAGTGTCAAAACATGTTTTTCAGCAGAAATAAACATGTTTCTGCAAGTTTGGTCAGCCCCATGTAAGTTATGGGTCAGTAACAGCTCACTTTTCAAAACGTGTTTTTCAGCCCGAAATAAACGCGTTTTTTCAGACAGCTGTATCCCTATGTAACTGCAAGGCTCAGAAGAGCCCACACACTCAGGTCTTAACCCCAGTGTGCTGAAAGTGTCAAAACATGTTTTTCAGCAGAAATAAACATGTTTCTGCAAGTTTGGTCAACCCCATGTAACTTATGTTGCAGTAACAGCTCACTTTTCAAAACGTGTTTCTCAGCCCGAAATAAACGCGTTTTTTCAGACAGCTGTATCCCTATGTAACTGCAAGGCTCAGAAGAGCCCACACACTCAGGTCTTAACCCCAGTGTGCTGAAAGTGTCAAATCGTGTTTTTCAGCAGAAATAAACATGTTTCTGCAAGTTTGGTCAGCCCCATGTAAGTTATGGGTCAGTAACAGCTCACTTTTCAAAACGTGTTTTTCAGCCCGAAATAAACACGTTTTTTTATACAGCTGTATCCCTATGTAACTGCAAGGCTCAGAAGAGCCCACACACTCAGGTCTTAACCCCAGTGTGCTGAAAGTGTCAAAACGTGTTTTTCAGCAGAAATAAACATGTTTCTGCAAGTTTGGTCAACCCCATTTAACTTATGGGGCAGTAACAGCTCACTTTTCAAAACGTGTTTTTCAGCCCGAAATAAACGCGTTTTTTCTGACAGCTGTATCCCTATGTAACTGCAAGGCTCAGAAGAGCCCACACACTCAGGTCTTAACCCCAGTGTGCTGAAAGTGTCAAAACATGTTTTTCAGCAGAAATAAACATGTTTCTGCAAGTTTGGTCAACCCCATGTAACTTATGTTGCAGTAACAGCTCACTTTTCAAAACGTGTTTTTCAGCCCGAAATAAACACGTTTTTTCATACAGCTGTATCCCTAAGTAACTGCAAGGCTCAGAAGACCCCACACACTCAGGTCTTAACCCCAGTGTGCTGAAAGTGTCAAAACATGTTTTTCAGCAGAAATAAACATGTTTCTGCAAGTTTGGTCAACCTCATGTAACTTATGGGGCAGTAACAGCTCACTTTTCAAAACGTGTTTTTCAGCCCGAAATAAACGCGTTTTTTCAGACAGCTGTATCCCTATGTAACTGCAAGGCTCAGAAGAGCCCACACACTCAGGTCTTAACCCCAGTGTGCTGAAAGTGTCAAAACATGTTTTTCAGCAGAAATAAACATGTTTCTGCAAGTTTGGTCAACCCCATGTAACTTATGGGGCAGTAACAGCTCACTTTTCAAAACGTGTTTTTCAGCCCGAAATAAACGCGTTTTTTCAGACAGCTGTATCCCTATGTAACTGCAAGGCTCAGAAGAGCCCACACACTCAGGTCTTAACCCCAGTGTGCTGAAAGTTTCAAAACGTGTTTTTCAGCAGAAATAAACATGTTTCTGCAAGTTTTGTCAACCCCATGTAACTTATGTTGCAGTAACAGCTCACTTTTCAAAACGTGTTTTTCAGCCCGAAATAAACACGTTTTTTCATACAGCTGTATCCCTAAGTAACTGCAAGGCTCAGAAGACCCCACACACTCAGGTCTTAACCCCAGTGTGCTGAAAGTGTCAAAACATGTTTTTCAGCAGAAATAAACATGTTTCTGCAAGTTTGGTCAACCTCATGTAACTTATGGGGCAGTAACAGCTCACTTTTCAAAACGTGTTTTTCAGCCCGAAATAAACGCGTTTTTTCAGACAGCTGTATCCCTATGTAACTGCAAGGCTCAGAAGAGCCCACACACTCAGGTCTTAACCCCAGTGTGCTGAAAGTGTCAAAACATGTTTTTCAGCAGAAATAAACATGTTTCTGCAAGTTTGGTCAACCCCATGTAACTTATGGGGCAGTAACAGCTCACTTTTCAAAACGTGTTTTTCAGCCCGAAATAAACCCGTTTTTTCAGACAGCTGTATCCCTATGTAACTGCAAGGCTCAGAAGAGCCCACACACTCAGGTCTTAACCCCAGTGTGCTGAAAGTGTCAAAACGTGTTTTTCAGCAGAAATAAACATGTTTCTGCAAGTTTGGTCAACCCCATGTAACTTATGTTGCAGTAACAGCTCACTTTTCAAAACGTGTTTTTCAGCCCGAAATAAACACGTTTTTTCAGACAGCTGTATCCCTATGTAACTGCAAGGCTCAGAAGAGCCCACACACTCAGGTCTTAACCCCAGTGTGCTGAAAGTGTCAAAACGTGTTTTTCAGCAGAAATAAACATGTTTCTGCAAGTTTGGTCAACCCCATGTAACTTATGGGGCAGTAACAGCTCACTTTTCAAAACGTGTTTTTCAGCCCGAAATAAACGCGTTTTTTCAGACAGCTGTATCCCTATGTAACTGCAAGGCTCAGAAGAGCCCACACACTCAGGTCTTAACCCCAGTGTGCTGAAAGTGTCAAAACATGTTTTTCAGCAGAAATAAACATGTTTCTGCATGTTTGGTCAACCCCATGTAAGTTATGGGTAGTAACAGCTCACTTTTCAAAACGTGTTTTTCAGCCCGAAATAAACGCGTTTTTTCTGACAGCTGTATCCCTATGTAACTGCAAGGCTCAGAAGAGCCCACACACTCAGGTCTTAACCCCAGTGTGCTGAAAGTGTCAAAACATGTTTTTCAGCAGAAATAAACATGTTTCTGCAAGTTTGGTCAACCCCATGTAACTTATGTTGCAGTAACAGCTCACTTTTCAAAACGTGTTTTTCAGCCCGAAATAAACACGTTTTTTTATACAGCTGTATCCCTATGTAACTGCAAGGCTCAGAAGAGCCCACACACTCAGGTCTTAACCCCAGTGTGCTGAAAGTGTCAAAACGTGTTTTTCAGCAGAAATAAACATGTTTCTGCAAGTTTGGTCAACCCCATTTAACTTATGGGGCAGTAACAGCTCACTTTTCAAAACGTGTTTTTCAGCCCGAAATAAACGCGTTTTTTCTGACAGCTGTATCCCTATGTAACTGCAAGGCTCAGAAGAGCCCACACACTCAGGTCTTAACCCCAGTGTGCTGAAAGTGTCAAAACATGTTTTTCAGCAGAAATAAACATGTTTCTGCAAGTTTGGTCAACCCCATGTAACTTATGTTGCAGTAACAGCTCACTTTTCAAAACGTGTTTTTCAGCCCGAAATAAACACGTTTTTTCATACAGCTGTATCCCTAAGTAACTGCAAGGCTCAGAAGACCCCACACACTCAGGTCTTAACCCCAGTGTGCTGAAAGTGTCAAAACATGTTTTTCAGCAGAAATAAACATGTTTCTGCAAGTTTGGTCAACCTCATGTAACTTATGGGGCAGTAACAGCTCACTTTTCAAAACGTGTTTTTCAGCCCGAAATAAACGCGTTTTTTCAGACAGCTGTATCCCTATGTAACTGCAAGGCTCAGAAGAGCCCACACACTCAGGTCTTAACCCCAGTGTGCTGAAAGTGTCAAAACATGTTTTTCAGCAGAAATAAACATGTTTCTGCAAGTTTGGTCAACCCCATGTAACTTATGTTGCAGTAACAGCTCACTTTTCAAAACGTGTTTTTCAGCCCGAAATAAACACGTTTTTTTATACAGCTGTATCCCTATGTAACTGCAAGGCTCAGAAGAGCCCACACACTCAGGTCTTAACCCCAGTGTGCTGAAAGTGTCAAAACGTGTTTTTCAGCAGAAATAAACATGTTTCTGCAAGTTTGGTCAACCCCATTTAACTTATGGGGCAGTAACAGCTCACTTTTCAAAACGTGTTTTTCAGCCCGAAATAAACGCGTTTTTTCTGACAGCTGTATCCCTATGTAACTGCAAGGCTCAGAAGAGCCCACACACTCAGGTCTTAACCCCAGTGTGCTGAAAGTGTCAAAACATGTTTTTCAGCAGAAATAAACATGTTTCTGCAAGTTTGGTCAACCCCATGTAACTTATGTTGCAGTAACAGCTCACTTTTCAAAACGTGTTTTTCAGCCCGAAATAAACACGTTTTTTCATACAGCTGTATCCCTAAGTAACTGCAAGGCTCAGAAGACCCCACACACTCAGGTCTTAACCCCAGTGTGCTGAAAGTGTCAAAACATGTTTTTCAGCAGAAATAAACATGTTTCTGCAAGTTTGGTCAACCTCATGTAACTTATGGGGCAGTAACAGCTCACTTTTCAAAACGTGTTTTTCAGCCCGAAATAAACGCGTTTTTTCAGACAGCTGTATCCCTATGTAACTGCAAGGCTCAGAAGAGCCCACACACTCAGGTCTTAACCCCAGTGTGCTGAAAGTGTCAAAACGTGTTTTTCAGCAGAAATAAACATGTTTCTGCAAGTTTGGTCAACCCCATGTAACTTATGGGGCAGTAACAGCTCACTTTTCAAAACGTGTTTTTCAGCCCGAAATAAACGCGTTTTTTCAGACATCTGTATCCCTATGTAACTGCAAGGCTCAGAAGAGCCCACACACTCAGGTCTTAACCCCAGTGTGCTGAAAGTGTCAAAACATGTTTTTCAGCAGAAATAAACATGTTTCTGCAAGTTTGGTCAACCCCATGTAACTTATGGGGCAGTAACAGCTCACTTTTCAAAACGTGTTTTTCAGCCCGAAATAAACGCGTTTTTTCAGACAGCTGTATGCCTATGTAACTGCAAGGCTCAGAAGAGCCCACACACTCAGGTCTTAACCCCAGTGTGCTGAAAGTGTCAAAACATGTTTTTCAGCAGAAATAAACATGTTTCTGCAAGTTTGGTCAGCCCCATGTAAGTTATGGGTCAGTAACAGCTCACTTTTCAAAACGTGTTTTTCAGCCCGAAATAAACGCGTTTTTTCAGACAGCTGTATCCCTATGTAACTGCAAGGCTCAGAAGAGCCCACACACTCAGGTCTTAACCCCAGTGTGCTGAAAGTGTCAAAACATGTTTTTCAGCAGAAATAAACATGTTTCTGCAAGTTTGGTCAACCCCATGTAACTTATGTTGCAGTAACAGCTCACTTTTCAAAACGTGTTTCTCAGCCCGAAATAAACGCGTTTTTTCAGACAGCTGTATCCCTATGTAACTGCAAGGCTCAGAAGAGCCCACACACTCAGGTCTTAACCCCAGTGTGCTGAAAGTGTCAAATCGTGTTTTTCAGCAGAAATAAACATGTTTCTGCAAGTTTGGTCAGCCCCATGTAAGTTATGGGTCAGTAACAGCTCACTTTTCAAAACGTGTTTTTCAGCCCGAAATAAACGCGTTTTTTCAGACAGCTGTATCCCTATGTAACTGCAAGGCTCAGAAGAGCCCACACACTCAGGTCTTAACCCCAGTGTGCTGAAAGTGTCAAAACATGTTTTTCAGCAGAAATAAACATGTTTCTGCAAGTTTGGTCAACCTCATGTAACTTATGGGGCAGTAACAGCTCACTTTTCAAAACGTGTTTTTCAGCCCGAAATAAACGCGTTTTTTCAGACAGCTGTATCGCCATGTATCTGCAAGGCTCAGAAGAGCCCACACACTCAGGTCTTAACCCCAGTGTGCTGAAAGTGTCAAAACGTGTTTTTCAGCAGAAATAAACATGTTTCTGCAAGTTTGGTCAACCCCATGTAACTTATGTTGCAGTAACAGCTCACTTTTCAAAACGTGTTTTTCAGCCCGAAATAAACACGTTTTTTCAGACAGCTGTATCCCTATGTAACTGCAAGGCTCAGAAGAGCCCACACACTCAGGTCTTAACCCCAGTGTGCTGAAAGTGTCAAAACGTGTTTTTCAGCAGAAATAAACATGTTTCTGCAAGTTTGGTCAACCCCATGTAAGTTATGGGTCAGTAACAGCTCACTTTTCAAAACGTGTTTTTCAGCCCGAAATAAACGCGTTTTTTCAGACAGCTGTATCCCTATGTAACTGCAAGGCTCAGAAGAGCCCACACACTCAGGTCTTAACCCCAGTGTGCTGAAAGTGTCAAAACATGTTTTTCAGCAGAAATAAACATGTTTCTGCATGTTTGGTCAACCCCATGTAAGTTATGGGTAGTAACAGCTCACTTTTCAAAACGTGTTTTTCAGCCCGAAATAAACGCGTTTTTTCTGACAGCTGTATCCCTATGTAACTGCAAGGCTCAGAAGAGCCCACACACTCAGGTCTTAACCCCAGTGTGCTGAAAGTGTCAAAACATGTTTTTCAGCAGAAATAAACATGTTTCTGCATGTTTGGTCAACCCCATGTAAGTTATGGGGCAGTAACAGCTCACTTTTCAAAACGTGTTTTTCAGCCCGAAATAAACGCGTTTTTTCAGACATCTGTATCCCTATGTAACTGCAAGGCTCAGAAGAGCCCACACACTCAGGTCTTAACCCCAGTGTGCTGAAAGTGTCAAAACATGTTTTTCAGCAGAAATAAACATGTTTCTGCAAGTTTGGTCAACCCCATGTAACTTATGTTGCAGTAACAGCTCACTTTTCAAAACGTGTTTTTCAGCCCGAAATAAACACGTTTTTTCATACAGCTGTATCCCTATGTAACTGCAAGGCTCAGAAGAGCCCACACACTCAGGTCTTAACCCCAGTGTGCTGAAAGTGTCAAATCGTGTTTTTCAGCAGAAATAAACATGTTTCTGCAAGTTTGGTCAGCCCCATGTAAGTTATGGGTCAGTAACAGCTCACTTTTCAAAACGTGTTTTTCAGCCCGAAATAAACGCGTTTTTTCAGACAGCTGTATCCCTATGTAACTGCAAGGCTCAGAAGAGCCCACACACTCAGGTCTTAACCCCAGTGTGCTGAAAGTGTCAAAACGTGTTTTTCAGCAGAAATAAACATGTTTCTGCAAGTTTGGTCAACCCCATGTAACTTATGGGGCAGTAACAGCTCACTTTTCAAAACGTGTTTTTCAGCCCGAAATAAACGCGTTTTTTCAGACAGCTGTATGCCTATGTAACTGCAAGGCTCAGAAGAGCCCACACACTCAGGTCTTAACCCCAGTGTGCTGAAAGTGTCAAAACATGTTTTTCAGCAGAAATAAACATGTTTCTGCAAGTTTGGTCAGCCCCATGTAAGTTATGGGTCAGTAACAGCTCACTTTTCAAAACGTGTTTTTCAGCCCGAAATAAACGCGTTTTTTCAGACAGCTGTATCCCTATGTAACTGCAAGGCTCAGAAGAGCCCACACACTCAGGTCTTAACCCCAGTGTGCTGAAAGTGTCAAAACATGTTTTTCAGCAGAAATAAACATGTTTCTGCAAGTTTGGTCAACCCCATGTAACTTATGTTGCAGTAACAGCTCACTTTTCAAAACGTGTTTTTCAGCCCGAAATAAACGCGTTTTTTCAGACAGCTGTATCCCTATGTAACTGCAAGGCTCAGAAGAGCCCACACACTCAGGTCTTAACCCCAGTGTGCTGAAAGTGTCAAAACATGTTTTTCAGCAGAAATAAACATGTTTCTGCATGTTTGGTCAACCCCATGTAAGTTATGGGTAGTAACAGCTCACTTTTCAAAACGTGTTTTTCAGCCCGAAATAAACGCGTTTTTTCTGACAGCTGTATCCCTATGTAACTGCAAGGCTCAGAAGAGCCCACACACTCAGGTCTTAACCCCAGTGTGCTGAAAGTGTCAAAACATGTTTTTCAGCAGAAATAAACATGTTTCTGCATGTTTGGTCAACCCCATGTAAGTTATGGGTCAGTAACAGCTCACTTTTCAAAACGTGTTTTTCAGCCCGAAATAAACGCGTTTTTTCAGACAGCTGTATCCCTATGTAACTGCAAGGCTCAGAAGAGCCCACACACTCAGGTCTTAACCCCAGTGTGCTGAAAGTGTCAAAACATGTTTTTCAGCAGAAATAAACATGTTTCTGCAAGTTTGGTCAGCCCCATGTAAGTTATGGGTCAGTAACAGCTCACTTTTCAAAACGTGTTTTTCAGCCCGAAATAAACGCGTTTTTTCAGACAGCTGTATCCCTATGTAACTGCAAGGCTCAGAAGAGCCCACACACTCAGGTCTTAACCCCAGTGTGCTGAAAGTGTCAAATCGTGTTTTTCAGCAGAAATAAACATGTTTCTGCAAGTTTGGTCAGCCCCATGTAAGTTATGGGTCAGTAACAGCTCACTTTTCAAAACGTGTTTTTCAGCCCGAAATAAACGCGTTTTTTCAGACAGCTGTATCCCTATGTAACTGCAAGGCTCAGAAGAGCCCACACACTCAGGTCTTAACCCCAGTGTGCTGAAAGTGTCAAATCGTGTTTTTCAGCAGAAATAAACATGTTTCTGCAAGTTTGGTCAGCCCCATGTAAGTTATGGGTCAGTAACAGCTCACTTTTCAAAACGTGTTTTTCAGCCCGAAATAAACGCGTTTTTTCAGACAGCTGTATGCCTATGTAACTGCAAGGCTCAGAAGAGCCCACACACTCAGGTCTTAACCCCAGTGTGCTGAAAGTGTCAAAACATGTTTTTCAGCAGAAATAAACATGTTTCTGCAAGTTTGGTCAGCCCCATGTAAGTTATGGGTCAGTAACAGCTCACTTTTCAAAACGTGTTTTTCAGCCCGAAATAAACGCGTTTTTTCAGACAGCTGTATCCCTATGTAACTGCAAGGCTCAGAAGAGCCCACACACTCAGGTCTTAACCCCAGTGTGCTGAAAGTGTCAAAACATGTTTTTCAGCAGAAATAAACATGTTTCTGCAAGTTTGGTCAACCCCATGTAACTTATGTTGCAGTAACAGCTCACTTTTCAAAACGTGTTTTTCAGCCCGAAATAAACGCGTTTTTTCAGACAGCTGTATCCCTATGTAACTGCAAGGCTCAGAAGAGCCCACACACTCAGGTCTTAACCCCAGTGTGCTGAAAGTGTCAAATCGTGTTTTTCAGCAGAAATAAACATGTTTCTGCAAGTTTGGTCAGCCCCATGTAAGTTATGGGTCAGTAACAGCTCACTTTTCAAAACGTGTTTTTCAGCCCGAAATAAACGCGTTTTTTCAGACAGCTGTATCCCTATGTAACTGCAAGGCTCAGAAGAGCCCACACACTCAGGTCTTAACCCCAGTGTGCTGAAAGTGTCAAAAACATGTTTTTCAGCAGAAATAAACATGTTTCTGCAAGTTTGGTCAACCTCATGTAACTTATGGGGCAGTAACAGCTCACTTTTCAAAACGTGTTTTTCAGCCCGAAATAAACGCGTTTTTTCAGACAGCTGTATCGCCATGTATCTGCAAGGCTCAGAAGAGCCCACACACTCAGGTCTTAACCCCAGTGTGCTGAAAGTGTCAAAACGTGTTTTTCAGCAGAAATAAACATGTTTCTGCAAGTTTGGTCAACCCCATGTAACTTATGTTGCAGTAACAGCTCACTTTTCAAAACGTGTTTTTCAGCCCGAAATAAACACGTTTTTTCAGACAGCTGTATCCCTATGTAACTGCAAGGCTCAGAAGAGCCCACACACTCAGGTCTTAACCCCAGTGTGCTGAAAGTGTCAAAACGTGTTTTTCAGCAGAAATAAACATGTTTCTGCAAGTTTGGTCAACCCCATGTAACTTATGGGGCAGTAACAGCTCACTTTTCAAAACGTGTTTTTCAGCCCGAAATAAACGCGTTTTTTCAGACAGCTGTATCCCTATGTAACTGCAAGGCTCAGAAGAGCCCACACACTCAGGTCTTAACCCCAGTGTGCTGAAAGTGTCAAAACATGTTTTTCAGCAGAAATAAACATGTTTCTGCATGTTTGGTCAACCCCATGTAAGTTATGGGTAGTAACAGCTCACTTTTCAAAACGTGTTTTTCAGCCCGAAATAAACGCGTTTTTTCTGACAGCTGTATCCCTATGTAACTGCAAGGCTCAGAAGAGCCCACACACTCAGGTCTTAACCCCAGTGTGCTGAAAGTGTCAAAACATGTTTTTCAGCAGAAATAAACATGTTTCTGCATGTTTGGTCAACCCCATGTAAGTTATGGGTCAGTAACAGCTCACTTTTCAAAACGTGTTTTTCAGCCCGAAATAAACGCGTTTTTTCAGACATCTGTATCCCTATGTAACTGCAAGGCTCAGAAGAGCCCACACACTCAGGTCTTAACCCCAGTGTGCTGAAAGTGTCAAAACATGTTTTTCAGCAGAAATAAACATGTTTCTGCAAGTTTGGTCAACCCCATGTAACTTATGGGGCAGTAACAGCTCACTTTTCAAAACGTGTTTTTTCAGCCCGAAATAAACGCGTTTTTTTCAGACAGCTGTATGCCTATGTAACTGCAAGGCTCAGAAGAGCCCACACACTCAGGTCTTAACCCCAGTGTGCTGAAAGTGTCAAAACATGTTTTTCAGCAGAAATAAACATGGTTCTGCAAGTTTGGTCAGCCCCATGTAAGTTATGGGTCAGTAACAGCTCACTTTTCAAAACGTGTTTTTCAGCCCGAAATAAACGCGTTTTTTCAGACAGCTGTATCCCTATGTAACTGCAAGGCTCAGAAGAGCCCACACACTCAGGTCTTAACCCCAGTGTGCTGAAAGTGTCAAAACATGTTTTTCAGCAGAAATAAACATGTTTCTGCAAGTTTGGTCAACCCCATGTAACTTATGTTGCAGTAACAGCTCACTTTTCAAAACGTGTTTTTCAGCCCGAAATAAACACGTTTTTTCATACAGCTGTATCCCTATGTAACTGCAAGGCTCAGAAGAGCCCACACACTCAGGTCTTAACCCCAGTGTGCTGAAAGTGTCAAATCGTGTTTTTCAGCAGAAATAAACATGTTTCTGCAAGTTTGGTCAGCCCCATGTAAGTTATGGGTCAGTAACAGCTCACTTTTCAAAACGTGTTTTTCAGCCCGAAATAAACGCGTTTTTTCAGACAGCTGTATCCCTATGTAACTGCAAGGCTCAGAAGAGCCCACACACTCAGGTCTTAACCCCAGTGTGCTGAAAGTGTCAAAACGTGTTTTTCAGCAGAAATAAACATGTTTCTGCAAGTTTGGTCAACCCCATGTAACTTATGGGGCAGTAACAGCTCACTTTTCAAAACGTGTTTTTCAGCCCGAAATAAACGCGTTTTTTCAGACAGCTGTATCCCTATGTAACTGCAAGGCTCAGAAGAGCCCACACACTCAGGTCTTAACCCCAGTGTGCTGAAAGTGTCAAAACATGTTTTTCTGCAGAAATAAACATGTTTCTGCATGTTTGGTCAACCCCATGTAAGTTATGGGTAGTAACAGCTCACTTTTCAAAACGTGTTTTTCAGCCCGAAATAAACGCGTTTTTTCAGACAGCTGTATCCCTATGTAACTGCAAGGCTCAGAAGAGCCCACACACTCAGGTCTTAACCCCAGTGTGCTGAAAGTGTCAAAACATGTTTTTCAGCAGAAATAAACATGTTTCTGCATGTTTGGTCAACCCCATGTAAGTTATGGGTCAGTAACAGCTCACTTTTCAAAACGTGTTTTTCAGCCCGAAATAAACGCGTTTTTTCAGACATCTGTATCCCTATGTAACTGCAAGGCTCAGAAGAGCCCACACACTCAGGTCTTAACCCCAGTGTGCTGAAAGTGTCAAAACATGTTTTTCAGCAGAAATAAACATGTTTCTGCATGTTTGGTCAACCCCATGTAAGTTATGGGTAGTAACAGCTCACTTTTCAAAATGTGTTTTTCAGCCCGAAATAAACGCGTTTTTTCAGACAGCTGTATCCCTATGTAACTGCAAGGCTCAGAAGAGCCCACACACTCAGGTCTTAACCCCAGTGTGCTGAAAGTGTCAAAACATGTTTTTCAGCAGAAATAAATATGTTTCTGCATGTTTGGTCAACCCCATGTAAGTTATGGGTAGTAACAGCTCACTTTTCAAAACGTGTTTTTCAGCCCGAAATAAACGCGTTTTTTCTGACAGCTGTATCCCTATGTAACTGCAAGGCTCAGAAGAGCCCACACACTCAGGTCTTAACCCCAGTGTGCTGAAAGTGTCAAAACATGTTTTTCAGCAGAAATAAACATGTTTCTGCATGTTTGGTCAACCCCATGTAAGTTATGGGTCAGTAACAGCTCACTTTTCAAAACGTGTTTTTCAGCCCGAAATAAACGCGTTTTTTCAGACATCTGTATCCCTATGTAACTGCAAGGCTCAGAAGAGCCCACACACTCAGGTCTTAACCCCAGTGTGCTGAAAGTGTCAAAACATGTTTTTCAGCAGAAATAAACATGTTTCTGCAAGTTTGGTCAACCCCATGTAACTTATGGGGCAGTAACAGCTCACTTTTCAAAACGTGTTTTTCAGCCCGAAATAAACGCGTTTTTTCAGACAGCTGTATGCCTATGTAACTGCAAGGCTCAGAAGAGCCCACACACTCAGGTCTTAACCCCAGTGTGCTGAAAGTGTCAAAACATGTTTTTCAGCAGAAATAAACATGTTTCTGCAAGTTTGGTCAGCCCCATGTAAGTTATGGGTCAGTAACAGCTCACTTTTCAAAACGTGTTTTTCAGCCCGAAATAAACGCGTTTTTTCAGACAGCTGTATCCCTATGTAACTGCAAGGCTCAGAAGAGCCCACACACTCAGGTCTTAACCCCAGTGTGCTGAAAGTGTCAAAACATGTTTTTCAGCAGAAATAAACATGTTTCTGCAAGTTTGGTCAACCCCATGTAACTTATGTTGCAGTAACAGCTCACTTTTCAAAACGTGTTTTTCAGCCCGAAATAAACACGTTTTTTCATACAGCTGTATCCCTATGTAACTGCAAGGCTCAGAAGAGCCCACACACTCAGGTCTTAACCCCAGTGTGCTGAAAGTGTCAAATCGTGTTTTTCAGCAGAAATAAACATGTTTCTGCAAGTTTGGTCAGCCCCATGTAAGTTATGGGTCAGTAACAGCTCACTTTTCAAAACGTGTTTTTCAGCCCGAAATAAACGCGTTTTTTCAGACAGCTGTATCCCTATGTAACTGCAAGGCTCAGAAGAGCCCACACACTCAGGTCTTAACCCCAGTGTGCTGAAAGTGTCAAAACGTGTTTTTCAGCAGAAATAAACATGTTTCTGCAAGTTTGGTCAACCCCATGTAACTTATGGGGCAGTAACAGCTCACTTTTCAAAACGTGTTTTTCAGCCCGAAATAAACGCGTTTTTTCAGACAGCTGTATCCCTATGTAACTGCAAGGCTCAGAAGAGCCCACACACTCAGGTCTTAACCCCAGTGTGCTGAAAGTGTCAAAACATGTTTTTCTGCAGAAATAAACATGTTTCTGCATGTTTGGTCAACCCCATGTAAGTTATGGGTAGTAACAGCTCACTTTTCAAAACGTGTTTTTCAGCCCGAAATAAACGCGTTTTTTCAGACAGCTGTATCCCTATGTAACTGCAAGGCTCAGAAGAGCCCACACACTCAGGTCTTAACCCCAGTGTGCTGAAAGTGTCAAAACATGTTTTTCAGCAGAAATAAACATGTTTCTGCATGTTTGGTCAACCCCATGTAAGTTATGGGTCAGTAACAGCTCACTTTTCAAAACGTGTTTTTCAGCCCGAAATAAACGCGTTTTTTCAGACATCTGTATCCCTATGTAACTGCAAGGCTCAGAAGAGCCCACACACTCAGGTCTTAACCCCAGTGTGCTGAAAGTGTCAAAACATGTTTTTCAGCAGAAATAAACATGTTTCTGCAAGTTTGGTCAACCCCATGTAACTTATGTTGCAGTAACAGCTCACTTTTCAAAACGTGTTTTTCAGCCCGAAATAAACACGTTTTTTCATACAGCTGTATCCCTATGTAACTGCAAGGCTCAGAAGAGCCCACACACTCAGGTCTTAACCCCAGTGTGCTAAGTGTTAAATCGTGTTTTTCAGCAGAAATAAACATGTTTCTGCAAGTTTGGTCAGCCCCATGTAAGTTATGGGTCAGTAACAGCTCACTTTTCAAAACGTGTTTTTCAGCCCGAAATAAACGCGTTTTTTCAGACAGCTGTATCGCCATGTATCTGCAAGGCTCAGAAGAGCCCACACACTCAGGTCTTAACCCCAGTGTGCTGAAAGTGTCAAAACGTGTTTTTCAGCAGAAATAAACATGTTTCTGCAAGTTTGGTCAACCCCATGTAACTTATGTTGCAGTAACAGCTCACTTTTCAAAACGTGTTTTTCAGCCCGAAATAAACACGTTTTTTCAGACAGCTGTATCCCTATGTAACTGCAAGGCTCAGAAGAGCCCACACACTCAGGTCTTAACCCCAGTGTGCTGAAAGTGTCAAAACGTGTTTTTCAGCAGAAATAAACATGTTTCTGCAAGTTTGGTCAACCCCATGTAACTTATGGGGCAGTAACAGCTCACTTTTCAAAACGTGTTTTCAGCCCGAAATAAACGCGTTTTTTCAGACAGCTGTATCCCTATGTAACTGCAAGGCTCAGAAGAGCCCACACACTCAGGTCTTAACCCCAGTGTGCTGAAAGTGTCAAAACATGTTTTTCAGCAGAAATAAACATGTTTCTGCATGTTTGGTCAACCCCATGTAAGTTATGGGTAGTAACAGCTCACTTTTCAAAACGTGTTTTTCAGCCCGAAATAAACGCGTTTTTTCAGACAGCTGTATCCCTATGTAACTGCAAGGCTCAGAAGAGCCCACACACTCAGGTCTTAACCCCAGTGTGCTGAAAGTGTCAAAACATGTTTTTCAGCAGAAATAAACATGTTTCTGCAAGTTTGGTCAGCCCCATGTAAGTTATGGGTCAGTAACAGCTCACTTTTCAAAACGTGTTTTTCAGCCCGAAATAAACGCGTTTTTTCAGACATCTGTATCCCTATGTAACTGCAAGGCTCAGAAGAGCCCACACACTCAGGTCTTAACCCCAGTGTGCTGAAAGTGTCAAAACATGTTTTTCAGCAGAAATAAACATGTTTCTGCAAGTTTGGTCAACCCCATGTAACTTATGGGGCAGTAACAGCTCACTTTTCAAAACGTGTTTTTCAGCCCGAAATAAACGCGTTTTTTCAGACAGCTGTATCCCTATGTAACTGCAAGGCTCAGAAGAGCCCACACACTCAGGTCTTAACCCCAGTGTGCTGAAAGTGTCAAAACATGTTTTTCAGCAGAAATAAACATGTTTCTGCAAGTTTGGTCAGCCCCATGTAAGTTATGGGTCAGTAACAGCTCACTTTTCAAAACGTGTTTTTCAGCACGAAATAAACGCGTTTTTTCAGACATCTGTATCCCTATGTAACTGCAAGGCTCAGAAGAGCCCACACACTCAGGTCTTAACCCCAGTGTGCTGAAAGTGTCAAAACATGTTTTTCAGCAGAAATAAACATGTTTCTGCAAGTTTGGTCAACCCCATGTAACTTATGGGGCAGTAACAGCTCACTTTTCAAAAACGTGTTTTTCAGCCCGAAATAAACGCGTTTTTTCAGACATCTGTATCCCTATGTAACTGCAAGGCTCAGAAGAGCCCACACACTCAGGTCTTAACCCCAGTGTGCTGAAAGTGTCAAAACATGTTTTTCAGCAGAAATAAACATGTTTCTGCAAGTTTGGTCAACCCCATGTAACTTATGTTGCAGTAACAGCTCACTTTTCAAAACGTGTTTTTCAGCCCGAAATAAACACGTTTTTTCATACAGCTGTATCCCTATGTAACTGCAAGGCTCAGAAGAGCCCACACACTCAGGTCTTAACCCCAGTGTGCTGAAAGTGTCAAAACATGTTTTTCAGCAGAAATAAACATGTTTCTGCAAGTTTGGTCAACCCCATGTAACTTATATTGCAGTAACAGCTCACTTTTCAAAACGTGTTTTTCAGCACGAAATAAACGCGTTTTTTCAGACATCTGTATCCCTATGTAACTGCAAGGCTCAGAAGAGCCCACACACTCAGGTCTTAACCCCAGTGTGCTGAAAGTGTCAAAACATGTTTTTCAGCAGAAATAAACATGTTTCTGCAAGTTTGGTCAACCCCATGTAACTTATGGGGCAGTAACAGCTCACTTTTCAAAACGTGTTTTTCAGCCCGAAATAAACGCGTTTTTTCAGACAGCTGTATCCCTATGTAACTGCAAGGCTCAGAAGAGCCCACACACTCAGGTCTTAACCCCAGTGTGCTGAAAGTGTCAAAACATGTTTTTCAGCAGAAATAAACATGTTTCTGCAAGTTTGGTCAACCCCATGTAACTTATGTTGCAGTAACAGCTCACTTTTCAAAACGTGTTTTTCAGCCCGAAATAAACACGTTTTTTCATACAGCTGTATCCCTATGTAACTGCAAGGCTCAGAAGAGCCCACACACTCAGGTCTTAACCCCAGTGTGCTGAAAGTGTTAAATCGTGTTTTTCAGCAGAAATAAACATGTTTCTGCAAGTTTGGTCAGCCCCATGTAAGTTATGGGTCAGTAACAGCTCACTTTTCAAAACGTGTTTTTCAGCCCGAAATAAACGCGTTTTTTCAGACAGCTGTATCCCTATGTAACTGCAAGGCTCAGAAGAGCCCACACACTCAGGTCTTAACCCCAGTGTGCTGAAAGTGTCAAAACATGTTTTTCAGCAGAAATAAACATGTTTCTGCAAGTTTGGTCAACCTCATGTAACTTATGGGGCAGTAACAGCTTACTTTTCAAAACGTGTTTTTCAGCCCGAAATAAACGCGTTTTTTCAGACAGCTGTATCGCCATGTATCTGCAAGGCTCAGAAGAGCCCACACACTCAGGTCTTAACCCCAGTGTGCTGAAAGTGTCAAAACGTGTTTTTCAGCAGAAATAAACATGTTTCTGCAAGTTTGGTCAACCCCATGTAACTTATGTTGCAGTAACAGCTCACTTTTCAAAACGTGTTTTTCAGCCCGAAATAAACACGTTTTTTCAGACAGCTGTATCCCTATGTAACTGCAAGGCTCAGAAGAGCCCACACACTCAGGTCTTAACCCCAGTGTGCTGAAAGTGTCAAAACGTGTTTTTCAGCAGAAATAAACATGTTTTTGCAAGTTTGGTCAACCCCATGTAACTTATGGGGCAGTAACAGCTCACTTTTCAAAACGTGTTTTTCAGCCCGAAATAAACGCGTTTTTTCAGACAGCTGTATCCCTATGTAACTGCAAGGCTCAGAAGAGCCCACACACTCAGGTCTTAACCCCAGTGTGCTGAAAGTGTCAAAACATGTTTTTCAGCAGAAATAAACATGTTTCTGCATGTTTGGTCAACCCCATGTAAGTTATGGGTAGTAACAGCTCACTTTTCAAAACGTGTTTTTCAGCCCGAAATAAACGCGTTTTTTCAGACAGCTGTATCCCTATGTAACTGCAAGGCTCAGAAGAGCCCACACACTCAGGTCTTAACCCCAGTGTGCTGAAAGTGTCAAAACATGTTTTTCAGCAGAAATAAACATGTTTCTGCAAGTTTGGTCAGCCCCATGTAAGTTATGGGTCAGTAACAGCTCACTTTTCAAAACGTGTTTTTCAGCCCGAAATAAACGCGTTTTTTCAGACATCTGTATCCCTATGTAACTGCAAGGCTCAGAAGAGCCCACACACTCAGGTCTTAACCCCAGTGTGCTGAAAGTGTCAAAACATGTTTTTCAGGAAAAATAAACATGTTTCTGCAAGTTTGGTCAACCCCATGTAACTTATGGGGCAGTAACAGCTCACTTTTCAAAACGTGTTTTTCAGCCCGAAATAAACGCGTTTTTTCAGACATCTGTATCCCTATGTAACTGCAAGGCTCAGAAGAGCCCACACACTCAGGTCTTAACCCCAGTGTGCTGAAAGTGTCAAAACATGTTTTTCAGCAGAAATAAACATGTTTCTGCATGTTTGGTCAACCCCATGTAAGTTATGGGTAGTAACAGCTCACTTTTCAAAACGTGTTTTTCAGCCCGAAATAAACGCGTTTTTTCAGACAGCTGTATCCCTATGTAACTGCAAGGCTCAGAAGAGCCCACACACTCAGGTCTTAACCCCAGTGTGCTGAAAGTGTCAAAACATGTTTTTCAGCAGAAATAAACATGTTTCTGCAAGTTTGGTCAGCCCCATGTAAGTTATGGGTCAGTAACAGCTCACTTTTCAAAACGTGTTTTTCAGCCCGAAATAAACGCGTTTTTTCAGACATCTGTATCCCTATGTAACTGCAAGGCTCAGAAGAGCCCACACACTCAGGTCTTAACCCCAGTGTGCTGAAAGTGTCAAAACATGTTTTTCAGAAGAAATAAACATGTTTCTGCAAGTTTGGTCAACCCCATGTAACTTATGGGGCAGTAACAGCTCACTTTTCAAAACGTGTTTTTCAGCCCGAAATAAACGCGTTTTTTCAGACATCTGTATCCCTATGTAACTGCAAGGCTCAGAAGAGCCCACACACTCAGGTCTTAACCCCAGTGTGCTGAAAGTGTCAAAACATGTTTTTCAGCAGAAATAAACATGTTTCTGCAAGTTTGGTCAGCCCCATGTAAGTTATGGGTCAGTAACAGCTCACTTTTCAAAACGTGTTTTTCAGCACGAAATAAACGCGTTTTTTCAGACATCTGTATCCCTATGTAACTGCAAGGCTCAGAAGAGCCCACACACTCAGGTCTTAACCCCAGTGTGCTGAAAGTGTCAAAACATGTTTTTCAGCAGAAATAAACATGTTTCTGAAAGTTTGGTCAACCCCATGTAACTTATGGGGCAGTAACAGCTCACTTTTCAAAACGTGTTTTTCAGCCCGAAATAAACGCGTTTTTTCATACAGCTGTATCCCTATGTAACTGCAAGGCTCAGAAGAGCCCACACACTCAGGTCTTAACCCCAGTGTGCTGAAAGTGTCAAAACATGTTTTTCAGCAGAAATAAACATGTTTCTGAAAGTTTGGTCAACCCCATGTAACTTATGGGGCAGTAACAGCTCACTTTTCAAAACGTGTTTTTCAGCCCGAAATAAACGCGTTTTTTCAGACATCTGTATCCCTATGTAACTGCAAGGCTCAGAAGAGCCCACACACTCAGGTCTTAACCCCAGTGTGCTGAAAGTGTCAAAACATGTTTTTCAGCAGAAATAAACATGTTTCTGCAAGTTTGGTCAACCCCATGTAACTTATGTTGCAGTAACAGCTCACTTTTCAAAACGTGTTTTTCAGCCCGAAATAAACACGTTTTTTCATACAGCTGTATCCCTATGTAACTGCAAGGCTCAGAAGAGCCCACACACTCAGGTCTTAACCCCAGTGTGCTGAAAGTGTCAAAACATGTTTTTCAGCAGAAATAAACATGTTTCTGCAAGTTTGGTCAACCCCATGTAACTTATGTTGCAGTAACAGCTCACTTTTCAAAACGTGTTTTTCAGCACGAAATAAACGCGTTTTTTCAGACATCTGTATCCCTATGTAACTGCAAGGCTCAGAAGAGCCCACACACTCAGGTCTTAACCCCAGTGTGCTGAAAGTGTCAAAACATGTTTTTCAGCAGAAATAAACATGTTTCTGCAAGTTTGGTCAACCCCATGTAACTTATGTTGCAGTAACAGCTCACTTTTCAAAACGTGTTTTTCAGCCCGAAATAAACACGTTTTTTCATACAGCTGTATCCCTATGTAACTGCAAGGCTCAGAAGAGCCCACACACTCAGGTCTTAACCCCAGTGTGCTGAAAGTGTTAAATCGTGTTTTTCAGCAGAAATAAACATGTTTCTGCAAGTTTGGTCAGCCCCATGTAAGTTATGGGTCAGTAACAGCTCACTTTTCAAAACGTGTTTTTCAGCCCGAAATAAACGCGTTTTTTCAGACAGCTGTATCGCCATGTATCTGCAAGGCTCAGATGAGCCCACACACTCAGGTCTTAACCCCAGTGTGCTGAAAGTGTCAAAACGTGTTTTTCAGCAGAAATAAACATGTTTCTGCAAGTTTGGTCAACCCCATGTAACTTATGTTGCAGTAACAGCTCACTTTTCAAAACGTGTTTTTCAGCCCGAAATAAACACGTTTTTTCAGACAGCTGTATCCCTATGTAACTGCAAGGCTCAGAAGAGCCCACACACTCAGGTCTTAACCCCAGTGTGCTGAAAGTGTCAAAACGTGTTTTTCAGCAGAAATAAACATGTTTCTGCAAGTTTGGTCAACCCCATGTAACTTATGGGGCAGTAACAGCTCACTTTTCAAAACGTGTTTTTCAGCCCGAAATAAACACGTTTTTTCAGACAGCTGTATCCCTATGTAACTGCAAGGCTCAGAAGAGCCCACACACTCAGGTCTTAACCCCAGTGTGCTGAAAGTGTCAAAACATGTTTTTCAGCAGAAATAAACATGTTTCTGCAAGTTTGGTCAGCCCCATGTAAGTTATGGGTAGTAACAGCTCACTTTTCAAAACGTGTTTTTCAGCCCGAAATAAACGCGTTTTTTCAGACATCTGTATCCCTATGTAACTGCAAGGATCAGAAGAGCCCACACACTCAGGTCTTAACCCCAGTGTGCTGAAAGTGTCAAAACATGTTTTTCAGCAGAAATAAACATGTTTCTGCAAGTTTGGTCAACCCCATGTAACTTATGGGGCAGTAACAGCTCACTTTTCAAAACGTGTTTTTCAGCCCGAAATAAACGCGTTTTTTCAGACAGCTGTATCCCTATGTAACTGCAAGGCTCAGAAGAGCCCACACACTCAGGTCTTAACCCCAGTGTGCTGAAAGTGTCAAAACATGTTTTTCAGCAGAAATAAACATGTTTCTGCAAGTTTGGTCAGCCCCATGTAAGTTATGGGTCAGTAACAGCTCACTTTTCAAAACGTGTTTTTCAGCCCGAAATAAACGCGTTTTTTCAGACATCTGTATCCCTATGTAACTGCAAGGCTCAGAAGAGCCCACACACTCAGGTCTTAACCCCAGTGTGCTGAAAGTGTCAAAACATGTTTTTCAGCAGAAATAAACATGTTTCTGCAAGTTTGGTCAACCCCATGTAACTTATGTTGCAGTAACAGCTCACTTTTCAAAACGTGTTTTTCAGCCCGAAATAAACACGTTTTTTCATACAGCTGTATCCCTATGTAACTGCAAGGCTCAGAAGAGCCCACACACTCAGGTCTTAACCCCAGTGTGCTGAAAGTGTCAAAACATGTTTTTCAGCAGAAATAAACATGTTTCTGCAAGTTTGGTCAACCCCATGTAACTTATGTTGCAGTAACAGCTCACTTTTCAAAACGTGTTTTTCAGCACGAAATAAACGCGTTTTTTCAGACATCTGTATCCCTATGTAACTGCAAGGCTCAGAAGAGCCCACACACTCAGGTCTTAACCCCAGTGTGCTGAAAGTGTCAAAACATGTTTTTCAGCAGAAATAAACATGTTTCTGCAAGTTTGGTCAACCCCATGTAACTTATGTTGCAGTAACAGCTCACTTTTCAAAACGTGTTTTTCAGCCCGAAATAAACACGTTTTTTCATACAGCTGTATCCCTATGTAACTGCAAGGCTCAGAAGAGCCCACACACTCAGGTCTTAACCCCAGTGTGCTGAAAGTGTTAAATCGTGTTTTTCAGCAGAAATAAACATGTTTCTGCAAGTTTGGTCAGCCCCATGTAAGTTATGGGTCAGTAACAGCTCACTTTTCAAAACGTGTTTTTCAGCCCGAAATAAACGCGTTTTTTCAGACAGCTGTATCCCTATGTAACTGCAAGGCTCAGAAGAGCCCACACACTCAGGTCTTAACCCCAATGTGCTGAAAGTGTCAAAACATGTTTTTCAGCAGAAATAAACATGTTTCTGCAAGTTTGGTCAACCTCATGTAACTTATGGGGCAGTAACAGCTTACTTTTCAAAACGTGTTTTTCAGCCCGAAATAAACGCGTTTTTTCAGACAGCTGTATCGCCATGTATCTGCAAGGCTCAGATGAGCCCACACACTCAGGTCTTAACCCCAGTGTGCTGAAAGTGTCAAAACGTGTTTTTCAGCAGAAATAAACATGTTTCTGCAAGTTTGGTCAACCCCATGTAACTTATGTTGCAGTAACAGCTCACTTTTCAAAACGTGTTTTTCAGCCCGAAATAAACGCGTTTTTTCAGACAGCTTTATGCCTATGTAACTGCAAGGCTCAGAAGAGCCCACACACTCAGGTCTTAACCCCAGTGTGCTGAAAGTGTCAAAACATGTTTTTCAGCAGAAATAAACATGTTTCTGCAAGTTTGGTCAGCCCCATGTAAGTTATGGGTCAGTAACAGCTCACTTTTCAAAACGTGTTTTTCAGCCCGAAATAAACGCGTTTTTTCAGACAGCTGTATCCCTATGTAACTGCAAGGCTCAGAAGAGCCCACACACTCAGGTCTTAACCCCAGTGTGCTGAAAGTGTCAAAACATGTTTTTCAGCAGAAATAAACATGTTTCTGCAAGTTTGGTCAACCCCATGTAACTTATGTTGCAGTAACAGCTCACTTTTCAAAACGTGTTTTTCAGCCCGAAATAAACACGTTTTTTCATACAGCTGTATCCCTATGTAACTGCAAGGCTCAGAAGAGCCCACACACTCAGGTCTTAACCCCAGTGTGCTGAAAGTGTCAAATCGTGTTTTTCAGCAGAAATAAACATGTTTCTGCAAGTTTGGTCAGCCCCATGTAAGTTATGGGTCAGTAACAGCTCACTTTTCAAAACGTGTTTTTCAGCCCGAAATAAACGCGTTTTTTCAGACAGCTGTATCCCTATGTAACTGCAAGGCTCAGAAGAGCCCACACACTCAGGTCTTAACCCCAGTGTGCTGAAAGTGTCAAAACGTGTTTTTCAGCAGAAATAAACATGTTTCTGCAAGTTTGGTCAACCCCATGTAACTTATGGGGCAGTAACAGCTCACTTTTCAAAACGTGTTTTTCAGCCCGAAATAAACGCGTTTTTTCAGACAGCTGTATCCCTATGTAACTGCAAGGCTCAGAAGAGCCCACACACTCAGGTCTTAACCCCAGTGTGCTGAAAGTGTCAAAACATGTTTTTCAGCAGAAATAAACATGTTTCTGCATGTTTGGTCAACCCCATGTAAGTTATGGGTAGTAACAGCTCACTTTTCAAAACGTGTTTTTCAGCCCGAAATAAACGCGTTTTTTCAGACAGCTGTATCCCTATGTAACTGCAAGGCTCAGAAGAGCCCACACACTCAGGTCTTAACCCCAGTGTGCTGAAAGTGTCAAAACATGTTTTTCAGCAGAAATAAACATGTTTCTGCATGTTTGGTCAACCCCATGTAAGTTATGGGTCAGTAACAGCTCACTTTTCAAAACGTGTTTTTCAGCCCGAAATAAACGCGTTTTTTCAGACATCTGTATCCCTATGTAACTGCAAGGCTCAGAAGAGCCCACACACTCAGGTCTTAACCCCAGTGTGCTGAAAGTGTCAAAACATGTTTTTCAGCAGAAATAAACATGTTTCTGCAAGTTTGGTCAACCCCATGTAACTTATGTTGCAGTAACAGCTCACTTTTCAAAACGTGTTTTTCAGCCCGAAATAAACACGTTTTTTCATACAGCTGTATCCCTATGTAACTGCAAGGCTCAGAAGAGCCCACACACTCAGGTCTTAACCCCAGTGTGCTAAGTGTTAAATCGTGTTTTTCAGCAGAAATAAACATGTTTCTGCAAGTTTGGTCAGCCCCATGTAAGTTATGGGTCAGTAACAGCTCACTTTTCAAAACGTGTTTTTCAGCCCGAAATAAACGCGTTTTTTCAGACAGCTGTATCGCCATGTATCTGCAAGGCTCAGAAGAGCCCACACACTCAGGTCTTAACCCCAGTGTGCTGAAAGTGTCAAAACGTGTTTTTCAGCAGAAATAAACATGTTTCTGCAAGTTTGGTCAACCCCATGTAACTTATGTTGCAGTAACAGCTCACTTTTCAAAACGTGTTTTTCAGCCCGAAATAAACACGTTTTTTCAGACAGCTGTATCCCTATGTAACTGCAAGGCTCAGAAGAGCCCACACACTCAGGTCTTAACCCCAGTGTGCTGAAAGTGTCAAAACGTGTTTTTCAGCAGAAATAAACATGTTTCTGCAAGTTTGGTCAACCCCATGTAACTTATGGGGCAGTAACAGCTCACTTTTCAAAACGTGTTTTTCAGCCCGAAATAAACGCGTTTTTTCAGACAGCTGTATCCCTATGTAACTGCAAGGCTCAGAAGAGCCCACACACTCAGGTCTTAACCCCAGTGTGCTGAAAGTGTCAAAACATGTTTTTCAGCAGAAATAAACATGTTTCTGCATGTTTGGTCAACCCCATGTAAGTTATGGGTAGTAACAGCTCACTTTTCAAAACGTGTTTTTCAGCCCGAAATAAACGCGTTTTTTCAGACATCTGTATCCCTATGTAACTGCAAGGCTCAGAAGAGCCCACACACTCAGGTCTTAACCCCAGTGTGCTGAAAGTGTCAAAACATGTTTTTCAGCAGAAATAAACATGTTTCTGCAAGTTTGGTCAACCCCATGTAACTTATGGGGCAGTAACAGCTCACTTTTCAAAACGTGTTTTTCAGCCCGAAATAAACGCGTTTTTTCAGACAGCTGTATCCCTATGTAACTGCAAGGCTCAGAAGAGCCCACACACTCAGGTCTTAACCCCAGTGTGCTGAAAGTGTCAAAACATGTTTTTCAGCAGAAATAAACATGTTTCTGCAAGTTTGGTCAGCCCCATGTAAGTTATGGGTCAGTAACAGCTCACTTTTCAAAACGTGTTTTTCAGCACGAAATAAACGCGTTTTTTCAGACATCTGTATCCCTATGTAACTGCAAGGCTCAGAAGAGCCCACACACTCAGGTCTTAACCCCAGTGTGCTGAAAGTGTCAAAACATGTTTTTCAGCAGAAATAAACATGTTTCTGCAAGTTTGGTCAACCCCATGTAACTTATGGGGCAGTAACAGCTCACTTTTCAAAACGTGTTTTTCAGCCCGAAATAAACGCGTTTTTTCAGACATCTGTATCCCTATGTAACTGCAAGGCTCAGAAGAGCCCACAC
This sequence comes from Lepisosteus oculatus, assembly GCF_040954835.1. Lineage (NCBI taxonomy): Eukaryota > Metazoa > Chordata > Actinopteri > Semionotiformes > Lepisosteidae > Lepisosteus > Lepisosteus oculatus. The sequence continues at coordinate 138,853 of NC_090715.1, read as the reverse complement.
ACTCAGGTCTTAACCCCAGTGTGCTGAAAGTGTCAAAACATGTTTTTCAGCAGAAATAAACATGTTTCTGCAAGTTTGGTCAACCCCATGTAACTTATGTTGCAGTAACAGCTCACTTTTCAAAACGTGTTTTTCAGCCCGAAATAAACACGTTTTTTCATACAGCTGTATCCCTATGTAACTGCAAGGCTCAGAAGAGCCCACACACTCAGGTCTTAACCCCAGTGTGCTGAAAGTGTCAAAACATGTTTTTCAGCAGAAATAAACATGTTTCTGCAAGTTTGGTCAACCCCATGTAACTTATATTGCAGTAACAGCTCACTTTTCAAAACGTGTTTTTCAGCACGAAATAAACGCGTTTTTTCAGACATCTGTATCCCTATGTAACTGCAAGGCTCAGAAGAGCCCACACACTCAGGTCTTAACCCCAGTGTGCTGAAAGTGTCAAAACATGTTTTTCAGCAGAAATAAACATGTTTCTGCAAGTTTGGTCAACCCCATGTAACTTATGGGGCAGTAACAGCTCACTTTTCAAAACGTGTTTTTCAGCCCGAAATAAACGCGTTTTTTCAGACAGCTGTATCCCTATGTAACTGCAAGGCTCAGAAGAGCCCACACACTCAGGTCTTAACCCCAGTGTGCTGAAAGTGTCAAAACATGTTTTTCAGCAGAAATAAACATGTTTCTGCAAGTTTGGTCAACCCCATGTAACTTATGTTGCAGTAACAGCTCACTTTTCAAAACGTGTTTTTCAGCCCGAAATAAACGCGTTTTTTCAGACAGCTGTATCCCTATGTAACTGCAAGGCTCAGAAGAGCCCACACACTCAGGTCTTAACCCCAGTGTGCTGAAAGTGTCAAAACATGTTTTTCAGCAGAAATAAACATGTTTCTGCAAGTTTGGTCAACCTCATGTAACTTATGGGGCAGTAACAGCTTACTTTTCAAAACGTGTTTTTCAGCCCGAAATAAACGCGTTTTTTCAGACAGCTGTATCGCCATGTATCTGCAAGGCTCAGAAGAGCCCACACACTCAGGTCTTAACCCCAGTGTGCTGAAAGTGTCAAAATGTGTTTTTCAGCAGAAATAAACATGTTTCTGCAAGTTTGGTCAACCCCATGTAACTTATGTTGCAGTAACAGCTCACTTTTCAAAACGTGTTTTTCAGCCCGAAATAAACACGTTTTTTCAGACAGCTGTATCCCTATGTAACTGCAAGGCTCAGAAGAGCCCACACACTCAGGTCTTAACCCCAGTGTGCTGAAAGTGTCAAAACGTGTTTTTCAGCAGAAATAAACATGTTTCTGCAAGTTTGGTCAACCCCATGTAACTTATGGGGCAGTAACAGCTCACTTTTCAAAACGTGTTTTTCAGCCCGAAATAAACGCGTTTTTTCAGACAGCTGTATCCCTATGTAACTGCAAGGCTCAGAAGAGCCCACACACTCAGGTCTTAACCCCAGTGTGCTGAAAGTGTCAAAACATGTTTTTCAGCAGAAATAAACATGTTTCTGCATGTTTGGTCAACCCCATGTAAGTTATGGGTAGTAACAGCTCACTTTTCAAAACGTGTTTTTCAGCCCGAAATAAACGCGTTTTTTCAGACAGCTGTATCCCTATGTAACTGCAAGGCTCAGAAGAGCCCACACACTCAGGTCTTAACCCCAGTGTGCTGAAAGTGTCAAAACATGTTTTTCAGCAGAAATAAACATGTTTCTGCAAGTTTGGTCAGCCCCATGTAAGTTATGGGTCAGTAACAGCTCACTTTTCAAAACGTGTTTTTCAGCCCGAAATAAACGCGTTTTTTCAGACATCTGTATCCCTATGTAACTGCAAGGCTCAGAAGAGCCCACACACTCAGGTCTTAACCCCAGTGTGCTGAAAGTGTCAAAACATGTTTTTCAGGAGAAATAAACATGTTTCTGCAAGTTTGGTCAACCCCATGTAACTTATGGGGCAGTAACAGCTCACTTTTCAAAACGTGTTTTTCAGCCCGAAATAAACGCGTTTTTTCAGACATCTGTATCCCTATGTAACTGCAAGGCTCAGAAGAGCCCACACACTCAGGTCTTAACCCCAGTGTGCTGAAAGTGTCAAAACATGTTTTTCAGCAGAAATAAACATGTTTCTGCATGTTTGGTCAACCCCATGTAAGTTATGGGTAGTAACAGCTCACTTTTTAAAACGTGTTTTTCAGCCCGAAATAAACGCGTTTTTTCAGACAGCTGTATCCCTATGTAACTGCAAGGCTCAGAAGAGCCCACACACTCAGGTCTTAACCCCAGTGTGCTGAAAGTGTCAAAACATGTTTTTCAGCAGAAATAAACATGTTTCTGCAAGTTTGGTCAGCCCCATGTAAGTTATGGGTCAGTAACAGCTCACTTTTCAAAACGTGTTTTTCAGCCCGAAATAAACGCGTTTTTTCAGACATCTGTATCCCTATGTAACTGCAAGGCTCAGAAGAGCCCACACACTCAGGTCTTAACCCCAGTGTGCTGAAAGTGTCAAAACATGTTTTTCAGCAGAAATAAACATGTTTCTGCAAGTTTGGTCAACCCCATGTAACTTATGGGGCAGTAACAGCTCACTTTTCAAAACGTGTTTTTCAGCCCGAAATAAACGCGTTTTTTCAGACATCTGTATCCCTATGTAACTGCAAGGCTCAGAAGAGCCCACACACTCAGGTCTTAACCCCAGTGTGCTGAAAGTGTCAAAACATGTTTTTCAGCAGAAATAAACATGTTTCTGCAAGTTTGGTCAGCCCCATGTAAGTTATGGGTCAGTAACAGCTCACTTTTCAAAACGTGTTTTTCAGCACGAAATAAACGCGTTTTTTCAGACATCTGTATCCCTATGTAACTGCAAGGCTCAGAAGAGCCCACACACTCAGGTCTTAACCCCAGTGTGCTGAAAGTGTCAAAACATGTTTTTCAGCAGAAATAAACATGTTTCTGAAAGTTTGGTCAACCCCATGTAACTTATGGGGCAGTAACAGCTCACTTTTCAAAACGTGTTTTTCAGCCCGAAATAAACGCGTTTTTTCAGACATCTGTATCCCTATGTAACTGCAAGGCTCAGAAGAGCCCACACACTCAGGTCTTAACCCCAGTGTGCTGAAAGTGTCAAAACATGTTTTTCAGCAGAAATAAACATGTTTCTGCAAGTTTGGTCAACCCCATGTAACTTATGTTGCAGTAACAGCTCACTTTTCAAAACGTGTTTTTCAGCCCGAAATAAACACGTTTTTTCATACAGCTGTATCCCTATGTAACTGCAAGGCTCAGAAGAGCCCACACACTCAGGTCTTAACCCCAGTGTGCTGAAAGTGTCAAAACATGTTTTTCAGCAGAAATAAACATGTTTCTGAAAGTTTGGTCAACCCCATGTAACTTATGGGGCAGTAACAGCTCACTTTTCAAAACGTGTTTTTCAGCCCGAAATAAACGCGTTTTTTCAGACATCTGTATCCCTATGTAACTGCAAGGCTCAGAAGAGCCCACACACTCAGGTCTTAACCCCAGTGTGCTGAAAGTGTCAAAACATGTTTTTCAGCAGAAATAAACATGTTTCTGAAAGTTTGGTCAGCCCCATGTAAGTTATGGGTCAGTAACAGCTCACTTTTCAAAACGTGTTTTTCAGCCCGAAATAAACGCGTTTTTTCAGACAGCTGTATCCCTATGTAACTGCAAGGCTCAGAAGAGCCCACACACTCAGGTCTTAACCCCAGTGTGCTGAAAGTGTCAAAACATGTTTTTCAGCAGAAATAAACATGTTTCTGCAAGTTTGGTCAACCTCATGTAACTTATGGGGCAGTAACAGCTTACTTTTCAAAACGTGTTTTTCAGCCCGAAATAAACGCGTTTTTTCAGACAGCTGTATCGCCATGTATCTGCAAGGCTCAGATGAGCCCACACACTCAGGTCTTAACCCCAGTGTGCTGAAAGTGTCAAAACGTGTTTTTCAGCAGAAATAAACATGTTTCTGCAAGTTTGGTCAACCCCATGTAACTTATGTTGCAGTAACAGCTCACTTTTCAAAACGTGTTTTTCAGCCCGAAATAAACAAGTTTTTTCAGACAGCTGTATCCCTATGTAACTGCAAGGCTCAGAAGAGCCCACACACTCAGGTCTTAACCCCAGTGTGCTGAAAGTGTCAAAACGTGTTTTTCAGCAGAAATAAACATGTTTCTGCAAGTTTGGTCAACCCCATGTAACTTATGGGGCAGTAACAGCTCACTTTTCAAAACGTGTTTTTCAGCCCGAAATAAACGCGTTTTTTCAGACAGCTGTATCCCTATGTAACTGCAAGGCTCAGAAGAGCCCACACACTCAGGTCTTAACCCCAGTGTGCTGAAAGTGTCAAAACATGTTTTTCAGCAGAAATAAACATGTTTCTGCATGTTTGGTCAACCCCATGTAAGTTATGGGTAGTAACAGCTCACTTTTCAAAACGTGTTTTTCAGCCCGAAATAAACGCGTTTTTTCAGACAGCTGTATCCCTATGTAACTGCAAGGCTCAGAAGAGCCCACACACTCAGGTCTTAACCCCAGTGTGCTGAAAGTGTCAAAACATGTTTTTCAGCAGAAATAAACATGTTTCTGCAAGTTTGGTCAGCCCCATGTAAGTTATGGGTCAGTAACAGCTCACTTTTCAAAACGTGTTTTTCAGCCCGAAATAAACGCGTTTTTTCAGACATCTGTATCCCTATGTAACTGCAAGGCTCAGAAGAGCCCACACACTCAGGTCTTAACCCCAGTGTGCTGAAAGTGTCAAAACATGTTTTTCAGCAGAAATAAACATGTTTCTGCAACTTTGGTCAACCCCATGTAACTTATGGGGCAGTAACAGCTCACTTTTCAAAACGTGTTTTTCAGCCCGAAATAAACGCGTTTTTTCAGACAGCTGTATCCCTATGTAACTGCAAGGCTCAGAAGAGCCCACACACTCAGGTCTTAACCCCAGTGTGCTGAAAGTGTCAAAACATGTTTTTCAGCAGAAATAAACATGTTTCTGCAAGTTTGGTCAGCCCCATGTAAGTTATGGGTCAGTAACAGCTCACTTTTCAAAACGTGTTTTTCAGCACGAAATAAACGCGTTTTTTCAGACATCTGTATCCCTATGTAACTGCAAGGCTCAGAAGAGCCCACACACTCAGGTCTTAACCCCAGTGTGCTGAAAGTGTCAAAACATGTTTTTCAGCAGAAATAAACATGTTTCTGCAAGTTTGGTCAACCCCATGTAACTTATGGGGCAGTAACAGCTCACTTTTCAAAACGTGTTTTTCAGCCCGAAATAAACGCGTTTTTTCAGACATCTGTATCCCTATGTAACTGCAAGGCTCAGAAGAGCCCACACACTCAGGTCTTAACCCCAGTGTGCTGAAAGTGTCAAAACATGTTTTTCAGCAGAAATAAACATGTTTCTGCATGTTTGGTCAACCCCATGTAAGTTATGGGTAGTAACAGCTCACTTTTCAAAACGTGTTTTTCAGCCCGAAATAAACGCGTTTTTTCAGACAGCTGTATCCCTATGTAACTGCAAGGCTCAGAAGAGCCCACACACTCAGGTCTTAACCCCAGTGTGCTTAAAGTGTCAAAACATGTTTTTCAGCAGAAATAAACATGTTTCTGCAAGTTTGGTCAGCCCCATGTAAGTTATGGGTCAGTAACAGCTCACTTTTCAAAACGTGTTTTTCAGCCCGAAATAAACGCGTTTTTTCAGACATCTGTATCCCTATGTAACTGCAAGGCTCAGAAGAGCCCACACACTCAGGTCTTAACCCCAGTGTGCTGAAAGTGTCAAAACATGTTTTTCAGCAGAAATAAACATGTTTCTGCAAGTTTGGTCAACCCCATGTAACTTATGGGGCAGTAACAGCTCACTTTTCAAAACGTGTTTTTCAGCCCGAAATAAACGCGTTTTTTCAGACAGCTGTATCCCTATGTAACTGCAAGGCTCAGAAGAGCCCACACACTCAGGTCTTAACCCCAGTGTGCTGAAAGTGTCAAAACATGTTTTTCAGCAGAAATAAACATGTTTCTGCAAGTTTGGTCAGCCCCATGTAAGTTATGGGTCAGTAACAGCTCACTTTTCAAAACGTGTTTTTCAGCACGAAATAAACGCGTTTTTTCAGACATCTGTATCCCTATGTAACTGCAAGGCTCAGAAGAGCCCACACACTCAGGTCTTAACCCCAGTGTGCTGAAAGTGTCAAAACATGTTTTTCAGCAGAAATAAACATGTTTCTGAAAGTTTGGTCAACCCCATGTAACTTATGGGGCAGTAACAGCTCACTTTTCAAAACGTGTTTTTCAGCCCGAAATAAACGCGTTTTTTCAGACATCTGTATCCCTATGTAACTGCAAGGCTCAGAAGAGCCCACACACTCAGGTCTTAACCCCAGTGTGCTGAAAGTGTCAAAACATGTTTTTCAGCAGAAATAAACATGTTTCTGCAAGTTTGGTCAACCCCATGTAACTTATGTTGCAGTAACAGCTCACTTTTCAAAACGTGTTTTTCAGCCCGAAATAAACACGTTTTTTCATACAGCTGTATCCCTATGTAACTGCAAGGCTCAGAAGAGCCCACACACTCAGGTCTTAACCCCAGTGTGCTGAAAGTGTCAAAACATGTTTTTCAGCAGAAATAAACATGTTTCTGCAAGTTTGGTCAACCCCATGTAACTTATGTTGCAGTAACAGCTCACTTTTCAAAACGTGTTTTTCAGCACGAAATAAACGCGTTTTTTCAGACATCTGTATCCCTATGTAACTGCAAGGCTCAGAAGAGCCCACACACTCAGGTCTTAACCCCAGTGTGCTGAAAGTGTCAAAACATGTTTTTCAGCAGAAATAAACATGTTTCTGCAAGTTTGGTCAACCCCATGTAACTTATGGGGCAGTAACAGCTCACTTTTCAAAACGTGTTTTTCAGCCCGAAATAAACGCGTTTTTTCAGACAGCTGTATCCCTATGTAACTGCAAGGCTCAGAAGAGCCCACACACTCAGGTCTTAACCCCAGTGTGCTGAAAGTGTCAAAACATGTTTTTCAGCAGAAATAAACATGTTTCTGCAAGTTTGGTCAACCCCATGTAACTTATGTTGCAGTAACAGCTCACTTTTCAAAACGTGTTTTTCAGCCCGAAATAAACACGTTTTTTCATACAGCTGTATCCCTATGTAACTGCAAGGCTCAGAAGAGCCCACACACTCAGGTCTTAACCCCAGTGTGCTGAAAGTGTCAAAACATGTTTTTCAGCAGAAATAAACATGTTTCTGCAAGTTTGGTCAACCCCATGTAACTTATGGGGCAGTAACAGCTCACTTTTCAAAACGTGTTTTTCAGCCCGAAATAAACACGTTTTTTCAGACAGCTGTATCCCTATGTAACTGCAAGGCTCAGAAGAGCCCACACACTCAGGTCTTAACCCCAGTGTGCTGAAAGTGTCAAAACGTGTTTTTCAGCAGAAATAAACATGTTTCTGCAAGTTTGGTCAACCCCATGTAACTTATGGGGCAGTAACAGCTCACTTTTCAAAACGTGTTTTTCAGCCCGAAATAAACGCGTTTTTTCAGACAGCTGTATCCCTATGTAACTGCAAGGCTCAGAAGAGCCCACACACTCAGGTCTTAACCCCAGTGTGCTGAAAGTGTCAAAACATGTTTTTCAGCAGAAATAAACATGTTTCTGCATGTTTGGTCAACCCCATGTAAGTTATGGGTAGTAACAGCTCACTTTTCAAAACGTGTTTTTCAGCCCGAAATAAACGCGTTTTTTCAGACAGCTGTATCCCTATGTAACTGCAAGGCTCAGAAGAGCCCACACACTCAGGTCTTAACCCCAGTGTGCTGAAAGTGTCAAAACATGTTTTTCAGCAGAAATAAACATGTTTCTGCAAGTTTGGTCAGCCCCATGTAAGTTATGGGTCAGTAACAGCTCACTTTTCAAAACGTGTTTTTCAGCCCGAAATAAACGCGTTTTTTCAGACATCTGTATCCCTATGTAACTGCAAGGCTCAGAAGAGCCCACACACTCAGGTCTTAACCCCAGTGTGCTGAAAGTGTCAAAACATGTTTTTCAGCAGAAATAAACATGTTTCTGCAAGTTTGGTCAACCCCATGTAACTTATGGGGCAGTAACAGCTCACTTTTCAAAACGTGTTTTTCAGCCCGAAATAAACGCGTTTTTTCAGACAGCTGTATCCCTATGTAACTGCAAGGCTCAGAAGAGCCCACACACTCAGGTCTTAACCCCAGTGTGCTGAAAGTGTCAAAACATGTTTTTCAGCAGAAATAAACATGTTTCTGCAAGTTTGGTCAACCCCATGTAAGTTATGGGTCAGTAACAGCTCACTTTTCAAAACGTGTTTTTCAGCACGAAATAAACGCGTTTTTTCAGACATCTGTATCCCTATGTAACTGCAAGGCTCAGAAGAGCCCACACACTCAGGTCTTAACCCCAGTGTGCTGAAAGTGTCAAAAAATGTTTTTCAGCAGAAATAAACATGTTTCTGCAAGTTTGGTCAACCCCATGTAACTTATGGGGCAGTAACAGCTCACTTTTCAAAACGTGTTTTTCAGTCCGAAATAAACGCGTTTTTTCAGACATCTGTATCCCTATGTAACTGCAAGGCTCAGAAGAGCCCACACACTCAGGTCTTAACCCCAGTGTGCTGAAAGTGTCAAAACATGTTTTTCAGCAGAAATAAACATGTTTCTGCAAGTTTGGTCAACCCCATGTAACTTATGTTGCAGTAACAGCTCACTTTTCAAAACGTGTTTTTCAGCCCGAAATAAACACGTTTTTTCATACAGCTGTATCCCTATGTAACTGCAAGGCTCAGAAGAGCCCACACACTCAGGTCTTAACCCCAGTGTGCTGAAAGTGTCAAAACATGTTTTTCAGCAGAAATAAACATGTTTCTGCAAGTTTGGTCAACCCCATGTAACTTATGTTGCAGTAACAGCTCACTTTTCAAAACGTGTTTTTCAGCACGAAATAAACGCGTTTTTTCAGACATCTGTATCCCTATGTAACTGCAAGGCTCAGAAGAGCCCACACACTCAGGTCTTAACCCCAGTGTGCTGAAAGTGTCAAAACATGTTTTTCAGCAGAAATAAACATGTTTCTGCAAGTTTGGTCAACCCCATGTAACTTATGGGGCAGTAACAGCTCACTTTTCAAAACGTGTTTTTCAGCCCGAAATAAACGCGTTTTTTCAGACAGCTGTATCCCTATGTAACTGCAAGGCTCAGAAGAGCCCACACACTCAGGTCTTAACCCCAGTGTGCTGAAAGTGTCAAAACATGTTTTTCAGCAGAAATAAACATGTTTCTGCAAGTTTGGTCAGCCCCATGTAAGTTATGGGTCAGTAACAGCTCACTTTTCAAAACGTGTTTTTCAGCCCGAAATAAACGCGTTTTTTCAGACATCTGTATCCCTATGTAACTGCAAGGCTCAGAAGAGCCCACACACTCAGGTCTTAACCCCAGTGTGCTGAAAGTGTCAAAACATGTTTTTCAGCAGAAATAAACATGTTTCTGCAAGTTTGGTCAACCCCATGTAACTTATGGGGCAGTAACAGCTCACTTTTCAAAACGTGTTTTTCAGCCCGAAATAAACGCGTTTTTTCAGACAGCTGTATCCCTATGTAACTGCAAGGCTCAGAAGAGCCCACACACTCAGGTCTTAACCCCAGTGTGCTGAAAGTGTCAAAACATGTTTTTCAGCAGAAATAAACATGTTTCTGCAAGTTTGGTCAACCCCATGTAAGTTATGGGTCAGTAACAGCTCACTTTTCAAAACGTGTTTTTCAGCACGAAATAAACGCGTTTTTTCAGACATCTGTATCCCTATGTAACTGCAAGGCTCAGAAGAGCCCACACACTCAGGTCTTAACCCCAGTGTGCTGAAAGTGTCAAAAAATGTTTTTCAGCAGAAATAAACATGTTTCTGCAAGTTTGGTCAACCCCATGTAACTTATGGGGCAGTAACAGCTCACTTTTCAAAACGTGTTTTTCAGTCCGAAATAAACGCGTTTTTTCAGACATCTGTATCCCTATGTAACTGCAAGGCTCAGAAGAGCCCACACACTCAGGTCTTAACCCCAGTGTGCTGAAAGTGTCAAAACATGTTTTTCAGCAGAAATAAACATGTTTCTGCAAGTTTGGTCAACCCCATGTAACTTATGTTGCAGTAACAGCTCACTTTTCAAAACGTGTTTTTCAGCCCGAAATAAACACGTTTTTTCATACAGCTGTATCCCTATGTAACTGCAAGGCTCAGAAGAGCCCACACACTCAGGTCTTAACCCCAGTGTGCTGAAAGTGTCAAAACATGTTTTTCAGCAGAAATAAACATGTTTCTGCAAGTTTGGTCAACCCCATGTAACTTATGTTGCAGTAACAGCTCACTTTTCAAAACGTGTTTTTCAGCACGAAATAAACGCGTTTTTTCAGACATCTGTATCCCTATGTAACTGCAAGGCTCAGAAGAGCCCACACACTCAGGTCTTAACCCCAGTGTGCTGAAAGTGTCAAAACATGTTTTTCAGCAGAAATAAACATGTTTCTGCAAGTTTGGTCAACCCCATGTAACTTATGGGGCAGTAACAGCTCACTTTTCAAAACGTGTTTTTCAGCCCGAAATAAACGCGTTTTTTCAGACAGCTGTATCCCTATGTAACTGCAAGGCTCAGAAGAGCCCACACACTCAGGTCTTAACCCCAGTGTGCTGAAAGTGTCAAAACATGTTTTTCAGCAGAAATAAACATGTTTCTGCAAGTTTGGTCAGCCCCATGTAAGTTATGGGTCAGTAACAGCTCACTTTTCAAAACGTGTTTTTCAGCCCGAAATAAACGCGTTTTTTCAGACATCTGTATCCCTATGTAACTGCAAGGCTCAGAAGAGCCCACACACTCAGGTCTTAACCCCAGTGTGCTGAAAGTGTCAAAACATGTTTTTCAGCAGAAATAAACATGTTTCTGCAAGTTTGGTCAACCCCATGTAACTTATGGGGCAGTAACAGCTCACTTTTCAAAACGTGTTTTTCAGCCCGAAATAAACGCGTTTTTTCAGACAGCTGTATCCCTATGTAACTGCAAGGCTCAGAAGAGCCCACACACTCAGGTCTTAACCCCAGTGTGCTGAAAGTGTCAAAACATGTTTTTCAGCAGAAATAAACATGTTTCTGCAAGTTTGGTCAACCCCATGTAAGTTATGGGTCAGTAACAGCTCACTTTTCAAAACGTGTTTTTCAGCCCGAAATAAACGCGTTTTTTCAGACATCTGTATCCCTATGTAACTGCAAGGCTCAGAAGAGCCCACACACTCAGGTCTTAACCCCAGTGTGCTGAAAGTGTCAAAACATGTTTTTCAGCAGAAATAAACATGTTTCTGCAAGTTTGGTCAACCCCATGTAACTTATGGGGCAGTAACAGCTCACTTTTCAAAACGTGTTTTTCAGCCCGAAATAAACGCGTTTTTTCAGACAGCTGTATCCCTATGTAACTGCAAGGCTCAGAAGAGCCCACACACTCAGGTCTTAACCCCAGTGTGCTGAAAGTGTCAAAACATGTTTTTCAGCAGAAATAAACATGTTTCTGCAAGTTTGGTCAACCCCATGTAAGTTATGGGTCAGTAACAGCTCACTTTTCAAAACGTGTTTTTCAGCACGAAATAAACGCGTTTTTTCAGACATCTGTATCCCTATGTAACTGCAAGGCTCAGAAGAGCCCACACACTCAGGTCTTAACCCCAGTGTGCTGAAAGTGTCAAAAAATGTTTTTCAGCAGAAATAAACATGTTTCTGCAAGTTTGGTCAACCCCATGTAACTTATGGGGCAGTAACAGCTCACTTTTCAAAACGTGTTTTTCAGTCCGAAATAAACGCGTTTTTTCAGACAGCTGTATCCCTATGTAACTGCAAGGCTCAGAAGAGCCCACACACTCAGGTCTTAACCCCAGTGTGCTGAAAGTGTCAAAACATGTTTTTCAGCAGAAATAAACATGTTTCTGCAAGTTTGGTCAACCCCATGTAACTTATGTTGCAGTAACAGCTCACTTTTCAAAACGTGTTTTTCAGCCCGAAATAAACACGTTTTTTCATACAGCTGTATCCCTATGTAACTGCAAGGCTCAGAAGAGCCCACACACTCAGGTCTTAACCCCAGTGTGCTGAAAGTGTCAAAACATGTTTTTCAGCAGAAATAAACATGTTTCTGCAAGTTTGGTCAACCCCATGTAACTTATGTTGCAGTAACAGCTCACTTTTCAAAACGTGTTTTTCAGCACGAAATAAACGCGTTTTTTCAGACATCTGTATCCCTATGTAACTGCAAGGCTCAGAAGAGCCCACACACTCAGGTCTTAACCCCAGTGTGCTGAAAGTGTCAAAACATGTTTTTCAGCAGAAATAAACATGTTTCTGCAAGTTTGGTCAACCCCATGTAACTTATGGGGCAGTAACAGCTCACTTTTCAAAACGTGTTTTTCAGCCCGAAATAAACGCGTTTTTTCAGACAGCTGTATCCCTATGTAACTGCAAGGCTCAGAAGAGCCCACACACTCAGGTCTTAACCCCAGTGTGCTGAAAGTGTCAAAAAATGTTTTTCAGCAGAAATAAACATGTTTCTGCAAGTTTGGTCAACCCCATGTAACTTATGGGGCAGTAACAGCTCACTTTTCAAAACGTGTTTTTCAGTCCGAAATAAACGCGTTTTTTCAGACATCTGTATCCCTATGTAACTGCAAGGCTCAGAAGAGCCCACACACTCAGGTCTTAACCCCAGTGTGCTGAAAGTGTCAAAACATGTTTTTCAGCAGAAATAAACATGTTTCTGCAAGTTTGGTCAACCCCATGTAACTTATGTTGCAGTAACAGCTCACTTTTCAAAACGTGTTTTTCAGCCCGAAATAAACACGTTTTTTCATACAGCTGTATCCCTATGTAACTGCAAGGCTCAGAAGAGCCCACACACTCAGGTCTTAACCCCAGTGTGCTGAAAGTGTCAAAACATGTTTTTCAGCAGAAATAAACATGTTTCTGCAAGTTTGGTCAACCCCATGTAAGTTATGTTGCAGTAACAGCTCACTTTTCAAAACGTGTTTTTCAGCACGAAATAAACGCGTTTTTTCAGACATCTGTATCCCTATGTAACTGCAAGGCTCAGAAGAGCCCACACACTCAGGTCTTAACCCCAGTGTGCTGAAAGTGTCAAAACATGTTTTTCAGCAGAAATAAACATGTTTCTGCAAGTTTGGTCAACCCCATGTAACTTATGGGGCAGTAACAGCTCACTTTTCAAAACGTGTTTTTCAGCCCGAAATAAACGCGTTTTTTCAGACAGCTGTATCCCTATGTAACTGCAAGGCTCAGAAGAGCCCACACACTCAGGTCTTAACCCCAGTGTGCTGAAAGTGTCAAAACATGTTTTTCAGCAGAAATAAACATGTTTCTGCAAGTTTGGTCAACCCCATGTAACTTATGTTGCAGTAACAGCTCACTTTTCAAAACGTGTTTTTCAGCCCAAAATAAACACGTTTTTTTATACAGCTGTATCCCTATGTAACTGCAAGGCTCAGAAGAGCCCACACACTCAGGTCTTAACCCCAGTGTGCTGAAAGTGTCAAAACGTGTTTTTCAGCAGAAATAAACATGTTTCTGCAAGTTTGGTCAACCCCATTTAACTTATGGGGCAGTAACAGCTCACTTTTCAAAACGTGTTTTTCAGCCCGAAATAAACGCGTTTTTTCTGACAGCTGTATCCCTATGTAACTGCAAGGCTCAGAAGAGCCCACACACTCAGGTCTTAACCCCAGTGTGCTGAAAGTGTCAAAACATGTTTTTCAGCAGAAATAAACATGTTTCTGCAAGTTTGGTCAACCCCATGTAACTTATGTTCCAGTAACAGCTCACTTTTCAAAACGTGTTTTTCAGCCCGAAATAAACACGTTTTTTCATACAGCTGTATCCCTAAGTAACTGCAAGGCTCAGAAGAGCCCACACACTCAGGTCTTAACCCCAGTGTGCTGAAAGTGTCAAAACATGTTTTTCAGCAGAAATAAACATGTTTCTGCAAGTTTGGTCAACCTCATGTAACTTATGGGGCAGTAACAGCTTACTTTTCAAAACGTGTTTTTCAGCCCGAAATAAACGCGTTTTTTCAGACAGCTGTATCGCCATGTATCTGCAAGGCTCAGAAGAGCCCACACACTCAGGTCTTAACCCCAGTGTGCTGAAAGTGTCAAAACGTGTTTTTCAGCAGAAATAAACATGTTTCTGCAAGTTTGGTCAACCCCATGTAACTTATGTTGCAGTAACAGCTCACTTTTCAAAACGTGTTTTTCAGCCCGAAATAAACACGTTTTTTCAGACAGCTGTATCCCTATGTAACTGCAAGGCTCAGAAGAGCCCACACACTCAGGTCTTAACCCCAGTGTGCTGAAAGTGTCAAAACGTGTTTTTCAGCAGAAATAAACATGTTTCTGCAAGTTTGGTCAACCCCATGTAACTTATGGGGCAGTAACAGCTCACTTTTCAAAACGTGTTTTTCAGCCCGAAATAAACGCGTTTTTTCAGACAGCTGTATCCCTATGTAACTGCAAGGCTCAGAAGAGCCCACACACTCAGGTCTTAACCCCAGTGTGCTGAAAGTGTCAAAACATGTTTTTCAGCAGAAATAAACATGTTTCTGCATGTTTGGTCAACCCCATGTAAGTTATGGGTAGTAACAGCTCACTTTTCAAAACGTGTTTTTCAGCCCGAAATAAACGCGTTTTTTCAGACAGCTGTATCCCTATGTAACTGCAAGGCTCAGAAGAGCCCACACACTCAGGTCTTAACCCCAGTGTGCTGAAAGTGTCAAAACATGTTTTTCAGCAGAAATAAACATGTTTCTGCAAGTTTGGTCAGCCCCATGTAAGTTATGGGTCAGTAACAGCTCACTTTTCAAAACGTGTTTTTCAGCCCGAAATAAACGCGTTTTTTCAGACATCTGTATCCCTATGTAACTGCAAGGCTCAGAAGAGCCCACACACTCAGGTCTTAACCCCAGTGTGCTGAAAGTGTCAAAACATGTTTTTCAGCAGAAATAAACATGTTTCTGCAAGTTTGGTCAACCCCATGTAACTTATGGGGCAGTAACAGCTCACTTTTCAAAACGTGTTTTTCAGCCCGAAATAAACACGTTTTTTCAGACAGCTGTATCCCTATGTAACTGCAAGGCTCAGAAGAGCCCACACACTCAGGTCTTAACCCCAGTGTGCTGAAAGTGTCAAAACATGTTTTTCAGCAGAAATAAACATGTTTCTGCAAGTTTGGTCAGCCCCATGTAAGTTATGGGTCAGTAACAGCTCACTTTTCAAAACGTGTTTTTCAGCACGAAATAAACGCGTTTTTTCAGACATCTGTATCCCTATGTAACTGCAAGGCTCAGAAGAGCCCACACACTCAGGTCTTAACCCCAGTGTGCTGAAAGTGTCAAAACATGTTTTTCAGCAGAAATAAACATGTTTCTGCAAGTTTGGTCAACCCCATGTAACTTATGTTGCAGTAACAGCTCACTTTTCAAAACGTGTTTTTCAGCCCGAAATAAACACGTTTTTTCATACAGCTGTATCCCTATGTAACTGCAAGGCTCAGAAGAGCCCACACACTCAGGTCTTAACCCCAGTGTGCTGAAAGTGTCAAAACATGTTTTTCAGCAGAAATAAACATGTTTCTGCAAGTTTGGTCAGCCCCATGTAAGTTATGGGTCAGTAACAGCTCACTTTTCAAAACGTGTTTTTCAGCCCGAAATAAACGCGTTTTTTCAGACATCTGTATCCCTATGTAACTGCAAGGCTCAGAAGAGCCCACACACTCAGGTCTTAACCCCAGTGTGCTGAAAGTGTCAAAACATGTTTTTCAGCAGAAATAAACATGTTTCTGCAAGTTTGGTCAACCCCATGTAACTTATGGGGCAGTAACAGCTCACTTTTCAAAACGTGTTTTTCAGCCCGAAATAAACGCGTTTTTTCAGACAGCTGTATCCCTATGTAACTGCAAGGCTCAGAAGAGCCCACACACTCAGGTCTTAACCCCAGTGTGCTGAAAGTGTCAAAACATGTTTTTCAGCAGAAATAAACATGTTTTTGCAAGTTTGGTCAACCCCATGTAACTTATGTTGCAGTAACAGCTCACTTTTCAAAACGTGTTTTTCAGCCCGAAATAAACACGTTTTTTTATACAGCTGTATCCCTATGTAACTGCAAGGCTCAGAAGAGCCCACACACTCAGGTCTTAACCCCAGTGTGCTGAAAGTGTCAAAACGTGTTTTTCAGCAGAAATAAACATGTTTCTGCAAGTTTGGTCAACCCCATTTAACTTATGGGGCAGTAACAGCTCACTTTTCAAAACGTGTTTTTCAGCCCGAAATAAACGCGTTTTTTCAGACAGCTGTATCCCTATGTAACTGCAAGGCTCAGAAGATCCCACACACTCAGGTCTTAACCCCAGTGTGCTGAAAGTGTCAAAACATGTTTTTCAGCAGAAATAAACATGTTTCTGCATGTTTGGTCAACCCCATGTAAGTTATGGGTCAGTAACAGCTCACTTTTCAAAACGTGTTTTTCAGCCCGAAATAAACGCGTTTTTTCAGACATCTGTATCCCTATGTAACTGCAAGGCTCAGAAGAGCCCACACACTCAGGTCTTAACCCCAGTGTGCTGAAAGTGTCAAAACATGTTTTTCAGCAGAAATAAACATGTTTCTGCAAGTTTGGTCAACCCCATGTAACTTATGGGGCAGTAACAGCTCTCTTTTCAAAACGTGTTTTTCAGCCCGAAATAAACGCGTTTTTTCAGACAGCTGTATGCCTATGTAACTGCAAGGCTCAGAAGAGCCCACACACTCAGGTCTTAACCCCAGTGTGCTGAAAGTGTCAAAACATGTTTTTCAGCAGAAATAAACATGTTTCTGCAAGTTTGGTCAGCCCCATGTAAGTTATGGGTCAGTAACAGCTCACTTTTCAAAACGTGTTTTTCAGCCCGAAATAAACGCGTTTTTTCAGACAGCTGTATCCCTATGTATCTGCAAGGCTCAGAAGAGCCCACACACTCAGGTCTTAACCCCAGTGTGCTGAAAGTGTCAAAACATGTTTTTCAGCAGAAATAAACATGTTTCTGCAAGTTTGGTCAACCCCATGTAACTTATGTTGCAGTAACAGCTCACTTTTCAAAACGTGTTTTTCAGCCCGAAATAAACACGTTTTTTCATACAGCTGTATCCCTATGTAACTGCAAGGCTCAGAAGAGCCCACACACTCAGGTCTTAACCCCAGTGTGCTGAAAGTGTCAAATCGTGTTTTTCAGCAGAAATAAACATGTTTCTGCAAGTTTGGTCAGCCCCATGTAAGTTATGGGTCAGTAACAGCTCACTTTTCAAAACGTGTTTTTCAGCCCGAAATAAACGCGTTTTTTCAGACAGCTGTATCCCTATGTAACTGCAAGGCTCAGAAGAGCCCACACACTCAGGTCTTAACCCCAGTGTGCTGAAAGTGTCAAAACATGTTTTTCAGCAGAAATAAACATGTTTCTGCAAGTTTGGTCAGCCCCATGTAAGTTATGGGTCAGTAACAGCTCACTTTTCAAAACGTGTTTTTCAGCACGAAATAAACGCATTTTTTCAGACATCTGTATCCCTATGTAACTGCAAGGCTCAGAAGAGCCCACACACCTCAGGTCTTAACCCCAGTGTGCTGAAAGTGTCAAAACATGTTTTTCAGCAGAAATAAACATGTTTCTGCAAGTTTGGTCAACCACATGTAACTTATGGGGCAGTAACAGCTCACTTTTCAAAACGTGTTTTTCAGCCCGAAATAAACGCGTTTTTTCAGACAGCTGTATCCCTATGTAACTGCAAGGCTCAGAAGAGCCCACACACTCAGGTCTTAACCCCAGTGTGCTGAAAGTGTCAAAACATGTTTTTCAGCAGAAATAAACATGTTTCTGCAAGTTTGGTCAGCCCCATGTAAGTTATGGGTCAGTAACAGCTCACTTTTCAAAACGTGTTTTTCAGCCCGAAATAAACGCGTTTTTTCAGACAGCTGTATCCCTATGTAACTGCAAGGCTCAGAAGAGCCCACACACTCAGGTCTTAACCCCAGTGTGCTGAAAGTGTCAAAACATGTTTTTCAGCAGAAATAAACATGTTTCTGCAAGTTTGGTCAACCCCATGTAACTTATGTTGCAGTAACAGCTCACTTTTCAAAACGTGTTTTTCAGCACGAAATAAACGCGTTTTTTCAGACATCTGTATCCCTATGTAACTGCAAGGCTCAGAAGAGCCCACACACTCAGGTCTTAACCCCAGTGTGCTGAAAGTGTCAAAACATGTTTTTCAGCAGAAATAAACATGTTTCTGCAAGTTTGGTCAACCCCATGTAACTTATGGGGCAGTAACAGCTCACTTTTCAAAACGTGTTTTTCAGCCCGAAATAAACGCGTTTTTTCAGACAGCTGTATCCCTATGTAACTGCAAGGCTCAGAAGAGCCCACACACTCAGGTCTTAACCCCAGTGTGCTGAAAGTGTCAAAACATGTTTTTCAGCAGAAATAAACATGTTTCTGCAAGTTTGGTCAGCCCCATGTAAGTTATGGGTCAGTAACAGCTCACTTTTCAAAACGTGTTTTTCAGCCCGAAATAAACGCGTTTTTTCAGACATCTGTATCCCTATGTAACTGCAAGGCTCAGAAGAGCCCACACACTCAGGTCTTAACCCCAGTGTGCTGAAAGTGTCAAAACATGTTTTTCAGCAGAAATAAACATGTTTCTGCAAGTTTGGTCAACCCCATGTAACTTATGTTCCAGTAACAGCTCACTTTTCAAAACGTGTTTTTCAGCCCGAAATAAACACGTTTTTTCATACAGCTGTATCCCTAAGTAACTGCAAGGCTCAGAAGAGCCCACACACTCAGGTCTTAACCCCAGTGTGCTGAAAGTGTCAAAACATGTTTTTCAGCAGAAATAAACATGTTTCTGCAAGTTTGGTCAACGTCATGTAACTTATGGGGCAGTAACAGCTCACTTTTCAAAACGTGTTTTTCAGCCCGAAATAAACGCGTTTTTTCAGACAGCTGTATCCCTATGTAACTGCAAGGCTCAGAAGAGCCCACACACTCAGGTCTTAACCCCAGTGTGCTGAAAGTGTCAAAACGTGTTTTTCAGCAGAAATAAACATGTTTCTGCAAGTTTGGTCAACCCCATGTAACTTATGGGGCAGTAACAGCTCACTTTTCAAAACGTGTTTTTCAGCCCGAAATAAACGCGTTTTTTCAGACAGCTGTATCCCTATGTAACTGCAAGGCTCAGAAGATCCCACACACTCAGGTCTTAACCCCAGTGTGCTGAAAGTGTCAAAACATGTTTTTCAGCAGAAATAAACATGTTTCTGCATGTTTGGTCAACCCCATGTAAGTTATGGGTCAGTAACAGCTCACTTTTCAAAACGTGTTTTTCAGCCCGAAATAAACGCGTTTTTTCAGACATCTGTATCCCTATGTAACTGCAAGGCTCAGAAGAGCCCACACACTCAGGTCTTAACCCCAGTGTGCTGAAAGTGTCAAAACATGTTTTTCAGCAGAAATAAACATGTTTCTGCAAGTTTGGTCAACCCCATGTAACTTATGGGGCAGTAACAGCTCTCTTTTCAAAACGTGTTTTTCAGCCCGAAATAAACGCGTTTTTTCAGACAGCTGTATGCCTATGTAACTGCAAGGCTCAGAAGAGCCCACACACTCAGGTCTTAACCCCAGTGTGCTGAAAGTGTCAAAACGTGTTTTTCAGCAGAAATAAACATGTTTCTGCAAGTTTGGTCAACCCCATTTAACTTATGGGGCAGTAACAGCTCACTTTTCAAAACGTGTTTTTCAGCCCGAAATAAACGCGTTTTTTCTGACAGCTGTATCCCTATGTAACTGCAAGGCTCAGAAGAGCCCACACACTCAGGTCTTAACCCCAGTGTGCTGAAAGTGTCAAAACATGTTTTTCAGCAGAAATAAACATGTTTCTGCAAGTTTGGTCAACCCCATGTAACTTATGTTCCAGTAACAGCTCACTTTTCAAAACGTGTTTTTCAGCCCGAAATAAACACGTTTTTTCATACAGCTGTATCCCTAAGTAACTGCAAGGCTCAGAAGAGCCCACACACTCAGGTCTTAACCCCAGTGTGCTGAAAGTGTCAAAACATGTTTTTCAGCAGAAATAAACATGTTTCTGCAGGTTTGGTCAACGTCATGTAACTTATGGGGCAGTAACAGCTCACTTTTCAAAACGTGTTTTTCAGCCCGAAATAAACGCGTTTTTTCAGACAGCTGTATCCCTATGTAACTGCAAGGCTCAGAAGAGCCCACACACTCAGGTCTTAACCCCAGTGTGCTGAAAGTGTCAAAACGTGTTTTTCAGCAGAAATAAACATGTTTCTGCAAGTTTGGTCAACCCCATGTAACTTATGGGGCAGTAACAGCTCACTTTTCAAAACGTGTTTTTCAGCCCGAAATAAACGCGTTTTTTCAGACAGCTGTATCCCTATGTAACTGCAAGGCTCAGAAGATCCCACACACTCAGGTCTTAACCCCAGTGTGCTGAAAGTGTCAAAACATGTTTTTCAGCAGAAATAAACATGTTTCTGCATGTTTGGTCAACCCCATGTAAGTTATGGGTCAGTAACAGCTCACTTTTCAAAACGTGTTTTTCAGCCCGAAATAAACGCGTTTTTTCAGACATCTGTATCCCTATGTAACTGCAAGGCTCAGAAGAGCCCACACACTCAGGTCTTAACCCCAGTGTGCTGAAAGTGTCAAAACATGTTTTTCAGCAGAAATAAACATGTTTCTGCAAGTTTGGTCAACCCCATGTAACTTATGGGGCAGTAACAGCTCTCTTTTCAAAACGTGTTTTTCAGCCCGAAATAAACGCGTTTTTTCAGACAGCTGTATGCCTATGTAACTGCAAGGCTCAGAAGAGCCCACACACTCAGGTCTTAACCCCAGTGTGCTGAAAGTGTCAAAACATGTTTTTCAGCAGAAATAAACATGTTTCTGCAAGTTTGGTCAGCCCCATGTAAGTTATGGGTCAGTAACAGCTCACTTTTCAAAACGTGTTTTTCAGCCCGAAATAAACGCGTTTTTTCAGACAGCTGTATCCCTATGTAACTGCAAGGCTCAGAAGAGCCCACACACTCAGGTCTTAACCCCAGTGTGCTGAAAGTGTCAAAACATGTTTTTCAGCAGAAATAAACATGTTTCTGCAAGTTTGGTCAACCCCATGTAACTTATGTTGCAGTAACAGCTCACTTTTCAAAACGTGTTTTTCAGCCCGAAATAAACACGTTTTTTCATACAGCTGTATCCCTATGTAACTGCAAGGCTCAGAAGAGCCCACACACTCAGGTCTTAACCCCAGTGTGCTGAAAGTGTCAAATCGTGTTTTTCAGCAGAAATAAACATGTTTCTGCAAGTTTGGTCAGCCCCATGTAAGTTATGGGTCAGTAACAGCTCACTTTTCAAAACGTGTTTTTCAGCCCGAAATAAACGCGTTTTTTCAGACAGCTGTATCCCTATGTAACTGCAAGGCTCAGAAGAGCCCACACACTCAGGTCTTAACCCCAGTGTGCTGAAAGTGTCAAAACATGTTTTTCAGCAGAAATAAACATGTTTCTGCAAGTTTGGTCAGCCCCATGTAAGTTATGGGTCAGTAACAGCTCACTTTTCAAAACGTGTTTTTCAGCCCGAAATAAACGCGTTTTTTCAGACAGCTGTATCCCTATGTAACTGCAAGGCTCAGAAGAGCCCACACACTCAGGTCTTAACCCCAGTGTGTTGAAAGTGTCAAAACATGTTTTTCAGCAGAAATAAACATGTTTCTGCAAGTTTGGTCAACCCCATGTAACTTATGTTGCAGTAACAGCTCACTTTTCAAAACGTGTTTTTCAGCCCGAAATAAACGCGTTTTTTCATACAGCTGTATCCCTATGTAACTGCAAGGCTCAGAAGAGCCCACACACTCAGGTCTTAACCCCAGTGTGCTGAAAGTGTCAAATCGTGTTTTTCAGCAGAAATAAACATGTTTCTGCAAGTTTGGTCAGCCCCATGTAAGTTATGGGTCAGTAACAGCTCACTTTTCAAAACGTGTTTTTCAGCCCGAAATAAACGCGTTTTTTCAGACAGCTGTATCCCTATGTAACTGCAAGGCTCAGAAGAGCCCACACACTCAGGTCTTAACCCCAGTGTGCTGAAAGTGTCAAAACATGTTTTTCAGCAGAAATAAACATGTTTCTGCAAGTTTGGTCAGCCCCATGTAAGTTATGGGTCAGTAACAGCTCACTTTTCAAAACGTGTTTTTCAGCACGAAATAAACGCATTTTTTCAGACATCTGTATCCCTATGTAACTGCAAGGCTCAGAAGAGCCCACACACTCAGGTCTTAACCCCAGTGTGCTGAAAGTGTCAAAACATGTTTTTCAGCAGAAATAAACATGTTTCTGCAAGTTTGGTCAACCCCATGTAACTTATGGGGCAGTAACAGCTCACTTTTCAAAACGTGTTTTTCAGCCCGAAATAAACGCGTTTTTTCAGACAGCTGTATCCCTATGTAACTGCAAGGCTCAGAAGAGCCCACACACTCAGGTCTTAACCCCAGTGTGCTGAAAGTGTCAAAACATGTTTTTCAGCAGAAATAAACATGTTTCTGCAAGTTTGGTCAGCCCCATGTAAGTTATGGGTCAGTAACAGCTCACTTTTCAAAACGTGTTTTTCAGCCCGAAATAAACGCGTTTTTTCAGACATCTGTATCCCTATGTAACTGCAAGGCTCAGAAGAGCCCACACACTCAGGTCTTAACCCCAGTGTGCTGAAAGTGTCAAAACATGTTTTTCAGCAGAAATAAACATGTTTCTGCAAGTTTGGTCAACCCCATGTAACTTATGTTCCAGTAACAGCTCACTTTTCAAAACGTGTTTTTCAGCCCGAAATAAACACGTTTTTTCATACAGCTGTATCCCTAAGTAACTGCAAGGCTCAGAAGAGCCCACACACTCAGGTCTTAACCCCAGTGTGCTGAAAGTGTCAAAACATGTTTTTCAGCAGAAATAAACATGTTTCTGCAAGTTTGGTCAACCCCATGTAACTTATGTTGCAGTAACAGCTCACTTTTCAAAACGTGTTTTTCAGCCCGAAATAAACACGTTTTTTCATACAGCTGTATCCCTATGTAACTGCAAGGCTCAGAAGAGCCCACACACTCAGGTCTTAACCCCAGTGTGCTGAAAGTGTCAAATCGTGTTTTTCAGCAGAAATAAACATGTTTCTGCAAGTTTGGTCAGCCCCATGTAAGTTATGGGTCAGTAACAGCTCACTTTTCAAAACGTGTTTTTCAGCCCGAAATAAACGCGTTTTTTCAGACAGCTGTATCCCTATGTAACTGCAAGGCTCAGAAGAGCCCACACACTCAGGTCTTAACCCCAGTGTGCTGAAAGTGTCAAAACATGTTTTTCAGCAGAAATAAACATGTTTCTGCAAGTTTGGTCAACCCCATGTAACTTATGTTGCAGTAACAGCTCACTTTTCAAAACGTGTTTTTCAGCCCGAAATAAACGCGTTTTTTCAGACATCTGTATCCCTATGTAACTGCAAGGCTCAGAAGAGCCCACACACTCAGGTCTTAACCCCAGTGTGCTGAAAGTGTCAAAACATGTTTTTCAGCAGAAATAAACATGTTTCTGCAAGTTTGGTCAACCCCATGTAACTTATGGGGCAGTAACAGCTCACTTTTCAAAACGTGTTTTTCAGCCCGAAATAAACGCGTTTTTTCAGACAGCTGTATCCCTATGTAACTGCAAGGCTCAGAAGAGCCCACACACTCAGGTCTTAACCCCAGTGTGCTGAAAGTGTCAAAACATGTTTTTCAGCAGAAATAAACATGTTTCTGCAAGTTTGGTCAGCCCCATGTAAGTTATGGGTCAGTAACAGCTCACTTTTCAAAACGTGTTTTTCAGCCCGAAATAAACGCGTTTTTTCAGACATCTGTATCCCTATGTAACTGCAAGGCTCAGAAGAGCCCACACACTCAGGTCTTAACCCCAGTGTGCTGAAAGTGTCAAAACATGTTTTTCAGCAGAAATAAACATGTTTCTGCAAGTTTGGTCAACCCCATGTAACTTATGTTCCAGTAACAGCTCACTTTTCAAAACGTGTTTTTCAGCCCGAAATAAACACGTTTTTTCATACAGCTGTATCCCTAAGTAACTGCAAGGCTCAGAAGAGCCCACACACTCAGGTCTTAACCCCAGTGTGCTGAAAGTGTCAAAACATGTTTTTCAGCAGAAATAAACATGTTTCTGCAAGTTTGGTCAACGTCATGTAACTTATGGGGCAGTAACAGCTCACTTTTCAAAACGTGTTTTTCAGCCCGAAATAAACGCGTTTTTTCAGACAGCTGTATCCCTATGTAACTGCAAGGCTCAGAAGAGCCCACACACTCAGGTCTTAACCCCAGTGTGCTGAAAGTGTCAAAACATGTTTTTCAGTAGAAATAAACATGTTTCTGCAAGTTTGGTCAGCCCCATGTAAGTTATGGGTCAGTAACAGCTCACTTTTCAAAACGTGTTTTTCAGCACGAAATAAACGCATTTTTTCAGACATCTGTATCCCTATGTAACTGCAAGGCTCAGAAGAGCCCACACACTCAGGTCTTAACCCCAGTGTGCTGAAAGTGTCAAAACATGTTTTTCAGCAGAAATAAACATGTTTCTGCAAGTTTGGTCAACCCCATGTAACTTATGGGGCAGTAACAGCTCACTTTTCAAAACGTGTTTTTCAGCCCGAAATAAACGCGTTTTTTCAGACAGCTGTATCCCTATGTAACTGCAAGGCTCAGAAGAGCCCACACACTCAGGTCTTAACCCCAGTGTGCTGAAAGTGTCAAAACATGTTTTTCAGCAGAAATAAACATGTTTCTGCAAGTTTGGTCAGCCCCATGTAAGTTATGGGTCAGTAACAGCTCACTTTTCAAAACGTGTTTTTCAGCCCGAAATAAACGCGTTTTTTCAGACATCTGTATCCCTATGTAACTGCAAGGCTCAGAAGAGCCCACACACTCAGGTCTTAACCCCAGTGTGCTG
Source organism: Lepisosteus oculatus (assembly GCF_040954835.1). Lineage (NCBI taxonomy): Eukaryota > Metazoa > Chordata > Actinopteri > Semionotiformes > Lepisosteidae > Lepisosteus > Lepisosteus oculatus. The sequence continues at coordinate 113,700 of NC_090715.1, read as the reverse complement.
AAAGTGTCAAAACATGTTTTTCAGCAGAAATAAACATGTTTCTGCAAGTTTGGTCAACCCGATGTAACTTATGTTCCAGTAACAGCTCAGTTTTCAAAACGTGTTTTTCAGCCCGAAATAAACACGTTTTTTCATACAGCTGTATCCCTAAGTAACTGCAAGGCTCAGAAGAGCCCACACACTCAGGTCTTAACCCCAGTGTGCTGAAAGTGTCAAAACATGTTTTTCAGCAGAAATAAACATGTTTCTGCAAGTTTGGTCAACCCCATGTAACTTATGTTGCAGTAACAGCTCACTTTTCAAAACGTGTTTTTCAGCCCGAAATAAACACGTTTTTTCATACAGCTGTATCCCTATGTAACTGCAAGGCTCAGAAGAGCCCACACACTCAGGTCTTAACCCCAGTGTGCTGAAAGTGTCAAATCGTGTTTTTCAGCAGAAATAAACATGTTTCTGCAAGTTTGGTCAGCCCCATGTAAGTTATGGGTCAGTAACAGCTCACTTTTCAAAACGTGTTTTTCAGCCCGAAATAAACGCGTTTTTTCAGACAGCTGTATCCCTATGTAACTGCAAGGCTCAGAAGAGCCCACACACTCAGGTCTTAACCCCAGTGTGCTGAAAGTGTCAAAACATGTTTTTCAGCAGAAATAAACATGTTTCTGCAAGTTTGGTAAACCCCATGTAACTTATGGGGCAGTAACAGCTCACTTTTCAAAACGTGTTTTTCAGCCCGAAATAAACGCGTTTTTTCAGACATCTGTATCCCTATGTAACTGCAAGGCTCAGAAGAGCCCACACACTCAGGTCTTAACCCCAGTGTGCTGAAAGTGTCAAAACATGTTTTTCAGCAGAAATAAACATGTTTCTGCAAGTTTGGTAAACCCCATGTAACTTATGGGGCAGTAACAGCTCACTTTTCAAAACGTGTTTTTCAGCCCGAAATAAACGCGTTTTTTCAGACAGCTGTATCCCTATGTAACTGCAAGGCTCAGAAGAGCCCACACACTCAGGTCTTAACCCCAGTGTGCTGAAAGTGTCAAAACATGTTTTTCAGCAGAAATAAACATGTTTCTGCAAGTTTGGTCAGCCCCATGTAAGTTATGGGTCAGTAACAGCTCACTTTTCAAAACGTGTTTTTCAGCCCGAAATAAACGCGTTTTTTCAGACATCTGTATCCCTATGTAACTGCAAGGCTCAGAAGAGCCCACACACTCAGGTCTTAACCCCAGTGTGCTGAAAGTGTCAAAACATGTTTTTCAGCAGAAATAAACATGTTTCTGCAAGTTTGGTCAACCCCATGTAACTTATGTTCCAGTAACAGCTCACTTTTCAAAACGTGTTTTTCAGCCCGAAATAAACACGTTTTTTCATACAGCTGTATCCCTAAGTAACTGCAAGGCTCAGAAGAGCCCACACACTCAGGTCTTAACCCCAGTGTGCTGAAAGTGTCAAAACATGTTTTTCAGCAGAAATAAACATGTTTCTGCAAGTTTGGTCAACGTCATGTAACTTATGGGGCAGTAACAGCTCACTTTTCAAAACGTGTTTTTCAGCCCGAAATAAACGCGTTTTTTCAGACAGCTGTATCCCTATGTAACTGCAAGGCTCAGAAGAGCCCACACACTCAGGTCTTAACCCCAGTGTGCTGAAAGTGTCAAAACGTGTTTTTCAGCAGAAATAAACATGTTTCTGCAAGTTTGGTCAACCCCATGTAACTTATGGGGCAGTAACAGCTCACTTTTCAAAACGTGTTTTTCAGCCCGAAATAAACGCGTTTTTTCAGACAGCTGTATCCCTATGTAACTGCAAGGCTCAGAAGATCCCACACACTCAGGTCTTAACCCCAGTGTGCTGAAAGTGTCAAAACATGTTTTTCAGCAGAAATAAACATGTTTCTGCATGTTTGGTCAACCCCATGTAAGTTATGGGTCAGTAACAGCTCACTTTTCAAAACGTGTTTTTCAGCCCGAAATAAACGCGTTTTTTCAGACATCTGTATCCCTATGTAACTGCAAGGCTCAGAAGAGCCCACACACTCAGGTCTTAACCCCAGTGTGCTGAAAGTGTCAAAACATGTTTTTCAGCAGAAATAAACATGTTTCTGCAAGTTTGGTCAACCCCATGTAACTTATGGGGCAGTAACAGCTCTCTTTTCAAAACGTGTTTTTCAGCCCGAAATAAACGCGTTTTTTCAGACAGCTGTATGCCTATGTAACTGCAAGGCTCAGAAGAGCCCACACACTCAGGTCTTAACCCCAGTGTGCTGAAAGTGTCAAAACATGTTTTTCAGCAGAAATAAGCATGTTTCTGCAAGTTTGGTCAGCCCCATGTAAGTTATGGGTCAGTAACAGCTCACTTTTCAAAACGTGTTTTTCAGCACGAAATAAACGCATTTTTTCAGACATCTGTATCCCTATGTAACTGCAAGGCTCAGAAGAGCCCACACACTCAGGTCTTAACCCCAGTGTGCTGAAAGTGTCAAAACATGTTTTTCAGCAGAAATAAACATGTTTCTGCAAGTTTGGTCAACCCCATGTAACTTATGGGGCAGTAACAGCTCACTTTTCAAAACGTGTTTTTCAGCCCGAAATAAACGCGTTTTTTCAGACAGCTGTATCCCTATGTAACTGCAAGGCTCAGAAGAGCCCACACACTCAGGTCTTAACCCCAGTGTGCTGAAAGTGTCAAAACATGTTTTTCAGCAGAAATAAACATGTTTCTGCAAGTTTGGTCAGCCCCATGTAAGTTATGGGTCAGTAACAGCTCACTTTTCAAAACGTGTTTTTCAGCCCGAAATAAACGCGTTTTTTCAGACATCTGTATCCCTATGTAACTGCAAGGCTCAGAAGAGCCCACACACTCAGGTCTTAACCCCAGTGTGCTGAAAGTGTCAAAACATGTTTTTCAGCAGAAATAAACATGTTTCTGCAAGTTTGGTCAACCCCATGTAACTTATGTTCCAGTAACAGCTCACTTTTCAAAACGTGTTTTTCAGCCCGAAATAAACACGTTTTTTCATACAGCTGTATCCCTAAGTAACTGCAAGGCTCAGAAGAGCCCACACACTCAGGTCTTAACCCCAGTGTGCTGAAAGTGTCAAAACATGTTTTTCAGCAGAAATAAACATGTTTCTGCAAGTTTGGTCAACCCCATGTAACTTATGTTGCAGTAACAGCTCACTTTTCAAAACGTGTTTTTCAGCCCGAAATAAACACGTTTTTTCATACAGCTGTATCCCTATGTAACTGCAAGGCTCAGAAGAGCCCACACACTCAGGTCTTAACCCCAGTGTGCTGAAAGTGTCAAAACATGTTTTTCAGCAGAAATAAACATGTTTCTGCAAGTTTGGTCAACCCCATGTAACTTATGGGGCAGTAACAGCTCTCTTTTCAAAACGTGTTTTTCAGCCCGAAATAAACGCATTTTTTCAGACAGCTGTATGCCTATGTAACTGCAAGGCTCAGAAGAGCCCACACACTCAGGTCTTAACCCCAGTGTGCTGAAAGTGTCAAAACATGTTTTTCAGCAGAAATAAACGTTTCTGCAAGTTTGGTCAGCCCCATGTAAGTTATGGGTCAGTAACAGCTCACTTTTCAAAACGTGTTTTTCAGCACGAAATAAACGCATTTTTTCAGACATCTGTATCCCTATGTAACTGCAAGGCTCAGAAGAGCCCACACACTCAGGTCTTAACCCCAGTGTGCTGAAAGTGTCAAAACATGTTTTTCAGCAGAAATAAACATGTTTCTGCAAGTTTGGTCAACGTCATGTAACTTATGGGGCAGTAACAGCTCACTTTTCAAAACGTGTTTTTCAGCCCGAAATAAACGCGTTTTTTCAGACAGCTGTATCCCTATGTAACTGCAAGGCTCAGAAGAGCCCACACACTCAGGTCTTAACCCCAGTGTGCTGAAAGTGTCAAAACGTGTTTTTCAGCAGAAATAAACATGTTTCTGCAAGTTTGGTCAACCCCATGTAACTTATGGGGCAGTAACAGCTCACTTTTCAAAACGTGTTTTTCAGCCCGAAATAAACGCGTTTTTTCAGACAGCTGTATCCCTATGTAACTGCAAGGCTCAGAAGATCCCACACACTCAGGTCTTAACCCCAGTGTGCTGAAAGTGTCAAAACATGTTTTTCAGCAGAAATAAACATGTTTCTGCATGTTTGGTCAACCCCATGTAAGTTATGGGTCAGTAACAGCTCACTTTTCAAAACGTGTTTTTCAGCCCGAAATAAACGCGTTTTTTCAGACATCTGTATCCCTATGTAACTGCAAGGCTCAGAAGAGCCCACACACTCAGGTCTTAACCCCAGTGTGCTGAAAGTGTCAAAACATGTTTTTCAGCAGAAATAAACATGTTTCTGCAAGTTTGGTCAACCCCATGTAACTTATGGGGCAGTAACAGCTCTCTTTTCAAAACGTGTTTTTCAGCCAGAAATAAACGTGTTTTTTCAGACATCTGTATGCCTATGTAACTGCAAGGCTCAGAAGAGCCCACACACTCAGGTCTTAACCCCAGTGTGCTGAAAGTGTCAAAACATGTTTTTCAGCAGAAATAAACATGTTTCTGCAAGTTTGGTCAGCCCCATGTAAGTTATGGGTCAGTAACAGCTCACTTTTCAAAACGTGTTTTTCAGCCCGAAATAAACGCGTTTTTTCAGACAGCTGTATCCCTATGTAACTGCAAGGCTCAGAAGAGCCCACACACTCAGGTCTTAACCCCAGTGTGCTGAAAGTGTCAAAACATGTTTTTCAGCAGAAATAAACATGTTTCTGCAAGTTTGGTCAACCCCATGTAACTTATGTTGCAGTAACAGCTCACTTTTCAAAACGTGTTTTTCAGCCCGAAATAAACACGTTTTTTCATACAGCTGTATCCCTATGTAACTGCAAGGCTCAGAAGAGCCCACACACTCAGGTCTTAACCCCAGTGTGCTGAAAGTGTCAAATCGTGTTTTTCAGCAGAAATAAACATGTTTCTGCAAGTTTGGTCAGCCCCATGTAAGTTATGGGTCAGTAACAGCTCACTTTTCAAAACGTGTTTTTCAGCCCGAAATAAACGCGTTTTTTCAGACAGCTGTATCCCTATGTAACTGCAAGGCTCAGAAGAGCCCACACACTCAGGTCTTAACCCCAGTGTGCTGAAAGTGTCAAAACATGTTTTTCAGCAGAAATAAACATGTTTCTGCAAGTTTGGTCAACCCCATGTAACTTATGTTCCAGTAACAGCTCACTTTTCAAAACGTGTTTTTCAGCCCGAAATAAACACGTTTTTTCATACAGCTGTATCCCTAAGTAACTGCAAGGCTCAGAAGAGCCCACACACTCAGGTCTTAACCCCAGTGTGCTGAAAGTGTCAAAACATGTTTTTCAGCAGAAATAAACATGTTTCTGCAAGTTTGGTCAACCCCATGTAACTTATGCTGCAGTAACAGCTCACTTTTCAAAACGTGTTTTTCAGCCCGAAATAAACACGTTTTTTCATACAGCTGTATCCCTATGTAACTGCAAGGCTCAGAAGAGCCCAAACACTCAGGTCTTAACCCCAGTGTGCTGATAGTGTCAAATCGTGTTTTTCAGCAGAAATAAACATGTTTCTGCAAGTTTGGTCAGCCCCATGTAAGTTATGGGTCAGTAACAGCTCACTTTTCAAAACGTGTTTTTCAGCCCGAAATAAACGCGTTTTTTCAGACAGCTGTATCCCTATGTAACTGCAAGGCTCAGAAGAGCCCACACACTCAGGTCTTAACCCCAGTGTGCTGAAAGTGTCAAAACATGTTTTTCAGCAGAAATAAACATGTTTCTGCAAGTTTGGTCAACCCCATGTAACTTATGTTGCAGTAACAGCTCACTTTTCAAAACGTGTTTTTCAGCACGAAATAAACGCGTTTTTTCAGACATCTGTATCCCTATGTAACTGCAAGGCTCAGAAGAGCCCACACACTCAGGTCTTAACCCCAGTGTGCTGAAAGTGTCAAAACATGTTTTTCAGCAGAAATAAACATGTTTCTGCAAGTTTGGTCAACCCCATGTAACTTATGGGGCAGTAACAGCTCACTTTTCAAAACGTGTTTTTCAGCCCGAAATAAACGCGTTTTTTCAGACAGCTGTATCCCTATGTAACTGCAAGGCTCAGAAGAGCCCACACACTCAGGTCTTAACCCCAGTGTGCTGAAAGTGTCAAAACATGTTTTTCAGCAGAAATAAACATGTTTCTGCAAGTTTGGTCAGCCCCATGTAAGTTATGGGTCAGTAACAGCTCACTTTTCAAAACGTGTTTTTCAGCCCGAAATAAACGCGTTTTTTCAGACATCTGTATCCCTATGTAACTGCAAGGCTCAGAAGAGCCCACACACTCAGGTCTTAACCCCAGTGTGCTGAAAGTGTCAAAACATGTTTTTCAGCAGAAATAAACATGTTTCTGCAAGTTTGGTCAACCCCATGTAACTTATGTTCCAGTAACAGCTCACTTTTCAAAACGTGTTTTTCAGCCCGAAATAAACGCGTTTTTTCAGACATCTGTATCCCTATGTAACTGCAAGGCTCAGAAGAGCCCACACACTCAGGTCTTAACCCCAGTGTGCTGAAAGTGTCAAAACATGTTTTTCAGCAGAAATAAACATGTTTCTGCAAGTTTGGACAACCCCATGTAACTTATGGGGCAGTAACAGCTCACTTTTCAAAACGTGTTTTTCAGCCCGAAATAAACGCGTTTTTTCAGACATCTGTATCCCTATGTAACTGCAAGGCTCAGAAGAGCCCACACACTCAGGTCTTAACCCCAGTGTGCTGAAAGTGTCAAAACATGTTTTTCAGCAGAAATAAACATGTTTCTGCAAGTTTGGTCAACCCCATGTAACTTATGTTGCAGTAACAGCTCACTTTTCAAAACGTGTTTTTCAGCCCGAAATAAACACGTTTTTTCATACAGCTGTATCCCTATGTAACTGCAAGGCTCAGAAGAGCCCACACACTCAGGTCTTAACCCCAGTGTGCTGAAAGTGTCAAAACATATTTTTCAGCAGAAATAAACATGTTTCTGCAAGTTTGGTCAACCCCATGTAACTTATGGGGCAGTAACAGCTCACTTTTCAAAACGTGTTTTTCAGCCCGAAATAAACGCGTTTTTTCAGACAGCTGTATCCCTATGTAACTGCAAGGCTCAGAAGAGCCCACACCCTCAGGTCTTAACCCCAGTGTGCTGAAAGTGTCAAAACATGTTTTTCAGCAGAAATAAACATGTTTCTGCATGTTTGGTCAACCCCATGTAAGTTATGGGTAGTAACAGCTCACTTTTCAAAACGTGTTTTTCAGCCCGAAATAAACGCGTTTTTTCAGACAGCTGTATCCCTATGTAACTGCAAGGCTCAGAAGAGCCCACACACTCAGGTCTTAACCCCAGTGTGCTGAAAGTGTCAAAACATGTTTTTCAGCAGAAATAAACATGTTTCTGCATGTTTGGTCAACCCCATGTAAGTTATGGGTCAGTAACAGCTCACTTTTCAAAACGTGTTTTTCAGCCCGAAATAAACGCGTTTTTTCAGACATCTGTATCCCTATGTAACTGCAAGGCTCAGAAGAGCCCACACACTCAGGTCTTAACCCCAGTGTGCTGAAAGTGTCAAAACATGTTTTTCAGCAGAAATAAACATGTTTCTGCAAGTTTGGTCAACCCCATGTAACTTATGGGGCAGTAACAGCTCACTTTTCAAAACGTGTTTTTCAGCCCGAAATAAACGCGTTTTTTCAGACAGCTGTATGCCTATGTAACTGCAAGGCTCAGAAGAGCCCACACACTCAGGTCTTAACCCCAGTGTGCTGAAAGTGTCAAAACATGTTTTTCAGCAGAAATAAACATGTTTCTGCAAGTTTGGTCAGCCCCATGTAAGTTATGGGTCAGTAACAGCTCACTTTTCAAAACGTGTTTTTCAGCCCGAAATAAACGCGTTTTTTCAGACAGCTGTATCCCTATGTAACTGCAAGGCTCAGAAGAGCCCACACACTCAGGTCTTAACCCCAGTGTGCTGAAAGTGTCAAAACATGTTTTTCAGCAGAAATAAACATGTTTCTGCAAGTTTGGTCAACCCCATGTAACTTATGTTCCAGTAACAGCTCACTTTTCAAAACGTGTTTTTCAGCCCGAAATAAACACGTTTTTTCATACAGCTGTATCCCTAAGTAACTGCAAGGCTCAGAAGAGCCCACACACTCAGGTCTTAACCCCAGTGTGCTGAAAGTGTCAAAACGTGTTTTTCAGCAGAAATAAACATGTTTCTGAAAGTTTGGTCAACCCCATGTAACTTATGGGGCAGTAACAGCTCACTTTTCAAAACGTGTTTTTCAGCCCGAAATAAACGCGTTTTTTCAGACAGCTGTATCCCTATGTAACTGCAAGGCTCAGACGAGCCCACACACTCAGGTCTTAACCCCAGTATGCTGAAAGTGTCAAAACATGTTTTTCAGCAGAAATAAACATGTTTCTGCATGTTTGGTCAACCCCATGTAAGTTATGGGTCAGTAACAGCTCACTTTTCAAAACGTGTTTTTCAGCCCGAAATAAACGCGTTTTTTCAGACATCTGTATCCCTATGTAACTGCAAGGCTCAGAAGAGCCCACACACTCAGGTCTTAACCCCAGTGTGCTGAAAGTGTCAAAACATGTTTTTCAGCAGAAATAAACATGTTTCTGCAAGTTTGGTCAACCCCATGTAACTTATGGGGCAGTAACAGCTCACTTTTCAAAACGTGTTTTTCAGCCCGAAATAAACGCGTTTTTTCAGACAGCTGTATGCCTATGTAACTGCAAGGCTCAGAAGAGCCCACACACTCAGGTCTTAACCCCAGTGTGCTGAAAGTGTCAAATCGTGTTTTTCAGCAGAAATAAACATGTTTCTGCAAGTTTGGTCAGCCCCATGTAACTTATGTTCCAGTAACAGCTCACTTTTCAAAACGTGTTTTTCAGCCCGAAATAAACACGTTTTTTCATACAGCTGTATCCCTAAGTAACTGCAAGGCTCAGAAGAGCCCACACACTCAGGTCTTAACCCCAGTGTGCTGAAAGTGTCAAAACATGTTTTTCATCAGAAATAAACATGTTTCTGCAAGTTTGGTCAACCCCATGTAACTTATGTTGCAGTAACAGCTCACTTTTCAAAACGTGTTTTTCAGCCCGAAATAAACACGTTTTTTCATACAGCTGTATCCCTATGTAACTGCAAGGCTCAGAAGAGCCCACACACTCAGGTCTTAACCCCAGTGTGCTGAAAGTGTCAAAACATGTTTTTCAGCAGAAATAAACATGTTTCTGCAAGTTTGGTCAACCTCATGTAACTTATGGGGCAGTAACAGCTCACTTTTCAAAACGTGTTTTTCAGCCCGAAATAAACGCGTTTTTTCAGACAGCTGTATCCCTATGTAACTGCAAGGCTCAGAAGAGCCCACACACTCAGGTCTTAACCCCAGTGTGCTGAAAGTGTCAAAACGTGTTTTTCAGCAGAAATAAACATGTTTCTGCAAGTTTGGTCAACCCCATGTAACTTATGGGGCAGTAACAGCTCACTTTTCAAAACGTGTTTTTCAGCCCGAAATAAACACGTTTTTTCAGACAGCTGTATCCCTATGTAACTGCAAGGCTCAGAAGAGCCCACACACTCAGGTCTTAACCCCAGTGTGCTGAAAGTGTCAAAACATGTTTTTCAGCAGAAATAAACATGTTTCTGCAAGTTTGGTCAACCCCATGTAACTTATGTTGCAGTAACAGCTCACTTTTCAAAACGTGTTTTTCAGCCCGAAATAAACACGTTTTTTCATACAGCTGTATCCCTATGTAACTGCAAGGCTCAGAAGAGCCCACACACTCAGGTCTTAACCCCAGTGTGCTGAAAGTGTCAAAACGTGTTTTTCAGCAGAAATAAACATGTTTCTGCAAGTTTGGTCAACCCCATTTAACTTATGGGGCAGTAACAGCTCACTTTTCAAAACGTGTTTTTCAGCCCGAAATAAACGCGTTTTTTCTGACAGCTGTATCCCTATGTAACTGCAAGGCTCAGAAGAGCCCACACACTCAGGTCTTAACCCCAGTGTGCTGAAAGTGTCAAAACATGTTTTTCAGCACAAATAAACATGTTTCTGCAAGTTTGGTCAACCCCATGTAACTTATGTTCCAGTAACAGCTCACTTTTCAAAACGTGTTTTTCAGCCCGAAATAAACACGTTTTTTCATACAGCTGTATCCCTAAGTAACTGCAAGGCTCAGAAGAGCCCACACACTCAGGTCTTAACCCCAGTGTGCTGAAAGTGTCAAAACATATTTTTCAGCAGAAATAAACATGTTTCTGCAAGTTTGGTCAACCCCATGTAACTTATGGGGCAGTAACAGCTCACTTTTCAAAACGTGTTTTTCAGCCCGAAATAAACGCGTTTTTTCAGACAGCTGTATCCCTATGTAACTGCAAGGCTCAGAAGAGCCCACACCCTCAGGTCTTAACCCCAGTGTGCTGAAAGTGTCAAAACATGTTTTTCAGCAGAAATAAACATGTTTCTGCATGTTTGGTCAACCCCATGTAAGTTATGGGTAGTAACAGCTCACTTTTCAAAACGTGTTTTTCAGCCCGAAATAAACGCGTTTTTTCAGACAGCTGTATCCCTATGTAACTGCAAGGCTCAGAAGAGCCCACACACTCAGGTCTTAACCCCAGTGTGCTGAAAGTGTCAAAACATGTTTTTCAGCAGAAATAAACATGTTTCTGCATGTTTGGTCAACCCCATGTAAGTTATGGGTCAGTAACAGCTCACTTTTCAAAACGTGTTTTTCAGCCCGAAATAAACGCGTTTTTTCAGACATCTGTATCCCTATGTAACTGCAAGGCTCAGAAGAGCCCACACACTCAGGTCTTAACCCCAGTGTGCTGAAAGTGTCAAAACATGTTTTTCAGCAGAAATAAACATGTTTCTGCAAGTTTGGTCAACCCCATGTAACTTATGGGGCAGTAACAGCTCACTTTTCAAAACGTGTTTTTCAGCCCGAAATAAACGCGTTTTTTCAGACAGCTGTATGCCTATGTAACTGCAAGGCTCAGAAGAGCCCACACACTCAGGTCTTAACCCCAGTGTGCTGAAAGTGTCAAAACATGTTTTTCAGCAGAAATAAACATGTTTCTGCAAGTTTGGTCAGCCCCATGTAAGTTATGGGTCAGTAACAGCTCACTTTTCAAAACGTGTTTTTCAGCCCGAAATAAACGCGTTTTTTCAGACAGCTGTATCCCTATGTAACTGCAAGGCTCAGAAGAGCCCACACACTCAGGTCTTAACCCCAGTGTGCTGAAAGTGTCAAAACATGTTTTTCAGCAGAAATAAACATGTTTCTGCAAGTTTGGTCAACCCCATGTAACTTATGTTCCAGTAACAGCTCACTTTTCAAAACGTGTTTTTCAGCCCGAAATAAACATTTTTTTTCATACAGCTGTATCCCTAAGTAACTGCAAGGCTCAGAAGAGCCCACACACTCAGGTCTTAACCCCAGTGTGCTGAAAGTGTCAAAACGTGTTTTTCAGCAGAAATAAACATGTTTCTGCAAGTTTGGTCAACCCCATGTAACTTATGGGGCAGTAACAGCTCACTTTTCAAAACGTGTTTTTCAGCCCGAAATAAACGCGTTTTTTCAGACAGCTGTATCCCTATGTAACTGCAAGGCTCAGACGAGCCCACACACTCAGGTCTTAACCCCAGTATGCTGAAAGTGTCAAAACATGTTTTTCAGCAGAAATAAACATGTTTCTGCATGTTTGGTCAACCCCATGTAAGTTATGGGTCAGTAACAGCTCACTTTTCAAAACGTGTTTTTCAGCCCGAAATAAACGCGTTTTTTCAGACATCTGTATCCCTATGTAACTGCAAGGCTCAGAAGAGCCCACACACTCAGGTCTTAACCCCAGTGTGCTGAAAGTGTCAAAACATGTTTTTCAGCAGAAATAAACATGTTTCTGCAAGTTTGGTCAACCCCATGTAACTTATGGGGCAGTAAAAGCTCACTTTTCAAAACGTGTTTTTCAGCCCGAAATAAACGCGTTTTTTCAGACAGCTGTATGCCTATGTAACTGCAAGGCTCAGAAGAGCCCACACACTCAGGTCTTAACCCCAGTGTGCTGAAAGTGTCAAATCGTGTTTTTCAGCAGAAATAAACATGTTTCTGCAAGTTTGGTCAGCCCCATGTAACTTATGTTCCAGTAACAGCTCACTTTTCAAAACGTGTTTTTCAGCCCGAAATAAACACGTTTTTTCATACAGCTGTATCCCTAAGTAACTGCAAGGCTCAGAAGAGCCCACACACTCAGGTCTTAACCCCAGTGTGCTGAAAGTGTCAAAACATGTTTTTCATCAGAAATAAACATGTTTCTGCAAGTTTGGTCAACCCCATGTAACTTGTGTTGCAGTAACAGCTCACTTTTCAAAACGTGTTTTTCAGCCCGAAATAAACACGTTTTTTCATACAGCTGTATCCCTATGTAACTGCAAGGCTCAGAAGAGCCCACACACTCAGGTCTTAACCCCAGTGTGCTGAAAGTGTCAAAACATGTTTTTCAGCAGAAATAAACATGTTTCTGCAAGTTTGGTCAACCTCATGTAACTTATGGGGCAGTAACAGCTCACTTTTCAAAACGTGTTTTTCAGCCCGAAATAAACGCGTTTTTTCAGACAGCTGTATCCCTATGTAACTGCAAGGCTCAGAAGAGCCCACACACTCAGGTCTTAACCCCAGTGTGCTGAAAGTGTCAAAACGTGTTTTTCAGCAGAAATAAACATGTTTCTGCAAGTTTGGTTAACCCCATGTAACTTATGGGGCAGTAACAGCTCACTTTTCAAAACGTGTTTTTCAGCCCAAAATAAACACGTTTTTTCAGACAGCTGTATCCCTATGTAACTGCAAGGCTCAGAAGAGCCCACACACTCAGGTCTTAACCCCAGTGTGCTGAAAGTGTCAAAACATGTTTTTCAGCAGAAATAAACATGTTTCTGCAAGTTTGGTCAACCCCATGTAACTTATGTTGCAGTAACAGCTCACTTTTCAAAACGTGTTTTTCAGCCCGAAATAAACACGTTTTTTCATACAGCTGTATCCCTATGTAACTGCAAGGCTCAGAAGAGCCCACACACTCAGGTCTTAACCCCAGTGTGCTGAAAGTGTCAAAACGTGTTTTTCAGCAGAAATAAACATGTTTCTGCAAGTTTGGTCAACCCCATTTAACTTATGGGGCAGTAACAGCTCACTTTTCAAAACGTGTTTTTCAGCCCGAAATAAACGCGTTTTTTCTGACAGCTGTATCCCTATGTAACTGCAAGGCTCAGAAGAGCCCACACACTCAGGTCTTAACCCCAGTGTGCTGAAAGTGTCAAAACATGTTTTTCAGCACAAATAAACATGTTTCTGCAAGTTTGGTCAACCCCATGTAACTTATGTTCCAGTAACAGCTCACTTTTCAAAACGTGTTTTTCAGCCCGAAATAAACACGTTTTTTCATACAGCTGTATCCCTAAGTAACTGCAAGGCTCAGAAGAGCCCACACACTCAGGTCTTAACCCCAGTGTGCTGAAAGTGTCAAAACATGTTTTTCAGCAGAAATAAACATGTTTCTGCAAGTTTGGTCAACCTCATGTAACTTATGGGGCAGTAACAGCTCACTTTTCAAAACGTGTTTTTCAGCCCGAAATAAACGCGTTTTTTCAGACAGCTGTATCCCTATGTAACTGCAAGGCTCAGAAGAGCCCACACACTCAGGTCTTAACCCCAGTGTGCTGAAAGTGTCAAAACGTGTTTTTCAGCAGAAATAAACATGTTTCTGCAAGTTTGGTCAACCCCATGTAACTTATGGGGCAGTAACAGCTCACTTTTCAAAACGTGTTTTTCAGCCCGAAATAAACGCGTTTTTTCAGACAGCTGTATCCCTATGTAACTGCAAGGCTCAGAAGAGCCCACACACTCAGGTCTTAACCCCAGTGTGCTGAAAGTGTCAAAACATGTTTTTTAGCAGAAATAAACATGTTTCTGCATGTTTGGTCAACCCCATGTAAGTTATGGGTCAGTAACAGCTCACTTTTCAAAACGTGTTTTTCAGCCCGAAATAAACGCGTTTTTTCAGACAGCTGTATCCCTATGTAACTGCAAGGCTCAGACGAGCCCACACACTCAGGTCTTAACCCCAGTATGCTGAAAGTGTCAAAACATGTTTTTCAGCAGAAATAAACATGTTTCTGCATGTTTGGTCAACCCCATGTAAGTTATGGGTCAGTAACAGCTCACTTTTCAAAACGTGTTTTTCAGCCCGAAATAAACGCGTTTTTTCAGACATCTGTATCCCTATGTAACTGCAAGGCTCAGAAGAGCCCACACACTCAGGTCTTAACCCCAGTGTGCTGAAAGTGTCAAAACATGTTTTTCAGCAGAAATAAACATGTTTCTGCAAGTTTGGTCAACCCCATGTAACTTATGGGGCAGTAACAGCTCACTTTTCAAAACGTGTTTTTCAGCCCGAAATAAACGCGTTTTTTCAGACAGCTGTATGCCTATGTAACTGCAAGGCTCAGAAGAGCCCACACACTCAGGTCTTAACCCCAGTGTGCTGAAAGTGTCAAAACATGTTTTTCAGCAGAAATAAACATGTTTCTGAAAGTTTGGTCAGCCCCATGTAAGTTATGGGTCAGTAACAGCTCACTTTTCAAAACGTGTTTTTCAGCCCGAAATAAACGCGTTTTTTCAGACAGCTGTATCCCTATGTAACTGCAAGGCTCAGAAGAGCCCACACACTCAGGTCTTAACCCCAGTGTGCTGAAAGTGTCAAAACATGTTTTTCAGCAGAAATAAACATGTTTCTGCAAGTTTGGTCAACCCCATGTAACTTATGTTGCAGTAACAGCTCACTTTTCAAAACGTGTTTTTCAGCCCGAAATAAACACGTTTTTTCATACAGCTGTATCCCTATGTAACTGCAAGGCTCAGAAGAGCCCACACACTCAGGTCTTAACCCCAGTGTGCTGAAAGTGTCAAATCGTGTTTTTCAGCAGAAATAAACATGTTTCTGCAAGTTTGGTCAGCCCCATGTAAGTTATGGGTCAGTAACAGCTCACTTTTCAAAACGTGTTTTTCAGCCCGAAATAAACGCGTTTTTTCAGACAGCTGTATCCCTATGTAACTGCAAGGCTCAGAAGAGCCCACACACTCAGGTCTTAACCCCAGTGTGCTGAAAGTGTCAAAACATGTTTTTCAGCAGAAATAAACATGTTTCTGCAAGTTTGGTCAGAACCATGTAAGTTATGGGTCAGTAACAGCTCACTTTTCAAAACGTGTTTTTCAGCACGAAATAAACGCGTTTTTTCAGACATCTGTATCCCTATGTAACTGCAAGGCTCAGAAGAGCCCACACACTCAGGTCTTAACCCCAGTGTGCTGAAAGTGTCAAAACATGTTTTTCAGCAGAAATAAACATGTTTCTGCAAGTTTGGTCAACCCCATGTAACTTATGGGGCAGTAACAGCTCACTTTTCAAAACGTGTTTTTCAGCCCGAAATAAACGCGTTTTTTCAGACAGCTGTATCCCTATGTAACTGCAAGGCTCAGAAGAGCCCACACACTCAGGTCTTAACCCCAGTGTGCTGAAAGTGTCAAAACATGTTTTTCAGCAGAAATAAACATGTTTCTGCAAGTTTGGTCAGCCCCATGTAAGTTATGGGTCAGTAACAGCTCACTTTTCAAAACGTGTTTTTCAGCCCGAAATAAACGCGTTTTTTCAGACATCTGTATCCCTATGTAACTGCAAGGCTCAGAAGAGCCCACACACTCAGGTCTTAACCCCAGTGTGCTGAAAGTGTCAAAACATATTTTTCAGCAGAAATAAACATGTTTCTGCAAGTTTGGTCAACCCCATGTAACTTATGGGGCAGTAACAGCTCACTTTTCAAAACGTGTTTTTCAGCCCGAAATAAACGCGTTTTTTCAGACAGCTGTATCCCTATGTAACTGCAAGGCTCAGAAGAGCCCACACCCTCAGGTCTTAACCCCAGTGTGCTGAAAGTGTCAAAACATGTTTTTCAGCAGAAATAAACATGTTTCTGCATGTTTGGTCAACCCCATGTAAGTTATGGGTAGTAACAGCTCACTTTTCAAAACGTGTTTTTCAGCCCGAAATAAACGCGTTTTTTCAGACAGCTGTATCCCTATGTAACTGCAAGGCTCAGAAGAGCCCACACACTCAGGTCTTAACCCCAGTGTGCTGAAAGTGTCAAAACATGTTTTTCAGCAGAAATAAACATGTTTCTGCATGTTTGGTCAACCCCATGTAAGTTATGGGTCAGTAACAGCTCACTTTTCAAAACGTGTTTTTCAGCCCGAAATAAACGCGTTTTTTCAGACAGCTGTATCCCTATGTAACTGCAAGGCTCAGAAGAGCCCACACACTCAGGTCTTAACCCCAGTGTGCTGAAAGTGTCAAAACATGTTTTTCAGCAGAAATAAACATGTTTCTGCAAGTTTGGTCAACCCCATGTAACTTATGGGGCAGTAACAGCTCACTTTTCAAAACGTGTTTTTCAGCCCGAAATAAACGCGTTTTTTCAGACAGCTGTATGCCTATGTAACTGCAAGGCTCAGAAGAGCCCACACACTCAGGTCTTAACCCCAGTGTGCTGAAAGTGTCAAAACATGTTTTTCAGCAGAAATAAACATGTTTCTGCAAGTTTGGTCAGCCCCATGTAAGTTATGGGTCAGTAACAGCTCACTTTTCAAAACGTGTTTTTCAGCCCGACATAAACGCGTTTTTTCAGACAGCTGTATCCCTATGTAACTGCAAGGCTCAGAAGAGCCCACACACTCAGGTCTTAACCCCAGTGTGCTGAAAGTGTCAAAACATGTTTTTCAGCAGAAATAAACATGTTTCTGCAAGTTTGGTCAACCCCATGTAACTTATGTTCCAGTAACAGCTCACTTTTCAAAACGTGTTTTTCAGCCCGAAATAAACACGTTTTTTCATACAGCTGTATCCCTAAGTAACTGCAAGGCTCAGATGAGCCCACACACTCAGGTCTTAACCCCAGTGTGCTGAAAGTGTCAAAACGTGTTTTTCAGCAGAAATAAACATGTTTCTGCAAGTTTGGTCAACCCCATGTAACTTATGGGGCAGTAACAGCTCACTTTTCAAAACGTGTTTTTCAGCCCGAAATAAACGCGTTTTTTCAGACAGCTGTATCCCTATGTAACTGCAAGGCTCAGACGAGCCCACACACTCAGGTCTTAACCCCAGTATGCTGAAAGTGTCAAAACATGTTTTTCAGCAGAAATAAACATGTTTCTGCATGTTTGGTCAACCCCATGTAAGTTATGGGTCAGTAACAGCTCACTTTTCAAAACGTGTTTTTCAGCCCGAAATAAACGCGTTTTTTCAGACATCTGTATCCCTATGTAACTGCAAGGCTCAGAAGAGCCCACACACTCAGGTCTTAACCCCAGTGTGCTGAAAGTGTCAAAACATGTTTTTCAGCAGAAATAAACATGTTTCTGCAAGTTTGGTCAACCCCATGTAACTTATGGGGCAGTAACAGCTCACTTTTCAAAACGTGTTTTTCAGCCCGAAATAAACGCGTTTTTTCAGACAGCTGTATGCCTATGTAACTGCAAGGCTCAGAAGAGCCCACACACTCAGGTCTTAACCCCAGTGTGCTGAAAGTGTCAAAACATGTTTTTCAGCAGAAATAAACATGTTTCTGAAAGTTTGGTCAGCCCCATGTAAGTTATGGGTCAGTAACAGCTCACTTTTCAAAACGTGTTTTTCAGCCCGAAATAAACGCGTTTTTTCAGACAGCTGTATCCCTATGTAACTGCAAGGCTCAGAAGAGCCCACACACTCAGGTCTTAACCCCAGTGTGCTGAAAGTGTCAAAACATGTTTTTCAGCAGAAATAAACATGTTTCTGCAAGTTTGGTCAACCCCATGTAACTTATGTTGCAGTAACAGCTCACTTTTCAAAACGTGTTTTTCAGCCCGAAATAAACACGTTTTTTCATAGAGCTGTATCCCTATGTAACTGCAAGGCTCAGAAGAGCCCACACACTCAGGTCTTAACCCCAGTGTGCTGAAAGTGTCAAATCGTGTTTTTCAGCAGAAATAAACATGTTTCTGCAAGTTTGGTTAGCCCCATGTAAGTTATGGGTCAGTAACAGCTCACTTTTCAAAACGTGTTTTTCAGCCCGAAATAAACGCGTTTTTTCAGACAGCTGTATCCCTATGTAACTGCAAGGCTCAGAAGAGCCCACACACTCAGGTCTTAACCCCAGTGTGCTGAAAGTGTCAAAACATGTTTTTCAGCAGAAATAAACATGTTTCTGCAAGTTTGGTCAGAACCATGTAAGTTATGGGTCAGTAACAGCTCACTTTTCAAAACGTTTTTTTCAGCACGAAATAAATGCGTTTTTTCAGACATCTGTATCCCTATGTAACTGCAAGGCTCAGAAGAGCCCACACACTCAGGTCTTAACCCCAGTGTGCTGAAAGTGTCAAAACATGTTTTTCAGCAGAAATAAACATGTTTCTGCAAGTTTGGTCAACCCCATGTAACTTATGGGGCAGTAACAGCTCACTTTTCAAAACGTGTTTTTCAGCCCGAAATAAACGCGTTTTTTCAGACAGCTGTATCCCTATGTAACTGCAAGGCTCAGAAGAGCCCACACACTCAGGTCTTAACCCCAGTGTGCTGAAAGTGTCAAAACATGTTTTTCAGCAGAAATAAACATGTTTCTGCATGTTTGGTCAACCCCATGTAAGTTATGGGTCAGTAACAGCTCACTTTTCAAAACGTGTTTTTCAGCCCGAAATAAACGCGTTTTTTCAGACATCTGTATCCCTATGTAACTGCAAGGCTCAGAAGAGCCCACACACTCAGGTCTTAACCCCAGTGTGCTGAAAGTGTCAAAACATGTTTTTCAGCAGAAATAAACATGTTTCTGCAAGTTTGGTCAACCCCATGTAACTTATGGGGCAGTAACAGCTCACTTTTCAAAACGTGTTTTTCAGCCCGAAATAAACGCGTTTTTTCAGACAGCTGTATGCCTATGTAACTGCAAGGCTCAGAAGAGCCCACACACTCAGGTCTTAACCCCAGTGTGCTGAAAGTGTTAAAACATGTTTTTCAGCAGAAATAAACATGTTTCTGCAAGTTTGGTCAGCCCCATGTAAGTTATGGGTCAGTAACAGCTCACTTTTCAAAACGTGTTTTTCAGCCCGAAATAAACGCGTTTTTTCAGACAGCTGTATCCCTATGTAACTGCAAGGCTCAGAAGAGCCCACACACTCAGGTCTTAACCCCAGTGTGCTGAAAGTGTCAAAACATGTTTTTCAGCAGAAAAAAACATGTTTCTGCAAGTTTGGTCAACCCCATGTAACTTATGTTCCAGTAACAGCTCACTTTTCAAAACGTGTTTTTCAGCCCGAAATAAACACGTTTTTTCATACAGCTGTATCCCTAAGTAACTGCAAGGCTCAGAAGAGCCCACACACTCAGGTCTTAACCCCAGTGTGCTGAAAGTGTCAAAACGTGTTTTTCAGCAGAAATAAACATGTTTCTGCAAGTTTGGTCAACCCCATGTAACTTATGGGGCAGTAACAGCTCACTTTTCAAAACGTGTTTTTCAGCCCGAAATAAACGCGTTTTTTCAGACAGCTGTATCCCTATGTAACTGCAAGGCTCAGAAGAGCCCACACACTCAGGTCTTAACCCCAGTGTGCTGAAAGTGTCAAAACATGTTTTTCAGCAGAAATAAACATGTTTCTGCAAGTTTGGTCAGAACCATGTAAGTTATGGGTCAGTAACAGCTCACTTTTCAAAACGTGTTTTTCAGCACGAAATAAACGCGTTTTTTCAGACATCTGTATCCCTATGTAACTGCAAGGCTCAGAAGAGCCCACACACTCAGGTCTTAACCCCAGTGTGCTGAAAGTGTCAAAACATGTTTTTCAGCAGAAATAAACATGTTTCTGCAAGTTTGGTCAACCCCATGTAACTTATGGGGCAGTAACAGCTCACTTTTCAAAACGTGTTTTTCAGCCCGAAATAAACGCGTTTTTTCAGACAGCTGTATCCCTATGTAACTGCAAGGCTCAGAAGAGCCCACACACTCAGGTCTTAACCCCAGTGTGCTGAAAGTGTCAAAACATGTTTTTCAGCAGAAATAAACATGTTTCTGCATGTTTGGTCAACCCCATGTAAGTTATGGGTCAGTAACAGCTCACTTTTCAAAACGTGTTTTTCAGCCCGAAATAAACGCGTTTTTTCAGACATCTGTATCCCTATGTAACTGCAAGGCTCAGAAGAGCCCACACACTCAGGTCTTAACCCCAGTGTGCTGAAAGTGTCAAAACATGTTTTTCAGCAGAAATAAACATGTTTCTGCAAGTTTGGTCAACCCCATGTAACTTATGGGGCAGTAACAGCTCACTTTTCAAATCGTGTTTTTCAGCCCGAAATAAACGCGTTTTTTCAGACAGCTGTATGCCTATGTAACTGCAAGGCTCAGAAGAGCCCACACACTCAGGTCTTAACCCCAGTGTGCTGAAAGTGTCAAAACATGTTTTTCAGCAGAAATAAACATGTTTCTGCAAGTTTGGTCAGCCCCATGTAAGTTATGGGTCAGTAACAGCTCACTTTTCAAAACGTGTTTTTCAGCCCGAAATAAACGCGTTTTTTCAGACAGCTGTATCCCTATGTAACTGCAAGGCTCAGAAGAGCCCACACACTCAGGTCTTAACCCCAGTGTGCTGAAAGTGTCAAAACATGTTTTTCAGCAGAAATAAACATGTTTCTGCAAGTTTGGTCAACCCCATGTAACTTATGTTCCAGTAACAGCTCACTTTTCAAAACGTGTTTTTCAGCCCGAAATAAACACGTTTTTTCATACAGCTGTATCCCTAAGTAACTGCAAGGCTCAGAAGAGCCCACACACTCAGGTCTTAACCCCAGTGTGCTGAAAGTGTCAAAACGTGTTTTTCAGCAGAAATAAACATGTTTCTGCAAGTTTGGTCAACCCCATGTAACTTATGGGGCAGTAACAGCTCACTTTTCAAAACGTGTTTTTCAGCCCGAAATAAACGCGTTTTTTCAGACAGCTGTATCCCTATGTAACTGCAAGGCTCAGACGAGCCCACACACTCAGGTCTTAACCCCAGTATGCTGAAAGTGTCAAAACATGTTTTTCAGCAGAAATAAACATGTTTCTGCATGTTTGGTCAACCCCATGTAAGTTATGGGTCAGTAACAGCTCACTTTTCAAAACGTGTTTTTCAGCCCGAAATAAACGCGTTTTTTCAGACATCTGTATCCCTATGTAACTGCAAGGCTCAGAAGAGCCCACACACTCAGGTCTTAACCCCAGTGTGCTGAAAGTGTCAAAACATGTTTTTCAGCAGAAATAAACATGTTTCTGCAAGTTTGGTCAACCCCATGTAACTTATGGGGCAGTAACAGCTCACTTTTCAAAACGTGTTTTTCAGCCCGAAATAAACGCGTTTTTTCAGACAGCTGTATGCCTATGTAACTGCAAGGCTCAGAAGAGCCCACACACTCAGGTCTTAACCCCAGTGTGCTGAAAGTGTCAAATCGTGTTTTTCAGCAGAAATAAACATGTTTCTGCAAGTTTGGTCAACCCCATGTAACTTATGTTCCAGTAACAGCTCACTTTTCAAAACGTGTTTTTCAGCCCGAAATAAACACGTTTTTTCATACAGCTGTATCCCTAAGTAACTGCAAGGCTCAGAAGAGCCCACACACTCAGGTCTTAACCCCAGTGTGCTGAAAGTGTCAAAACATGTTTTTCATCAGAAATAAACATGTTTCTGCAAGTTTGGTCAACCCCATGTAACTTATGTTGCAGTAACAGCTCACTTTTCAAAACGTGTTTTTCAGCCCGAAATAAACACGTTTTTTCATACAGCTGTATCCCTATGTAACTGCAAGGCTCAGAAGAGCCCACACACTCAGGTCTTAACCCCAGTGTGCTGAAAGTGTCAAAACATGTTTTTCAGCAGAAATAAACATGTTTCTGCAAGTTTGGTCAACCTCATGTAACTTATGGGGCAGTAACAGCTCACTTTTCAAAACGTGTTTTTCAGCCCGAAATAAACGCGTTTTTTCAGACAGCTGTATCCCTATGTAACTGCAAGGCTCAGAAGAGCCCACACACTCAGGTCTTAACCCCAGTGTGCTGAAAGTGTCAAAACGTGTTTTTCAGCAGAAATAAACATGTTTCTGCAAGTTTGGTCAACCCCATGTAACTTATGGGGCAGTAACAGCTCACTTTTCAAAACGTGTTTTTCAGCCCGAAATAAACACGTTTTTTCAGACAGCTGTATCCCTATGTAACTGCAAGGCTCAGAAGAGCCCACACACTCAGGTCTTAACCCCAGTGTGCTGAAAGTGTCAAAACATGTTTTTCAGCAGAAATAAACATGTTTCTGCAAGTTTGGTCAACCCCATGTAACTTATGTTGCAGTAACAGCTCACTTTTCAAAACGTGTTTTTCAGCCCGAAATAAACACGTTTTTTCATACAGCTGTATCCCTATGTAACTGCAAGGCTCAGAAGAGCCCACACACTCAGGTCTTAACCCCAGTGTGCTGAAAGTGTCAAAACGTGTTTTTCAGCAGAAATAAACATGTTTCTGCAAGTTTGGTCAACCCCATTTAACTTATGGGGCAGTAACAGCTCACTTTTCAAAACGTGTTTTTCAGCCCGAAATAAACGCGTTTTTTCTGACAGCCGTATCCCTATGTAACTGCAAGGCTCAGAAGAGCCCACACACTCAGGTCTTAACCCCAGTGTGCTGAAAGTGTCAAAACATGTTTTTCAGCACAAATAAACATGTTTCTGCAAGTTTGGTCAACCCCATGTAACTTATGTTCCAGTAACAGCTCACTTTTCAAAACGTGTTTTTCAGCCCGAAATAAACACGTTTTTTCATACAGCTGTATCCCTAAGTAACTGCAAGGCTCAGAAGAGCCCACACACTCAGGTCTTAACCCCAGTGTGCTGAAAGTGTCAAAACATGTTTTTCAGCAGAAATAAACATGTTTCTGCAAGTTTGGTCAACCTCATGTAACTTATGGGGCAGTAACAGCTCACTTTTCAAAACGTGTTTTTCAGCCCGAAATAAACGCGTTTTTTCAGACAGCTGTATCCCTATGTAACTGCAAGGCTCAGAAGAGCCCACACACTCAGGTCTTAACCCCAGTGTGCTGAAAGTGTCAAAACGTGTTTTTCAGCAGACATAAACATGTTTCTGCAAGTTTGGTCAACCCCATGTAACTTATGGGGCAGTAACAGCTCACTTTTCAAAACGTGTTTTTCAGCCCGAAATAAACGCGTTTTTTCAGACAGCTGTATCCCTATGTAACTGCAAGGCTCAGAAGAGCCCACACACTCAGGTCTTAACCCCAGTGTGCTGAAAGTGTCAAAACATGTTTTTTAGCAGAAATAAACATGTTTCTGCATGTTTGGTCAACCCCATGTAAGTTATGGGTCAGTAACAGCTCACTTTTCAAAACGTGTTTTTCAGCTGAAATAAACGCGTTTTTTCAGACATCTGTATCCCTATGTAACTGCAAGGCTCAGAAGAGCCCACACACTCAGGTCTTAACCCCAGTGTGCTGAAAGTGTCAAAACATGTTTTTCAGCAGAAATAAACATGTTTCTGCAAGTTTGGTCAACCCCATGTAACTTATGGGGCAGTAACAGCTCACTTTTCAAAACGTGTTTTTCAGCCCGAAATAAACGCGTTTTTTCAGACAGCTGTATGCCTATGTAACTGCAAGGCTCAGAAGAGCCCACACACTCAGGTCTTAACCCCAGTGTGCTGAAAGTGTCAAAACATGTTTTTCAGCAGAAATAAACATGTTTCTGCAAGTTTGGTCAGCCCCATGTATGTTATGGGTCAGTAACAGCTCACTTTTCAAAACGTGTTTTTCAGCCCGAAATAAACGCGTTTTTTCAGACAGCTGTATCCCTATGTAACTGCAAGGCTCAGAAGAGCCCACACACTCAGGTCTTAACCCCAGTGTGCTGAAAGTGTCAAAACATGTTTTTCAGCAGAAATAAACATGTTTCTGCAAGTTTGGTCAACCCCATGTAACTTATGTTCCAGTAACAGCTCACTTTTCAAAACGTGTTTTTCAGCCCGAAATAAACACGTTTTTTCATACAGCTGTATCCCTAAGTAACTGCAAGGCTCAGAAGAGCCCACACACTCAGGTCTTAACCCCAGTGTGCTGAAAGTGTCAAAACGTGTTTTTCAGCAGAAATAAACATGTTTCTGCAAGTTTGGTCAACCCCATGTAACTTATGGGGCAGTAACAGCTCACTTTTCAAAACGTGTTTTTCAGCCCGAAATAAACGCGTTTTTTCAGACAGCTGTATCCCTATGTAACTGCAAGGCTCAGACGAGCCCACACACTCAGGTCTTAACCCCAGTATGCTGAAAGTGTCAAAACATGTTTTTCAGCAGAAATAAACATGTTTCTGCATGTTTGGTCAACCCCATGTAAGTTATGGGTCAGTAACAGCTCACTTTTCAAAACGTGTTTTTCAGCCCGAAATAAACGCGTTTTTTCAGACATCTGTATCCCTATGTAACTGCAAGGCTCAGAAGAGCCCACACACTCAGGTCTTAACCCCAGTGTGCTGAAAGTGTCAAAACATGTTTTTCAGCAGAAATAAACATGTTTCTGCAAGTTTGGTCAACCCCATGTAACTTATGGGGCAGTAACAGCTCATTTTTCAAAACGTGTTTTTCAGCCCGAAATAAACGCGTTTTTTCAGACAGCTGTATGCCTATGTAACTGCAAGGCTCAGAAGAGCCCACACACTCAGGTCTTAACCCCAGTGTGCTGAAAGTGTCAAAACATGTTTTTCAGCAGAAATAAACATGTTTCTGAAAGTTTGGTCAGCCCCATGTAAGTTATGGGTCAGTAACAGCTCACTTTTCAAAACGTGTTTTTCAGCCCGAAATAAACGCGTTTTTTCAGACAGCTGTATCCCTATGTAACTGCAAGGCTCAGAAGAGCCCACACACTCAGGTCTTAACCCCAGTGTGCTGAAAGTGTCAAAACATGTTTTTCAGCAGAAATAAACATGTTTCTGCAAGTTTGGTCAACCCCATGTAACTTATGTTGCAGTAACAGCTCACTTTTCAAAACGTGTTTTTCAGCCCGAAATAAACACGTTTTTTCATACAGCTGTATCCCTATGTAACTGCAAGGCTCAGAAGAGCCCACACACTCAGGTCTTAACCCCAGTGTGCTGAAAGTGTCAAATCGTGTTTTTCAGCAGAAATAAACATGTTTCTGCAAGTTTGGTCAGCCCCATGTAAGTTATGGGTCAGTAACAGCTCACTTTTCAAAACATGTTTTTCAGCCCGAAATAAACGCGTTTTTTCAGACAGCTGTATCCCTATGTAACTGCAAGGCTCAGAAGAGCCCACACACTCAGGTCTTAACCCCAGTGTGCTGAAAGTGTCAAAACATGTTTTTCAGCAGAAATAAACATGTTTCTGCAAGTTTGGTCAGAACCATGTAAGTTATGGGTCAGTAACAGCTCACTTTTCAAAACGTGTTTTTCAGCACGAAATAAACGCGTTTTTTCAGACATCTGTATCCCTATGTAACTGCAAGGCTCAGAAGAGCCCACACACTCAGGTCTTAACCCCAGTGTGCTGAAAGTGTCAAAACATGTTTTTCAGCAGAAATAAACATGTTTCTGTAAGTTTGGTCAACCCCATGTAACTTATGGGGCAGTAACAGCTCACTTTTCAAAACGTGTTTTTCAGCCCGAAATAAACGCGTTTTTTCAGACAGCTGTATCCCTATGTAACTGCAAGGCTCAGAAGAGCCCACACACTCAGGTCTTAACCCCAGTGTGCTGAAAGTGTCAAAACATGTTTTTCAGCAGAAATAAACATGTTTCTGCAAGTTTGGTCAGCCCCATGTAAGTTATGGGTCAGTAACAGCTCACTTTTCAAAACGTGTTTTTCAGCCCGAAATAAACGCGTTTTTTCAGACATCTGTATCCCTATGTAACTGCAAGGCTCAGAAGAGCCCACACACTCAGGTCTTAACCCCAGTGTGCTGAAAGTGTCAAAACATATTTTTCAGCAGAAATAAACATGTTTCTGCAAGTTTGGTCAACCCCATGTAACTTATGGGGCAGTAACAGCTCACTTTTCAAAACGTGTTTTTCAGCCCGAAATAAACGCGTTTTTTCAGACAGCTGTATCCCTATGTAACTGCAAGGCTCAGAAGAGCCCACACCCTCAGGTCTTAACCCCAGTGTGCTGAAAGTGTCAAAACATGTTTTTCAGCAGAAATAAACATGTTTCTGCATGTTTGGTCAACCCCATGTAAGTTATGGGTAGTAACAGCTCACTTTTCAAAACGTGTTTTTCAGCCCGAAATAAACGCGTTTTTTCAGACAGCTGTATCCCCATGTAACTGCAAGGCTCAGAAGAGCCCACACACTCAGGTCTTAACCCCAGTGTGCTGAAAGTGTCAAAACATATTTTTCAGCAGAAATAAACATGTTTCTGCATGTTTGGTCAACCCCATGTAAGTTATGGGTCAGTAACAGCTCACTTTTCAAAACGTGTTTTTCAGCCCGAAATAAACGCGTTTTTTCAGACATCTGTATCCCTATGTAACTGCAAGGCTCAGAAGAGCCCACACACTCAGGTCTTAACCCCAGTGTGCTGAAAGTGTCAAAACATGTTTTTCAGCAGAAATAAACATGTTTCTGCAAGTTTGGTCAACCCCATGTAACTTATGGGGCAGTAACAGCTCACTTTTCAAAACGTGTTTTTCAGCCCGAAATAAACGCGTTTTTTCAGACAGCTGTATGCCTATGTAACTGCAAGGCTCAGAAGAGCCCACACACTCAGGTCTTAACCCCAGTGTGCTGAAAGTGTCAAAACATGTTTTTCAGCAGAAATAAACATGTTTCTGCAAGTTTGGTCAGCCCCATGTATGTTATGGGTCAGTAACAGCTCACTTTTCAAAACGTGTTTTTCAGCCCGAAATAAACGCGTTTTTTCAGACAGCTGTATCCCTATGTAACTGCAAGGCTCAGAAGAGCCCACACACTCAGGTCTTAACCCCAGTGTGCTGAAAGTGTCAAAACATGTTTTTCAGCAGAAATAAACATGTTTCTGCAAGTTTGGTCAACCCCATGTAACTTATGTTCCAGTAACAGCTCACTTTTCAAAACGTGTTTTTCAGCCCGAAATAAACACGTTTTTTCATACAGCTGTATCCCTAAGTAACTGCAAGGCTCAGAAGAGCCCACACACTCAGGTCTTAACCCCAGTGTGCTGAAAGTGTCAAAACGTGTTTTTCAGCAGAAATAAACATGTTTCTGCAAGTTTGGTCAACCCCATGTAACTTATGGGGCAGTAACAGCTCACTTTTCAAAACGTGTTTTTCAGCCCGAAATAAACGCGTTTTTTCAGACAGCTGTATCCCTATGTAACTGCAAGGCTCAGACGAGCCCACACACTCAGGTCTTAACCCCAGTATGCTGAAAGTGTCAAAACATGTTTTTCAGCAGAAATAAACATGTTTCTGCATGTTTGGTCAACCCCATGTAAGTTATGGGTCAGTAACAGCTCACTTTTCAAAACGTGTTTTTCAGCCCGAAATAAACGCGTTTTTTCAGACATCTGTATCCCTATGTAACTGCAAGGCTCAGAAGAGCCCACACACTCAGGTCTTAACCCCAGTGTGCTGAAAGTGTCAAAACATGTTTTTCAGCAGAAATAAACATGTTTCTGCAAGTTTGGTCAACCCCATGTAACTTATGGGGCAGTAACAGCTCACTTTTCAAAACGTGTTTTTCAGCCCGAAATAAACGCGTTTTTTCAGACAGCTGTATGCCTATGTAACTGCAAGGCTCAGAAGAGCCCACACACTCAGGTCTTAACCCCAGTGTGCTGAAAGTGTCAAAACATGTTTTTCAGCAGAAATAAACATGTTTCTGAAAGTTTGGTCAGCCCCATGTAAGTTATGGGTCAGTAACAGCTCACTTTTCAAAACGTGTTTTTCAGCCCGAAATAAACGCGTTTTTTCAGACAGCTGTATCCCTATGTAACTGCAAGGCTCAGAAGAGCCCACACACTCAGGTCTTAACCCCAGTGTGCTGAAAGTGTCAAAACATGTTTTTCAGCAGAAATAAACATGTTTCTGCAAGTTTGGTCAGAACCATGTAAGTTATGGGTCAGTAACAGCTCACTTTTCAAAACGTGTTTTTCAGCACGAAATAAACGCGTTTTTTCAGACATCTGTATCCCTATGTAACTGCAAGGCTCAGAAGAGCCCACACACTCAGGTCTTAACCCCAGTGTGCTGAAAGTGTCAAAACATGTTTTTCAGCAGAAATAAACATGTTTCTGCAAGTTTGGTCAACCCCATGTAACTTATGGGGCAGTAACAGCTCACTTTTCAAAACGTGTTTTTCAGCCCGAAATAAACGCGTTTTTTCAGACAGCTGTATCCCTATGTAACTGCAAGGCTCAGAAGAGCCCACACACTCAGGTCTTAACCCCAGTGTGCTGAAAGTGTCAAAACATGTTTTTCAGCAGAAATAAACATGTTTCTGCAAGTTTGGTCAGCCCCATGTAAGTTATGGGTCAGTAACAGCTCACTTTTCAAAACGTGTTTTTCAGCCCGAAATAAACGCGTTTTTTCAGACATCTGTATCCCTATGTAACTGCAAGGCTCAGAAGAGCCCACACACTCAGGTCTTAACCCCAGTGTGCTGAAAGTGTCAAAACATATTTTTCAGCAGAAATAAACATGTTTCTGCAAGTTTGGTCAACCCCATGTAACTTATGGGGCAGTAACAGCTCACTTTTCAAAACGTGTTTTTCAGCCCGAAATAAACGCGTTTTTTCAGACAGCTGTATCCCTATGTAACTGCAAGGCTCAGAAGAGCCCACACCCTCAGGTCTTAACCCCAGTGTGCTGAAAGTGTCAAAACATGTTTTTCAGCAGAAATAAACATGTTTCTGCATTTTTGGTCAACCCCATGTAAGTTATGGGTAGTAACAGCTCACTTTTCAAAACGTGTTTTTCAGCCCGAAATAAACGCGTTTTTTCAGACAGCTGTATCCCTATGTAACTGCAAGGCTCAGAAGAGCCCACACACTCAGGTCTTAACCCCAGTGTGCTGAAAGTGTCAAAACATGTTTTTCAGCAGAAATAAACATGTTTCTGCAAGTTTGGTCAGCCCCATGTAAGTTATGGGTCAGTAATAGCTCACTTTTCAAAACGTGTTTTTCAGCACGAAATAAACGCGTTTTTTCAGACATCTGTATCCCTATGTAACTGCAAGGCTCAGAAGAGCCCACACACTCAGGTCTTAACCCCAGTGTGCTGAAAGTGTCAAAACATGTTTTTCAGCAGAAATAAACATGTTTCTGCAAGTTTGGTCAACCCCATGTAACTTATGGGGCAGTAACAGCTCACTTTTCAAAACGTGTTTTTCAGCCCGAAATAAACGCGTTTTTTCAGACAGCTGTATCCCTATGTAACTGCAAGGCTCAGAAGAGCCCACACACTCAGGTCTTAACCCCAGTGTGCTGAAAGTGTCAAAACATGTTTTTCAGCAGAAATAAACATGTTTCTGCAAGTTTGGTCAGCCCCATGTAAGTTATGGGTAGTAACAGCTCACTTTTCAAAACGTGTTTTTCAGCCCGAAATAAACGCGTTTTTTCAGACAGCTGTATCCCTATGTAACTGCAAGGCTCAGAAGAGCCCACACACTCAGGTCTTAACCCCAGTGTGCTGAAAGTGTCAAAACATGTTTTTCAGCAGAAATAAACATGTTTCTGCAAGTTTGGTCAACCCCATGTAACTTATGTTCCAGTAACAGCTCACTTTTCAAAACGTGTTTATCAGCCCGAAATAAACACGTTTTTTCATACAGCTGTATCCCTAAGTAACTGCAAGGCTCAGAAGAGCCCACACACTCAGGTCTTAACCCCAGTGTGCTGAAAGTGTCAAAACATGTTTTTCAGCAGAAATAAACATGTTTCTGCATGTTTGGTCAACCTCATGTAACTTATGGGGCAGTAACAGCTCACTTTTCAAAACGTGTTTTTCAGCCCGAAATAAACGCGTTTTTTCAGACAGCTGTATCCCTATGTAACTGCAAGGCTCAGAAGAGCCCACACACTCAGGTCTTAACCCCAGTGTGCTGAAAGTGTCAAAACATGTTTTTCAGCAGAAATAAACATGTTTCTGCAAGTTTGGTCAACCCCATGTAACTTATGTTGCAGTAACAGCTCACTTTTCAAAACGTGTTTTTCAGCCCGAAATAAACACGTTTTTTCATACAGCTGTATCCCTATGTAACTGCAAGGCTCAGAAGAGCCCACACACTCAGGTCTTAACCCCAGTGTGCTGAAAGTGTCAAAACATGTTTTTCAGCAGAAATAAACATGTTTCTGCAAGTTTGGTCAGCCCCATGTAAGTTATGGGTCAGTAATAGCTCACTTTTCAAAACGTGTTTTTCAGCACGAAATAAACGCGTTTTTTCAGACATCTGTATCCCTATGTAACTGCAAGGCTCAGAAGAGCCCACACACTCAGGTCTTAACCCCAGTGTGCTGAAAGTGTCAAAACATGTTTTTCAGCAGAAATAAACATGTTTCTGCAAGTTTGGTCAACCCCATGTAACTTATGGGGCAGTAACAGCTCACTTTTCAAAACGTGTTTTTCAGCCCGAAATAAACGCGTTTTTTCAGACAGCTGTATCCCTATGTAACTGCAAGGCTCAGAAGAGCCCACACACTCAGGTCTTAACCCCAGTGTGCTGAAAGTGTCAAAACATGTTTTTCAGCAGAAATAAACATGTTTCTGCAAGTTTGGTCAGCCCCATGTAAGTTATGGGTAGTAACAGCTCACTTTTCAAAACGTGTTTTTCAGCCCGAAATAAACGCGTTTTTTCAGACAGCTGTATCCCTATGTAACTGCAAGGCTCAGAAGAGCCCACACACTCAGGTCTTAACCCCAGTGTGCTGAAAGTGTCAAAACATGTTTTTCAGCAGAAATAAACATGTTTCTGCAAGTTTGGTCAACCCCATGTAACTTATGTTCCAGTAACAGCTCACTTTTCAAAACGTGTTTATCAGCCCGAAATAAACACGTTTTTTCATACAGCTGTATCCCTAAGTAACTGCAAGGCTCAGAAGAGCCCACACACTCAGGTCTTAACCCCAGTGTGCTGAAAGTGTCAAAACATGTTTTTCAGCAGAAATAAACATGTTTCTGCATGTTTGGTCAACCTCATGTAACTTATGGGGCAGTAACAGCTCACTTTTCAAAACGTGTTTTTCAGCCCGAAATAAACGCGTTTTTTCAGACAGCTGTATCCCTATGTAACTGCAAGGCTCAGAAGAGCCCACACACTCAGGTCTTAACCCCAGTGTGCTGAAAGTGTCAAAACATGTTTTTCAGCAGAAATAAACATGTTTCTGCAAGTTTGGTCAACCCCATGTAACTTATGTTGCAGTAACAGCTCACTTTTCAAAACGTGTTTTTCAGCCCGAAATAAACACGTTTTTTCATACAGCTGTATCCCTATGTAACTGCAAGGCTCAGAAGAGCCCACACACTCAGGTCTTAACCCCAGTGTGCTGAAAGTGTCAAAACGTGTTTTTCAGCAGAAATAAACATGTTTCTGCAAGTTTGGTCAACCCCATTTAACTTATGGGGCAGTAACAGCTCACTTTTCAAAACGTGTTTTTCAGCCCGAAATAAACGCGTTTTTTCTGACAGCTGTATCCCTATGTAACTGCAAGGCTCAGAAGAGCCCACACACTCAGGTCTTAACCCCAGTGTGCTGAAAGTGTCAAAACATGTTTTTCAGCAGAAATAAACATGTTTCTGAAAGTTTGGTCAGCCCCATGTAAGTTATGGGTCAGTAACAGCTCACTTTTCAAAACGTGTTTTTCAGCCCGAAATAAACGCGTTTTTTCAGACAGCTGTATCCCTATGTAACTGCAAGGCTCAGAAGAGCCCACACACTCAGGTCTTAACCCCAGTGTGCTGAAAGTGTCAAAACATGTTTTTCAGCAGAAATAAACATGTTTCTGCAAGTTTGGTCAACCCCATGTAACTTATGTTGCAGTAACAGCTCACTTTTCAAAACGTGTTTTTCAGCCCGAAATAAACACGTTTTTTCATACAGCTGTATCCCTATGTAACTGCAAGGCTCAGAAGAGCCCACACACTCAGGTCTTAACCCCAGTGTGCTGAAAGTGTCAAAACGTGTTTTTCAGCAGAAATAAACATGTTTCTGCAAGTTTGGTCAACCCCATTTAACTTATGGGGCAGTAACAGCTCACTTTTCAAAACGTGTTTTTCAGCCCGAAATAAACGCGTTTTTTCTGACAGCTGTATCCCTATGTAACTGCAAGGCTCAGAAGAGCCCACACACTCAGGTCTTAACCCCAGTGTGCTGAAAGTGTCAAAACATGTTTTTCAGCAGAAATAAACATGTTTCTGAAAGTTTGGTCAGCCCCATGTAAGTTATGGGTCAGTAACAGCTCACTTTTCAAAACGTGTTTTTCAGCCCGAAATAAACGCGTTTTTTCAGACAGCTGTATCCCTATGTAACTGCAAGGCTCAGAAGAGCCCACACACTCAGGTCTTAACCCCAGTGTGCTGAAAGTGTCAAAACATGTTTTTCAGCAGAAATAAACATGTTTCTGCAAGTTTGGTCAACCCCATGTAACTTATGTTGCAGTAACAGCTCACTTTTCAAAACGTGTTTTTCAGCCCGAAATAAACACGTTTTTTCATACAGCTGTATCCCTATGTAACTGCAAGGCTCAGAAGAGCCCACACACTCAG
Organism: Lepisosteus oculatus; assembly: GCF_040954835.1. NCBI lineage: Eukaryota > Metazoa > Chordata > Actinopteri > Semionotiformes > Lepisosteidae > Lepisosteus > Lepisosteus oculatus. The sequence continues at coordinate 80,770 of NC_090715.1, read as the reverse complement.
GTCTTAACCCCAGTGTGCTGAAAGTGTCAAATCGTGTTTTTCAGCAGAAATAAACATGTTTCTGCAAGTTTGGTCAGCCCCATGTAAGTTATGGGTCAGTAACAGCTCACTTTTCAAAACGTGTTTTTCAGCCCGAAATAAACGCGTTTTTTCAGACAGCTGTATCCCTATGTAACTGCAAGGCTCAGAAGAGCCCACACACTCAGGTCTTAACCCCAGTGTGCTGAAAGTGTCAAAACATGTTTTTCAGCAGAAATAAACATGTTTCTGCAAGTTTGGTCAGAACCATGTAAGTTATGGGTCAGTAACAGCTCACTTTTCAAAACGTGTTTTTCAGCACGAAATAAACGCGTTTTTTCAGACATCTGTATCCCTATGTAACTGCAAGGCTCAGAAGAGCCCACACACTCAGGTCTTAACCCCAGTGTGCTGAAAGTGTCAAAACATGTTTTTCAGCAGAAATAAACATGTTTCTGCAAGTTTGGTCAACCCCATGTAACTTATGGGGCAGTAACAGCTCACTTTTCAAAACGTGTTTTTCAGCCCGAAATAAACGCGTTTTTTCAGACAGCTGTATCCCTATGTAACTGCAAGGCTCAGAAGAGCCCACACACTCAGGTCTTAACCCCAGTGTGCTGAAAGTGTCAAAACATGTTTTTCAGCAGAAATAAACATGTTTCTGCAAGTTTGGTCAACCCCATGTAAGTTATGGGTCAGTAACAGCTCACTTTTCAAAACGTGTTTTTCAGCCCGAAATAAACGCGTTTTTTCAGACAGCTGTATCCCTATGTAACTGCAAGGCTCAGAAGAGCCCACACACTCAGGTCTTAACCCCAGGGTGCTGAAAGTGTCAAAACATGTTTTTCAGCAGAAATAAACATGTTTCTGCAAGTTTGGTCAGCCCCATGTAAGTTATGGGTCAGTAACAGCTCACTTTTCAAAACGTGTTTTTCAGCACGAAATAAACGCGTTTTTTCAGACATCTGTATCCCTATGTAACTGCAAGGCTCAGAAGAGCCCACACACTCAGGTCTTAACCCCAGTGTGCTGAAAGTGTCAAAACATGTTTTTCAGCAGAAATAAACATGTTTCTGCAAGTTTGGTCAACCCCATGTAACTTATGGGGCAGTAACAGCTCACTTTTCAAAACGTGTTTTTCAGCCCGAAATAAACGCGTTTTTTCAGACAGCTGTATCCCTATGTAACTGCAAGGCTCAGAAGAGCCCACACACTCAGGTCTTAACCCCAGTGTGCTGAAAGTGTCAAAACATGTTTTTCAGCAGAAATAAACATGTTTCTGCAAGTTTGGTCAGCCCCATGTAAGTTATGGGTAGTAACAGCTCACTTTTCAAAACGTGTTTTTCAGCCCGAAATAAACGCGTTTTTTCAGACAGCTGTATCCCTATGTAACTGCAAGGCTCAGAAGAGCCCACACACTCAGGTCTTAACCCCAGTGTGCTGAAAGTGTCAAAACATGTTTTTCAGCAGAAATAAACATGTTTCTGCAAGTTTGGTCAGCCCCATGTAAGTTATGGGTCAGTAACAGCTCACTTTTCAAAACGTGTTTTTCAGCACGAAATAAACGCGTTTTTTCAGACATCTGTATCCCTATGTAACTGCAAGGCTCAGATGAGCCCACACACTCAGGTCTTAACCCCAGTGTGCTGAAAGTGTCAAAACATGTTTTTCAGCAGAAATAAACATGTTTCTGCAAGTTTGGTCAACCCCATGTAACTTATGGGGCAGTAACAGCTCACTTTTCAAAACGTGTTTTTCAGCCCGAAATAAACGCGTTTTTTCAGACAGCTGTATCCCTATGTAACTGCAAGGCTCAGAAGAGCCCACACACTCAGGTCTTAACCCCAGTGTGCTGAAAGTGTCAAAACATGTTTTTCAGCAGAAATAAACATGTTTCTGCAAGTTTGGTCAACCCCATGTAACTTATGTTGCAGTAACAGCTCACTTTTCAAAACGTGTTTTTCAGCCCGAAATAAACACGTTTTTTCATACAGCTGTATCCCTATGTAACTGCAAAGCTCAGAAGAGCCCACACACTCAGGTCTTAACCCCAGTGTGCTGAAAGTGTCAAAACATGTTTTTCAGCAGAAATAAACATGTTTCTGCAAGTTTGGTCAACCCCATGTAACTTATGTTGCAGTAACAGCTCACTTTTCAAAACGTGTTTTTCAGCCCGAAATAAACACGTTTTTTCATACAGCTGTATCCCTATGTATCTGCAAGGCTCAGAAGAGCCCACACACTCAGGTCTTAACCCCAGTGTGCTGAAAGTGTCAAAACGTGTTTTTCAGCAGAAATAAACATGTTTCTGCAAGTTTGGTCAACCCCATTTAACTTATGGGGCAGTAACAGCTCACTTTTCAAAACGTGTTTTTCAGCCCGAAATAAACGCGTTTTTTCTGACAGCTGTATCCCTATGTAACTGCAAGGCTCAGAAGAGCCCACACACTCAGGTCTTAACCCCAGTGTGCTGAAAGTGTCAAAACATGTTTTTCAGCAGAAATAAACATGTTTCTGCAAGTTTGGTCAACCCCATGTAACTTATGTTCCAGTAACAGCTCACTTTTCAAAACGTGTTTTTCAGCCCGAAATAAACACGTTTTTTCATACAGCTGTATCCCTAAGTAACTGCAAGGCTCAGAAGAGCCCACACACTCAGGTCTTAACCCCAGTGTGCTGAAAGTGTCAAAACATGTTTTTCAGCAGAAATAAACATGTTTCTGCAAGTTTGGTCAACCTCATGTAACTTATGGGGCAGTAACAGCTCACTTTTCAAAACGTGTTTTTCAGCCCGAAATAAACGCGTTTTTTCAGACAGCTGTATCCCTATGTAACTGCAAGGCTCAGAAGAGCCCACACACTCAGGTCTTAACCCCAGTGTGCTGAAAGTGTCAAAACATGTTTTTCAGCAGAAATAAACATGTTTCTGCAAGTTTGGTCAACCCCATGTAACTTATGTTCCAGTAACAGCTCACTTTTCAAAACGTGTTTTTCAGCCCGAAATAAACACGTTTTTTCATACAGCTCTATCCCTAAGTAACTGCAAGGCTCAGAAGAGCCCACACACTCAGGTCTTAACCCCAGTGTGCTGAAAGTGTCAAAACGTGTTTTTCAGCAGAAATAAACATGTTTCTGCAAGTTTGGTCAACCCCATGTAACTTATGGGGCAGTAACAGCTCACTTTTCAAAACGTGTTTTTCAGCCCGAAATAAACGCGTTTTTTCAGACAGCTGTATCCCTATGTAACTGCAAGGCTCAGAAGAGCCCACACACTCAGGTCTTAACCCCAGTGTGCTGAAAGTGTCAAAACATGTTTTTCAGTAGAAATAAACATGTTTCTGCAAGTTTGGTCAACCCCATGTAACTTATGGGGCAGTAACAGCTCACTTTTCAAAACGTGTTTTTCAGCCCGAAATAAACGCGTTTTTTCAGACAGCTGTATGCCTATGTAACTGCAAGGCTCAGAAGAGCCCACACACTCAGGTCTTAACCCCAGTGTGGTGAAAGTGTCAAATCGTGTTTTTCAGCAGATATAAACATGTTTCTGCAAGTTTGGTCAGCCCCATGTATGTTATGGGCCAGTAACAGCTCACTTTTCAAAACGTGTTTTTCAGCCCGAAATAAACGCGTTTTTTCAGACAGCTGTATCCCTATGTAACTGCAAGGCTCAGAAGATCCCACACACTCAGGTCTTAACCCCAGTGTGCTGAAAGTGTCAAAACGTGTTTTTCAGCAGAAATAAACATGTTTCTGCAAGTTTGGTCAACCCCATGTAACTTATGGGGCAGTAACAGCTCACTTTTCAAAACGTGTTTTTCAGCCCGAAATAAACGCGTTTTTTCTGACAGCTGTATCCCTATGTAACTGCAAGGCTCAGAAGAGCCCACACACTCAGGTCTTAACTCCAGTGTGCTGAAAGTGTCAAAACATGTTTTTCAGCAGAAATAAACATGTTTCTGCAAGTTTGGTCAACCCCATGTAACTTATGTTCCAGTAACAGCTCACTTTTCAAAACGTGTTTTTCAGCCCGAAATAAACACGTTTTTTCATACAGCTGTATCCCTAAGTAACTGCAAGGCTCAGAAGAGCCCACACACTCAGGTCTTAACCCCAGTGTGCTGAAAGTGTCAAAACATGTTTTTCAGCAGAAATAAACATGTTTCTGCAAGTTTGGTCAACCTCATGTAACTTATGGGGCAGTAACAGCTCACTTTTCAAAACGTGTTTTTCAGCCCGAAATAAACGCGTTTTTTCAGACAGCTGTATCCCTATGTAACTGCAAGGCTCAGAAGAGCCCACACACTCAGGTCTTAACCCCAGTGTGCTGAAAGTGTCAAAACGTGTTTTTCAGCAGAAATAAACATGTTTCTGCAAGTTTGGTCAACCCCATGTAACTTATGGGGCAGTAACAGCTCACTTTTCAAAACGTGTTTTTCAGCCCGAAATAAACGCGTTTTTTCAGACAGCTGTATCCCTATGTAACTGCAAGGCTCAGAAGAGCCCCCACAGGTCTTAACCCCAGTGTGCTGAAAGTGTCAAAACATGTTTTTCAGCAGAAATAAACATGTTTCTGCATGTTTGGTCAACCCCATGTAAGTTATGGGTCAGTAACAGCTCACTTTTCAAAACGTGTTTTTCAGCCCGAAATAAACGCGTTTTTTCAGACAGCTGTATCCCTATGTAACTGCAAGGCTCAGAAGAGCCCACACACTCAGGTCTTAACCCCAGTGTGCTGAAAGTGTCAAAACATGTTTTTCAGCAGAAATAAACATGTTTCTGCATGTTTGGTCAACCCCATGTAAGTTATGGGTCAGTAACAGCTCACTTTTCAAAACGTGTTTTTCAGCCCAAAATAAACGCGTTTTTTCAGACATCTGTATCCCTATGTAACTGCAAGGCTCAGAAGAGCCCCCACAGGTCTTAACCCCAGTGTGCTGAAAGTGTCAAAACATGTTTTTCAGCAGAAATAAACATGTTTCTGCAAGTTTGGTCAACCCCATGTAACTTATGGGGCAGTAACAGCTCACTTTTCAAAACGTGTTTTTCAGCCCGAAATAAACGCGTTTTTTCAGACAGCTGTATCCCTATGTAACTGCAAGGCTCAGAAGAGCCCACACACTCAGGTCTTAACCCCAGTGTGCTGAAAGTGTCAAAACATGTTTTTCAGTAGAAATAAACATGTTTCTGCAAGTTTGGTCAACCCCATGTAACTTATGGGGCAGTAACAGCTCACTTTTCAAAACGTGTTTTTCAGCCCGAAATAAACGCGTTTTTTCAGACAGCTGTATCCCTATGTAACTGCAAGGCTCAGAAGAGCCCACACACTCAGGTCTTAACCCCAGTGTGCTGAAAGTGTCAAAACATGTTTTTCAGCAGAAATAAACATGTTTCTGCAAGTTTGGTCAACCCCATGTAACTTATGTTGCAGTAACAGCTCACTTTTCAAAACGTGTTTTTCAGCCCGAAATAAACACGTTTTTTCATACAGCTGTATCCCTATGTAACTGCAAGGCTCAGAAGAGCCCACACACTCAGGTCTTAACCCCAGTGTGCTGAAAGTGTCAAAACGTGTTTTTCAGCAGAAATAAACATGTTTCTGCAAGTTTGGTCAACCCCATTTAACTTATGGGGCAGTAACAGCTCACTTTTCAAAACGTGTTTTTCAGCCCGAAATAAACGCGTTTTTTCTGACAGCTGTATCACTATGTAACTGCAAGGCTCAGAAGAGCCCACACACTCAGGTCTTAACCCCAGTGTGCTGAAAGTGTCAAAACGTGTTTTTCAGCAGAAATAAACATGTTTCTGCAAGTTTGGTCAACCCCATTTAACTTATGGGGCAGTAACAGCTCACTTTTCAAAACGTGTTTTTCAGCCCGAAATAAACGCGTTTTTTCAGACATCTGTATCCCTATGTAACTGCAAGGCTCAGAAGAGCCCACACACTCAGGTCTTAACCCCAGTGTGCTGAAAGTGTCAAATCGTGTTTTTCAGCAGAAATAAACATGTTTCTGCAAGTTTGGTCAGCCCCATGTATGTTATGGGCCAGTAACAGCTCACTTTTCAAAACGTGTTTTTCAGCCCGAAATAAACGCGTTTTTTCAGACAGCTGTATCCCTATGTAACTGCAAGGCTCAGAAGATCCCACACACTCAGGTCTTAACCCCAGTGTGCTGAAAGTGTCAAAACGTGTTTTTCAGCAGAAATAAACATGTTTCTTCAAGTTTGGTCAACCCCATGTAACTTATGGGGCAGTAACAGCTCACTTTTCAAAACGTGTTTTTCAGCCCGAAATAAACGCGTTTTTTCTGACAGCTGTATCCCTATGTAACTGCAAGGCTCAGAAGAGCCCACACACTCAGGTCTTAACTCCAGTGTGCTGAAAGTGTCAAAACATGTTTTTCAGCAGAAATAAACATGTTTCTGCAAGTTTGGTCAACCCCATGTAACTTATGTTCCAGTAACAGCTCACTTTTCAAAACGTGTTTTTCAGCCCGAAATAAACACGTTTTTTCATACAGCTGTATCCCTAAGTAACTGCAAGGCTCAGAAGAGCCCACACACTCAGGTCTTAACCCCAGTGTGCTGAAAGTGTCAAAACATTTTTTTCAGCAGAAATAAACATGTTTCTGCAAGTTTGGTCAACCTCATGTAACTTATGGGGCAGTAACAGCTCACTTTTCAAAACGTGTTTTTCAGCCCGAAATAAACGCGTTTTTTCAGACAGCTGTATCCCTATGTAACTGCAAGGCTCAGAAGAGCCCACACACTCAGGTCTTAACCCCAGTGTGCTGAAAGTGTCAAAACGTGTTTTTCAGCAGAAATAAACATGTTTCTGCAAGTTTGGTCAACCCCATTTAACTTATGGGGCAGTAACAGCTCACTTTTCAAAACGTGTTTTTCAGCAGAAATAAACATGTTTCTGCAAGTTTGGTCAACCTCATGTAACTTATGGGGCAGTAACAGCTCACTTTTCAAAACGTGTTTTTCAGCCCGAAATAAACGCGTTTTTTCAGACAGCTGTATCCCTATGTAACTGCAAGGCTCAGAAGAGCCCACACACTCAGGTCTTAACCCCAGTGTGCTGAAAGTGTCAAAACATGTTTTTCAGCAGAAATAAACATGTTTCTGCAAGTTTGGTCAACCCCATGTAACTTATGTTGCAGTAACAGCTCACTTTTCAAAACGTGTTTTTCAGCCCGAAATAAACACGTTTTTTCATACAGCTGTATCCCTATGTAACTGCAAGGCTCAGAAGAACCCACACACTTAGGTCTTAACCCCAGTGTGCTGAAAGTGTAAAAACGTGTTTTTCAGCAGAAATAAACATGTTTCTGCAAGTTTGGTCAACCCCATTTAACTTATGGGGCAGTAACAGCTCACTTTTCAAAACGTGTTTTTCAGCCCGAAATAAACGCGTTTTTTCTGACAGCTGTATCCCTATGTAACTGCAAGGCTCAGAAGAGCCCACACACTCAGGTCTTAACCCCAGTGTGCTGAAAGTGTCAAAACGTGTTTTTCAGCAGAAATAAACATGTTTCTGCAAGTTTGGTCAACCCCATGTAAGTTATGGGTCAGTAACAGCTCACTTTTCAAAATGTGTTTTTCAGCCCGAAATAAACGCGTTTTTTCAGACATCTGTATCCCTATGTAACTGCAAGGCTCAGAAGAGCCCACACACTCAGGTCTTAACCCCAGTGTGCTGAAAGTGTCAAAACATGTTTTTCAGTAGAAATAAACATGTTTCTGCAAGTTTGGTCAACCCCATGTAACTTCTGGGTCAGTAACAGCTCACTTTTCAAAACGTGTTTTTCAGCCCGAAATAAACGCGTTTTTTCAGACAGCTGTATCCCTATGTAACTGCAAGGCTCAGAAGATCCCACACACTCAGGTCTTAACCCCAGTGTGCTGAAAGTGTCAAAACGTGTTTTTCAGCAGAAATAAACATGTTTCTGCAAGTTTGGTCAACCCCATGTAACTTATGGGGCAGTAACAGCTCACTTTTCAAAACGTGTTTTTCAGCCCGAAATAAACGCGTTTTTTCAGACAGCTGTATCCCTATGTAACTGCAAGGCTCAGAAGAGCCCACACACTCAGGTCTTAACTCCAGTGTGCTGAAAGTGTCAAAACATGTTTTTCAGCAGAAATAAACATGTTTCTGCAAGTTTGGTCAACCCCATGTAACTTATGTTCCAGTAACAGCTCACTTTTCAAAACGTGTTTTTCAGCCCGAAATAAACACGTTTTTTCATACAGCTGTATCCCTAAGTAACTGCAAGGCTCAGAAGAGCCCACACACTCAGGTCTTAACCCCAGTGTGCTGAAAGTGTCAAAACATGTTTTTCAGCAGAAATAAACATGTTTCTGCAAGTTTGGTCAACCTCATGTAACTTATGGGGCAGTAACAGCTCACTTTTCAAAACGTGTTTTTCAGCCCGAAATAAACGCGTTTTTTCAGACAGCTGTATCCCTATGTAACTGCAAGGCTCAGAAGAGCCCACACACTCAGGTCTTAACCCCAGTGTGCTGAAAGTGTCAAAACGTGTTTTTCAGCAGAAATAAACATGTTTCTGCAAGTTTGGTCAACCCCATGTAACTTATGGGGCAGTAACAGCTCACTTTTCAAAACGTGTTTTTCAGCCCGAAATAAACGCGTTTTTTCAGACAGCTGTATCCCTATGTAACTGCAAGGCTCAGAAGAGCCCACACACTCAGGTCTTAACCCCAGTGTGCTGAAAGTGTCAAAACATGTTTTTCAGCAGAAATAAACATGTTTCTGCAAGTTTGGTCAACCCCATGTAACTTATGTTGCAGTAACAGCTCACTTTTCAAAACGTGTTTTTCAGCCCGAAATAAACACGTTTTTTCATACAGCTGTATCCCTATGTAACTGCAAGGCTCAGAAGAGCCCACACACTCAGGTCTTAACCCCAGTGTGCTGAAAGTGTCAAAACGTGTTTTTCAGCAGAAATAAACATGTTTCTGCAAGTTTGGTCAACCCCATTTAACTTATGGGGCAGTAACAGCTCACTTTTCAAAACGTGTTTTTCAGCCCGAAATAAACGCGTTTTTTCTGACAGCTGTATCCCTATGTAACTGCAAGGCTCAGAAGAGCCCACACACTCAGGTCTTAACCCCAGTGTGCTGAAAGTGTCAAAACATGTTTTTCAGCAGAAATAAACATGTTTCTGCAAGTTTGGTCAACCCCATGTAACTTATGTTCCAGTAACAGCTCACTTTTCAAAACGTGTTTTTCAGCCCGAAATAAACACGTTTTTTCATACAGCTGTATCCCTATGTAACTGCAAGGCTCAGAAGAGCCCACACACTCAGGTCTTAACCCCAGTGTGCTGAAAGTGTCAAAACGTGTTTTTCAGCAGAAATAAACATGTTTCTGCAAGTTTGGTCAACCCCATTTAACTTATGGGGCAGTAACAGCTCACTTTTCAAAACGTGTTTTTCAGCCCGAAATAAACGCGTTTTTTCTGACAGCTGTATCCCTATGTAACTGCAAGGCTCAGAAGAGCCCACACACTCAGGTCTTAACCCCAGTGTGCTGAAAGTGTCAAAACATGTTTTTCAGCAGAAATAAACATGTTTCTGCAAGTTTGGTCAACCCCATGTAACTTATGTTCCAGTAACAGCTCACTTTTCAAAACGTGTTTTTCAGCCCGAAATAAACACGTTTTTTCATACAGCTCTATCCCTAAGTAACTGCAAGGCTCAGAAGAGCCCACACACTCAGGTCTTAACCCCAGTGTGCTGAAAGTGTCAAAACGTGTTTTTCAGCAGAAATAAACATGTTTTTGCAAGTTTGGTCAACCCCATGTAACTTATGGGGCAGTAACAGCTCACTTTTCAAAACGTGTTTTTCAGCCCGAAATAAACGCGTTTTTTCAGACAGCTGTATGCCTATGTAACTGCAAGGCTCAGAAGAGCCCACACACTCAGGTCTTAACCCCAGTGTGCTGAAAGTGTCAAAACGTGTTTTTCAGCAGAAATAAACATGTTTCTGCAAGTTTGGTCAACCTCATGTAACTTATGGGGCAGTAACAGCTCACTTTTCAAAACGTGTTTTTCAGCCCGAAATAAACGCGTTTTTTCAGACAGCTGTATCCCTATGTAACTGCAAGGCTCAGAAGAGCCCACACACTCAGGTCTTAACCCCAGTGTGCTGAAAGTGTCAAAACGTGTTTTTCAGCAGAAATAAACATGTTTCTGCAAGTTTGGTCAACCCCATGTAACTTATGGGGCAGTAACAGCTCACTTTTCAAAACGTGTTTTTCAGCCCGAAATAAACGCGTTTTTTCAGACAGCTGTATCCCTATGTAACTGCAAGGCTCAGAAGAGCCCACACACTCAGGTCTTAACCCCAGTGTGCTGAAAGTGTCAAAACATGTTTTTCAGCAGAAATAAACATGTTTCTGCATGTTTGGTCAACCCCATGTAAGTTATGGGTCAGTAACAGCTCACTTTTCAAAACGTGTTTTTCAGCCCGAAATAAACACGTTTTTTCATACAGCTGTATCCCTATGTAACTGCAAGGCTCAGAAGAGCCCACACACTCAGGTCTTAACCCCAGTGTGCTGAAAGTGTCAAAACGTGTTTTTCAGCAGAAATAAACATGTTTCTGCAAGTTTGGTCAACCCCATTTAACTTATGGGGCAATAACAGCTCACTTTTCAAAACGTGTTTTTCAGCCCGAAATAAACGCGTTTTTTCTGACAGCTGTATCACTATGTAACTGCAAGGCTCAGAAGAGCCCACACACTCAGGTCTTAACCCCAGTGTGCTGAAAGTGTCAAAACGTGTTTTTCAGCAGAAATAAACATGTTTCTGCAAGTTTGGTCAACCCCATGTAAGTTATGGGTCAGTAACAGCTCACTTTTCAAAACGTGTTTTTCAGCCCGAAATAAACGCGTTTTTTCAGACATCTGTATCCCTATGTAACTGCAAGGCTCAGAAGAGCCCACACACTCAGGTCTTAACCCCAGTGTGCTGAAAGTGTCAAAACATGTTTTTCAGTAGAAATAAACATGTTTCTGCAAGTTTGGTCAACCCCATGTAACTTATGGGGCAGTAACAGCTCACTTTTCAAAACGTGTTTTTCAGCCCGAAATAAACGCGTTTTTTCAGACAGCTGTATGCCTATGTAACTGCAAGGCTCAGAAGAGCCCACACACTCAGGTCTTAACCCCAGTGTGCTGAAAGTGTCAAATCGTGTTTTTCAGCAGAAATAAACATGTTTCTGCAAGTTTGGTCAGCCCCATGTATGTTATGGGCCAGTAACAGCTCACTTTTCAAAACGTGTTTTTCAGCCCGAAATAAACGCGTTTTTTCAGACAGCTGTATCCCTATGTAACTGCAAGGCTCAGAAGATCCCACACACTCAGGTCTTAACCCCAGTGTGCTGAAAGTGTCAAAACGTGTTTTTCAGCAGAAATAAACATGTTTCTGCAAGTTTGGTCAACCCCATGTAACTTATGGGGCAGTAACAGCTCACTTTTCAAAACGTGTTTTTCAGCCCGAAATAAACGCGTTTTTTCTGACAGCTGTATCCCTATGTAACTGCAAGGCTCAGAAGAGCCCACACACTCAGGTCTTAACTCCAGTGTGCTGAAAGTGTCAAAACATGTTTTTCAGCAGAAATAAACATGTTTCTGCAAGTTTGGTCAACCCCATGTAACTTATGTTCCAGTAACAGCTCACTTTTCAAAACGTGTTTTTCAGCCCGAAATAAACACGTTTTTTCATACAGCTGTATCCCTAAGTAACTGCAAGGCTCAGAAGAGCCCACACACTCAGGTCTTAACCCCAGTGTGCTGAAAGTGTCAAAACATGTTTTTCAGCAGAAATAAACATGTTTCTGCAAGTTTGGTCAACCTCATGTAACTTATGGGGCAGTAACAGCTCACTTTTCAAAACGTGTTTTTCAGCCCGAAATAAACGCGTTTTTTCAGACAGCTGTATCCCCATGTAACTGCAAGGCTCAGAAGAGCCCACACACTCAGGTCTTAACCCCAGTGTGCTGAAAGTGTCAAAACGTGTTTTTCAGCAGAAATAAACATGTTTCTGCAAGTTTGGTCAACCCCATGTAACTTATGGGGCAGTAACAGCTCACTTTTCAAAACGTGTTTTTCAGCCCGAAATAAACGCGTTTTTTCAGACAGCTGTATCCCTATGTAACTGCAAGGCTCAGAAGAGCCCCCACAGGTCTTAACTCCAGTGTGCTGAAAGTGTCAAAACATGTTTTTCAGCAGAAATAAACATGTTTCTGCATGTTTGGTCAACCCCATGTAAGTTATGGGTCAGTAACAGCTCACTTTTCAAAACGTGTTTTTCAGCCCGAAATAAACGCGTTTTTTCAGACAGCTGTATCCCTATGTAACTGCAAGGCTCAGAAGAGCCCACACACTCAGGTCTTAACCCCAGTGTGCTGAAAGTGTCAAAACATGTTTTTCAGCAGAAATAAACATGTTTCTGCATGTTTGGTCAACCCCATGTAAGTTATGGGTCAGTAACAGCTCACTTTTCAAAACGTGTTTTTCAGCCCAAAATAAACGCGTTTTTTCAGACATCTGTATCCCTATGTAACTGCAAGGCTCAGAAGAGCCCCCACAGGTCTTAACCCCAGTGTGCTGAAAGTGTCAAAACATGTTTTTCAGCAGAAATAAACATGTTTCTGCAAGTTTGGTCAACCCCATGTAACTTATGGGGCAGTAACAGCTCACTTTTCAAAACGTGTTTTTCAGCCCGAAATAAACGCGTTTTTTCAGACAGCTGTATCCCTATGTAACTGCAAGGCTCAGAAGAGCCCACACACTCAGGTCTTAACCCCAGTGTGCTGAAAGTGTCAAAACATGTTTTTCAGTAGAAATAAACATGTTTCTGCAAGTTTGGTCAACCCCATGTAACTTATGGGGCAGTAACAGCTCACTTTTCAAAACGTGTTTTTCAGCCCGAAATAAACGCGTTTTTTCAGACAGCTGTATGCCTATGTAACTGCAAGGCTCAGAAGAGCCCACACACTCAGGTCTTAACCCTAGTGTGCTGAAAGTGTCAAAACGTGTTTTTCAGCAGAAATAAACATGTTTCTGCAAGTTTGGTCAACCTCATGTAACTTATGGGGCAGTAACAGCTCACTTTTCAAAACGTGTTTTTCAGCCCGAAATAAACGCGTTTTTTCAGACAGCTGTATCCCTATGTAACTGCAAGGCTCAGAAGAGCCCACACACTCAGGTCTTAACCCCAGTGTGCTGAAAGTGTCAAAACGTGTTTTTCAGCAGAAATAAACATGTTTCTGCAAGTTTGGTCAACCCCATTTAACTTATGGGGCAGTAACAGCTCACTTTTCAAAACGTGTTTTTCAGCCCGAAATAAACGCGTTTTTTCTGACAGCTGTATCCCTATGTAACTGCAAGGCTCAGAAGAGCCCACACACTCAGGTCTTAACCCCAGTGTGCTGAAAGTGTCAAAACATGTTTTTCAGTAGAAATAAACATGTTTCTGCAAGTTTGGTCAACCCCATGTAACTTATGGGGCAGTAACAGCTCACTTTTCAAAACGTGTTTTTCAGCCCGAAATAAACGCGTTTTTTCAGACAGCTGTATGCCTATGTAACTGCAAGGCTCAGAAGAGCCCACACACTCAGGTCTTAACCCTAGTGTGCTGAAAGTGTCAAAACGTGTTTTTCAGCAGAAATAAACATGTTTCTGCAAGTTTGGTCAACCTCATGTAACTTATGGGGCAGTAACAGCTCACTTTTCAAAACGTGTTTTTCAGCCCGAAATAAACGCGTTTTTTCAGACAGCTGTATCCCTATGTAACTGCAAGGCTCAGAAGAGCCCACACACTCAGGTCTTAACCCCAGTGTGCTGAAAGTGTCAAAACGTGTTTTTCAGCAGAAATAAACATGTTTCTGCAAGTTTGGTCAACCCCATGTAACTTATGGGGCAGTAACAGCTCACTTTTCAAAACGTGTTTTTCAGCCCGAAATAAACGCGTTTTTTCAGACAGCTGTATGCCTATGTAACTGCAAGGCTCAGAAGAGCCCCCACAGGTCTTAACTCCAGTGTGCTGAAAGTGTCAAAACATGTTTTTCAGCAGAAATAAACATGTTTCTGCATGTTTGGTCAACCCCATGTAAGTTATGGGTCAGTAACAGCTCACTTTTCAAAACGTGTTTTTCAGCCCGAAATAAACGCGTTTTTTCAGACAGCTGTATCCCTATGTAACTGCAAGGCTCAGAAGAGCCCACACACTCAGGTCTTAACCCCAGTGTGCTGAAAGTGTCAAAACATGTTTTTCAGCAGAAATAAACATGTTTCTGCATGTTTGGTCAACCCCATGTAAGTTATGGGTCAGTAACAGCTCACTTTTCAAAACGTGTTTTTCAGCCCAAAATAAACGCGTTTTTTCAGACATCTGTATCCCTATGTAACTGCAAGGCTCAGAAGAGCCCCCACAGGTCTTAACCCCAGTGTGCTGAAAGTGTCAAAACATGTTTTTCAGCAGAAATAAACATGTTTCTGCAAGTTTGGTCAACCCCATGTAACTTATGGGGCAGTAACAGCTCACTTTTCAAAACGTGTTTTTCAGCCCGAAATAAACGCGTTTTTTCAGACAGCTGTATCCCTATGTAACTGCAAGGCTCAGAAGAGCCCACACACTCAGGTCTTAACCCCAGTGTGCTGAAAGTGTCAAAACATGTTTTTCAGTAGAAATAAACATGTTTCTGCAAGTTTGGTCAACCCCATGTAACTTATGGGGCAGTAACAGCTCACTTTTCAAAACGTGTTTTTCAGCCCGAAATAAACGCGTTTTTTCAGACAGCTGTATGCCTATGTAACTGCAAGGCTCAGAAGAGCCCACACACTCAGGTCTTAACCCTAGTGTGCTGAAAGTGTCAAAACGTGTTTTTCAGCAGAAATAAACATGTTTCTGCAAGTTTGGTCAACCTCATGTAACTTATGGGGCAGTAACAGCTCACTTTTCAAAACGTGTTTTTCAGCCCGAAATAAACGCGTTTTTTCAGACAGCTGTATCCCTATGTAACTGCAAGGCTCAGAAGAGCCCACACACTCAGGTCTTAACCCCAGTGTGCTGAAAGTGTCAAAACGTGTTTTTCAGCAGAAATAAACATGTTTCTGCAAGTTTGGTCAACCCCATTTAACTTATGGGGCAGTAACAGCTCACTTTTCAAAACGTGTTTTTCAGCCCGAAATAAACGCGTTTTTTCTGACAGCTGTATCCCTATGTAACTGCAAGGCTCAGAAGAGCCCACACACTCAGGTCTTAACCCCAGTGTGCTGAAAGTGTCAAAACATGTTTTTCAGTAGAAATAAACATGTTTCTGCAAGTTTGGTCAACCCCATGTAACTTATGGGGCAGTAACAGCTCACTTTTCAAAACGTGTTTTTCAGCCCGAAATAAACGCGTTTTTTCAGACAGCTGTATGCCTATGTAACTGCAAGGCTCAGAAGAGCCCACACACTCAGGTCTTAACCCTAGTGTGCTGAAAGTGTCAAAACGTGTTTTTCAGCAGAAATAAACATGTTTCTGCAAGTTTGGTCAACCTCATGTAACTTATGGGGCAGTAACAGCTCACTTTTCAAAACGTGTTTTTCAGCCCGAAATAAACGCGTTTTTTCAGACAGCTGTATCCCTATGTAACTGCAAGGCTCAGAAGAGCCCACACACTCAGGTCTTAACCCCAGTGTGCTGAAAGTGTCAAAACGTGTTTTTCAGCAGAAATAAACATGTTTCTGCAAGTTTGGTCAACCCCATGTAACTTATGGGGCAGTAACAGCTCACTTTTCAAAACGTGTTTTTCAGCCCGAAATAAACGCGTTTTTTCAGACAGCTGTATCCCTATGTAACTGCAAGGCTCAGAAGAGCCCACACACTCAGGTCTTAACCCCAGTGTGCTGAAAGTGTCAAAACATGTTTTTCAGCAGAAATAAACATGTTTCTGCAAGTTTGGTCAACCCCATGTAACTTATGTTGCAGTAACAGCTCACTTTTCAAAACGTGTTTTTCAGCCCGAAATAAACACGTTTTTTCATACAGCTGTATCCCTATGTAACTGCAAGGCTCAGAAGAGCCCACACACTCAGGTCTTAACCCCAGTGTGCTGAAAGTGTCAAAACGTGTTTTTCAG
Source organism: Lepisosteus oculatus (assembly GCF_040954835.1). NCBI lineage: Eukaryota > Metazoa > Chordata > Actinopteri > Semionotiformes > Lepisosteidae > Lepisosteus > Lepisosteus oculatus. The sequence goes on along the minus strand of NC_090715.1, from coordinate 64,596 downwards.
CAGAAATAAACATGTTTCTGCAAGTTTGGTCAACCCCATTTAACTTATGGGGCAGTAACAGCTCACTTTTCAAAACGTGTTTTTCAGCCCGAAATAAACGCGTTTTTTCTGACAGCTGTATCCCTATGTAACTGCAAGGCTCAGAAGAGCCCACACACTCAGGTCTTAACCCCAGTGTGCTGAAAGTGTCAAAACGTGTTTTTCAGCAGAAATAAACATGTTTCTGCAAGTTTGGTCAACCCCATGTAAGTTATGGGTCAGTAACAGCTCACTTTTCAAAACGTGTTTTTCAGCCCGAAATAAACGCGTTTTTTCAGACATCTGTATCCCTATGTAACTGCAAGGCTCAGAAGAGCCCACACACTCAGGTCTTAACCCCAGTGTGCTGAAAGTGTCAAAACATGTTTTTCAGTAGAAATAAACATGTTTCTGCAAGTTTGGTCAACCCCATGTAACTTATGGGGCAGTAACAGCTCACTTTTCAAAACGTGTTTTTCAGCCCGAAATAAACGCGTTTTTTCAGACAGCTGTATGCCTATGTAACTGCAAGGCTCAGAAGAGCCCACACACTCAGGTCTTAACCCCAGTGTGCTGAAAGTGTCAAATCGTGTTTTTCAGCAGAAATAAACATGTTTCTGCAAGTTTGGTCAGCCCCATGTATGTTATGGGTCAGTAACAGCTCACTTTTCAAAACGTGTTTTTCAGCCCGAAATAAACGCGTTTTTTCAGACAGCTGTATCCCTATGTAACTGCAAGGCTCAGAAGATCCCACACACTCAGGTCTTAACCCCAGTGTGCTGAAAGTGTCAAAACGTGTTTTTCAGCAGAAATAAACATGTTTCTGCAAGTTTGGTCAACCCCATGTAACTTATGGGGCAGTAAGAGCTCACTTTTCAAAACGTGTTTTTCAGCCCGAAATAAACGCGTTTTTTCTGACAGCTGTATCCCTATGTAACTGCAAGGCTCAGAAGAGCCCACACACTCAGGTCTTAACTCCAGTGTGCTGAAAGTGTCAAAACATGTTTTTCAGCAGAAATAAACATGTTTCTGCAAGTTTGGTCAACCCCATGTAACTTATGTTCCAGTAACAGCTCACTTTTCAAAACGTGTTTTTCAGCCCGAAATAAACGCGTTTTTTCATACAGCTGTATCCCTAAGTAACTGCAAGTCTCAGAAGAGCCCACACACTCAGGTCTTAACCCCAGTGTGCTGAAAGTGTCAAAACATGTTTTTCAGCAGAAATAAACATGTTTCTGCAAGTTTGGTCAACCTCATGTAACTTATGGGGCAGTAACAGCTCACTTTTCAAAACGTGTTTTTCAGCCCGAAATAAACGCGTTTTTTCAGACAGCTGTATCCCTATGTATCTGCAAGGCTCAGAAGAGCCCACACACTCAGGTCTTAACCCCAGTGTGCTGAAAGTGTCAAAACGTGTTTTTCAGCAGAAATAAACATGTTTCTGCAAGTTTGGTCAACCCCATGTAACTTATGGGGCAGTAACAGCTCACTTTTCAAAACGTGTTTTTCAGCCCGAAATAAACGCGTTTTTTCAGACAGCTGTATCCCTATGTAACTGCAAGGCTCAGAAGAGCCCCCACAGGTCTTAACCCCAGTGTGCTGAAAGTGTCAAAACATGTTTTTCAGCAGAAATAAACATGTTTCTGCATGTTTGGTCAACCCCATGTAAGTTATGGGTCAGTAACAGCTCACTTTTCAAAACGTGTTTTTCAGCCCGAAATAAACGCGTTTTTTCAGACAGCTGTATCCCTATGTAACTGCAAGGCTCAGAAGAGCCCACACACTCAGGTCTTAACCCCAGTGTGCTGAAAGTGTCAAAACATGTTTTTCAGCAGAAATAAACATGTTTCTGCATGTTTGGTCAACCCCATGTAAGTTATGGGTCAGTAACAGCTCACTTTTCAAAACGTGTTTTTCAGCCCAAAATAAACGCGTTTTTTCAGACATCTGTATCCCTATGTAACTGCAAGGCTCAGAAGAGCCCCCACAGGTCTTAACCCCAGTGTGCTGAAAGTGTCAAAACATGTTTTTCAGCAGAAATAAACATGTTTCTGCAAGTTTGGTCAACCCCATGTAACTTATGGGGCAGTAACAGCTCACTTTTCAAAACGTGTTTTTCAGCCCGAAATAAACGCGTTTTTTCAGACAGCTGTATCCCTATGTAACTGCAAGGCTCAGAAGAGCCCCCACACTCAGGTCTTAACCCCAGTGTGCTGAAAGTGTCAAAACATGTTTTTCAGCAGAAATAAACATGTTTCTGCAAGTTTGGTCAACCCCATGTAACTTATGTTGCAGTAACAGCTCACTTTTCAAAACGTGTTTTTCAGCCCGAAATAAACACGTTTTTTCATACAGCTGTATCCCTATGTAACTGCAAGGCTCAGAAGAGCCCACACACTCAGGTCTTAACCCCAGTGTGCTGAAAGTGTCAAAACGTGTTTTTCAGCAGAAATAAACATGTTTCTGCAAGTTTGGTCAACCCCATTTAACTTATGGGGCAGTAACAGCTCACTTTTCAAAACGTGTTTTTCAGCTCGAAATAAACGCGTTTTTTCTGACAGCTGTATCCCTATGTAACTGCAAGGCTCAGAAGAGCCCACACACTCAGGTCTTAACCCCAGTGTGCTGAAAGTGTCAAAACATGTTTTTCAGCAGAAATAAACATGTTTCTGCAAGTTTGGTCAACCCCATGTAACTTATGTTCCAGTAACAGCTCACTTTTCAAAACGTGTTTTTCAGCCCGAAATAAACACGTTTTTTCATACAGCTGTATCCCTAAGTAACTGCAAGTCTCAGAAGAGCCCACACACTCAGGTCTTAACCCCAGTGTGCTGAAAGTGTCAAAACATGTTTTTCAGCAGAAATAAACATGTTTCTGCAAGTTTGGTCAACCTCATGTAACTTATGGGGCAGTAACAGCTCACTTTTCAAAACGTGTTTTTCAGCCCGAAATAAACGCGTTTTTTCAGACAGCTGTATCCCTATGTAACTGCAAGGCTCAGAAGAGCCCACACACTCAGGTCTTAACCCCAGTGTGCTGAAAGTGTCAAAACGTGTTTTTCAGCAGAAATAAACATGTTTCTGCAAGTTTGGTCAACCCCATGTAACTTATGGGGCAGTAACAGCTCACTTTTCAAAACGTGTTTTTCAGCCCGAAATAAACGCGTTTTTTCAGACAGCTGTATCCCTATGTAACTGCAAGGCTCAGAAGAGCCCCCACAGGTCTTAACCCCAGTGTGCTGAAAGTGTCAAAACATGTTTTTCAGCAGAAATAAACATGTTTCTGCATGTTTGGTCAACCCCATGTAAGTTATGGGTCAGTAACAGCTCACTTTTCAAAACGTGTTTTTCAGCCCGAAATAAACGCGTTTTTTCAGACAGCTGTATCCCTATGTAACTGCAAGGCTCAGAAGAGCCCACACACTCAGGTCTTAACCCCAGTGTGCTGAAAGTGTCAAAACATGTTTTTCAGCAGAAATAAACATGTTTCTGCATGTTTGGTCAACCCCATGTAAGTTATGGGTCAGTAACAGCTCACTTTTCAAAACGTGTTTTTCAGCCCAAAATAAACGCGTTTTTTCAGACATCTGTATCCCTATGTAACTGCAAGGCTCAGAAGAGCCCCCACAGGTCTTAACCCCAGTGTGCTGAAAGTGTCAAAACATGTTTTTCAGCAGAAATAAACATGTTTCTGCAAGTTTGGTCAACCCCATGTAACTTATGGGGCAGTAACAGCTCACTTTTCAAAACGTGTTTTTCAGCCCGAAATAAACGCGTTTTTTCAGACAGCTGTATCCCTATGTAACTGCAAGGCTCAGAAGAGCCCACACACTCAGGTCTTAACCCCAGTGTGCTGAAAGTGTCAAAACATGTTTTTCAGCAGAAATAAACATGTTTCTGCAAGTTTGGTCAACCCCATGTAACTTATGTTGCAGTAACAGCTCACTTTTCAAAACGTGTTTTTCAGCCCGAAATAAACACGTTTTTTCATACAGCTGTATCCCTATGTAACTGCAAGGCTCAGAAGAGCCCACACACTCAGGTCTTAACCCCAGTGTGCTGAAAGTGTCAAAACGTGTTTTTCAGCAGAAATAAACATGTTTCTGCAAGTTTGGTCAACCCCATTTAACTTATGGGGCAGTAACAGCTCACTTTTCAAAACGTGTTTTTCAGCCCGAAATAAACGCGTTTTTTCTGACAGCTGTATCCCTATGTAACTGCAAGGCTCAGAAGAGCCCACACACTCAGGTCTTAACCCCAGTGTGCTGAAAGTGTCAAAACATGTTTTTCAGCAGAAATAAACATGTTTCTGCAAGTTTGGTCAACCCCATGTAACTTATGTTCCAGTAACAGCTCACTTTTCAAAACGTGTTTTTCAGCCCGAAATAAACACGTTTTTTCATACAGCTGTATCCCTAAGTAACTGCAAGGCTCAGAAGAGCCCACACACTCAGGTCTTAACCCCAGTGTGCTGAAAGTGTCAAAACATGTTTTTCAGCAGAAATAAACATGTTTCTGCAAGTTTGGTCAACCTCATGTAACTTATGGGGCAGTAACAGCTCACTTTTCAAAACGTGTTTTTCAGCCCGAAATAAACGCGTTTTTTCAGACAGCTGTATCCCTATGTAACTGCAAGGCTCAGAAGAGCCCACACACTCAGGTCTTAACCCCAGTGTGCTGAAAGTGTCAAAACGTGTTTTTCAGCAGAAATAAACATGTTTCTGCAAGTTTGGTCAACCCCATGTAACTTATGGGGCAGTAACAGCTCACTTTTCAAAACGTGTTTTTCAGCCCGAAATAAACGCGTTTTTTCAGACAGCTGTATCCCTATGTAACTGCAAGGCTCAGAAGAGCCCACACACTCAGGTCTTAACCCCAGTGTGCTGAAAGTGTCAAAACATGTTTTTCAGTAGAAATAAACATGTTTCTGCAAGTTTGGTCAACCCCATGTAACTTATGGGGCAGTAACAGCTCACTTTTCAAAACGTGTTTTTCAGCCCGAAATAAACGCGTTTTTTCAGACAGCTGTATGCCTATGTAGCTGCAAGGCTCAGAAGAGCCCACACACTCAGGTCTTAACCCCAGTGTGCTGAAAGTGTCAAAACGTGTTTTTCAGCAGAAATAAACATGTTTCTGCAAGTTTGGTCAACCTCATGTAACTTATGGGGCAGTAACAGCTCTCTTTTCAAAACGTGTTTTTCAGCCCGAAATAAACGCGTTTTTTCAGACAGCTGTATCCCTATGTAACTGCAAGGCTCAGAAGAGCCCACACACTCAGGTCTTAACCCCAGTGTGCTGAAAGTGTCAAAACGTGTTTTTCAGCAGAAATAAACATGTTTCTGCAAGTTTGGTCAACCCCATGTAACTTATGGGGCAGTAACAGCTCACTTTTCAAAACGTGTTTTTCAGCCCGAAATAAACGCGTTTTTTCTGACAGCTGTATCCCTATGTAACTGCAAGGCTCAGAAGAGCCCACACACTCAGGTCTTAACCCCAGTGTGCTGAAAGTGTCAAAACATGTTTTTCAGCAGAAATAAACATGTTTCTGCAAGTTTGGTCAACCCCATGTAACTTATGTTCCAGTAACAGCTCACTTTTCAAAACGTGTTTTTCAGCCCGAAATAAACACGTTTTTTCATACAGCTGTATCCCTAAGTAACTGCAAGGCTCAGAAGAGCCCACACACTCAGGTCTTAACCCCAGTGTGCTGAAAGTGTCAAAACATGTTTTTCAGCAGAAATAAACATGTTTCTGCAAGTTTGGTCAACCTCATGTAACTTATGGGGCAGTAACAGCTCACTTTTCAAAACGTGTTTTTCAGCCCGAAATAAACGCGTTTTTTCAGACAGCTGTATCCCTATGTAACTGCAAGGCTCAGAAGAGCCCACACACTCAGGTCTTAACCCCAGTGTGCTGAAAGTGTCAAAACGTGTTTTTCAGCAGAAATAAACATGTTTCTGCAAGTTTGGTCAACCCCATGTAACTTATGGGGCAGTAACAGCTCACTTTTCAAAACGTGTTTTTCAGCCCGAAATAAACACGTTTTTTCATACAGCTGTATCCCTATGTAACTGCAAGGCTCAGAAGAGCCCACACACTCAGGTCTTAACCCCAGTGTGCTGAAAGTGTCAAAACGTGTTTTTCAGCAGAAATAAACATGTTTCTGCAAGTTTGGTCAACCCCATTTAACTTATGGGGCAGTAACAGCTCACTTTTCAAAACGTGTTTTTCAGCCCGAAATAAACGCGTTTTTTCTGACAGCTGTATCCCTATGTAACTGCAAGGCTCAGAAGAGCCCACACACTCAGGTCTTAACCCCAGTGTGCTGAAAGTGTCAAAACATGTTTTTCAGCAGAAATAAACATGTTTCTGCAAGTTTGGTCAACCCCATGTAACTTATGTTCCAGTAACAGCTCACTTTTCAAAACGTGTTTTTCAGCCCGAAATAAACACGTTTTTTCATACAGCTGTATCCCTAAGTAACTGCAAGGCTCAGAAGAGCCCACACACTCAGGTCTTAACCCCAGTGTGCTGAAAGTGTCAAAACATGTTTTTCAGCAGAAATAAACATGTTTCTGCAAGTTTGGTCAACCTCATGTAACTTATGGGGCAGTAACAGCTCACTTTTCAAAACGTGTTTTTCAGCCCGAAATAAACGCGTTTTTTCAGACAGCTGTATCCCTATGTAACTGCAAGGCTCAGAAGAGCCCACACACTCAGGTCTTAACCCCAGTGTGCTGAAAGTGTCAAAACGTGTTTTTCAGCAGAAATAAACATGTTTCTGCAAGTTTGGTCAACCCCATGTAACTTATGGGGCAGTAACAGCTCACTTTTCAAAACGTGTTTTTCAGCCCGAAATAAACGCGTTTTTTCAGACAGCTGTATCCCTATGTAACTGCAAGGCTCAGAAGAGCCCACACACTCAGGTCTTAACCCCAGTGTGCTGAAAGTGTCAAAACATGTTTTTCAGTAGAAATAAACATGTTTCTGCAAGTTTGGTCAACCCCATGTAACTTATGGGGCAGTAACAGCTCACTTTTCAAAACGTGTTTTTCAGCCCGAAATAAACGCGTTTTTTCAGACAGCTGTATGCCTATGTAGCTGCAAGGCTCAGAAGAGCCCACACACTCAGGTCTTAACCCCAGTGTGCTGAAAGTGTCAAAACGTGTTTTTCAGCAGAAATAAACATGTTTCTGCAAGTTTGGTCAACCTCATGTAACTTATGGGGCAGTAACAGCTCTCTTTTCAAAACGTGTTTTTCAGCCCGAAATAAACGCGTTTTTTCAGACAGCTGTATCCCTATGTAACTGCAAGGCTCAGAAGAGCCCACACACTCAGGTCTTAACCCCAGTGTGCTGAAAGTGTCAAAACGTGTTTTTCAGCAGAAATAAACATGTTTCTGCAAGTTTGGTCAACCCCATGTAACTTATGGGGCAGTAACAGCTCACTTTTCAAAACGTGTTTTTCAGCCCGAAATAAACGCGTTTTTTCTGACAGCTGTATCCCTATGTAACTGCAAGGCTCAGAAGAGCCCACACACTCAGGTCTTAACCCCAGTGTGCTGAAAGTGTCAAAACATGTTTTTCAGCAGAAATAAACATGTTTCTGCAAGTTTGGTCAACCCCATGTAACTTATGTTCCAGTAACAGCTCACTTTTCAAAACGTGTTTTTCAGCCCGAAATAAACACGTTTTTTCATACAGCTGTATCCCTAAGTAACTGCAAGGCTCAGAAGAGCCCACACACTCAGGTCTTAACCCCAGTGTGCTGAAAGTGTCAAAACATGTTTTTCAGCAGAAATAAACATGTTTCTGCAAGTTTGGTCAACCTCATGTAACTTATGGGGCAGTAACAGCTCACTTTTCAAAACGTGTTTTTCAGCCCGAAATAAACGCGTTTTTTCAGACAGCTGTATCCCTATGTAACTGCAAGGCTCAGAAGAGCCCACACACTCAGGTCTTAACCCCAGTGTGCTGAAAGTGTCAAAACGTGTTTTTCAGCAGAAATAAACATGTTTCTGCAAGTTTGGTCAACCCCATGTAACTTATGGGGCAGTAACAGCTCACTTTTCAAAACGTGTTTTTCAGCCCGAAATAAACGCGTTTTTTCAGACAGCTGTATCCCTATGTAACTGCAAGGCTCAGAAGAGCCCACACACTCAGGTCTTAACCCCAGTGTGCTGAAAGTGTCAAAACATGTTTTTCAGTAGAAATAAACATGTTTCTGCAAGTTTGGTCAACCCCATGTAACTTATGGGGCAGTAACAGCTCACTTTTCAAAACGTGTTTTTCAGCCCGAAATAAACCCGTTTTTTCAGACAGCTGTATCCCTATGTAACTGCAAGGCTCAGAAGAGCCCACACACTCAGGTCTTAACCCCAGTGTGCTGAAAGTGTCAAAACGTGTTTTTCAGCAGAAATAAACATGTTTCTGCAAGTTTGGTCAACCCCATGTAAGTTATGGGTCAGTAACAGCTCACTTTTCAAAACGTGTTTTTCAGCCCGAAATAAACGCGTTTTTTCAGACATCTGTATCCCTATGTAACTGCAAGGCTCAGAAGAGCCCACACACTCAGGTCTTAACCCCAGTGTGCTGAAAGTGTCAAAACATGTTTTTCAGTAGAAATAAACATGTTTCTGCAAGTTTGGTCAACCCCATGTAACTTATGGGGCAGTAACAGCTCACTTTTCAAAACGTGTTTTTCAGCCCGAAATAAACGCGTTTTTTCAGACAGCTGTATGCCTATGTAACTGCAAGGCTCAGAAGAGCCCACACACTCAGGTCTTAACCCCAGTGTGCTGAAAGTGTCAAATCGTGTTTTTCAGCAGAAATAAACATGTTTCTGCAAGTTTGGTCAGCCCCATGTATGTTATGGGTCAGTAACAGCTCACTTTTCAAAACGTGTTTTTCAGCCCGAAATAAACGCGTTTTTTCAGACAGCTGTATCCCTATGTAACTGCAAGGCTCAGAAGATCCCACACACTCAGGTCTTAACCCCAGTGTGCTGAAAGTGTCAAAACGTGTTTTTCAGCAGAAATAAACATGTTTCTGCAAGTTTGGTCAACCCCATGTAACTTATGGGGCAGTAACAGCTCACTTTTCAAAACGTGTTTTTCAGCCCGAAATAAACGCGTTTTTTCTGACAGCTGTATCCCTATGTAACTGCAAGGCTCAGAAGAGCCCACACACTCAGGTCTTAACTCCAGTGTGCTGAAAGTGTCAAAACATGTTTTTCAGCAGAAATAAACATGTTTCTGCAAGTTTGGTCAACCCCATGTAACTTATGTTCCAGTAACAGCTCACTTTTCAAAACGTGTTTTTCAGCCTGAAATAAACGCGTTTTTTCATACAGCTGTATCCCTAAGTAACTGCAAGTCTCAGAAGAGCCCACACACTCAGGTCTTAACCCCAGTGTGCTGAAAGTGTCAAAACATGTTTTTCAGCAGAAATAAACATGTTTCTGCAAGTTTGGTCAACCTCATGTAACTTATGGGGCAGTAACAGCTCACTTTTCAAAACGTGTTTTTCAGCCCGAAATAAACGCGTTTTTTCAGACAGCTGTATCCCTATGTATCTGCAAGGCTCAGAAGAGCCCACACACTCAGGTCTTAACCCCAGTGTGCTGAAAGTGTCAAAACGTGTTTTTCAGCAGAAATAAACATGTTTCTGCAAGTTTGGTCAACCCCATGTAACTTATGGGGCAGTAACAGCTCACTTTTCAAAACGTGTTTTTCAGCCCGAAATAAACGCGTTTTTTCAGACAGCTGTATCCCTATGTAACTGCAAGGCTCAGAAGAGCCCCCACAGGTCTTAACCCCAGTGTGCTGAAAGTGTCAAAACATGTTTTTCAGCAGAAATAAACATGTTTCTGCATGTTTGGTCAACCCCATGTAAGTTATGGGTCAGTAACAGCTCACTTTTCAAAACGTGTTTTTCAGCCCGAAATAAACGCGTTTTTTCTGACAGCTGTATCCCTATGTAACTGCAAGGCTCAGAAGAGCCCACACACTCAGGTCTTAACCCCAGTGTGCTGAAAGTGTCAAAACGTGTTTTTCAGCAGAAATAAACATGTTTCTGCAAGTTTGGTCAACCCCATGTAAGTTATGGGGCAGTAACAGCTCACTTTTCAAAACGTGTTTTTCAGCCCGAAATAAACGCGTTTTTTCAGACATCTGTATCCCTATGTAACTGCAAGGCTCAGAAGAGCCCACACACTCAGGTCTTAACCCCAGTGTGCTGAAAGTGTCAAAACATGTTTTTCAGTAGAAATAAACATGTTTCTGCAAGTTTGGTCAACCCCATGTAACTTATGGGGCAGTAACAGCTCACTTTTCAAAACGTGTTTTTCAGCCCGAAATAAACGCGTTTTTTCAGACAGCTGTATGCCTATGTAACTGCAAGGCTCAGAAGAGCCCACACACTCAGGTCTTAACCCCAGTGTGCTGAAAGTGTCAAATCGTGTTTTTCAGCAGAAATAAACATGTTTCTGCAAGTTTGGTCAGCCCCATGTATGTTATGGGTCAGTAACAGCTCACTTTTCAAAACGTGTTTTTCAGCCCGAAATAAACGCGTTTTTTCATACAGCTGTATCCCTATGTAACTGCAAGGCTCAGAAGAGCCCACACACTCAGGTCTTAACCCCAGTGTGCTGAAAGTGTCAAAACATGTTTTTCAGCAGAAATAAACATGTTTCTGCAAGTTTGGTCAACCCCATGTAACTTATGTTGCAGTAACAGCTCACTTTTCAAAACGTGTTTTTCAGCCCGAAATAAACACGTTTTTTCATACAGCTGTATCCCTATGTAACTGCAAGGCTCAGAAGAGCCCACACACTCAGGTCTTAACCCCAGTGTGCTGAAAGTGTCAAAACGTGTTTTTCAGCAGAAATAAACATGTTTCTGCAAGTTTGGTCAACCCCATGTAAGTTATGGGGCAGTAACAGCACACTTTTCAAAACGTGTTTTTCAGCCCGAAATAAACGCGTTTTTTCTGACAGCTGTATCCCTATGTAACTGCAAGGCTCAGAAGAGCCCACACACTCAGGTCTTAACCCCAGTGTGCTGAAAGTGTCAAAACATGTTTTCAGCAGAAATAAACATGTTTCTGCAAGTTTGGTCAACCCCATGTAACTTATGTTCCAGTAACAGCTCACTTTTCAAAACGTGTTTTTCAGCCCGAAATAAACACGTTTTTTCATACAGCTGTATCCCTAAGTAACTGCAAGGCTCAGAAGAGCCCACACACTCAGGTCTTAACCCCAGTGTGCTGAAAGTGTCAAAACATGTTTTTCAGCAGAAATAAACATGTTTCTGCAAGTTTGGTCAACCTCATGTAACTAATGGGGCAGTAACAGCTCACTTTTCAAAACGTGTTTTTCAGCCCGAAATAAACGCGTTTTTTCAGACAGCTGTATCCCTATGTAACTGCAAGGCTCAGAAGAGCCCACACACTCGGGTCTTAACCCCAGTGTGCTGAAAGTGTCAAAACGTGTTTTTCAGCAGAAATAAACATGTTTCTGCAAGTTTGGTCAACCCCATGTAACTTATGGGGCAGTAACAGCTCACTTTTCAAAACGTGTTTTTCAGCCCGAAATAAACGCGTTTTTTCAGACAGCTGTATCCCTATGTAACTGCAAGGCTCAGAAGAGCCCCCACAGGTCTTAACCCCAGTGTGCTGAAAGTGTCAAAACATGTTTTTCAGCAGAAATAAACATGTTTCTGCATGTTTGGTCAACCCCATGTAAGTTATGGGTCAGTAACAGCTCACTTTTCAAAACGTGTTTTTCAGCCCGAAATAAACGCGTTTTTTCAGACAGCTGTATCCCTATGTAACTGCAAGGCTCAGAAGAGCCCACACACTCAGGTCTTAACCCCAGTGTGCTGAAAGTGTCAAAACATGTTTTTCAGCAGAAATAAACATGTTTCTGCATGTTTGGTCAACCCCATGTAAGTTATGGGTCAGTAACAGCTCACTTTTCAAAACGTGTTTTTCAGCCCGAAATAAACGCGTTTTTTCAGACATCTGTATCCCTATGTAACTGCAAGGCTCAGAAGAGCCCCCACAGGTCTTAACCCCAGTGTGCTGAAAGTGTCAAAACATGTTTTTCAGTAGAAATAAACATGTTTCTGCATGTTTGGTCAACCCCATGTAAGTTATGGGTCAGTAACAGCTCACTTTTCAAAACGTGTTTTTCAGCCCGAAATAAACGCGTTTTTTCAGACAGCTGTATGCCTATGTAGCTGCAAGGCTCAGAAGAGCCCACACACTCAGGTCTTAACCCCAGTGTGCTGAAAGTGTCAAAACGTGTTTTTCAGCAGAAATAAACATGTTTCTGCAAGTTTGGTCAACCTCATGTAACTTATGGGGCAGTAACAGCTCACTTTTCAAAACGTGTTTTTCAGCCCGAAATAAACGCGTTTTTTCAGACAGCTGTATCCCTATGTAACTGCAAGGCTCAGAAGAGCCCACACACTCAGGTCTTAACCCCAGTGTGCTGAAAGTGTCAAAACGTGTTTTTCAGCAGAAATAAACATGTTTCTGCAAGTTTGGTCAACCCCATGTAACTTATGGGGCAGTAACAGCTCACTTTTCAAAACGTGTTTTTCAGCCCGAAATAAACGCGTTTTTTCAGACAGCTGTATCCCTATGTAACTGCAAGGCTCAGAAGAGCCCACACACTCAGGTCTTAACCCCAGTGTGCTGAAAGTGTCAAAACATGTTTTTCAGCAGAAATAAACATGTTTCTGCAAGTTTGGTCAACCCCATGTAACTTATGTTGCAGTAACAGCTCACTTTTCAAAACGTGTTTTTCAGCCCGAAATAAACACGTTTTTTCATACAGCTGTATCCCTATGTAACTGCAAGGCTCAGAAGAGCCCACACACTCAGGTCTTAACCCCAGTGTGCTGAAAGTGTCAAAACGTGTTTTTCAGCAGAAATAAACATGTTTCTGCAAGTTTGGTCAACCCCATTTAACTTATGGGGCAGTAACAGCACACTTTTCAAAACGTGTTTTTCAGCCCGAAATAAACGCGTTTTTTCTGACAGCTGTATCCCTATGTAACTGCAAGGCTCAGAAGAGCCCACACACTCAGGTCTTAACCCCAGTGTGCTGAAAGTGTCAAAACGTGTTTTTCAGCAGAAATAAACATGTTTCTGCAAGTTTGGTCAACCCCATGTAAGTTATGGGTCAGTAACAGCTCACTTTTCAAAACGTGTTTTTCAGCCCGAAATAAACGCGTTTTTTCAGACATCTGTATCCCTATGTAACTGCAAGGCTCAGAAGAGCCCCCACAGGTCTTAACCCCAGTGTGCTGAAAGTGTCAAAACATGTTTTTCAGCAGAAATAAACATGTTTCTGCAAGTTTGGTCAACCCCATGTAACTTATGGGGCAGTAACAGCTCACTTTTCAAAACGTGTTTTTCAGCCCGAAATAAACGCGTTTTTTCAGACAGCTGTATCCCTATGTAACTGCAAGGCTCAGAAGAGCCCACACACTCAGGTCTTAACCCCAGTGTGCTGAAAGTGTCAAAACATGTTTTTCAGCAGAAATAAACATGTTTCTGCAAGTTTGGTCAACCCCATGTAACTTATGTTGCAGTAACAGCTCACTTTTCAAAACGTGTTTTTCAGCCCGAAATAAACGCGTTTTTTCAGACAGCTGTATCCCTATGTAACTGCAAGGCTCAGAAGAGCCCACACACTCAGGTCTTAACCCCAGTGTGCTGAAAGTGTCAAAATATGTTTTTCAGCAGAAATAAACATGTTTCTGCATGTTTGGTCAACCCCATGTAAGTTATGGGTCAGTAACAGCTCACTTTTCAAAACGTGTTTTTCAGCCCGAAATAAACGCGTTTTTTCAGACAGCTGTATCCCTATGTAACTGCAAGGCTCAGAAGAGCCCACACACTCAGGTCTTAACCCCAGTGTGCTGAAAGTGTCAAAACATGTTTTTCAGCAGAAATAAACATGTTTCTGCATGTTTGGTCAACCCCATGTAAGTTATGGGTCAGTAACAGCTCACTTTTCAAAACGTGTTTTTCAGCCCGAAATAAACGCGTTTTTTCAGACAGCTGTATGCCTATGTAGCTGCAAGGCTCAGAAGAGCCCACACACTCAGGTCTTAACCCCAGTGTGCTGAAAGTGTCAAAACGTGTTTTTCAGCAGAAATAAACATGTTTCTGCAAGTTTGGTCAACCTCATGTAACTTATGGGGCAGTAACAGCTCACTTTTCAAAACGTGTTTTTCAGCCCGAAATAAACGCGTTTTTTCAGACAGCTGTATCCCTATGTAACTGCAAGGCTCAGAAGAGCCCACACACTCAGGTCTTAACCCCAGTGTGCTGAAAGTGTCAAAACGTGTTTTTCAGCAGAAATAAACATGTTTCTGCAAGTTTGGTCAACCCCATGTAACTTATGGGGCAGTAACAGCTCACTTTTCAAAACGTGTTTTTCAGCCCGAAATAAACGCGTTTTTTCAGACAGCTGTATCCCTATGTAACTGCAAGGCTCAGAAGAGCCCACACACTCAGGTCTTAACCCCAGTGTGCTGAAAGTGTCAAAACATGTTTTTCAGCAGAAATAAACATGTTTCTGCAAGTTTGGTCAACCCCATGTAACTTATGTTGCAGTAACAGCTCACTTTTCAAAACGTGTTTTTCAGCCCGAAATAAACACGTTTTTTCATACAGCTGTATCCCTATGTAACTGCAAGGCTCAGAAGAGCCCACACACTCAGGTCTTAACCCCAGTGTGCTGAAAGTGTCAAAACGTGTTTTTCAGCAGAAATAAACATGTTTCTGCAAGTTTGGTCAACCCCATTTAACTTATGGGGCAGTAACAGCACACTTTTCAAAACGTGTTTTTCAGCCCGAAATAAACGCGTTTTTTCTGACAGCTGTATCCCTATGTAACTGCAAGGCTCAGAAGAGCCCACACACTCAGGTCTTAACCCCAGTGTGCTGAAAGTGTCAAAACGTGTTTTTCAGCAGAAATAAACATGTTTCTGCAAGTTTGGTCAACCCCATGTCAGTTATGGGTCAGTAACAGCTCACTTTTCAAAACGTGTTTTTCAGCCCGAAATAAACGCGTTTTTTCAGACATCTGTATCCCTATGTAACTGCAAGGCTCAGAAGAGCCCACACACTCAGGTCTTAACCCCAGTGTGCTGAAAGTGTCAAAACATGTTTTTCAGTAGAAATAAACATGTTTCTGCAAGTTTGGTCAACCCCATGTAACTTATGGGGCAGTAACAGCTCACTTTTCAAAACGTGTTTTTCAGCCCGAAATAAACGCGTTTTTTCAGACATCTGTATCCCTATGTAACTGCAAGGCTCAGAAGAGCCCCCACAGGTCTTAACCCCAGTGTGCTGAAAGTGTCAAAACATGTTTTTCAGCAGAAATAAACATGTTTCTGCAAGTTTGGTCAACCCCATGTAACTTATGGGGCAGTAACAGCTCACTTTTCAAAACGTGTTTTTCAGCCCGAAATAAACGCGTTTTTTCAGACAGCTGTATCCCTATGTAACTGCAAGGCTCAGAAGAGCCCACACACTCAGGTCTTAACCCCAGTGTGCTGAAAGTGTCAAAACATGTTTTTCAGCAGAAATAAACATGTTTCTGCAAGTTTGGTCAACCCCATGTAACTTATGTTGCAGTAACAGCTCACTTTTCAAAACGTGTTTTTCAGCCCGAAATAAACACGTTTTTTCATACAGCTGTATCCCTATGTAACTGCAAGGCTCAGAAGAGCCCACACACTCAGGTCTTAACCCCAGTGTGCTGAAAGTGTCAAAACGTGTTTTTCAGCAGAAATAAACATGTTTCTGCAAGTTTGGTCAACCCCATTTAACTTATGGGGCAGTAACAGCTCACTTTTCAAAACGTGTTTTTCAGCCCGAAATAAACGCGTTTTTTCTGACAGCTGTATCCCTATGTAACTGCAAGGCTCAGAAGAGCCCACACACTCAGGTCTTAACCCCAGTGTGCTGAAAGTGTCAAAACATGTTTTTCAGCAGAAATAAACATGTTTCTGCAAGTTTGGTCAACCCCATGTAACTTATGTTCCAGTAACAGCTCACTTTTCAAAACGTGTTTTTCAGCCCGAAATAAACACGTTTTTTCATACAGCTGTATCCCTAAGTAACTGCAAGGCTCAGAAGAGCCCACACACTCAGGTCTTAACCCCAGTGTGCTGAAAGTGTCAAAACATGTTTTTCAGCAGAAATAAACATGTTTCTGCAAGTTTGGTCAACCTCATGTAACTTATGGGGCAGTAACAGCTCACTTTTCAAAACGTGTTTTTCAGCCCGAAATAAACGCGTTTTTTCAGACAGCTGTATCCCTATGTAACTGCAAGGCTCAGAAGAGCCCACACACTCAGGTCTTAACCCCAGTGTGCTGAAAGTGTCAAAACGTGTTTTTCAGCAGAAATAAACATGTTTCTGCAAGTTTGGTCAACCCCATGTAACTTATGGGGCAGTAACAGCTCACTTTTCAAAACGTGTTTTTCAGCCCGAAATAAACGCGTTTTTTCAGACAGCTGTATCCCTATGTAACTGCAAGGCTCAGAAGAGCCCACACACTCAGGTCTTAACCCCAGTGTGCTGAAAGTGTCAAAACATGTTTTTCAGCAGAAATAAACATGTTTCTGCAAGTTTGGTCAACCCCATGTAACTTATGTTGCAGTAACAGCTCACTTTTCAAAACGTGTTTTTCAGCCCGAAATAAACACGTTTTTTCATACAGCTGTATCCCTATGTAACTGCAAGGCTCAGAAGAGCCCACACACTCAGGTCTTAACCCCAGTGTGCTGAACGTGTCAAAACGTGTTTTTCAGCAGAAATAAACATGTTTCTGCAAGTTTGGTCAACCCCATTTAACTTATGGGGCAGTAACAGCACACTTTTCAAAACGTGTTTTTCAGCCCGAAATAAACGCGTTTTTTCTGACAGCTGTATCCCTATGTAACTGCAAGGCTCAGAAGAGCCCACACACTCAGGTCTTAACCCCAGTGTGCTGAAAGTGTCAAAACGTGTTTTTCAGCAGAAATAAACATGTTTCTGCAAGTTTGGTCAACCCCATGTAAGTTATGGGTCAGTAACAGCTCACTTTTCAAAACGTGTTTTTCAGCCCGAAATAAACGCGTTTTTTCAGACATCTGTATCCCTATGTAACTGCAAGGCTCAGAAGAGCCCACACACTCAGGTCTTAACCCCAGTGTGCTGAAAGTGTCAAAACATGTTTTTCAGTAGAAATAAACATGTTTCTGCAAGTTTGGTCAACCCATGTAACTTATGGGGCAGTAACAGCTCACTTTTCAAAACGTGTTTTTCAGCCCGAAATAAACGCGTTTTTTCAGACAGCTGTATGCCTATGTAACTGCAAGGCTCAGAAGAGCCCACACACTCAGGTCTTAACCCCAGTGTGCTGAAAGTGTCAAATCGTGTTTTTCAGCAGAAATAAACATGTTTCTGCAAGTTTGGTCAGCCCCATGTATGTTATGGGTCAGTAACAGCTCACTTTTCAAAACGTGTTTTTCAGCCCGAAATAAACGCGTTTTTTCAGACAGCTGTATCCCTATGTAACTGCAAGGCTCAGAAGATCCCACACACTCAGGTCTTAACCCCAGTGTGCTGAAAGTGTCAAAACGTGTTTTTCAGCAGAAATAAACATGTTTCTGCAAGTTTGGTCAACCCCATGTAACTTATGGGGCAGTAACAGCTCACTTTTCAAAACGTGTTTTTCAGCCCGAAATAAACGCGTTTTTTCTGACAGCTGTATCCCTATGTAACTGCAAGGCTCAGAAGAGCCCACACACTCAGGTCTTAACTCCAGTGTGCTGAAAGTGTCAAAACATGTTTTTCAGCAGAAATAAACATGTTTCTGCAAGTTTGGTCAACCCCATGTAACTTATGTTGCAGTAACAGCTCACTTTTCAAAACGTGTTTTTCAGCCCGAAATAAACACGTTTTTTCATACAGCTGTATCCCTATGTAACTGCAAGGCTCAGAAGAGCCCACACACTCAGGTCTTAACCCCAGTGTGCTGAAAGTGTCAAAACATGTTTTTCAGCAGAAATAAACATGTTTCTGCAAGTTTGGTCAACCCCATGTAACTTATGTTGCAGTAACAGCTCACTTTTCAAAACGTGTTTTTCAGCCCGAAATAAACACGTTTTTTCATACAGCTGTATCCCTATGTAACTGCAAGGCTCAGAAGAGCCCACACACTCAGGTCTTAACCCCAGTGTGCTGAAAGTGTCAAAACGTGTTTTTCAGCAGAAATAAACATGTTTCTGCAAGTTTGGTCAACCCCATGTAAGTTATGGGGCAGTAACAGCACACTTTTCAAAACGTGTTTTTCAGCCCGAAATAAACGCGTTTTTTCTGACAGCTGTATCCCTATGTAACTGCAAGGCTCAGAAGAGCCCACACACTCAGGTCTTAACCCCAGTGTGCTGAAAGTGTCAAAACATGTTTTCAGCAGAAATAAACATGTTTCTGCAAGTTTGGTCAACCCCATGTAACTTATGTTCCAGTAACAGCTCACTTTTCAAAACGTGCTTTTCAGCCCGAAATAAACACGTTTTTTCATACAGCTGTATCCCTAAGTAACTGCAAGGCTCAGAAGAGCCCACACACTCAGGTCTTAACCCCAGTGTGCTGAAAGTGTCAAAACATGTTTTTCAGCAGAAATAAACATGTTTCTGCAAGTTTGGTCAACCTCATGTAACTTATGGGGCAGTAACAGCTCACTTTTCAAAACGTGTTTTTCAGCCCGAAATAAACGCGTTTTTTCAGACAGCTGTATCCCTATGTAACTGCAAGGCTCAGAAGAGCCCACACACTCAGGTCTTAACCCCAGTGTGCTGAAAGTGACAAAACGTGTTTTTCAGCAGAAATAAACATGTTTCTGCAAGTTTGGTCAACCCCATGTAACTTATGGGGCAGTAACAGCTCACTTTTCAAAACGTGTTTTTCAGCCCGAAATAAACGCGTTTTTTCAGACAGCTGTATCCCTATGTAACTGCAAGGCTCAGAAGAGCCCCCACAGGTCTTAACCCCAGTGTGCTGAAAGTGTCAAAACATGTTTTTCAGCAGAAATAAACATGTTTCTGCATGTTTGGTCAACCCCATGTAAGTTATGGGTCAGTAACAGCTCACTTTTCAAAACGTGTTTTTCAGCCCGAAATAAACGCGTTTTTTCAGACAGCTGTATCCCTATGTAACTGCAAGGCTCAGAAGAGCCCACACACTCAGGTCTTAACCCCAGTGTGCTGAAAGTGTCAAAACATGTTTTTCAGCAGAAATAAACATGTTTCTGCATGTTTGGTCAACCCCATGTAAGTTATGGGTCAGTAACAGCTCACTTTTCAAAACGTGTTTTTCAGCCCGAAATAAACGCGTTTTTTCAGACATCTGTATCCCTATGTAACTGCAAGGCTCAGAAGAGCCCCCACAGGTCTTAACCCCAGTGTGCTGAAAGTGTCAAAACATGTTTTTCAGCAGAAATAAACATGTTTCTGCAAGTTTGGTCAACCCCATGTAACTTATGGGGCAGTAACAGCTCACTTTTCAAAACGTGTTTTTCAGCCCGAAATAAACGCGTTTTTTCAGACAGCTGTATCCCTATGTAACTGCAAGGCTCAGAAGAGCCCACACACTCAGGTCTTAACCCCAGTGTGCTGAAAGTGTCAAAACATGTTTTTCAGCAGAAATAAACATGTTTCTGCAAGTTTGGTCAACCCCATGTAACTTATGTTGCAGTAACAGCTCACTTTTCAAAACGTGTTTTTCAGCCCGAAATAAACGCGTTTTTTCAGACAGCTGTATCCCTATGTAACTGCAAGGCTCAGAAGAGCCCCCACAGGTCTTAACCCCAGTGTGCTGAAAGTGTCAAAACATGTTTTTCAGCAGAAATAAACATGTTTCTGCATGTTTGGTCAACCCCATGTAAGTTATGGGTCAGTAACAGCTCACTTTTCAAAACGTGTTTTTCAGCCCGAAATAAACGCGTTTTTTCAGACAGCTGTATCCCTATGTAACTGCAAGGCTCAGAAGAGCCCACACACTCAGGTCTTAACCCCAGTGTGCTGAAAGTGTCAAAACATGTTTTTCAGCAGAAATAAACATGTTTCTGCATGTTTGGTCAACCCCATGTAAGTTATGGGTCAGTAACAGCTCACTTTTCAAAACGTGTTTTTCAGCCCGAAATAAACGCGTTTTTTCAGACATCTGTATCCCTATGTAACTGAAAGGCTCAGAAGAGCCCCCACAGGTCTTAACCCCAGTGTGCTGAAAGTGTCAAAACATGTTTTTCAGCAGAAATAAACATGTTTCTGCAAGTTTGGTCAACCCCATGTAACTTATGGGGCAGTAACAGCTCACTTTTCAAAACGTGTTTTTCAGCCCGAAATAAACGCGTTTTTTCAGACAGCTGTATCCCTATGTAACTGCAAGGCTCAGAAGAGCCCACACACTCAGGTCTTAACCCCAGTGTGCTGAAAGTGTCAAAACTTGTTTTTCAGCAGAAATAAACATGTTTCTGCAAGTTTGGTCAACCCCATGTAACTTATGTTGCAGTAACAGCTCACTTTTCAAAACGTGTTTTTCAGCCCGAAATAAACACGTTTTTTCATACAGCTGTATCCCTATGTAACTGCAAGGCTCAGAAGAGCCCACACACTCAGGTCTTAACCCCAGTGTGCTGAAAGTGTCAAAACGTGTTTTTCAGCAGAAATAAACATGTTTCTGCAAGTTTGGTCAACCCCATTTAACTTATGGGGCAGTAACAGCTCACTTTTCAAAACGTGTTTTTCAGCCCGAAATAAACGCGTTTTTTCTGACAGCTGTATCCCTATGTAACTGCAAGGCTCAGAAGAGCCCACACACTCAGGTCTTAACCCCAGTGTGCTGAAAGTGTCAAAACATGTTTTTCAGCAGAAATAAACATGTTTCTGCAAGTTTGGTCAACCCCATGTAACTTATGTTGCAGTAACAGCTCACTTTTCAAAACGTGTTTTTCAGCCCGAAATAAACGCGTTTTTTCAGACAGCTGTATCCCTATGTAACTGCAAGGCTCAGAAGAGCCCACACACTCAGGTCTTAACCCCAGTGTGCTGAAAGTGTCAAAACGTGTTTTTCAGCAGAAATAAACATGTTTCTGCAAGTTTGGTCAACCCCATGTAACTTATGGGGCAGTAACAGCTCACTTTTCAAAACGTGTTTTTCAGCCCGAAATAAACGCGTTTTTTCAGACAGCTGTATCCCTATGTAACTGCAAGGCTCAGAAGAGCCCACACACTCAGGTCTTAACCCCAGTGTGCTGAAAGTGTCAAAACATGTTTTTCAGTAGAAATAAACATGTTTCTGCAAGTTTGGTCAACCCCATGTAACTTATGGGGCAGTAACAGCTCACTTTTCAAAACGTGTTTTTCAGCCCGAAATAAACGCGTTTTTTCAGACAGCTGTATGCCTATGTAGCTGCAAGGCTCAGAAGAGCCCACACACTCAGGTCTTAACCCCAGTGTGCTGAAAGTGTCAAAACGTGTTTTTCAGCAGAAATAAACATGTTTCTGCAAGTTTGGTCAACCTCATGTAACTTATGGGGCAGTAACAGCTCACTTTTCAAAACGTGTTTTTCAGCCCGAAATAAACGCGTTTTTTCAGACAGCTGTATCCCTATGTAACTGCAAGGCTCAGAAGAGCCCACACACTCAGGTCTTAACCCCAGTGTGCTGAAAGTGTCAAAACATGTTTTTCAGCAGAAATAAACATGTTTCTGCAAGTTTGGTCAACCCCATGTAACTTATGTTGCAGTAACAGCTCACTTTTCAAAACGTGTTTTTCAGCCCGAAATAAACACGTTTTTTCATACAGCTGTATCCCTATGTAACTGCAAGGCTCAGAAGAGCCCACACACTCAGGTCTTAACCCCAGTGTGCTGAAAGTGTCAAAACGTGTTTTTCAGCAGAAATAAACATGTTTCTGCAAGTTTGGTCAACCCCATTTAACTTATGGGGCAGTAACAGCACACTTTTCAAAACGTGTTTTTCAGCCCGAAATAAACGCGTTTTTTCTGACAGCTGTATCCCTATGTAACTGCAAGGCTCAGAAGAGCCCACACACTCAGGTCTTAACCCCAGTGTGCTGAAAGTGTCAAAACGTGTTTTTCAGCAGAAATAAACATGTTTCTGCAAGTTTGGTCAACCCCATGTAAGTTATGGGTCAGTAACAGCTCACTTTTCAAAACGTGTTTTTCAGCCCGAAATAAACGCGTTTTTTCAGACATCTGTATCCCTATGTAACTGCAAGGCTCAGAAGAGCCCACACACTCAGGTCTTAACCCCAGTGTGCTGAAAGTGTCAAAACATGTTTTTCAGTAGAAATAAACATGTTTCTGCAAGTTTGGTCAACCCCATGTAACTTATGGGGCAGTAACAGCTCACTTTTCAAAACGTGTTTTTCAGCCCGAAATAAACGCGTTTTTTCAGACAGCTGTATGCCTATGTAACTGCAAGGCTCAGAAGAGCCCACACACTCAGGTCTTAACCCCAGTGTGCTGAAAGTGTCAAATCGTGTTTTTCAGCAGAAATAAACATGTTTCTGCAAGTTTGGTCAGCCCCATGTACGTTATGGGTCAGTAACAGCTCACTTTTCAAAACGTGTTTTTCAGCCCGAAATAAACGCGTTTTTTCAGACAGCTGTATCCCTATGTAACTGCAAGGCTCAGAAGATCCCACACACTCAGGTCTTAACCCCAGTGTGCTGAAAGTGTCAAAACGTGTTTTTCAGCAGAAATAAACATGTTTCTGCAAGTTTGGTCAACCCCATGTAACTTATGGGGCAGTAACAGCTCACTTTTCAAAACGTGTTTTTCAGCCCGAAATAAACGCGTTTTTTCTGACAGCTGTATCCCTATGTAACTGCAAGGCTCAGAAGAGCCCACACACTCAGGTCTTAACTCCAGTGTGCTGAAAGTGTCAAAACATGTTTTTCAGCAGAAATAAACATGTTTCTGCAAGTTTGGTCAACCCCATGTAACTTATGTTGCAGTAACAGCTCACTTTTCAAAACGTGTTTTTCAGCCCGAAATAAACACGTTTTTTCAGACAGCTGTATCCCTATGTAACTGCAAGGCTCAGAAGAGCCCACACACTCAGGTCTTAACCCCAGTGTGCTGAAAGTGTCAAAACGTGTTTTTCAGCAGAAATAAACATGTTTCTGCAAGTTTGGTCAACCCCATGTAAGTTATGGGGCAGTAACAGCACACTTTTCAAAACGTGTTTTTCAGCCCGAAATAAACGCGTTTTTTCTGACAGCTGTATCCCTATGTAACTGCAAGGCTCAGAAGAGCCCACACACTCAGGTCTTAACCCCAGTGTGCTGAAAGTGTCAAAACATGTTTTCAGCAGAAATAAACATGTTTCTGCAAGTTTGGTCAACCCCATGTAACTTATGTTCCAGTAACAGCTCACTTTTCAAAACGTGTTTTTCAGCCCGAAATAAACACGTTTTTTCATACAGCTGTATCCCTAAGTAACTGCAAGGCTCAGAAGAGCCCACACACTCAGGTCTTAACCCCAGTGTGCTGAAAGTGTCAAAACATGTTTTTCAGCAGAAATAAACATGTTTCTGCAAGTTTGGTCAACCTCATGTAACTTATGGGGCAGTAACAGCTCACTTTTCAAAACGTGTTTTTCAGCCCGAAATAAACGCGTTTTTTCAGACAGCTGTATCCCTATGTAACTGCAAGGCTCAGAAGAGCCCACACACTCAGGTCTTAACCCCAGTGTGCTGAAAGTGTCAAAACGTGTTTTTCAGCAGAAATAAACATGTTTCTGCAAGTTTGGTCAACCCCATGTAACTTATGGGGCAGTAACAGCTCACTTTTCAAAACGTGTTTTTCAGCCCGAAATAAACGCGTTTTTTCAGACAGCTGTATCCCTATGTAACTGCAAGGCTCAGAAGAGCCCCCACAGGTCTTAACCCCAGTGTGCTGAAAGTGTCAAAACATGTTTTTCAGCAGAAATAAACATGTTTCTGCATGTTTGGTCAACCCCATGTAAGTTATGGGTCAGTAACAGCTCACTTTTCAAAACGTGTTTTTCAGCCCGAAATAAACGCGTTTTTTCAGACATCTGTATCCCTATGTAACTGCAAGGCTCAGAAGAGCCCACACACTCAGGTCTTAACCCCAGTGTGCTGAAAGTGTCAAAACGTGTTTTTCAGCAGAAATAAACATGTTTCTGCAAGTTTGGTCAACCCCATGTAAGTTATGGGTCAGTAACAGCTCACTTTTCAAAACGTGTTTTTCAGCCCGAAATAAACGCGTTTTTTCAGACATCTGTATCCCTATGTAACTGCAAGGCTCAGAAGAGCCCACACACTCAGGTCTTAACCCCAGTGTGCTGAAAGTGTCAAAACATGTTTTTCAGTAGAAATAAACATGTTTCTGCAAGTTTGGTCAACCCATGTAACTTATGGGGCAGTAACAGCTCACTTTTCAAAACGTGTTTTTCAGCCCGAAATAAACGCGTTTTTTCAGACAGCTGTATGCCTATGTAACTGCAAGGCTCAGAAGAGCCCACACACTCAGGTCTTAACCCCAGTGTGCTGAAAGTGTCAAATCGTGTTTTTCAGCAGAAATAAACATGTTTCTGCAAGTTTGGTCAGCCCCATGTATGTTATGGGTCAGTAACAGCTCACTTTTCAAAACGTGTTTTTCAGCCCGAAATAAACGCGTTTTTTCAGACAGCTGTATCCCTATGTAACTGCAAGGCTCAGAAGATCCCACACACTCAGGTCTTAACCCCAGTGTGCTGAAAGTGTCAAAACGTGTTTTTCAGCAGAAATAAACATGTTTCTGCAAGTTTGGTCAACCCTATGTAACTTATGGGGCAGTAACAGCTCACTTTTCAAAACGTGTTTTTCAGCCCGAAATAAACGCGTTTTTTCTGACAGCTGTATCCCTATGTAACTGCAAGGCTCAGAAGAGCCCACACACTCAGGTCTTAACTCCAGTGTGCTGAAAGTGTCAAAACATGTTTTTCAGCAGAAATAAACATGTTTCTGCAAGTTTGGTCAACCCCATGTAACTTATGTTGCAGTAACAGCTCACTTTTCAAAACGTGTTTTTCAGCCCGAAATAAACACGTTTTTTCATACAGCTGTATCCCTATGTAACTGCAAGGCTCAGAAGAGCCCACACACTCAGGTCTTAACCCCAGTGTGCTGAAAGTGTCAAAACATGTTTTTCAGCAGAAATAAACATGTTTCTGCAAGTTTGGTCAACCCCATGTAACTTATGTTGCAGTAACAGCTCACTTTTCAAAACGTGTTTTTCAGCCCGAAATAAACACGTTTTTTCATACAGCTGTATCCCTATGTAACTGCAAGGCTCAGAAGAGCCCACACACTCAGGTCTTAACCCCAGTGTGCTGAAAGTGTCAAAACGTGTTTTTCAGCAGAAATAAACATGTTTCTGCAAGTTTGGTCAACCCCATGTAAGTTATGGGGCAGTAACAGCACACTTTTCAAAACGTGTTTTTCAGCCCGAAATAAACGCGTTTTTTCATACAGCTGTATCCCTATGTAACTGCAAGGCTCAGAAGAGCCCACACACTCAGGTCTTAACCCCAGTGTGCTGAAAGTGTCAAAACATGTTTTCAGCAGAAATAAACATGTTTCTGCAAGTTTGGTCAACCCCATGTAACTTATGTTCCAGTAACAGCTCACTTTTCAAAACGTGCTTTTCAGCCCGAAATAAACACGTTTTTTCATACAGCTGTATTCCTAAGTAACTGCAAGGCTCAGAAGAGCCCACACACTCAGGTCTTAACCCCAGTGTGCTGAAAGTGTCAAAACATGTTTTTCAGCAGAAATAAACATGTTTCTGCAAGTTTGGTCAACCTCATGTAACTTATGGGGCAGTAACAGCTCACTTTTCAAAACGTGTTTTTCAGCCCGAAATAAACGCGTTTTTTCAGACAGCTGTATCCCTATGTAACTGCAAGGCTCAGAAGAGCCCACACACTCAGGTCTTAACCCCAGTGTGCTGAAAGTGTCAAAACGTGTTTTTCAGCAGAAATAAACATGTTTCTGCAAGTTTGGTCAACCCCATGTAACTTATGGGGCAGTAACAGCTCACTTTTCAAAACGTGTTTTTCAGCCCGAAATAAACGCGTTTTTTCAGACAGCTGTATCCCTATGTAACTGCAAGGCTCAGAAGAGCCCCCACAGGTCTTAACCCCAGTGTGCTGAAAGTGTCAAAACATGTTTTTCAGCAGAAATAAACATGTTTCTGCATGTTTGGTCAACCCCATGTAAGTTATGGGTCAGTAACAGCTCACTTTTCAAAACGTGTTTTTCAGCCCGAAATAAACGCGTTTTTTCAGACAGCTGTATCCCTATGTAACTGCAAGGCTCAGAAGAGCCCACACACTCAGGTCTTAACCCCAGTGTGCTGAAAGTGTCAAAACATGTTTTTCAGCAGAAATAAACATGTTTCTGCATGTTTGGTCAACCCCATGTAAGTTATGGGTCAGTAACAGCTCACTTTTCAAAACGTGTTTTTCAGCCCGAAATAAACGCGTTTTTTCAGACATCTGTATCCCTATGTAACTGCAAGGCTCAGAAGAGCCCCCACAGGTCTTAACCCCAGTGTGCTGAAAGTGTCAAAACATGTTTTTCAGCAGAAATAAACATGTTTCTGCAAGTTTGGTCAACCCCATGTAACTTATGGGGCAGTAACAGCTCACTTTTCAAAACGTGTTTTTCAGCCCGAAATAAACGCGTTTTTTCAGACAGCTGTATCCCTATGTAACTGCAAGGCTCAGAAGAGCCCACACACTCAGGTCTTAACCCCAGTGTGCTGAAAGTGTCAAAACATGTTTTTCAGCAGAAATAAACATGTTTCTGCAAGTTTGGTCAACCCCATGTAACTTATGTTGCAGTAACAGCTCACTTTTCAAAACGTGTTTTTCAGCCCGAAATAAACGCGTTTTTTCAGACAGCTGTATCCCTATGTAACTGCAAGGCTCAGAAGAGCCCCCACAGGTCTTAACCCCAGTGTGCTGAAAGTGTCAAAACATGTTTTTCAGCAGAAATAAACATGTTTCTGCATGTTTGGTCAACCCCATGTAAGTTATGGGTCAGTAACAGCTCACTTTTCAAAACGTGTTTTTCAGCCCGAAATAAACGCGTTTTTTCAGACAGCTGTATCCCTATGTAACTGCAAGGCTCAGAAGAGCCCACACACTCAGGTCTTAACCCCAGTGTGCTGAAAGTGTCAAAACATGTTTTTCAGCAGAAATAAACATGTTTCTGCATGTTTGGTCAACCCCATGTAAGTTATGGGTCAGTAACAGCTCACTTTTCAAAACGTGTTTTTCAGCCCGAAATAAACGCGTTTTTTCAGACATCTGTATCCCTATGTAACTGCAAGGCTCAGAAGAGCCCCCACAGGTCTTAACCCCAGTGTGCTGAAAGTGTCAAAACATGTTTTTCAGCAGAAATAAACATGTTTCTGCAAGTTTGGTCAACCCCATGTAACTTATGGGGCAGTAACAGCTCACTTTTCAAAACGTGTTTTTCAGCCCGAAATAAACGCGTTTTTTCAGACAGCTGTATCCCTATGTAACTGCAAGGCTCAGAAGAGCCCACACACTCAGGTCTTAACCCCAGTGTGCTGAAAGTGTCAAAACATGTTTTTCAGCAGAAATAAACATGTTTCTGCAAGTTTGGTCAACCCCATGTAACTTATGTTGCAGTAACAGCTCACTTTTCAAAACGTGTTTTTCAGCCCGAAATAAACACGTTTTTTCATACAGCTGTATCCCTATGTAACTGCAAGGCTCAGAAGAGCCCACACACTCAGGTCTTAACCCCAGTGTGCTGAAAGTGTCAAAACGTGTTTTTCAGCAGAAATAAACATGTTTCTGCAAGTTTGGTCAACCCCATTTAACTTATGGGGCAGTAACAGCTCACTTTTCAAAACGTGTTTTTCAGCCCGAAATAAACGCGTTTTTTCTGACAGCTGTATCCCTATGTAACTGCAAGGCTCAGAAGAGCCCACACACTCAGGTCTTAACCCCAGTGTGCTGAAAGTGTCAAAACATGTTTTTCAGCAGAAATAAACATGTTTCTGCAAGTTTGGTCAACCCCATGTAACTTATGTTGCAGTAACAGCTCACTTTTCAAAACGTGTTTTTCAGCCCGAAATAAACACGTTTTTTCAGACAGCTGTATCCCTATGTAACTGCAAGGCTCAGAAGAGCCCACACACTCAGGTCTTAACCCCAGTGTGCTGAAAGTGTCAAAACGTGTTTTTCAGCAGAAATAAACATGTTTCTGCAAGTTTGGTCAACCCCATGTAAGTTATGGGGCAGTAACAGCACACTTTTCAAAACGTGTTTTTCAGCCCGAAATAAACGCGTTTTTTCTGACAGCTGTATCCCTATGTAACTGCAAGGCTCAGAAGAGCCCACACACTCAGGTCTTAACCCCAGTGTGCTGAAAGTGTCAAAACATGTTTTCAGCAGAAATAAACATGTTTCTGCAAGTTTGGTCAACCCCATGTAACTTATGTTCCAGTAACAGCTCACTTTTCAAAACGTGTTTTTCAGCCCGAAATAAACACGTTTTTTCATAAAGCTGTATCCCTAAGTAACTGCAAGGCTCAGAAGAGCCCACACACTCAGGTCTTAACCCCAGTGTGCTGAAAGTGTCAAAACATGTTTTTCAGCAGAAATAAACATGTTTCTGCAAGTTTGGTCAACCTCATGTAACTTATGGGGCAGTAACAGCTCACTTTTCAAAACGTGTTTTTCAGCCCGAAATAAACGCGTTTTTTCAGACAGCTGTATCCCTATGTAACTGCAAGGCTCAGAAGAGCCCACACACTCAGGTCTTAACCCCAGTGTGCTGAAAGTGTCAAAACGTGTTTTTCAGCAGAAATAAACATGTTTCTGCAAGTTTGGTCAACCCCATGTAACTTATGGGGCAGTAACAGCTCACTTTTCAAAACGTGTTTTTCAGCCCGAAATAAACGCGTTTTTTCAGACAGCTGTATCCCTATGTAACTGCAAGGCTCAGAAGAGCCCACACACTCAGGTCTTAACCCCAGTGTGCTGAAAGTGTCAAAACATGTTTTTCAGTAGAAATAAACATGTTTCTGCAAGTTTGGTCAACCCCATGTAACTTATGGGGCAGTAACAGCTCACTTTTCAAAACGTGTTTTTCAGCCCGAAATAAACGCGTTTTTTCAGACAGCTGTATGCCTATGTAGCTGCAAGGCTCAGAAGAGCCCACACACTCAGGTCTTAACCCCAGTGTGCTGAAAGTGTCAAAACGTGTTTTTCAGCAGAAATAAACATGTTTCTGCAAGTTTGGTCAACCTCATGTAACTTATGGGGCAGTAACAGCTCACTTTTCAAAACGTGTTTTTCAGCCCGAAATAAACGCGTTTTTTCAGACAGCTGTATCCCTATGTAACTGCAAGGCTCAGAAGAGCCCACACACTCAGGTCTTAACCCCAGTGTGCTGAAAGTGTCAAAACATGTTTTTCAGCAGAAATAAACATGTTTCTGCAAGTTTGGTCAACCCCATGTAACTTATGTTGCAGTAACAGCTCACTTTTCAAAACGTGTTTTTCAGCCCGAAATAAACACGTTTTTTCATACAGCTGTATCCCTATGTAACTGCAAGGCTCAGAAGAGCCCACACACTCAGGTCTTAACCCCAGTGTGCTGAAAGTGTCAAAACGTGTTTTTCAGCAGAAATAAACATGTTTCTGCAAGTTTG
This sequence comes from Lepisosteus oculatus, assembly GCF_040954835.1. Taxonomy (NCBI): domain Eukaryota; kingdom Metazoa; phylum Chordata; class Actinopteri; order Semionotiformes; family Lepisosteidae; genus Lepisosteus; species Lepisosteus oculatus. The sequence goes on along the minus strand of NC_090715.1, from coordinate 34,777 downwards.
GTCAACCCCATTTAACTTATGGGGCAGTAACAGCACACTTTTCAAAACGTGTTTTTCAGCCCGAAATAAACGCGTTTTTTCTGACAGCTGTATCCCTATGTAACTGCAAGGCTCAGAAGAGCCCACACACTCAGGTCTTAACCCCAGTGTGCTGAAAGTGTCAAAACGTGTTTTCAGCAGAAATAAACATGTTTCTGCAAGTTTGGTCAACCCCATGTAAGTTATGGGTCAGTAACAGCTCACTTTTCAAAACGTGTTTTTCACCCCGAAATAAACGCGTTTTTTCAGACATCTGTATCCCTATGTAACTGCAAGTCTCAGAAGAGCCCACACACTCAGGTCTTAACCCCAGTGTGCTGAAAGTGTCAAAACATGTTTTTCAGTAGAAATAAACATGTTTCTGCAAGTTTGGTCAACCCCATGTAACTTATGGGGCAGTAACAGCTCACTTTTCAAACGTGTTTTTCAGCCCGAAATAAACGCGTTTTTTCAGACAGCTGTATGCCTATGTAACTGCAAGGCTCAGAAGAGCCCACACACTCAGGTCTTAACCCCAGTGTGCTGAAAGTGTCAAATCGTGTTTTTCAGCAGAAATAAACATGTTTCTGCAAGTTTGGTCAGCCCCATGTACGTTATGGGTCAGTAACAGCTCACTTTTCAAAACGTGTTTTTCAGCCCGAAATAAACGCGTTTTTTCAGACAGCTGTATCCCTATGTAACTGCAAGGCTCAGAAGATCCCACACACTCAGGTCTTAACCCCAGTGTGCTGAAAGTGTCAAAACGTGTTTTTCAGCAGAAATAAACATGTTTCTGCAAGTTTGGTCAACCCCATGTAACTTATGGGGCAGTAACAGCTCACTTTTCAAAACGTGTTTTTCAGCCCGAAATAAACGCGTTTTTTCTGACAGCTGTATCCCTATGTAACTGCAAGGCTCAGAAGAGCCCACACACTCAGGTCTTAACTCCAGTGTGCTGAAAGTGTCAAAACATGTTTTTCAGCAGAAATAAACATGTTTCTGCAAGTTTGGTCAACCCCATGTAACTTATGTTGCAGTAACAGCTCACTTTTCAAAACGTGTTTTTCAGCCCGAAATAAACACGTTTTTTCAGACAGCTGTATCCCTATGTAACTGCAAGGCTCAGAAGAGCCCACACACTCAGGTCTTAACCCCAGTGTGCTGAAAGTGTCAAAACGTGTTTTTCAGCAGAAATAAACATGTTTCTGCAAGTTTGGTCAACCCCATTTAACTTATGGGGCAGTAACAGCACACTTTTCAAAACGTGTTTTTCAGCCCGAAATAAACGCGTTTTTTCTGACAGCTGTATCCCTATGTAACTGCAAGGCTCAGAAGAGCCCACACACTCAGGTCTTAACCCCAGTGTGCTGAAAGTGTCAAAACATGTTTTCAGCAGAAATAAACATGTTTCTGCAAGTTTGGTCAACCCCATGTAACTTATGTTCCAGTAACAGCTCACTTTTCAAAACGTGTTTTTCAGCCCGAAATAAACACGTTTTTTCATACAGCTGTATCCCTAAGTAACTGCAAGGCTCAGAAGAGCCCACACACTCAGGTCTTAACCCCAGTGTGCTGAAAGTGTCAAAACATGTTTTTCAGCAGAAATAAACATGTTTCTGAAAGTTTGGTCAACCTCATGTAACTTATGGGGCAGTAACAGCTCACTTTTCAAAACGTGTTTTTCAGCCCGAAATAAACGCGTTTTTTCAGACAGCTGTATCCCTATGTAACTGCAAGGCTCAGAAGAGCCCACACACTCAGGTCTTAACCCCAGTGTGCTGAAAGTGTCAAAACGTGTTTTTCAGCAGAAATAAACATGTTTCTGCAAGTTTGGTCAACCCCATGTAACTTATGGGGCAGTAACAGCTCACTTTTCAAAACGTGTTTTTCAGCCCGAAATAAACGCGTTTTTTCAGACAGCTGTATCCCTATGTAACTGCAAGGCTCAGAAGAGCCCCCACAGGTCTTAACCCCAGTGTGCTGAAAGTGTCAAAACATGTTTTTCAGCAGAAATAAACATGTTTCTGCATGTTTGGTCAACCCCATGTAAGTTATGGGTCAGTAACAGCTCACTTTTCAAAACGTGTTTTTCAGCCCGAAATAAACGCGTTTTTTCAGACAGCTGTATCCCTATGTAACTGCAAGGCTCAGAAGAGCCCACACACTCAGGTCTTAACCCCAGTGTGCTGAAAGTGTCAAAACATGTTTTTCAGCAGAAATAAACATGTTTCTGCATGTTTGGTCAACCCCATGTAAGTTATGGGTCAGTAACAGCTCACTTTTCAAAACGTGTTTTTCAGCCCGAAATAAACGCGTTTTTTCAGACATCTGTATCCCTATGTAACTGCAAGGCTCAGAAGAGCCCCCACAGGTCTTAACCCCAGTGTGCTGAAAGTGTCAAAACATGTTTTTCAGCAGAAATAAACATGTTTCTGCAAGTTTGGTCAACCCCATGTAACTTATGGGGCAGTAACAGCTCACTTTTCAAAACGTGTTTTTCAGCCCGAAATAAACGCGTTTTTTCAGACAGCTGTATCCCTATGTAACTGCAAGGCTCAGAAGAGCCCACACACTCAGGTCTTAACCCCAGTGTGCTGAAAGTGTCAAAACATGTTTTTCAGCAGAAATAAACATGTTTCTGCAAGTTTGGTCAACCCCATATAACTTATGTTGCAGTAACAGCTCACTTTTCAAAACGTGTTTTTCAGCCCGAAATAAACACGTTTTTTCATACAGCTGTATCCCTATGTAACTGCAAGGCTCAGAAGAGCCCACACACTCAGGTCTTAACCCCAGTGTGCTGAAAGTGTCAAAACATGTTTTTCAGCAGAAATAAACATGTTTCTGCAAGTTTGGTCAGCCCCATGTAAGTTATGGGTCAGTAACAGCTCACTTTTCAAAACGTGTTTTTCAGCCCGAAATAAACGCGTTTTTTCAGACAGCTGTATCCCTATGTAACTGCAAGGCTCAGAAGAGCCCACACACTCAGGTCTTAACCCCAGTGTGCTGAAAGTGTCAAAACGTGTTTTTCAGCAGAAATAAACATGTTTCTGCAAGTTTGGTCAACCCCATGTAACTTATGGGGCAGTAACAGCTCACTTTTCAAAACGTGTTTTTCAGCCCGAAATAAACGCGTTTTTTCAGACAGCTGTATCCCTATGTAACTGCAAGGCTCAGAAGAGCCCACACACTCAGGTCTTAACCCCAGTGTGCTGAAAGTGTCAAAACATGTTTTTCAGCAGAAATAAACATGTTTCTGCAAGTTTGGTCAACCCCATGTAACTTATGTTGCAGTAACAGCTCACTTTTCAAAACGTGTTTTTCAGCCCGAAATAAACACGTTTTTTCATACAGCTGTATCCCTATGTAACTGCAAGGCTCAGAAGAGCCCACACACTCAGGTCTTAACCCCAGTGTGCTGAAAGTGTCAAAACGTGTTTTTCAGCAGAAATAAACATGTTTCTGCAAGTTTGGTCAACCCCATTTAACTTATGGGGCAGTAACAGCACACTTTTCAAAACGTGTTTTTCAGCCCGAAATAAACGCGTTTTTTCTGACAGCTGTATCCCTATGTAACTGCAAGGCTCAGAAGAGCCCACACACTCAGGTCTTAACCCCAGTGTGCTGAAAGTGTCAAAACGTGTTTTTCAGCAGAAATAAACATGTTTCTGCAAGTTTGGTCAACCCCATGTAAGTTATGGGTCAGTAACAGCTCACTTTTCAAAACGTGTTTTTCAGCCCGAAATAAACGCGTTTTTTCAGACATCTGTATCCCTATGTAACTGCAAGGCTCAGAAGAGCCCACACACTCAGGTCTTAACCCCAGTGTGCTGAAAGTGTCAAAACATGTTTTTCAGTAGAAATAAACATGTTTCTGCAAGTTTGGTCAACCCCATGTAACTTATGGGGCAGTAACAGCTCACTTTTCAAAACGTGTTTTTCAGCCCGAAATAAACGCGTTTTTTCAGACAGCTGTATGCCTATGTAACTGCAAGGCTCAGAAGAGCCCACACACTCAGGTCTTAACCCCAGTGTGCTGAAAGTGTCAAATCGTGTTTTTCAGCAGAAATAAACATGTTTCTGCAAGTTTGGTCAGCCCCATGTACGTTATGGGTCAGTAACAGCTCACTTTTCAAAACGTGTTTTTCAGCCCGAAATAAACGCGTTTTTTCAGACAGCTGTATCCCTATGTAACTGCAAGGCTCAGAAGATCCCACACACTCAGGTCTTAACCCCAGTGTGCTGAAAGTGTCAAAACGTGTTTTTCAGCAGAAATAAACATGTTTCTGCAAGTTTGGTCAACCCCATGTAACTTATGGGGCAGTAACAGCTCACTTTTCAAAACGTGTTTTTCAGCCCGAAATAAACGCGTTTTTCTGACAGCTGTATCCCTATGTAACTGCAAGGCTCAGAAGAGCCCACACACTCAGGTCTTAACTCCAGTGTGCTGAAAGTGTCAAAACATGTTTTTCAGCAGAAATAAACATGTTTCTGCAAGTTTGGTCAACCCCATGTAACTTATGTTGCAGTAACAGCTCACTTTTCAAAACGTGTTTTTCAGCCCGAAATAAACACGTTTTTTCAGGACAGCTGTATCCCTATGTAACTGCAAGGCTCAGAAGAGCCCACACACTCAGGTCTTAACCCCAGTGTGCTGAAAGTGTCAAAACGTGTTTTTCAGCAGAAATAAACATGTTTCTGCAAGTTTGGTCAACCCCATTTAACTTATGGGGCAGTAACAGCACACTTTTCAAAACGTGTTTTTCAGCCCGAAATAAACGCGTTTTTTCTGACAGCTGTATCCCTATGTAACTGCAAGGCTCAGAAGAGCCCACACACTCAGGTCTTAACCCCAGTGTGCTGAAAGTGTCAAAACATGTTTTCAGCAGAAATAAACATGTTTCTGCAAGTTTGGTCAACCCCATGTAACTTATGTTCCAGTAACAGCTCACTTTTCAAAACGTGTTTTTCAGCCCGAAATAAACACGTTTTTTCATACAGCTGTATCCCTAAGTAACTGCAAGGCTCAGAAGAGCCCACACACTCAGGTCTTAACCCCAGTGTGCTGAAAGTGTCAAAACATGTTTTTCAGCAGAAATAAACATGTTTCTGAAAGTTTGGTCAACCTCATGTAACTTATGGGGCAGTAACAGCTCACTTTTCAAAACGTGTTTTTCAGCCCGAAATAAACGCGTTTTTTCAGACAGCTGTATCCCTATGTAACTGCAAGGCTCAGAAGAGCCCACACACTCAGGTCTTAACCCCAGTGTGCTGAAAGTGTCAAAACGTGTTTTTCAGCAGAAATAAACATGTTTCTGCAAGTTTGGTCAACCCCATGTAACTTATGGGGCAGTAACAGCTCACTTTTCAAAACGTGTTTTTCAGCCCGAAATAAACGCGTTTTTTCAGACAGCTGTATCCCTATGTAACTGCAAGGCTCAGAAGAGCCCCCACAGGTCTTAACCCCAGTGTGCTGAAAGTGTCAAAACATGTTTTTCAGCAGAAATAAACATGTTTCTGCATGTTTGGTCAACCCCATGTAAGTTATGGGTCAGTAACAGCTCACTTTTCAAAACGTGTTTTTCAGCCCGAAATAAACGCGTTTTTTCAGACAGCTGTATCCCTATGTAACTGCAAGGCTCAGAAGAGCCCACACACTCAGGTCTTAACCCCAGTGTGCTGAAAGTGTCAAAACATGTTTTTCAGCAGAAATAAACATGTTTCTGCATGTTTGGTCAACCCCATGTAAGTTATGGGTCAGTAACAGCTCACTTTTCAAAACGTGTTTTTCAGCCCGAAATAAACGCGTTTTTTCAGACATCTGTATCCCTATGTAACTGCAAGGCTCAGAAGAGCCCCCACAGGTCTTAACCCCAGTGTGCTGAAAGTGTCAAAACATGTTTTTCAGCAGAAATAAACATGTTTCTGCAAGTTTGGTCAACCCCATGTAACTTATGGGGCAGTAACAGCTCACTTTTCAAAACGTGTTTTTCAGCCCGAAATAAACGCGTTTTTTCAGACAGCTGTATCCCTATGTAACTGCAAGGCTCAGAAGAGCCCACACACTCAGGTCTTAACCCCAGTGTGCTGAAAGTGTCAAAACATGTTTTTCAGCAGAAATAAACATGTTTCTGCAAGTTTGGTCAACCCCATTTAACTTATGGGGCAGTAACAGCTCACTTTTCAAAACGTGTTTTTCAGCCCGAAATAAACGCGTTTTTTCTGACAGCTGTATCCCTATGTAACTGCAAGGCTCAGAAGAGCCCACACACTCAGGTCTTAACCCCAGTGTGCTGAAAGTGTCAAAACGTGTTTTTCAGCAGAAATAAACATGTTTCTGCAAGTTTGGTCAACCCCATGTAAGTTATGGGTCAGTAACAGCTCACTTTTCAAAACGTGTTTTTCAGCCCGAAATAAACGCGTTTTTTCAGACATCTGTATCCCTATGTAACTGCAAGGCTCAGAAGAGCCCACACACTCAGGTCTTAACCCCAGTGTGCTGAAAGTGTCAAAACATGTTTTTCAGTAGAAATAAACATGTTTCTGCAAGTTTGGTCAACCCCATGTAACTTATGGGGCAGTAACAGCTCACTTTTCAAAAACGTGTTTTTCAGCCCGAAATAAACGCGTTTTTTCAGACAGCTGTATGCCTATGTAACTGCAAGGCTCAGAAGAGCCCACACACTCAGGTCTTAACCCCAGTGTGCTGAAAGTGTCAAATCGTGTTTTTCAGCAGAAATAAACATGTTTCTGCAAGTTTGGTCAGCCCCATGTATGTTATGGGTCAGTAACAGCTCACTTTTCAAAACGTGTTTTTCAGCCCGAAATAAACGCGTTTTTTCAGACAGCTGTATCCCTATGTAACTGCAAGGCTCAGAAGATCCCACACACTCAGGTCTTAACCCCAGTGTGCTGAAAGTGTCAAAACGTGTTTTCAGCAGAAATAAACATGTTTCTGCAAGTTTGGTCAACCCCATGTAACTTATGGGGCAGTAACAGCTCACTTTTCAAAACGTGTTTTTCAGCCCGAAATAAACGCGTTTTTTCTGACAGCTGTATCCCTATGTAACTGCAAGGCTCAGAAGAGCCCACACACTCAGGTCTTAACTCCAGTGTGCTGAAAGTGTCAAAACATGTTTTTCAGCAGAAATAAACATGTTTCTGCAAGTTTGGTCAACCCCATGTAACTTATGTTGCAGTAACAGCTCACTTTTCAAAACGTGTTTTTCAGCCCGAAATAAACACGTTTTTTCATACAGCTGTATCCCTATGTAACTGCAAGGCTCAGAAGAGCCCACACACTCAGGTCTTAACCCCAGTGTGCTGAAAGTGTCAAAACATGTTTTTCAGCAGAAATAAACATGTTTCTGCAAGTTTGGTCAACCCCATGTAACTTATGTTGCAGTAACAGCTCACTTTTCAAAACGTGTTTTTCAGCCCGAAATAAACACGTTTTTTCATACAGCTGTATCCCTATGTAACTGCAAGGCTCAGAAGAGCCCACACACTCAGGTCTTAACCCCAGTGTGCTGAAAGTGTCAAAACGTGTTTTTCAGCAGAAATAAACATGTTTCTGCAAGTTTGGTCAACCCCATTTAACTTATGGGGCAGTAACAGCTCACTTTTCAAAACGTGTTTTTCAGCCCGAAATAAACGCGTTTTTTCTGACAGCTGTATCCCTATGTAACTGCAAGGCTCAGAAGAGCCCACACACTCAGGTCTTAACCCCAGTGTGCTGAAAGTGTCAAAACATGTTTTCAGCAGAAATAAACATGTTTCTGCAAGTTTGGTCAACCCCATGTAACTTATGTTCCAGTAACAGCTCACTTTTCAAAACGTGTTTTTCAGCCCGAAATAAACACGTTTTTTCATACAGCTGTATCCCTAAGTAACTGCAAGGCTCAGAAGAGCCCACACACTCAGGTCTTAACCCCAGTGTGCTGAAAGTGTCAAAACATGTTTTTCAGCAGAAATAAACATGTTTCTGCAAGTTTGGTCAACCTCATGTAACTTATGGGGCAGTAACAGCTCACTTTTCAAAACGTGTTTTTCAGCCCGAAATAAACGCGTTTTTCAGACAGCTGTATCCCTATGTAACTGCAAGGCTCAGAAGAGCCCACACACTCAGGTCTTAACCCCAGTGTGCTGAAAGTGTCAAAACGTGTTTTTCAGCAGAAATAAACATGTTTCTGCAAGTTTGGTCAACCCCATGTAACTTATGGGGCAGTAACAGCTCACTTTTCAAAACGTGTTTTTCAGCCCGAAATAAACACGTTTTTTCAGACAGCTGTATCCCTATGTAACTGCAAGGCTCAGAAGAGCCCCCACAGGTCTTAACCCCAGTGTGCTGAAAGTGTCAAAACATGTTTTTCAGCAGAAATAAACATGTTTCTGCATGTTTGGTCAACCCCATGTAAGTTATGGGTCAGTAACAGCTCACTTTTCAAAACGTGTTTTTCAGCCCGAAATAAACGCGTTTTTTCAGACAGCTGTATCCCTATGTAACTGCAAGGCTCAGAAGAGCCCACACACTCAGGTCTTAACCCCAGTGTGCTGAAAGTGTCAAAACATGTTTTTCAGCAGAAATAAACATGTTCTGCATGTTTGGTCAACCCCATGTAAGTTATGGGTCAGTAACAGCTCACTTTTCAAAACGTGTTTTTCAGCCCGAAATAAACGCGTTTTTTCAGACATCTGTATCCCTATGTAACTGCAAGGCTCAGAAGAGCCCCCACAGGTCTTAACCCCAGTGTGCTGAAAGTGTCAAAACATGTTTTTCAGCAGAAATAAACATGTTTCTGCAAGTTTGGTCAACCCCATGTAACTTATGGGGCAGTAACAGCTCACTTTTCAAAACGTGTTTTTCAGCCCGAAATAAACGCGTTTTTTCAGACAGCTGTATCCCTATGTAACTGCAAGGCTCAGAAGAGCCCACACACTCAGGTCTTAACCCCAGTGTGCTGAAAGTGTCAAAACATGTTTTTCAGCAGAAATAAACATGTTTCTGCAAGTTTGGTCAACCCCATATAACTTATGTTGCAGTAACAGCTCACTTTTCAAAACGTGTTTTTCAGCCCGAAATAAACACGTTTTTTCATACAGCTGTATCCCTATGTAACTGCAAGGCTCAGAAGAGCCCACACACTCAGGTCTTAACCCCAGTGTGCTGAAAGTGTCAAAACATGTTTTTCAGCAGAAATAAACATGTTTCTGCAAGTTTGGTCAGCCCCATGTAAGTTATGGGTCAGTAACAGCTCACTTTTCAAAACGTGTTTTTCAGCCCGAAATAAACGCGTTTTTTCAGACAGCTGTATCCCTATGTAACTGCAAGGCTCAGAAGAGCCCACACACTCAGGTCTTAACCCCAGTGTGTGCTGAAAGTGTCAAAACGTGTTTTTCAGCAGAAATAAACATGTTTCTGCAAGTTTGGTCAACCCCATGTAACTTATGGGGCAGTAACAGCTCACTTTTCAAAACGTGTTTTTCAGCCCGAAATAAACGCGTTTTTTCAGACAGCTGTATCCCTATGTAACTGCAAGGCTCAGAAGAGCCCACACACTCAGGTCTTAACCCCAGTGTGCTGAAAGTGTCAAAACATGTTTTTCAGCAGAAATAAACATGTTTCTGCAAGTTTGGTCAACCCCATGTAACTTATGTTGCAGTAACAGCTCACTTTTCAAAACGTGTTTTTCAGCCCGAAATAAACACGTTTTTTCATACAGCTGTATCCCTATGTAACTGCAAGGCTCAGAAGAGCCCACACACTCAGGTCTTAACCCCAGTGTGCTGAAAGTGTCAAAACGTGTTTTTCAGCAGAAATAAACATGTTTCTGCAAGTTTGGTCAACCCCATTTAACTTATGGGGCAGTAACAGCACACTTTTCAAAACGTGTTTTTCAGCCCGAAATAAACGCGTTTTTTCTGACAGCTGTATCCCTATGTAACTGCAAGGCTCAGAAGAGCCCACACACTCAGGTCTTAACCCCAGTGTGCTGAAAGTGTCAAAACGTGTTTTTCAGCAGAAATAAACATGTTTCTGCAAGTTTGGTCAACCCCATGTAAGTTATGGGTCAGTAACAGCTCACTTTTCAAAACGTGTTTTTCAGCCCGAAATAAACGCGTTTTTTCAGACATCTGTATCCCTATGTAACTGCAAGGCTCAGAAGAGCCCACACACTCAGGTCTTAACCCCAGTGTGCTGAAAGTGTCAAAACATGTTTTTCAGTAGAAATAAACATGTTTCTGCAAGTTTGGTCAACCCCATGTAACTTATGGGGCAGTAACAGCTCACTTTTCAAAACGTGTTTTCAGCCCGAAATAAACGCGTTTTTTCAGACAGCTGTATGCCTATGTAACTGCAAGGCTCAGAAGAGCCCACACACTCAGGTCTTAACCCCAGTGTGCTGAAAGTGTCAAATCGTGTTTTTCAGCAGAAATAAACATGTTTCTGCAAGTTTGGTCAGCCCCATGTACGTTATGGGTCAGTAACAGCTCACTTTTCAAAACGTGTTTTTCAGCCCGAAATAAACGCGTTTTTTCAGACAGCTGTATCCCTATGTAACTGCAAGGCTCAGAAGATCCCACACACTCAGGTCTTAACCCCAGTGTGCTGAAAGTGTCAAAACGTGTTTTCAGCAGAAATAAACATGTTTCTGCAAGTTTGGTCAACCCCATGTAACTTATGGGGCAGTAACAGCTCACTTTTCAAAACGTGTTTTTCAGCCCGAAATAAACGCGTTTTTTCTGACAGCTGTATCCCTATGTAACTGCAAGGCTCAGAAGAGCCCACACACTCAGGTCTTAACTCCAGTGTGCTGAAAGTGTCAAAACATGTTTTTCAGCAGAAATAAACATGTTTCTGCAAGTTTGGTCAACCCCATGTAACTTATGTTGCAGTAACAGCTCACTTTTCAAAACGTGTTTTTCAGCCCGAAATAAACACGTTTTTTTCAGACAGCTGTATCCCTATGTAACTGCAAGGCTCAGAAGAGCCCACACACTCAGGTCTTAACCCCAGTGTGCTGAAAGTGTCAAAACGTGTTTTTCAGCAGAAAATAAACATGTTTCTGCAAGTTTGGTCAACCCCATTTAACTTATGGGGCAGTAACAGCACACTTTTCAAAACGTGTTTTCAGCCCGAAATAAACGCGTTTTTCTGACAGCTGTATCCCTATGTAACTGCAAGGCTCAGAAGAGCCCACACACTCAGGTCTTAACCCCAGTGTGCTGAAAGTGTCAAAACATGTTTTCAGCAGAAATAAACATGTTTCTGCAAGTTTGGTCAACCCCATGTAACTTATGTTCCAGTAACAGCTCACTTTTCAAAACGTGTTTTTCAGCCCGAAATAAACACGTTTTTCATACAGCTGTATCCCTAAGTAACTGCAAGGCTCAGAAGAGCCCACACACTCAGGTCTTAACCCCAGTGTGCTGAAAGTGTCAAAACATGTTTTTCAGCAGAAATAAACATGTTTCTGAAAGTTTGGTCAACCTCATGTAACTTATGGGGCAGTAACAGCTCACTTTTCAAAACGTGTTTTTCAGCCCGAAATAAACGCGTTTTTTCAGACAGCTGTATCCCTATGTAACTGCAAGGCTCAGAAGAGCCCACACACTCAGGTCTTAACCCCAGTGTGCTGAAAGTGTCAAAACGTGTTTTTCAGCAGAAATAAACATGTTTCTGCAAGTTTGGTCAACCCCATGTAACTTATGGGGCAGTAACAGCTCACTTTTCAAAACGTGTTTTTCAGCCCGAAATAAACGCGTTTTTTCAGACAGCTGTATCCCTATGTAACTGCAAGGCTCAGAAGAGCCCCCACAGGTCTTAACCCCAGTGTGCTGAAAGTGTCAAAACATGTTTTTCAGCAGAAATAAACATGTTTCTGCATGTTTGGTCAACCCCATGTAAGTTATGGGTCAGTAACAGCTCACTTTTCAAAACGTGTTTTTCAGCCCGAAATAAACGCGTTTTTTCAGACAGCTGTATCCCTATGTAACTGCAAGGCTCAGAAGAGCCCACACACTCAGGTCTTAACCCCAGTGTGCTGAAAGTGTCAAAACATGTTTTTCAGCAGAAATAAACATGTTTCTGCATGTTTGGTCAACCCCATGTAAGTTATGGGTCAGTAACAGCTCACTTTTCAAAACGTGTTTTTCAGCCCGAAATAAACGCGTTTTTCAGACATCTGTATCCCTATGTAACTGCAAGGCTCAGAAGAGCCCCCACAGGTCTTAACCCCAGTGTGCTGAAAGTGTCAAAACATGTTTTTCAGCAGAAATAAACATGTTTCTGCAAGTTTGGTCAACCCCATGTACTTATGGGGCAGTAACAGCTCACTTTTCAAAACGTGTTTTTCAGCCCGAAATAAACGCGTTTTTTCAGACAGCTGTATCCCTATGTAACTGCAAGGCTCAGAAGAGCCCACACACTCAGGTCTTAACCCCAGTGTGCTGAAAGTGTCAAAAACATGTTTTTCAGCAGAAATAAACATGTTTCTGCAAGTTTGGTCAACCCCATTTAACTTATGGGGCAGTAACAGCTCACTTTTCAAAACGTGTTTTTCAGCCCGAAATAAACGCGTTTTTTCTGACAGCTGTATCCCTATGTAACTGCAAGGCTCAGAAGAGCCCACACACTCAGGTCTTAACCCCAGTGTGCTGAAAGTGTCAAAACGTGTTTTTCAGCAGAAATAAACATGTTTCTGCAAGTTTGGTCAACCCCATGTAAGTTATGGGTCAGTAACAGCTCACTTTTCAAAAACGTGTTTTTCAGCCCGAAATAAACGCGTTTTTTCAGACATCTGTATCCCTATGTAACTGCAAGGCTCAGAAGAGCCCACACACTCAGGTCTTAACCCCAGTGTGCTGAAAAGTGTCTCAAAACATGTTTTTCAGTAGAAATAAACATGTTTCTGCAAGTTCAACCCCATGTAACTTATGGGGCAGTAACAGCTCACTTTTCAAAACGTGTTTTTCAGCCCGAAATAAACGCGTTTTTTCAGACAGCTGTATGCCTATGTAACTGCAAGGCTCAGAAGAGCCCACACACTCAGGTCTTAACCCCAGTGTGCTGAAAGTGTCAAATCGTGTTTTTCAGCAGAAATAAACATGTTTCTGCAAGTTTGGTCAGCCCCATGTATGTTATGGGTCAGTAACAGCTCACTTTTCAAAACGTGTTTTTCAGCCCGAAATAAACGCGTTTTTTCAGACAGCTGTATCCCTATGTAACTGCAAGGCTCAGAAGATCCCACACACTCAGGTCTTAACCCCAGTGTGCTGAAAGTGTCAAAACGTGTTTTTCAGCAGAAATAAACATGTTTCTGCAAGTTTGGTCAACCCCATGTAACTTATGGGGCAGTAACAGCTCACTTTTCAAAACGTGTTTTTCAGCCCGAAATAAACGCGTTTTTTCTGACAGCTGTATCCCTATGTAACTGCAAGGCTCAGAAGAGCCCACACACTCAGGTCTTAACCCCAGTGTGCTGAAAGTGTCAAAACATGTTTTTCAGTAGAAATAAACATGTTTCTGCAAGTTTGGTCAACCCCATGTAACTTATGGGGCAGTAACAGCTCACTTTTCAAAACGTGTTTTTCAGCCCGAAATAAACGCGTTTTTTCAGACAGCTGTATGCCTATGTAACTGCAAGGCTCAGAAGAGCCCACACACTCAGGTCTTAACCCCAGTGTGCTGAAAGTGTCAAATCGTGTTTTTCAGCAGAAATAAACATGTTTCTGCAAGTTTGGTCAGCCCCATGTATGTTATGGGTCAGTAACAGCTCACTTTTCAAAACGTGTTTTTCAGCCCGAAATAAACGCGTTTTTTCAGACAGCTGTATCCCTATGTAACTGCAAGGCTCAGAAGATCCCACACACTCAGGTCTTAACCCCAGTGTGCTGAAAGTGTCAAAACGTGTTTTTCAGCAGAAATAAACATGTTTCTGCAAGTTTGGTCAACCCCATGTAACTTATGGGGCAGTAACAGCTCACTTTTCAAAACGTGTTTTTCAGCCCGAAATAAACGCGTTTTTTCTGACAGCTGTATCCCTATGTAACTGCAAGGCTCAGAAGAGCCCACACACTCAGGTCTTAACTCCAGTGTGCTGAAAGTGTCAAAACATGTTTTTCAGCAGAAATAAACATGTTTCTGCAAGTTTGGTCAACCCCATGTAACTTATGTTGCAGTAACAGCTCACTTTTCAAAACGTGTTTTTCAGCCCGAAATAAACACGTTTTTTCATACAGCTGTATCCCTATGTAACTGCAAGGCTCAGAAGAGCCCACACACTCAGGTCTTAACCCCAGTGTGCTGAAAGTGTCAAAACATGTTTTTCAGCAGAAATAAACATGTTTCTGCAAGTTTGGTCAACCCCATGTAACTTATGTTGCAGTAACAGCTCACTTTTCAAAACGTGTTTTTCAGCCCGAAATAAACACGTTTTTTCATACAGCTGTATCCCTATGTAACTGCAAGGCTCAGAAGAGCCCACACACTCAGGTCTTAACCCCAGTGTGCTGAAAGTGTCAAAACGTGTTTTTCAGCAGAAATAAACATGTTTCTGCAAGTTTGGTCAACCCCATTTAACTTATGGGGCAGTAACAGCTCACTTTTCAAAACGTGTTTTTCAGCCCGAAATAAACGCGTTTTTTCTGACAGCTGTATCCCTATGTAACTGCAAGGCTCAGAAGAGCCCACACACTCAGGTCTTAACCCCAGTGTGCTGAAAGTGTCAAAACATGTTTTCAGCAGAAATAAACATGTTTCTGCAAGTTTGGTCAACCCCATGTAACTTATGGGGCAGTAACAGCTCACTTTTCAAAACGTGTTTTTCAGCCCGAAATAAACACGTTTTTTCAGACAGCTGTATCCCTATGTAACTGCAAGGCTCAGAAGAGCCCCCACAGGTCTTAACCCCAGTGTGCTGAAAGTGTCAAAACATGTTTTTCAGCAGAAATAAACATGTTTCTGCATGTTTGGTCAACCCCATGTAAGTTATGGGTCAGTAACAGCTCACTTTTCAAAACGTGTTTTTCAGCCCGAAATAAACGCGTTTTTTCAGACAGCTGTATCCCTATGTAACTGCAAGGCTCAGAAGAGCCCACACACTCAGGTCTTAACCCCAGTGTGCTGAAAGTGTCAAAACATGTTTTTCAGCAGAAATAAACATGTTTCTGCATGTTTGGTCAACCCCATGTAAGTTATGGGTCAGTAACAGCTCACTTTTCAAAACGTGTTTTTCAGCCCGAAATAAACGCGTTTTTTCAGACATCTGTATCCCTATGTAACTGCAAGGCTCAGAAGAGCCCCCACAGGTCTTAACCCCAGTGTGCTGAAAGTGTCAAAACATGTTTTTCAGCAGAAATAAACATGTTTCTGCAAGTTTGGTCAACCCCATGTAACTTATGGGGCAGTAACAGCTCACTTTTCAAAACGTGTTTTTCAGCCCGAAATAAACACGTTTTTTCAGACAGCTGTATCCCTATGTAACTGCAAGGCTCAGAAGAGCCCACACACTCAGGTCTTAACCCCAGTGTGCTGAAAGTGTCAAAACATGTTTTTCAGCAGAAATAAACATGTTTCTGCAAGTTTGGTCAGCCCCATGTAAGTTATGGGTCAGTAACAGCTCACTTTTCAAAACGTGTTTTTCAGCCCGAAATAAACGCGTTTTTTCAGACAGCTGTATCCCTATGTAACTGCAAGGCTCAGAAGAGCCCACACACTCAGGTCTTAACCCCAGTGTGCTGAAAGTGTCAAAACATGTTTTTCAGCAGAAATAAACATGTTTCTGCAAGTTTGGTCAGCCCCATGTAACTTATGGGGCAGTAACAGCTCACTTTTCAAAACGTGTTTTTCAGCCCGAAATAAACGCGTTTTTTCAGACAGCTGTATCCCTATGTAACTGCAAGGCTCAGAAGAGCCCACACACTCAGGTCTTAACCCCAGTGTGCTGAAAGTGTCAAATCGTGTTTTTCAGCAGAAATAAACATGTTTCTGCAAGTTTGGTCAGCCCCATGTAAGTTATGGGTCAGTAACAGCTCACTTTTCAAAACGTGTTTTTCAGCCCGAAATAAACGCGTTTTTTCAGACAGCTGTATCCCTATGTAACTGCAAGGCTCAGAAGAGCCCACACACTCAGGTCTTAACCCCAGTGTGCTGAAAGTGTCAAATCGTGTTTTTCAGCAGAAATAAACATGTTTCTGCAAGTTTGGTCAGCCCCATGTAACTTATGGGGCAGTAACAGCTCACTTTTCAAAACGTGTTTTTCAGAACGAAATAAACGCGTTTTTTTCATACAGCTGTATCCCTATGTAACTGCAAGGCTCAGAAGAGCCCACACACTCAGGTCTTAACCCCAGTGTGCTGAAAGTGTCAAAACATGTTTTTCAGCAGAAATAAACATGTTTCTGCAAGTTTGGTCAGCCCCATGTAAGTTATGGGTCAGTAACAGCTCACTTTTCAAAACGTGTTTTTCAGCCCGAAATAAACGCGTTTTTTCAGACAGCTGTATCCCTATGTAACTGCAAGGCTCAGAAGAGCCCACACACTCAGGTCTTAACCCCAGTGTGCTGAAAGTGTCAAAACGTGTTTTTCAGCAGAAATAAACATGTTTCTGCAAGTTTGGTCAACCCCATGTAACTTATGGGGCAGTAACAGCTCACTTTTCAAAACGTGTTTTTCAGCCCGAAATAAACGCGTTTTTTCAGACAGCTGTATCCCTGTGTAACTGCAAGGCTCAGAAGAGCCCACACACTCAGGTCTTAACCCCAGTGTGCTGAAAGTGTCAAAACGTGTTTTTCAGCAGAAATAAACATGTTTCTGCAAGTTTGGTCAACCCCATGTAACTTATGGGGCAGTAACAGCTCACTTTTCAAAACGTGTTTTTCAGCCCGAAATAAACGCGTTTTTTCAGACAGCTGTATCCCTATGTAACTGCAAGGCTCAGAAGAGCCCACACACTCAGGTCTTAACCCCAGTGTGCTGAAAGTGTCAAAACATGTTTTTCAGCAGAAATAAACATGTTTCTGCAAGTTTGGTCAACCCCATGTAACTTATGGGGCAGTAACAGCTCACTTTTCAAAACGTGTTTTTCAGCCCGAAATAAACGCGTTTTTTCAGACAGCTGTATGCCTATGTAACTGCAAGGCTCAGAAGAGCCCACACACTCAGGTCTTAACCCCAGTGTGCTGAAAGTGTCAAATCGTGTTTTTCAGCAGAAATAAACATGTTTCTGCAAGTTTGGTCAGCCCCATGTATGTTATGGGTCAGTAACAGCTCACTTTTCAAAACGTGTTTTTCAGCCCGAAATAAACGCGTTTTTTCAGACAGCTGTATCCCTATGTAACTGCAAGGCTCAGAAGATCCCACACACTCAGGTCTTAACCCCAGTGTGCTGAAAGTGTCAAAACGTGTTTTTCAGCAGAAATAAACATGTTTCTGCAAGTTTGGTCAACCCCATGTAACTTATGGGGCAGTAACAGCTCACTTTTCAAAACGTGTTTTTCAGCCCGAAATAAACGCGTTTTTTCTGACAGCTGTATCCCTATGTAACTGCAAGGCTCAGAAGAGCCCACACACTCAGGTCTTAACTCCAGTGTGCTGAAAGTGTCAAAACATGTTTTTCAGCAGAAATAAACATGTTTCTGCAAGTTTGGTCAACCCCATGTAACTTATGTTGCAGTAACAGCTCACTTTTCAAAACGTGTTTTTCAGCCCGAAATAAACACGTTTTTTCATACAGCTGTATCCCTATGTAACTGCAAGGCTCAGAAGAGCCCACACACTCAGGTCTTAACCCCAGTGTGCTGAAAGTGTCAAAACGTGTTTTTCAGCAGAAATAAACATGTTTCTGCAAGTTTGGTCAACCCCATTTAACTTATGGGGCAGTAACAGCTCACTTTTCAAAACGTGTTTTTCAGCCCGAAATAAACGCGTTTTTTCTGACAGCTGTATCCCTATGTAACTGCAAGGCTCAGAAGAGCCCACACACTCAGGTCTTAACCCCAGTGTGCTGAAAGTGTCAAAACATGTTTTCAGCAGAAATAAACATGTTTCTGCAAGTTTGGTCAACCCCATGTAACTTATGTTCCAGTAACAGCTCACTTTTCAAAACGTGTTTTTCAGCCCGCAATAAACACGTTTTTTCATACAGCTGTATCCCTAAGTAACTGCAAGGCTCAGAAGAGCCCACACACTCAGGTCTTAACCCCAGTGTGCTGAAAGTGTCAAAACATGTTTTTCAGCAGAAATAAACATGTTTCTGCAAGTTTGGTCAACCCCATGTAACTTATGTTGCAGTAACAGCTCACTTTTCAAAACGTGTTTTTCAGCCCGAAATAAACACGTTTTTTCATACAGCTGTATCCCTATGTAACTGCAAGGCTCAGAAGAGCCCACACACTCAGGTCTTAACCCCAGTGTGCTGAAAGTGTCAAAACGTGTTTTTCAGCAGAAATAAACATGTTTCTGCAAGTTTGGTCAACCCCATTTAACTTATGGGGCAGTAACAGCTCACTTTTCAAAACGTGTTTTTCAGCCCGAAATAAACGCGTTTTTTCTGACAGCTGTATCCCTATGTAACTGCAAGGCTCAGAAGAGCCCACACACTCAGGTCTTAACCCCAGTGTGCTGAAAGTGTCAAAACATGTTTTCAGCAGAAATAAACATGTTTCTGCAAGTTTGGTCAACCCCATGTAACTTATGGGGCAGTAACAGCTCACTTTTCAAAACGTGTTTTTCAGCCCGAAATAAACACGTTTTTTCAGACAGCTGTATCCCTATGTAACTGCAAGGCTCAGAAGAGCCCCCACAGGTCTTAACCCCAGTGTGCTGAAAGTGTCAAAACATGTTTTTCAGCAGAAATAAACATGTTTCTGCATGTTTGGTCAACCCCATGTAAGTTATGGGTCAGTAACAGCTCACTTTTCAAAACGTGTTTTTCAGCCCGAAATAAACGCGTTTTTTCAGACAGCTGTATCCCTATGTAACTGCAAGGCTCAGAAGAGCCCACACACTCAGGTCTTAACCCCAGTGTGCTGAAAGTGTCAAAACATGTTTTTCAGCAGAAATAAACATGTTTCTGCATGTTTGGTCAACCCCATGTAAGTTATGGGTCAGTAACAGCTCACTTTTCAAAACGTGTTTTTCAGCCCGAAATAAACGCGTTTTTTCAGACATCTGTATCCCTATGTAACTGCAAGGCTCAGAAGAGCCCCCACAGGTCTTAACCCCAGTGTGCTGAAAGTGTCAAAACATGTTTTTCAGCAGAAATAAACATGTTTCTGCAAGTTTGGTCAACCCCATGTAACTTATGGGGCAGTAACAGCTCACTTTTCAAAACGTGTTTTTCAGCCCGAAATAAACACGTTTTTTCATACAGCTGTATCCCTATGTAACTGCAAGGCTCAGAAGAGCCCACACACTCAGGTCTTAACCCCAGTGTGCTGAAAGTGTCAAAACATGTTTTTCAGCAGAAATAAACATGTTTCTGCAAGTTTGGTCAGCCCCATGTAAGTTATGGGTCAGTAACAGCTCACTTTTCAAAACGTGTTTTTCAGCCCGAAATAAACGCGTTTTTTCAGACAGCTGTATCCCTATGTAACTGCAAGGCTCAGAAGAGCCCACACACTCAGGTCTTAACCCCAGTGTGCTGAAAGTGTCAAAACATGTTTTTCAGCAGAAATAAACATGTTTCTGCAAGTTTGGTCAGCCCCATGTAACTTATGGGGCAGTAACAGCTCACTTTTCAAAACGTGTTTTTCAGCCCGAAATAAACGCGTTTTTTCAGACAGCTGTATCCCTATGTAACTGCAAGGCTCAGAAGAGCCCACACACTCAGGTCTTAACCCCAGTGTGCTGAAAGTGTCAAATCGTGTTTTTCAGCAGAAATAAACATGTTTCTGCAAGTTTGGTCAGCCCCATGTAAGTTATGGGTCAGTAACAGCTCACTTTTCAAAACGTGTTTTTCAGCCCGAAATAAACGCGTTTTTTCAGACAGCTGTATCCCTATGTAACTGCAAGGCTCAGAAGAGCCCACACACTCAGGTCTTAACCCCAGTGTGCTGAAAGTGTCAAATCGTGTTTTTCAGCAGAAATAAACATGTTTCTGCAAGTTTGGTCAGCCCCATGTAACTTATGGGGCAGTAACAGCTCACTTTTCAAAACGTGTTTTTCAGAACGAAATAAACGCGTTTTTTCATACAGCTGTATCCCTATGTAACTGCAAGGCTCAGAAGAGCCCACACACTCAGGTCTTAACCCCAGTGTGCTGAAAGTGTCAAAACATGTTTTTCAGCAGAAATAAACATGTTTCTGCAAGTTTGGTCAGCCCCATGTAAGTTATGGGTCAGTAACAGCTCACTTTTCAAAACGTGTTTTTCAGCCCGAAATAAACGCGTTTTTTCAGACAGCTGTATCCCTATGTAACTGCAAGGCTCAGAAGAGCCCACACACTCAGGTCTTAACCCCAGTGTGCTGAAAGTGTCAAAACGTGTTTTTCAGCAGAAATAAACATGTTTCTGCAAGTTTGGTCAACCCCATGTAACTTATGGGGCAGTAACAGCTCACTTTTCAAAACGTGTTTTTCAGCCCGAAATAAACGCGTTTTTTCAGACAGCTGTATCCCTATGTAACTGCAAGGCTCAGAAGAGCCCACACACTCAGGTCTTAACCCCAGTGTGCTGAAAGTGTCAAAACGTGTTTTTCAGCAGAAATAAACATGTTTCTGCAAGTTTGGTCAACCCCATGTAACTTATGGGGCAGTAACAGCTCACTTTTCAAAACGTGTTTTTCAGCCCGAAATAAACGCGTTTTTTCAGACAGCTGTATCCCTATGTAACTGCAAGGCTCAGAAGAGCCCACACACTCAGGTCTTAACCCCAGTGTGCTGAAAGTGTCAAAACATGTTTTTCAGCAGAAATAAACATGTTTCTGCAAGTTTGGTCAACCCCATTTAACTTATGGGGCAGTAACAGCTCACTTTTCAAAACGTGTTTTTCAGCCCGAAATAAACGCGTTTTTTCTGACAGCTGTATCCCTATGTAACTGCAAGGCTCAGAAGAGCCCACACACTCAGGTCTTAACCCCAGTGTGCTGAAAGTGTCAAAACGTGTTTTTCAGCAGAAATAAACATGTTTCTGCAAGTTTGGTCAACCCCATGTAAGTTATGGGTCAGTAACAGCTCACTTTTCAAAACGTGTTTTTCAGCCCGAAATAAACGCGTTTTTTCAGACATCTGTATCCCTATGTAACTGCAAGGCTCAGAAGAGCCCACACACTCAGGTCTTAACCCCAGTGTGCTGAAAGTGTCAAAACATGTTTTTCAGTAGAAATAAACATGTTTCTGCAAGTTTGGTCAACCCCATGTAACTTATGGGGCAGTAACAGCTCACTTTTCAAAACGTGTTTTTCAGCCCGAAATAAACGCGTTTTTTCAGACAGCTGTATGCCTATGTAACTGCAAGGCTCAGAAGAGCCCACACACTCAGGTCTTAACCCCAGTGTGCTGAAAGTGTCAAATCGTGTTTTTCAGCAGAAATAAACATGTTTCTGCAAGTTTGGTCAGCCCCATGTATGTTATGGGTCAGTAACAGCTCACTTTTCAAAACGTGTTTTTCAGCCCGAAATAAACGCGTTTTTTCAGACAGCTGTATCCCTATGTAACTGCAAGGCTCAGAAGATCCCACACACTCAGGTCTTAACCCCAGTGTGCTGAAAGTGTCAAAACGTGTTTTTCAGCAGAAATAAACATGTTTCTGCAAGTTTGGTCAACCCCATGTAACTTATGGGGCAGTAACAGCTCACTTTTCAAAACGTGTTTTTCAGCCCGAAATAAACGCGTTTTTTCTGACAGCTGTATCCCTATGTAACTGCAAGGCTCAGAAGAGCCCACACACTCAGGTCTTAACTCCAGTGTGCTGAAAGTGTCAAAACATGTTTTTCAGCAGAAATAAACATGTTTCTGCAAGTTTGGTCAACCCCATGTAACTTATGTTGCAGTAACAGCTCACTTTTCAAAACGTGTTTTTCAGCCCGAAATAAACACGTTTTTTCATACAGCTGTATCCCTATGTAACTGCAAGGCTCAGAAGAGCCCACACACTCAGGTCTTAACCCCAGTGTGCTGAAAGTGTCAAAACGTGTTTTTCAGCAGAAATAAACATGTTTCTGCAAGTTTGGTCAACCCCATTTAACTTATGGGGCAGTAACAGCTCACTTTTCAAAACGTGTTTTTCAGCCCGAAATAAACGCGTTTTTTCTGACAGCTGTATCCCTATGTAACTGCAAGGCTCAGAAGAGCCCACACACTCAGGTCTTAACCCCAGTGTGCTGAAAGTGTCAAAACATGTTTTCAGCAGAAATAAACATGTTTCTGCAAGTTTGGTCAACCCCATGTAACTTATGTTCCAGTAACAGCTCACTTTTCAAAACGTGTTTTTCAGCCCGCAATAAACACGTTTTTTCATACAGCTGTATCCCTAAGTAACTGCAAGGCTCAGAAGAGCCCACACACTCAGGTCTTAACCCCAGTGTGCTGAAAGTGTCAAAACATGTTTTTCAGCAGAAATAAACATGTTTCTGCAAGTTTGGTCAACCTCATGTAACTTATGGGGCAGTAACAGCTCACTTTTCAAAACGTGTTTTTCAGCCCGAAATAAACGCGTTTTTTCAGACAGCTGTATCCCTATGTAACTGCAAGGCTCAGAAGAGCCCACACACTCAGGTCTTAACCCCAGTGTGCTGAAAGTGTCAAAACGTGTTTTTCAGCAGAAATAAACATGTTTCTGCAAGTTTGGTCAACCCCATGTAACTTATGGGGCAGTAACAGCTCACTTTTCAAAACGTGTTTTTCAGCCCGAAATAAACGCGTTTTTTCAGACAGCTGTATCCCTATGTAACTGCAAGGCTCAGAAGAGCCCCCACAGGTCTTAACCCCAGTGTGCTGAAAGTGTCAAAACATGTTTTTCAGCAGAAATAAACATGTTTCTGCATGTTTGGTCAACCCCATGTAAGTTATGGGTCAGTAACAGCTCACTTTTCAAAACGTGTTTTTCAGCCCGAAATAAACGCGTTTTTTCAGACAGCTGTATCCCTATGTAACTGCAAGGCTCAGAAGAGCCCACACACTCAGGTCTTAACCCCAGTGTGCTGAAAGTGTCAAAACATGTTTTTCAGCAGAAATAAAAATGTTTCTGCATGTTTGGTCAACCCCATGTAAGTTATGGGTCAGTAACAGCTCACTTTTCAAAACGTGTTTTTCAGCCCGAAATAAACGCGTTTTTTCAGACATCTGTATCCCTATGTAACTGCAAGGCTCAGAAGAGCCCCCACAGGTCTTAACCCCAGTGTGCTGAAAGTGTCAAAACATGTTTTTCAGCAGAAATAAACATGTTTCTGCAAGTTTGGTCAACCCCATGTAACTTATGGGGCAGTAACAGCTCACTTTTCAAAACGTGTTTTTCAGCCCGAAATAAACGCGTTTTTTCAGACAGCTGTATCCCTATGTAACTGCAAGGCTCAGAAGAGCCCACACACTCAGGTCTTAACCCCAGTGTGCTGAAAGTGTCAAAACATGTTTTTCAGCAGAAATAAACATGTTTCTGCAAGTTTGGTCAACCCCATGTAACTTATGTTGCAGTAACAGCTCACTTTTCAAAACGTGTTTTTCAGCCCGAAATAAACACGTTTTTTCATACAGCTGTATCCCTATGTAACTGCAAGGCTCAGAAGAGCCCACACACTCAGGTCTTAACCCCAGTGTGCTGAAAGTGTCAAAACATGTTTTTCAGCAGAAATAAACATGTTTCTGCAAGTTTGGTCAACCCCATGTAACTTATGTTGCAGTAACAGCTCACTTTTCAAAACGTGTTTTTCAGCCCGAAATAAACACGTTTTTTCATACAGCTGTATCCCTATGTAACTGCAAGGCTCAGAAGAGCCCACACACTCAGGTCTTAACCCCAGTGTGCTGAAAGTGTCAAAACGTGTTTTTCAGCAGAAATAAACATGTTTCTGCAAGTTTGGTCAACCCCATTTAACTTATGGGGCAGTAACAGCTCACTTTTCAAAACGTGTTTTTCAGCCCGAAATAAACGCGTTTTTTCTGACAGCTGTATCCCTATGTAACTGCAAGGCTCAGAAGAGCCCACACACTCAGGTCTTAACCCCAGTGTGCTGAAAGTGTCAAAACATGTTTTCAGCAGAAATAAACATGTTTCTGCAAGTTTGGTCAACCCCATGTAACTTATGTTCCAGTAACAGCTCACTTTTCAAAACGTGTTTTTCAGCCCGAAATAAACGCGTTTTTTCAGACAGCTGTATCCCTATGTAACTGCAAGGCTCAGAAGAGCCCACACACTCAGGTCTTAACCCCAGTGTGCTGAAAGTGTCAAAACATGTTTTTCAGCAGAAATAAACATGTTTCTGCAAGTTTGGTCAGCCCCATGTAACTTATGGGGCAGTAACAGCTCACTTTTCAAAACGTGTTTTTCAGCCCGAAATAAACGCGTTTTTTCAGACAGCTGTATCCCTATGTAACTGCAAGGCTCAGAAGAGCCCACACACTCAGGTCTTAACCCCAGTGTGCTGAAAGTGTCAAATCGTGTTTTTCAGCAGAAATAAACATGTTTCTGCAAGTTTGGTCAGCCCCATGTAAGTTATGGGTCAGTAACAGCTCACTTTTCAAAACGTGTTTTTCAGCCCGAAATAAACGCGTTTTTTCAGACAGCTGTATCCCTATGTAACTGCAAGGCTCAGAAGAGCCCACACACTCAGGTCTTAACCCCAGTGTGCTGAAAGTGTCAAATCGTGTTTTTCAGCAGAAATAAACATGTTTCTGCAAGTTTGGTCAGCCCCATGTAACTTATGGGGCAGTAACAGCTCACTTTTCAAAACGTGTTTTTCAGCCCGAAATAAACGCGTTTTTTCAGACAGCTGTATCCCTATGTAACTGCAAGGCTCAGAAGAGCGCACACACTCAGGTCTTAACCCCAGTGTGCTGAAAGTGTCAAATCGTGTTTTTCAGCAGAAATAAACATGTTTCTGCAAGTTTGGTCAGCCCCATGTATGTTATGGGTCAGTAACAGCTCACTTTTCAAAACGTGTTTTTCAGCCCGAAATAAACGCGTTTTTTCAGACAGCTGTATCCCTATGTAACTGCAAGGCTCAGAAGATCCCACACACTCAGGTCTTAACCCCAGTGTGCTGAAAGTGTCAAAACGTGTTTTTCAGCAGAAATAAACATGTTTCTGCAAGTTTGGTCAACCCCATGTAACTTATGGGGCAGTAACAGCTCACTTTTCAAAACGTGTTTTTCAGCCCGAAATAAACGCGTTTTTTCTGACAGCTGTATCCCTATGTAACTGCAAGGCTCAGAAGAGCCCACACACTCAGGTCTTAACTCCAGTGTGCTGAAAGTGTCAAAACATGTTTTTCAGCAGAAATAAACATGTTTCTGCAAGTTTGGTCAACCCCATGTAACTTATGTTGCAGTAACAGCTCACTTTTCAAAACGTGTTTTTCAGCCCGAAATAAACACGTTTTTTCATACAGCTGTATCCCTATGTAACTGCAAGGCTCAGAAGAGCCCACACACTCAGGTCTTAACCCCAGTGTGCTGAAAGTGTCAAAACGTGTTTTTCAGCAGAAATAAACATGTTTCTGCAAGTTTGGTCAACCCCATTTAACTTATGGGGCAGTAACAGCTCACTTTTCAAAACGTGTTTTTCAGCCCGAAATAAACGCGTTTTTTCTGACAGCTGTATCCCTATGTAACTGCAAGGCTCAGAAGAGCCCACACACTCAGGTCTTAACCCCAGTGTGCTGAAAGTGTCAAAACATGTTTTCAGCAGAAATAAACATGTTTCTGCAAGTTTGGTCAACCCCATGTAACTTATGTTCCAGTAACAGCTCACTTTTCAAAACGTGTTTTTCAGCCCGCAATAAACACGTTTTTTCATACAGCTGTATCCCTAAGTAACTGCAAGGCTCAGAAGAGCCCACACACTCAGGTCTTAACCCCAGTGTGCTGAAAGTGTCAAAACATGTTTTTCAGCAGAAATAAACATGTTTCTGCAAGTTTGGTCAACCTCATGTAACTTATGGGGCAGTAACAGCTCACTTTTCAAAACGTGTTTTTCAGCCCGAAATAAACGCGTTTTTTCAGACAGCTGTATCCCTATGTAACTGCAAGGCTCAGAAGAGCCCACACACTCAGGTCTTAACCCCAGTGTGCTGAAAGTGTCAAAACGTGTTTTTCAGCAGAAATAAACATGTTTCTGCAAGTTTGGTCAACCCCATGTAACTTATGGGGCAGTAACAGCTCACTTTTCAAAACGTGTTTTTCAGCCCGAAATAAACGCGTTTTTTCAGACAGCTGTATCCCTATGTAACTGCAAGGCTCAGAAGAGCCCCCACAGGTCTTAACCCCAGTGTGCTGAAAGTGTCAAAACATGTTTTTCAGCAGAAATAAACATGTTTCTGCATGTTTGGTCAACCCCATGTAAGTTATGGGTCAGTAACAGCTCACTTTTCAAAACGTGTTTTTCAGCCCGAAATAAACGCGTTTTTTCAGACAGCTGTATCCCTATGTAACTGCAAGGCTCAGAAGAGCCCACACACTCAGGTCTTAACCCCAGTGTGCTGAAAGTGTCAAAACATGTTTTTCAGCAGAAATAAAAATGTTTCTGCATGTTTGGTCAACCCCATGTAAGTTATGGGTCAGTAACAGCTCACTTTTCAAAACGTGTTTTTCAGCCCGAAATAAACGCGTTTTTTCAGACATCTGTATCCCTATGTAACTGCAAGGCTCAGAAGAGCCCCCACAGGTCTTAACCCCAGTGTGCTGAAAGTGTCAAAACATGTTTTTCAGCAGAAATAAACATGTTTCTGCAAGTTTGGTCAACCCCATGTAACTTATGGGGCAGTAACAGCTCACTTTTCAAAACGTGTTTTTCAGCCCGAAATAAACGCGTTTTTTCAGACAGCTGTATCCCTATGTAACTGCAAGGCTCAGAAGAGCCCACACACTCAGGTCTTAACCCCAGTGTGCTGAAAGTGTCAAAACATGTTTTTCAGCAGAAATAAACATGTTTCTGCAAGTTTGGTCAACCCCATGTAACTTATGTTGCAGTAACAGCTCACTTTTCAAAACGTGTTTTTCAGCCCGAAATAAACACGTTTTTTCATACAGCTGTATCCCTATGTAACTGCAAGGCTCAGAAGAGCCCACACACTCAGGTCTTAACCCCAGTGTGCTGAAAGTGTCAAAACATGTTTTTCAGCAGAAATAAACATGTTTCTGCAAGTTTGGTCAACCCCATGTAACTTATGTTGCAGTAACAGCTCACTTTTCAAAACGTGTTTTTCAGCCCGAAATAAACACGTTTTTTCATACAGCTGTATCCCTATGTAACTGCAAGGCTCAGAAGAGCCCACACACTCAGGTCTTAACCCCAGTGTGCTGAAAGTGTCAAAACGTGTTTTTCAGCAGAAATAAACATGTTTCTGCAAGTTTGGTCAACCCCATTTAACTTATGGGGCAGTAACAGCTCACTTTTCAAAACGTGTTTTTCAGCCCGAAATAAACGCGTTTTTTCTGACAGCTGTATCCCTATGTAACTGCAAGGCTCAGAAGAGCCCACACACTCAGGTCTTAACCCCAGTGTGCTGAAAGTGTCAAAACATGTTTTCAGCAGAAATAAACATGTTTCTGCAAGTTTGGTCAACCCCATGTAACTTATGTTCCAGTAACAGCTCACTTTTCAAAACGTGTTTTTCAGCCCGAAATAAACGCGTTTTTTCAGACAGCTGTATCCCTATGTAACTGCAAGGCTCAGAAGAGCCCACACACTCAGGTCTTAACCCCAGTGTGCTGAAAGTGTCAAAACATGTTTTTCAGCAGAAATAAACATGTTTCTGCAAGTTTGGTCAGCCCCATGTAACTTATGGGGCAGTAACAGCTCACTTTTCAAAACGTGTTTTTCAGCCCGAAATAAACGCGTTTTTTCAGACAGCTGTATCCCTATGTAACTGCAAGGCTCAGAAGAGCCCACACACTCAGGTCTTAACCCCAGTGTGCTGAAAGTGTCAAATCGTGTTTTTCAGCAGAAATAAACATGTTTCTGCAAGTTTGGTCAGCCCCATGTAAGTTATGGGTCAGTAACAGCTCACTTTTCAAAACGTGTTTTTCAGCCCGAAATAAACGCGTTTTTTCAGACAGCTGTATCCCTATGTAACTGCAAGGCTCAGAAGAGCCCACACACTCAGGTCTTAACCCCAGTGTGCTGAAAGTGTCAAATCGTGTTTTTCAGCAGAAATAAACATGTTTCTGCAAGTTTGGTCAGCCCCATGTAACTTATGGGGCAGTAACAGCTCACTTTTCAAAACGTGTTTTTCAGCCCGAAATAAACGCGTTTTTTCAGACAGCTGTATCCCTATGTAACTGCAAGGCTCAGAAGAGCGCACACACTCAGGTCTTAACCCCAGTGTGCTGAAAGTGTCAAATCGTGTTTTTCAGCAGAAATAAACATGTTTCTGCAAGTTTGGTCAGCCCCATGTAAGTTATGGGTCAGTAACAGCTCACTTTTCAAAACGTGTTTTTCAGCCCGAAATAAACGCGTTTTTTCAGACATCTGTATCCCTATGTAACTGCAAGGCTCAGAAGAGCCCACACACTCAGGTCTTAACCCCAGTGTGCTGAAAGTGTCAAAACATGTTTTTCAGCAGAAATAAACATGTTTCTGCAAGTTTGGTCAACCCCATGTAACTTATGGGGCAGTAACAGCTCACTTTTCAAAACGTGTTTTTCAGCCCGAAATAAACGCGTTTTTTCAGACAGCTGTATCCCTACGTAACTGCAAGGCTCAGAAGAGCCCACACACTCAGGTCTTAACCCCAGTGTGCTGAAAGTGTCAAAACATGTTTTTCAGCAGAAATAAACATGTTTCTGCAAGTTTGGTCAGCCCCATGTAAGTTATGGGTCAGTAACAGCTCACTTTTCAAAACGTGTTTTTCAGCCCGAAATAAACGCGTTTTTTCAGACAGCTGTATCCCTATGTAACTGCAAGGCTCAGAAGAGCCCACACACTCAGGTCTTAACCCCAGTGTGCTGAAAGTGTCAAAACATGTTTTTCAGCAGAAATAAACATGTTTCTGCAAGTTTGGTCAACCCCATGTAACTTATGTTGCAGTAACAGCTCACTTTTCAAAACGTGTTTTTCAGCCCGAAATAAACGCGTTTTTTCAGACAGCTGTATCCCTATGTAACTGCAAGGCTCAGAAGAGCCCACACACTCAGGTCTTAACCCCAGTGTGCTGAAAGTGTCAAAACATGTTTTTCAGCAGAAATAAACATGTTTCTGCAAGTTTGGTCAACCCCATGTAACTTATGTTGCAGTAACAGCTCACTTTTCAAAACGTGTTTTTCAGCCCGAAATAAACACGTTTTTTCATACAGCTGTATCCCTATGTAACTGCAAGGCTCAGAAGAGCCCACACACTCAGGTCTTAACCCCAGTGTGCTGAAAGTGTCAAAACATGTTTTTCAGCAGAAATAAACATGTTTCTGCAAGTTTGGTCAACCCCATGTAACTTATGTTGCAGTAACAGCTCACTTTTCAAAACGTGTTTTTCAGCCCGAAATAAACACGTTTTTTCAGACAGCTGTATCCCTATGTAACTGCAAGGCTCAGAAGAGCCCACACACTCAGGTCTTAACCCCAGTGTGCTGAAAGTGTCAAAACATGTTTTTCAGCAGAAATAAACATGTTTCTGCAAGTTTGGTCAACCCCATGTAACTTATGGGGCAGTAACAGCTCACTTTTCAAAACGTGTTTTTCAGCCCGAAATAAACGCGTTTTTTCAGACAGCTGTATCCCTATGTAACTGCAAGGTTCAGAAGAGCCCACACACTCAGGTCTTAACCCCAGTGTGCTGAAAGTGTCAAAACATGTTTTTCAGCAGAAATAAACATGTTTCTGCAAGTTTGGTCAACCCCATGTAACTTATGTTGCAGTAACAGCTCACTTTTCAAAACGTGTTTTTCAGCCCGAAATAAACACGTTTTTTCAGACAGCTGTATCCCTATGTAACTGCAAGGCTCAGAAGAGCCCACACACTCAGGTCTTAACCCCAGTGTGCTGAAAGTGTCAAATCGTGTGTTTTCAGCAGAAATAAACATGTTTCTGCAAGTTTGGTCAGCCCCATGTAAGTTATGGGTCAGTAACAGCTCACTTTTCAAAACGTGTTTTTCAGCCCGAAATAAACGCGTTTTTTCAGACAGCTGTATCCCTAAGTAACTGCAAGGCTCAGAAGAGCCCACACACTCAGGTCTTAATTCCAGTGTGCTGAAAGTGTCAAAACATGTTTTTCAGCAGAAATAAACATGTTTCTGCAAGTTTGGTCAACCCCATGTAACTTATGTTGCAGTAACAGCTCACTTTTCAAAACGTGTTTTTCAGCCCGAAATAAACGCGTTTTTTCAGACAGCTGTATCCCTACGTAACTGCAAGGCTCAGAAGAGCCCACACACTCAGGTCTTAACCCCAGTGTGCTGAAAGTGTCAAAACATGTTTTTCAGCAGAAATAAACATGTTTCTGCAAGTTTGGTCAACCCCATGTAACTTATGTTGCAGTAACAGCTCACTTTTCAAAACGTGTTTTTCAGCCCGAAATAAACACGTTTTTTCATACAGCTGTATCCCTATGTAACTGCAAGGTTCAGAAGAGCCCACACACTCAGGTCTTAACTCCAGTGTGCTGAAAGTGTCAAATCGTGTTTTTCAGCAGAAATAAACATGTTTCTGCAAGTTTGGTCAGCCCCATGTAAGTTATGGGTCAGTAACAGCTCACTTTTCAAAACGTGTTTTTCAGCCCGAAATAAACGCGTTTTTTCAGACAGCTGTATCCCTATGTAACTGCAAGGCTCAGAAGAGCCCACACACTCAGGTCTTAACCCCAGTGTGCTGAAAGTGTC
The DNA here is from genome assembly GCF_040954835.1 of Lepisosteus oculatus. Taxonomy (NCBI): domain Eukaryota; kingdom Metazoa; phylum Chordata; class Actinopteri; order Semionotiformes; family Lepisosteidae; genus Lepisosteus; species Lepisosteus oculatus. The sequence continues at coordinate 3,794 of NC_090715.1, read as the reverse complement.
AAATCGTGTTTTTCAGCAGAAATAAACATGTTTCTGCAAGTTTGGTCAGCCCCATGTAACTTATGGGGCAGTAACAGCTCACTTTTCAAAACGTGTTTTTCAGCCCGAAATAAACGCGTTTTTTCAGACAGCTGTATCCCTATGTAACTGCAAGGCTCAGAAGAGCCCACACACTCAGGTCTTAACCCCAGTGTGCTGAAAGTGTCAAATCGTGTTTTTCAGCAGAAATAAACATGTTTCTGCAAGTTTGGTCAGCCCCATGTAAGTTATGGGTCAGTAACAGCTCACTTTTCAAAACGTGTTTTTCAGCCCGAAATAAACGCGTTTTTTCAGACAGCTGTATCCCTATGTAACTGCAAGGCTCAGAAGAGCCCACACACTCAGGTCTTAACCCCAGTGTGCTGAAAGTGTCAAAACATGTTTTTCAGCAGAAATAAACATGTTTCTGCAAGTTTGGTCAACCCCATGTAACTTATGTTGCAGTAACAGCTCACTTTTCAAAACGTGTTTTTCAGCCCGAAATAAACGCGTTTTTTCAGACAGCTGTATCCCTATGTAACTGCAAGGCTCAGAAGAGCCCACACACTCAGGTCTTAACCCCAGTGTGCTGAAAGTGTCAAAACATGTTTTTCAGCAGAAATAAACATGTTTCTGCAAGTTTGGTCAACCCCATGTAACTTATGTTGCAGTAACAGCTCACTTTTCAAAACGTGTTTTTCAGCCCGAAATAAACACGTTTTTTCATACAGCTGTATCCCTATGTAACTGCAAGGCTCAGAAGAGCCCACACACTCAGGTCTTAACCCCAGTGTGCTGAAAGTGTCAAAACATGTTTTTCAGCAGAAATAAACATGTTTCTGCAAGTTTGGTCAACCCCATGTAACTTATGTTGCAGTAACAGCTCACTTTTCAAAACGTGTTTTTCAGCCCGAAATAAACACGTTTTTTCAGACATCTGTATCCCTATGTAACTGCAAGGCTCAGAAGAGCCCACACACTCAGGTCTTAACCCCAGTGTGCTGAAAGTGTCAAAACATGTTTTTCAGCAGAAATAAACATGTTTCTGCAAGTTTGGTCAACCCCATGTAACTTATGTTGCAGTAACAGCTCACTTTTCAAAACGTGTTTTTCAGCCCGAAATAAACACGTTTTTTCAGACAGCTGTATCCCTATGTAACTGCAAGGCTCAGAAGAGCCCACACACTCAGGTCTTAACCCCAGTGTGCTGAAAGTGTCAAATCGTGTTTTTCAGCAGAAATAAACATGTTTCTGCAAGTTTGGTCAGCCCCATGTAAGTTATGGGTCAGTAACAGCTCACTTTTCAAAACGTGTTTTTCAGCCCGAAATAAACGCGTTTTTTCAGACAGCTGTATCCCTATGTAACTGCAAGGCTCAGAAGAGCCCACACACTCAGGTCTTAACCCCAGTGTGCTGAAAGTGTCAAAACATGTTTTTCAGCAGAAATAAACATGTTTCTGCAAGTTTGGTCAGCCCCATATAACTTATGGGGCAGTAACAGCTCACTTTTCAAAACGTGTTTTTCAGCCCGAAATAAACGCGTTTTTTCAGACAGCTGTATCCCTATGTAACTGCAAGGCTCAGAAGAGCCCACACACTCAGGTCTTAACCCCAGTGTGCTGAAAGTGTCAAAACATGTTTTTCAGCAGAAATAAACATGTTTCTGCAAGTTTGGTCAACCCCATGTAACTTATGTTGCAGTAACAGCTCACTTTTCAAAACGTGTTTTTCAGCCCGAAATAAACACGTTTTTTCAGACATCTGTATCCCTATGTAACTGCAAGGCTCAGAAGAGCCCACACACTCAGGTCTTAACCCCAGTGTGCTGAAAGTGTCAAAACATGTTTTTCAGCAGAAATAAACATGTTTCTGCAAGTTTGGTCAACCCCATGTAACTTATGTTGCAGTAACAGCTCACTTTTCAAAACGTGTTTTTCAGCCCGAAATAAACACGTTTTTTCAGACAGCTGTATCCCTATGTAACTGCAAGGCTCAGAAGAGCCCACACACTCAGGTCTTAACCCCAGTGTGCTGAAAGTGTCAAATCGTGTTTTTCAGCAGAAATAAACATGTTTCTGCAAGTTTGGTCAGCCCCATGTAAGTTATGGGTCAGTAACAGCTCACTTTTCAAAACGTGTTTTTCAGCCCGAAATAAACGCGTTTTTTCAGACAGCTGTATCCCTATGTAACTGCAAGGCTCAGAAGAGCCCACACACTCAGGTCTTAACCCCAGTGTGCTGAAAGTGTCAAAACATGTTTTTCAGCAGAAATAAACATGTTTCTGCAAGTTTGGTCAGCCCCATATAACTTATGGGGCAGTAACAGCTCACTTTTCAAAACGTGTTTTTCAGCACGAAATAAACGCGTTTTTTCAGACAGCTGTATCCCTATGTAACTGCAAGGCTCAGAAGAGCCCACACACTCAGGTCTTAACCCCAGTGTGCTGAAAGTGTCAAAACATGTTTTTCAGCAGAAATAAACATGTTGGTCAGCCCCATGTAACTTATGGGGCAGTAACAGCTCACTTTTCAAAAACGTGTTTTTCAGCCCGAAATAACGCGTTTTTTCAGACAGCTGTATCCCTATGTAACTGCAAGGCTCAGAAGAGCCCACACACTCAGGTCTTAACCCCAGTGTGCTGAAAGTGTCAAATCGTGTTTTTCAGCAGAAATAAACATGTTTCTGCAAGTTTGGTCAGCCCCATGTAAGTTATGGGTCAGTAACAGCTCACTTTTCAAAACGTGTTTTTCAGCCCGAAATAAACGCGTTTTTTCAGACAGCTGTATCCCTATGTAACTGCAAGGCTCAGAAGAGCCCACACACTCAGGTCTTAACCCCAGTGTGCTGAAAGTGTCAAAACATGTTTTTCAGCAGAAATAAACATGTTTCTGCAAGTTTGGTCAACCCCATGTAACTTATGTTGCAGTAACAGCTCACTTTTCAAAACGTGTTTTTCAGCCCGAAATAAACACGTTTTTTCAGACAGCTGTATCCCTATGTAACTGCAAGGCTCAGAAGAGCCCACACACTCAGGTCTTAACCCCAGTGTGCTGAAAGTGTCAAAACATGTTTTTCAGCAGAAATAAACATGTTTCTGCAAGTTTGGTCAACCCCATGTAACTTATGGGGCAGTAACAGCTCACTTTTCAAAACGGTTTTTCAGCCCGAAATAAACAGTTTTTTCAGACAGCTGTATCCCTATGTAACTGCAAGGTTCAGAAGAGCCCACACACTCAGGTCTTAACCCCAGTGTGCTGAAAGTGTCAAAACATGTTTTTCAGCAGAAATAAACATGTTTCTGCAAGTTTGGTCAACCCCATGTAACTTATGGTTGCAGTAACAGCTCACTTTTCAAAACGTGTTTTTCAACCCGAAATAAACACGTTTTTTCAGACAGCTGTATCCCTATGTAACTGCAAGGCTCAGAAGAGCCCACACACTCAGGTCTTAACCCCAGTGTGCTGAAAGTGTCAAATCGTGTTTTTCAGCAGAAATAAACATGTTTCTGCAAGTTTGGTCAACCCCATGTAAGTTATGGGTCAGTAACAGCTCACTTTTCAAAACGTGTTTTTCAGCCCGAAATAAACGCGTTTTTTCAGACAGCTGTATCCCTATGTAACTGCAAGGCTCAGAAGAGCCCCACACACTCAGGTCTTAACCCCAGTGTGCTGAAAGTGTCAAAACATGTTTTTCAGCAGAAATAAACATGTTTCTGCAAGTTTGGTCAGCCCCATGTAACTTATGGGGCAGTAACAGCTCACTTTTCAAAACGTGTT